>NC_089250.1:154716354-155373295 GCF_963930625.1 Muntiacus reevesi
CCCACAGAGGTGTTCACATGCAAAAGGAAAAGAGGACTGTATTTGTCCTAAGACTGTCCAGCTCGACTAATGTCTTTCTTTCTTGCTTTCCTGTTCATGCAGAATTTAGGCAAAGAGAACTTCAGAAAACCCATGGTAAGTTTTCTTCTGCCTGATCTTGAGTCTTGCCATCTTCAACTCTCAAAGCTCACAGTAGACTAAGCCCTTATGCTTCCCCCTCCAGCCTCCTGCACCAGAAGATCTGAGCATCATTTGCTTTACCAGTGGGACCACAGGTCAGTGCCCAGGAAGTTGCCCCAGATGCCGCTAGTTAACCAAAAACATGGCTTGAGTCACTGGCCACTGGTAGGCTGGTAAATATACTTTACAAGCAGCCCTATCCTGAGGGACTTATAAACTAAGACTTCTGAATATGGTTGCCCACTTAGAAAAACCCACGCATAAGCAAACACATTTCAATGAACAACCAGGAGCAGTTTACAATGCTATGGAATGGAAGGGCCTTAAAGATGGCTTCATAAAGTCAACTTTCTCACACAGCCTACCACTCTCTCAATTTAACATCACTGGAATGGCTTCACTCAATCAAGATAGCCCAGTGGTAGATCTAAGCAGATCATTCCGTGTCCTCTTTCTCCCCCTCTATGTAGCTACCTAGTTACTAGAACTCTAAATAAATTTTAATTTGAGCCATAATAATCTAGAAGTTATAGCCATTTCAGCATGCCCCGTTTATAAAGTGATGGCCAGGTAATATTGGTAGGTCTGAAGTCTTCAACATGAAAACAGCACGAGGCAGGGTGGGGGTCACTTGGATTCTTCTTTTTGTTGCTCTCTGAGACTGTGGCTGTGTCCTGTGTGGTAGCACAAGGCTAATAATGCAGTCAGAGTAGAGTTTCTGGGGGTATCAGTTATTCATAAGCAGAGTCATACACCATTCATAAAAAGACCCAGGGACAGAAGAAGTTCTCGGCTCAGTGGAACAGAACCAAATGAATGTGGCTTCTTATTTCAACGCCAGAGACAATCTATTAGTCACTTACTGGATCTTTCCACCTCTTCTTTCCTACAGGTGATCCCAAAGGAGCCATGTTAACCCATGAAAATATTGTTTCCAATGCTTCTGCTTTTCTCAAATGTATGGAGGTCAGTGGTCAATTGAAAACGAGGCTGTCATTAAAATGTCAATCTGTTGTAAGATTTTAATCTTAAAGTGAGAGGAAGCAGAGAAGGGAAAAACAGATTGAAGGCCTGAGTGTGGATAAATACTGGTACATCTTTGTCTGGAGTTTTGCTCTTTTATTTATTTATTAAGATATATATTTTTAAAAATCTGGACCATTTTTAAAGTTTTTATCGAATGTGTTATAGTATTGGTTCTGTTTTATGTTGTGATTTTTTGGGGCTACAAGGTATGTGGGATCTCAGCTCCCTGACCAGGGGTAGAACTCACACCCCCTGCATTGGAAGGTGAAGTCTTAACCACTGGACCTCTGGGGAAGTCCCATAGAGTTTTGCTCTATTAGGGACACTACAGATCTCCACACTCAATGCAGTTAGAGCAGCCCTGAGAGTTACACAGGGCACATCTGCACAACTGTATGCAGCAGTCCTAGAAAGAAGAAGTGTTTAAATCCTCTTTGGAAGAGGAAATTAACATTAACCCATTGTTGTCTCCTTTCCATTTCCTGATCTCTAGGATGTTTTTGAGCCCAATCCTGAGGATGTGACTATATCCTACCTCCCCTTGGCTCATATGTTTGAGAGGGTTGTACAGGTAAGATCCTATATTCCTAGCCGGTGTGTGAAAAGAAGGTCCTGACTTGCTAGTCCCACATTTATTCCAAGGGCAGCTCTGCAACATTTGCAGTCCACTATCTAATGTGAGGGCACGGGCAGCAGGAATTGTCATGGCTGAGTCCTAATCTTGGCATCATCCCTAACCTGCTGCAGAGTCTTCCTGTATTGAATCTGTCTGTATCCCACGGGGTGAATGCTTGCTCCTGCCTTCACACAGGGTGCCTGCAAGTTCTTGGAGCTCACAGCCTGGAGCTTACTATCTATCCTGCGCAGGAAGATGAGGCATTGTTTTTTCTTTTCTTTGGGCTAGAAGTTTTGAAAAGATCTAGGCTTAAAGAAAAGGAAGTTCCCCCATAGAGGGGCGAAGAAGGAATCTTTGATCCAGATAAGGTGTCCAGAGTGTGTCAGGGGCAGCTGCTGACGATGGTACATGTGCTAGGGAAGAGCTGGCCTTCTGTGAGTGGTCACCAAGCTTTTCAGGCTATTTTGAGGCTGGTTTGAGAACCAAAAGCAAAAACACAGGTGTCATTAGGGATAGAAAATCCCCTCTCTGACCCCTGCTTAAATATCTCTTCAACCAGCTTATCTGTTGGTACATGAAATGCTAAAATGGAAGATTCAGTTCCTTGGGTTAAAGTGCTGATATCTGATTAATATAATATTGATTCTAATAAACATGTTTTTCACATTTTCAGTCAGTTCAGTTGCTCAGTTGTGTCCAACTCTTTGTGACCCCATGGACTGCAGCACTCCAGGCTTCCCCGTCCATCACTAACTCCTGAAGCTTGCTCAAACTCATGTCCATTGAGTTGGTGATACCATCCAACCATCTCATCCTCTGTCATCCCCTTCTCCTCCTGTCTTCAATCTTTCCCATCATCAGGGTCTTTTCCAATGAGTCAGTTCTTCATATCAGGTGACCAAAGTATTGGAGCTTCAGTTTCAGCATCAGTCCTTCCAATGAATATTCAGGACTGATTTCCCTTAGGATTGACTGGTTTGATCTCCTTGCAGTCCAAGGGACTCTCAAGAGTCTTCTCCAACACCACAGTTCAAAAACATCAGTTTGTCGGCACTCAGCTTTCTTTATAGTCCAACTCTCACATCCATACCTGACTACTGGAAAACCATAGCTTTGACTAGACAGACCTTTGTTGGCAAAGTAATGACTCTGCTTTTAAAGGTGCTGTTTAGGTTGGTCATAGCTTTTCTTCCAAGGAGCAAGCGTCTTTTGATTTCATGGCTGCAGTCGACATCTGCAGTGATTTTAGAGCCCCCCAAAATAAAGTCTCTTGCTGTTTCCATTGTTTCCCCATCTATCTGTCATGAAGTGATAGGACCGGATGCCATGATCTTAGTATTCTGAATGTTGAGTTTAAAGCCAACTTTTTCACTCTCCTCTTTCGTTTTCATCAAGAGGCTCTTTAGTTCTTCTTTGCTTTCTGCTATAAGGGCGGCGTCATCTTTGAGGTTACTGATATTTCTCCCGGCGATCTTGATTCTAGCTTGTGTTCCGTCCAGCTGGCATTTCTCATGATGTACTCTGCATATAAGTTAAATAAGCAGGATGACAATATGCACATATATATGCACATATATGACAATAGGACATATATTCCGTGAATATACATGAAAACTTCTGGAGTTTCCACATTTTATCACTTCTGAAATTGAGACAGTCTGACCACTGTAGACGTGTTCTAGTTTGAGTGGCAGCGCTTTTTTCTTAGTGCTATGTAATGAATGGGCTCTTAGAAACGATGCCTTAGGCACTCATCCAGAGCTGTGGGTGGAGTAGGGGTGGGCCTGCAGCCTCACAATCTGATTTACCTGTCTTGCCACCTCAGCAGAGGCGAGTGTCATCCTGTCTAGGGAGTAGGGCCTCAGAGTTCTGGGTACATGAAGTGTCAAGGGTGAGGGGGTCCAGAGAAAAGTGCCCATTTTTGTTGTTGTTCAGTCACTAAGCAGTGTCTGACTCTTTGAGACCCCATGGACTGCAGCACACCAGGCTTCCCTGTCCTTCACTGTCTCCCAGAGTTTTCTCAAAATCATGTCCATTGAGTCGGTGATGCTATCTAGCCATCTCATCCTCTGCCACCCCATTCTCCTTTTGCCTTCAGTCTTTCCAGCACCAGTGTGTTTTCCAATGAGTCAACTCTTCACATCAAGGTGCCCATTGGACGTCCTTAATTCTGTCCCAACAGACCCAACTCAAAGAGGTTCTTTGGCTCTGAGCCCCGCTCTCTGGTTTTGCTTTTAGACTGTTGTGTACTCCTGTGGAGCCAAAGTCGGATTCTTCCAAGGAGACATTCGGCTGCTGCCTGACGACATGAAGACCTTGAAGCCCACGTTGTTCCCTACGGTGCCTCGGCTCCTTAACAAGGTCTATGATAAGGTACTTACATTTCTTCTCCTGGGCTGGCCCTGAGCTGTGTGGGGCTTGGGCCTGACTACAGCTCCTAGAGACTCTGAGTTGCTAAGAACTGTGCTGCATTTCCAGCCTTAACCCCACCCCCACCAGCATCCACTTACAGCCACACTTACAAATGCAGCCATGAAAAATTGTACAAATGAAACCCCCTTTCCTCTGGATGAGATTACTTGGATGTGATATGGAGAAACAGATTAATTCAGAGACTTGAGGAACCTCTCAAAATTCAGCTGACTTGGAAATTGTTACTCTGATTTCATAACACCTGCTGGTTAGGGTGCTTCTTGCTGAGGTGCTAAGCCCATGGTAAATATTTCATATACATTCCATCATTTCATTCCTACAAAAACCCAGGAAATCACACCAATGTCCATTATCCCTAATTTACAGATGACAAGACTGAACCTTAGAGGTTAAATAACTTGTCCAGAGTCAGGTCTAATGAGCCAAAATTTCATGGCCTCATGACAGATTTAGCTGTTATTGATCTCTGCTCTGTTTTTCATTAAGGTTAGGAAAATGGTGATTTTTCTAATCCAAGCATTTCTCTTGCCTTCATTGGCTGAAAGTCTGCCAGGAAGGCACAAATATTTTATTTTTTCCCTTTTATTTATCAGTCTTGAAAATGATGAGCTGGTACCCCAGTGACCTTCAAAACTGGTCAGTGAGAAGTTTTATTTGTAATATTATGATACTCTATAACATACATACATATGATCCTAAATCAAAAGCCCTAACAGTGGTACACAATCAGCTGTTTCATCAGTACTCTCAGGTAACTTTGTAGATAGATGGTACCTTTTGGGGACATGCTGTATCAATTGTCAAGGTTGTTTGCTAAGGACCAGGAATTTGGAGGAGCTGGAGCTTTGTCTGTGTGTACGAAGTTCACTTGTTTGTTAGCATGGACTTTCATCATTATTCAGCATACCAGTGCATGAATAAGAGCCACTTTCTTTTGATGCTAGGAGGCACTATCTCTTGCTTGTTGATGAATGGCTTCGGTGAGTATACAATGTTTCCAACTAAGAGGAGCTGTCACTCTGCAGGTACAAAATGAAGCCAAGACACCCTTGAAGAAGTTCTTGTTGAACTTGGCTGTTGCCAGTAAACTCAGTGAAATGAAAAAGGGTATCATCAGACGTGACAGTCTGTGGGACAAGCTCATCTTTAGAAAGATCCAGGTATGTTGGGTAGGTCCTGATGGAGCCAGGTACATGTCTGGGTTGCCCTCTGCCTCAGCATACTTTGCTTTTCCTTTGATGGTCAAGCGTCTGTTTAACTGGAGACCCTTTGGCACTTTCTGTGTTCACTCAACCTTTTGAGATCTCTCTCAGACAATTTTGCCACTAAAGGGATTTGGCCGAAATGCAGAAAGTGGATTTTTGTTAGGTTCTAACGTTTTCATTCTCTTAGGTGGTCTGTTGAGAGTCCTAAGTAATTTGAAAGGTCCAACAATACAAATTACCTGAGGAAATGTAAAAAAAAAAAAAATCGCAGGTCTGGTTCCTTCTGTGGATGGTGGTGACCATAAGAGCTAACATTTTAAGTTCTTTTCTGCAATGATGGACCCTTTCTAAGTGCTTTGTGAATTAATGAGTTTAATCCTTATGACAACACTGGATAAGTGGGCTGTTCTGCACGTTTTGCAATGTAGGAGACTAAAGCTGCAGGAGTAGTTTCCAGCAGGTCTTTTGTTTCTATTAAACAGGAAAACCTGGGTGGGAATATTCGGCTTATGGTCACTGGAGCTGCCCCCATCTCACCTCCCATCTTGACATTCCTTCGGGCAGCAATGGGATGTCTGGTAAGCCAAGCACCTTTTTTTTTTTAAATTTTTTATTGAGGTGTAGTTGCTTTATAATGTTGTGTTAGTTTCTGCTGTAGAGCAAAGTGGATTAGTTATATACATCCATGTATCACCTCTTCTTTCCTTCCCGTTCAGGTAACAGGTCCCCTTTTTTGGATGATAGCTAATTTCACTTTTGTACAAGTAAAACTCACTACTTAAATAAAAATGAAAACCCAAATGAGAAGTGCCAAGGAGAAAGTCAGCCAGAAGCTCAAAGTCAAGAGAAAATATCCTTCCAGTCACCACTTAATGCATCTGTATAAAGAAACCTTGACACAAATAGCATCAGTGTTAACAAAACTTTGCCATTTGCAGCAGTGTGGATGGACTTGAAGAGCATTATGCCAAGTGACGTAAATCAAAGACAAATTCTATGTGACATCACTTATATGTGGAATCTAAAAAATACAACAGACTAATGAATATAATAAAAAGGAAGCAAGCTCACAGATACTGAGAACAAACTACTAGTGGTGGGTAGAGGGCAATTTAGGAGTAGGAGGGTAAGAGGTACAAACGGTTAGGTACAAAATGAGTTACAAGAATATTATTATATGGGAAATATGTCTGATGTTTTATAATAACTATAAATGGAGTATAATCTTTAAAAAATGGCATCAGTGTTCTAACACACTTGTTAAGCAGTGCTCGCCCCATCCATATTGATTCTAGTCAGATAAACATCACTTTAATAGTTTTGTAATAGTTTATTGAATGTACCCAAATAACTAGTCTCCTGTTGATGCATGTTAAGCCGCTTCGGTCGTGTCCAACTCTTGACTCTTAGAGACCTATGAACTGCAGCCAACCAGTCTACTCTGTCCATGGGATTCTTCAGGCAAGAATACTGGAGTGGGTTGTCATGCCTTCCTCCAGGGGATCTTCCTGACCCAGGGACTGAACCTACGCTTCTTACCTTTCCTGCATTGGCAGGTGGATTCTTTACACTTGTGCTATATAGGAAACCCAGTCTCCTATTTGAGAGACGTCATTTTTTTTTTTTTTTTTTTTTTTGCTGTTATAATCAATGAGGTGATAAGGATATTAGTGAGTATTTATGCAACTGTCAATTTAGGATAAATCTTTGCAACTGGGAATTATTGGGCCAAAGTATATTAGTTTTTTTACATGTTAATGTTGATGCTCACACTTCCTCAGAAGGGTCTTGTCTTTCTTATACATTCCTGCAAATAATGCACAAGTCCTGTTAGCCCCACCTTGTTGCTAGTGATAGATATTTTCAGTCATTTAAATCTTAGCCAAATAGATACTTGAGAAATCTGATTACAACTTTGTTTCTTTTATTAACACCAAACATCTTTTTGGGAGGTCTTTTTTTTCCCTTGCCCTCATTGCACTGAACATTCCACAGATTTATCTAGTAGTATTTGTGAGGTTTTGTTTGTTTGGCTGCACTATGAGGCAGGCAGGATCTCAGGTCCCCAACCAGGGACTGAACCCAAGACCCCTACACTGGAAGTGCAGTCTTGACTACTGGACCCCAGGGAAGTCCCTAAACATCCTTTCTACTGTTTACTGGCGCTTGTGTTGCTTTCATGAATTACTACATTACTTCCTTATAGAAAAAAGAACACAGGAGAGCTTGGTTCTCTTTCACCTTGCTTTCTAAGAATTCATATAGTAATAAAATCAATCTCTGTTGTCTTAGAAGTGTATTTCCTAGTCTCATCTTTTGCACTGTGTACTGCTAGGTAAAGGTTTTAAATGTTTATGCAGCAAGTCACCTTTTTTATGTGGCTTTATAAGGGCTTAGACCTTAGGCTTCCTGATCTGACTCTCAATATTGCATAAAACTGTTTTCATCCAGATTTTCTGGTAACCTTGTGGTTTTACCTTTTTTCAATTAAGTCTCTGCTCCATCTGGAATTTAGTAAAAGGGCTTGAGTACAGATAGTCTCATATTTTACCCCCAGATGGCTAACTAGTTCTTTCTTTTGTCCAACGTGCACAGCATGAATGAAACAAACAGCCTTGTCCTCATCAAGTACCACCTATGTGTGTACCTGCCTTCACAACAGATTCTGAATTGATGCCAAGGCCAGAGTTCCTCTGGCCTTTCAAACTAGCATCCTCTTGGCCATGCTTAACACCTTCCCTTCCCTCAGATCCTAAAACGCATAAATCAGAAGGCCCTAGGTCATATCCCTCCCAGAAATGCCTTTTGATTGGGTAAAATGCCATTTTTACATAACTGTGGTGGGGATGTGTGTATCAGAAAAAGTACACAGTTGTGAGCAGGTTTGTGTTTGATTCTTTCGAGAATTTTAGCAATGCCTCTCTTCTGCCAGCTCTGCCTGGGTCAGACCCCATCCCCACTTCAGACTCCGCATGTATTTCCCCCACAGCCCCTCTCCAGTCAAGGTTAGCCTTCATACCAGCAGTTGGTCTGTGCTACAGACCAAATCTGGCCTGTTTTCTCTATTTATAAATAAAGTCTTGGTGGAACACAGCCACACTCATTTATTTATGTATTGTCTACTGCTGCTTTGGTGCTATATTGGCAGAGTTAAGTCACTGACATAGAAAACAAATGGCTCATACAGTCAAAAATATTCACTCTCTGGTTCTATATACAGAAGTGTGCCAACCCCTGTTCTATACCATAGCTATTTCCCTTAAAATATACTTCTCTTCTTTTTTAGCTCCTTCAGTAACATGCCCATGCCTAGGTTCAAGTCCAGTTGCCATTGGGTTGCATGTCACTTAATGAATAACTCTCTTTTCCCCATCAGCTTGAAATGCCACATTTCCCAAAGTATAGTATGTTTCCATACTTTGGTCTATTTCTGGACCCTTTTGGTTTTTAGTGAATCCACAGTTGTAAAGACCTAACATCTCAGGTTTTCATGAATTCAAGGTTTTAAGACACCAAGTGTCCTCCAGCTCTTAGACACCTTGCTTTCCTCATGTCTGGTCGTAGGGCATGGCCAGCTCCTGCTTTAGCTTGAGTAACTCTCAAAGCCCTTCTTTGGTTCACACAGGTGTTGGAAGCTTATGGTCAAACAGAATGCACCGCTGGCTGTACAGTCACATTACCTGGGGATTGGAAATCAGGTATGCTCTTAGTTTACTGGACAGCAGGTGCAATGGCTGGGTGAAGAGTTCTAGATAAACTAGCATTTGGGTGTTTGGATAGCCTCAATAATCTGGAGGAATGTGGCAGATCCTAAATCTAAGGGTTGGTCCAGGCCTTTCTATCTTGACTGTCCGGCATCAGTGCCAGATGACTTTTCAGGTTTATTCTAGAGTCAATCCATAAATATCTCTCAAACATGGCTGGAGTTATCACCACTTCCCAGTATCCTGGCTGATTCAGTGTGATGTGTTCTAGGCCACGTTGGAGTCCCCATGGCTTGCAATCATGTGAAGCTGGAAGATGTACCTGGTATGAACTACTTTGCCGTGAACAATGAAGGAGAGGTGAGTAGGCTGTGCTCAGCAGTCATTTTTACATAACTGCGGTGGGGATGTGTGTATCAGAAAAAGTACACAGTTGTGAGCAGGTTTGTGTTTGATTCTTTCGAGAATTTTAGCAAAGACTTCAGTGTCTTGGAGCCTACCTTTGTCCCCCACAATGGGAATTAAAATCTGGTGCTCTTCATTAGTGTCATTGGTATTAGTCACTCAGTTGTGTCCGACTCTTTGCAACCCCATGGACTGTAGCTCACCAGGCTCCTCTGTCCATGGCATTCTCCAGGGAAGAATACTAGAGTGGGTAGCCATTCCCTGCTCCAGGAGATCTTCAATCCCGACCCAGGGATTGAACTCATGTTTCCCACATTGCTGGCAGATTCTTTACCATCTGAGCCACTAGGGAAGTCCGGTGTTCCTCATACTATAGTGGAAAGCATCAAATGAATCAAAGTGATGGGGAAAAAAAACAAAGATGAAAGGCAGGAGTAGGTGTTTGTAGCAGCTTTTGCTGTTGTCACCACCTCGTCCCAACTTCTGTACAGATCTGCATCAGGGGCACCAATGTGTTCAAAGGATACCTGAAGGACCCTGAGAAGACACAGGAAGCCCTGGACAAGGACGGCTGGCTTCACACAGGAGACATTGGTCGCTGGCTCCCGGTGGGTGCTTCTTCAAAACTTCTGGGTGTCCCTTAACAGTGGAATAGACTTGCTCAAAGTGAAAGCTGCTCAGTCATGTCTGACTCTTTACGACTCCATGGACTGTAGCCTGCCAGGCTGCTCTGTCCATGGAATTCTCCAGGCAAGAATGCTGGAGTGGGTTGCCATTCCCTTCTCCAGGGGATCATCCCAACTCAGGGATCAAACCCAGGTCTCCCGAATTGCAGGCAGATTCTTTACCACCATCTGTGCTACCAGGAAAGCCCAAGAATACTGGAGTGGGTAGCTTTCCCTTCCCCAGGGGATCTTCCCGATGCAGGAATCAAACCGGCATCTCCTGCATTGCAGGCAGATTCTTTACCAGCTGAGATACCAGGGAAGCCTGGACACTAGAAATGACTTGCTCAAAGACAGGGGGAAATTTGGTGACTTTTCCAAAGAAGTGTAGTAGTGTATTTTGTTGTTATTGTGATTTTTACTTTTCTTGTGGCAGAAACAACTCAAGATAACTCCATGGGCCTGTAGTGTTTGCCTTTTATAGGGATACATATTTTTTCCCCATTTAACATGTAGAGACATATCAAAATGAGGACACAGGATTTCTAAGCCAAGTGTATGCAGAGACTAGTTTTTGCCTCTCAGTGACCATCACAGCCTCTCTGGGTGGAAGACACTGAGACTTTCTTTAAAGCATAGCTTGCTGACAAAAAATCAGCAGTAAGTGGTCTCTGTAAACCCCATCTGTTTTCCTAAGAAGAGAGGAAATTCTTGCATAGTAATGATGGTGCCTTAGAATCCCTGTAGGCAATTTTCAAGAGCTTTCCTCTCTGGAAAGTTTTTGTCTACTATGTGCTGGGGGAGCGGGAATGTAACCAAATTTAAAACCCTCTTCTTGCTCAATATTCTCAAGATTTAAGTCATATTCAAGCAATGTTTGACAACAAAGTCTCTAAGAACACTGGTCCTAATGATGTATTTCATAGATGTGGGTGTTATGGTAACATGTCTGCGTCTGTATGGTAAGAGTTCCCAGGTCTAATAAGCCCAAAGTATAGGCAATAGACGTGTTCTCACACTAGAATTATAAAGGACTGACCTTTATTCATCCCTTTCAGATAATGTCTGTTAGGCTGAGCTGGTGGTTGATTTCTCGAGTTGGCCTTGTTGACGGTTCCAGGGTTGGTTCAGTCTATTGCCCTATTTTGGGTGTGATCATGTGGACTGTATTTGCCACTTGTCCCAGTTCTACAATTCAAATCCCTAAAAACCTAAGCTCCTCAAACCAATTAGCCCAAAGTAGAACCTGCAAATGACCTCTGGTGGCTGGTCAGAGAGCTCTCCCTGGCTCTGTTTCTGTCTTAACAAGCGCAATTACTGACTTGTTTGATTAGCAGTGGCACAGTGGAGCTGTATAGACTGCTCCTGGATCTAATGGGGATGAAGAAAAGGGAGACAAGGAGGGGAAGATCTAATTCTAAAGTCTTAATAAAAGATAACACTTTCCCTGTTCCCAAGAGTGCTGGAATGAAGTAATTGGAAATTAAGTTACTAGAAATAAAGAGCTGCAAAATTTCTTTGTTGGATGAGGCAACCATGTACATAATCCCAGCGGGTTCAGGGGACTTTTCCTGAGGCTGCCCACTGGCTCTTCACAGACATGTGCAGTATAGACAGGTTTTGTGGAAGGCTGCGTCCCCTTTCCCCAAAGCCAAAAAGAGAAATGAAAGCTTGTCCAAAAGTCAACGGAGAGGCCAAGTTTAAAAGGGAAGATTAAAAACAAAAAAAGGAAGATTACCTCTGAATCTGCCTCGATCTTCACTGACATCACTCAATAGGCTCAGAAACACTCTGTTGTCTTTCTGTCTGCTACAGAACGGAACTCTGAAGATCATCGACCGAAAAAAGAACATTTTCAAGCTGGCCCAAGGAGAATACATTGCTCCAGAGAAGATAGAAAATATCTACATCAGGAGCAGTCTGGTGTCGCAGATTTTTGTACATGGGGAAAGCTTACAGGTAACAGACATTTCTTAACAATCGCCAGTTTTATAAACACTGTACTTAAACTTGGCTTCTTGGGAGTGCGGGAGGATTGACATGCAGAGGTCAGAGTTGCTTTAAGCTTAATATTGAGCACCATTTCTTTTTGAACAATCACATTTGAATAGAACATTTTTGTAGAGATGTTAAGTGGGAAAATGAGATTAGAGTTCCATGAGAGTTTGAAATATATGATGAAAAAATAGTAGGATTCAGTTCAGTTCAGTTGCTCAGTCGTATCCGACTCTTTGCGACCCCATGAACTGCAGCACACCAGGCTTCTCTGTCCTTCACCAACTCCCAGAGCTTGCTCAAACGCATGTCCATCGAGTCGATGATGCCATCCAACCATCTCATTCTCTGTCGTCCCCTTCTCCTCCTGCCTTCAATCTTTCCCAGCATCAGGGTCTTTTCCAATGAGTCAGCTCTTCGCATCAAGTGGCCAAAGTATTGGAGCTCCAGCTTCAGCATCAGTCCTTCCAATGCATATTCAGGACTGATTTCCTTTAGGACTGACTGGTTTGATCTTGCTATCCAAGGGATGCTAGCCCTGAATGTCAGGCTTGGGAACCGTCACGTATTAGGAAGATGTAACGCTGCCTTCTTTGCCCCACCAGGGGGCAGTGCTGCGCTAGTTCACATGCCTTCATTTCCTTTCCAGTCATTCCTAGTGGGAGTGGTGGTTCCTGACCCAGATGCACTTCCCTCATTTGCAGCCAAGATTGGGGTAAAGGGCTCTATTGAAGAACTGTGTCAAAACCAAGTAAGTCTCACTCAGGAAAGCCTATGCACACCCACAGGTCCATCGTGAGAGGGGGATTCCCTGTTCTCCCCACCCTTCAACTTGGGCACCCAGGGTTTCCTGGAGTCTCCTCGCTGGAAGAACAGACTCTTGCTGTGTCTGTACTGGTTGGTTTTATTAGACTGGAAGACGGGATGGGGAGTTTAAAAACAACTACCAAAATCCCTATTCTTTTCATAGTAAGATGTGCATTGTGAAAAAATTAATTGGAAAATGAGGGATTAATGCCATCCCGAGGAAACCCCTGTTACCATTTAGGTTTGCTTTTTCTTCTCATCATTGTCTTTGAAAAACATTTAGATATCACAAGTGCTTGTGCATACCCCCACGTCCTGCTTTTATCCTGATGAGTTTAGTAGGTGTTTTGAATTCGTTCCTGCTCAGCCTTTCCTTTAGGCTCTTTTTCAACAGCCAGTCTCTAAGCTGTTTTCTATTTCTAGACTATAAAGAAAGCCATATTAGAAAACATGCAGAAAATTGGGACAGAAGGTGGCCTTAAATCCTTTGAACAGGTATGTACTACTCATGTTATCCTGCCCTCTCAAGTCACACTAGAAAGTGTTAAAGTTTGCATTTATTATGGGGTTAAGAAGTTCAGTTTCCAAGGGACTGACTTCAGTGGTACTGTTAACCCATTAATGACAAATGGCAGCGACCTTTGCATTCATTTAGTAGCCCCTCCATGCTGTTCATTATTCATTCTCCTTCTCCACTCATGTCTTTCCCAAATTATTAGTGTGAGAAAGGGCATATGTTACTGTTCTCCTAACCCTCCCACGTCATCATGCCACTTCTATAAAAGAAAATATTCTCTAAGTTTCCTCACATAGCATTTATTTTTTATTTAGTTTTGACCGAGCTGGGTCTCCGTTGCTGTGTGTGGGCTTTCTCTAGTTGTGGCGAGTGGGAGCTACTCTCTAGTTGTGGTGTATAGACTTTGCATCATGGAGATGGCTTCTCTTGTGGGGCACTGACTTTCGGGCACACAGGCTTCAGTAGAGGTGGCATGTGGGCTCAGTAGTCGCGGCAGACAGGCTTAGTTGCTCCGCCGTGTATGGAGTCTTCCCAGACCAGGGATGGAACCCGAGTCCCCTGCGGTGGCAGGCAGACGCTTAACCACCAGACTATCAGGAAAGCCCCACATAGCAGGAGGGCTCCACAGAACAGTCCGCATCACTAATAAATGTGTGCACGTGTGCATCTCTTCCAGGTCAAATGCATCCATCTACATCCAGAGCCATTTTCCATCGAAAATGGACTCTTGACACCAACCTTGAAAGCAAAGCGGGGAGATCTTGCCAAGTACTTTGAGACTCAAATCAACAGTCTGTATGGGAACACCCAGGAGTAGGTTAAGGTACTTACAGCTGCAAGGGGCCCATAAGTATCCTGACTTGTAGGAATGTGGATTAAAACTAATCTTACATTCATTTTCTCTTTCCTCCTGTTGTTTTACCTACTAAATTATAAAACCATAATTTTAGGGCTTTTAAAAAATATTCAGAGAGAGACTTAGCACGTGGAAGCTTAGCCTTGAACTAAATAACTCTTGTCTTTCCCACCTTAAATGTTGCTTAAATGACATGTTAGGTGTTAGGACTACTTTTATCAAGATACCTTCCTTCAAGGTCCGTCTGTACAGCATCTTTGTTCCTGCCTTGGGATCTCCAGCCTTTCTAAGTGATAACTAGTTCAGGGGCCAAAGTGACCGTTTGGGACTTAATCCTTGTTTTATAGTTAACCTAACTCACTGGTGGTCTCAATATTTAGAGTTTCCAGTATTCAAATTAAGAGACCTTTAAGTTCTTAGGAACTTAAGAACACACTTTCTAACTATTCCATAAAACCCCTAACATTAAGTAGAGTTTTAAGCTATACAATATTAATCATGTTTAGGAGACAGATTTCTTCTATGTCTGTGTTCGCTAAAGTCTGTGTCCAGAAAGGGAAGAATGTTATCCCACTGAGCACTTCCGAAAGTCTCTAGTTTCTCTGACTTGGGAGAAGGTAAAACTGGGCCTGTGACACTCTGTCCAAAAAGAATGTTCTGAGAGTGTTTTCCACCAGTATACCTGGTGACCGAATCTATTTCCACCAGTTTGCTGCTGAGCTGGAAGCTGTGGGTAAAGGAGCTGAAGCTCGTGTCAAGCGCACCTTTCCAGTAAACGAAGCAAGCGCTGAGTGGCAACCTCCTGATCTGGGAATACAGGCATGAAGCCTACACAACAGCCGCACCTCCTGGGAAGGAATCGACTGATCTTTCTTCCCGACTCCACTTCCTGCTGTCCCTTACCGGCCTTCAACACGTACCAATGTCGCCTGAAAATATAAGGTGTTAAGAATAAACTATTGCAGAACACTGAATTTTGTGGTGTGTTTCCTCGTGGATCGTGAAGAGTCAGCCTTAGACCAGGGTTCCTTGACAACCACGGGAGCTAGTGGCTCTCAAACTTGGCTACGCACTAGAATTACCTGGGAGTTTAAAAAGATACCAATGCCTGCATAACACTTCATGGATTCTGGTTAACCTGGCCAGGGGTACAGCGTGGGCATTGGGATTTTTAAAAGGTCCCTAGGTGATTCTAGAACGCCACTATGTTTGATAGCTACTGAAGGAAATGACCTTGTGGATCAGGCCTTCTATCCCACAGCTGTGAATAAAAAAAATACCAGTCGAAGCCTGACTCCAGCTGAGCACAATGTGCGCTTATGTAGTCTTGAAGTGTTCCTTTCTGGTCTTTCTAGACCCTGAGCTCAGAAGAGCTATTCTGGGATATTGAGACAGAAGGGAAGGCAGGAGTGAGCTTCCCTGCATGTCTAGCTCCTGCTGTCTCCCTTGACCTCCTTTCCCACCACCCCCTCACTCATTCCAGCTGAACCCACACTAGCTACCTTCCTGTCCTCAGACATGCCAGGCACATTCTAGCCTGTTGTTCTGCCTAAAAGGCAGATGCTCCCAGAGACACATGACTTGTCCCCTCATATGCTTTAAATGTCACCTCCATCAGACTGTCCCACCTGCTTTCTTCAGAGACACATGACTTGTCCCCTCATATGCTTTAAATGTCACCTCCATCAGACTGTCCCACCTGCTTTCTTCATAATACATGATTCCAGCTGACATACGTTTTACTATCCATCTACGTCCCTAGTCCTAATTGGAGTGGGACAGAGTCCTCTTTCATGCATTGCTGAATCCCCAAATGCCCTTCCCTTAGTGTTCACTGTTACACGCCAGACCCCAATCTCAAGTTCTCTGCCTTGGAAAGAATTACTCTTTGAACAGGTGACTACTCTAATTCTACTCTTGTGTTTAGAAGAGCCTGACTTTAAGCCTCCAAGTCCACCAGCCTAGAACCTACTAGTCACATCTCCTTCAGACTTGGATAGATTCATGCGAACATGAGCAGACACGACTAGGTTGAAAGTCTCCTAGACAGCAGCCAAGATGGTATAATATACAAAGACCCTGAGTTCACCTCTCATGGGCACACCAATATCACAAACTATCTGCAGAACAAAACTGGAACCTACCAAAAAAGATCTACAACTAAAGACATAAAGAATGAACCACAGTGAGAATGGGCTGTTAAGAGCAGACTTGTAAGGGCAGATATAATCAAATCCCATCCCACTTGGCTGGGCAATTCTCAAACTGGAGAATAATTACATAGCAGAGGTTCTCCCACAGGAGAGACAGTCCTGAGCCCCATGTCAGGCTCCCCAGCCCAGGGATCTGGCACCAGAAAGACAAGCCCCAGAAAACTGGGGGAAATACAGACCTCACTTTTCAAGAGGACACACAAAATTTCATGTGCACTGGGACCCAGGGCAAAAGCAGTAATTTGATAGGAGCCTGGGCTACATCTACCTGCTGGTCGTGGAGAGCCTCCTGGAGGGGCAAAAGGCGGCAGCAGCTCACCCGGGGACACAGACACTGGAGGCAGACATAATACGGAGCATCCAACCACATGGACACTCCCGGTGGCTGCCATTCCGGCGCATCTGCACCAAGACTTGGCCCCACCCAACGACCTGAAGGCTCCAGTGCTGGGGTGCCTCAAGCCAAACAGCTACCTGGGGAGATACAGCCAGACCCATCGGGAGACAGGCTTCCTAAAGGCTAAAGAGCCCACAATCGTGTCCTGACATGCCCCTCGGCACAGCCTAGTCCACCATGGGGTCAAAGTTCATCTCCACCCACCAGTGAGGAGATAATAGCTAAAAACTTCCCTAATCTGAGAAAGCAAACAGCCAGTGCCAGAAAGTACACAGAGTTCCGGACAGGGTTAACTCAGAGAGGCACACACCAAGACACAGTGCCGTCAAAATGACAAAAATTCAAGATAAAAAGAGAGTACTAAAGGCAGCAAGGGAAAAGCAACAAATAATATACAAGGGAACTCCCATACACTACAAAGCTACAGTAATCAAGACAGTATGGTACAGCTACACAGACAGACAGAGATTAACAGAGCAGACAGAAAGTCCAGAAATAAACTCATACACACCTATGGTTAATTAATCTATGACAAAGGAGGCAAGAATATACAATGGAGAGAAGACAGTCTTTTCAATAACTGGTGATGGGAAAACTGAACAGTTTACATGTAAAACAATGAAATTAGAACATTCCTCAAATACCATATACAAAATTAAAGTCAAAATGGATGAAAGACCTAAATGTAGGACTGGATACTATAAAACTCTTAGAGGAAAACATAGAACACTCATTGATATAAATCACAGCAATACTGTTTTGAATCCATCTTCTAGAGTAATGGAAAGAAGAACAAAAATAAACAACTGGGATCTGATTAAACTTAAAACCTTTTGCACAGCAAAGGAAACCATAAACAAAACAAAAAGACAACCTAAAGAATGGGAGGAAACATTTGCAAAGGATACAACCTACAAGGGATTTATTTCCAAAATATAGAAACAGCTTAAAATTAATCCAATCAGAAAAGGGGCAGAAGACCTGAACAGACATTTCTTCATACAGATGGCCAACAGGCACATGAAAGGATGCTCAACATTGCTAATTATCAGAGAAATGGAAATCAAAACTACAATGAGGTATTTCCTCACAGATCAGAATGGCCATCATCAAAAAGTCTACAAATAATAAATGTTGGAGGTGTGGAAAAAAAGGAACCCTCCTACATTGCTGGTGGAAATTGGTATAGCCAATTAGAAAACAGTATGTTTTTTTTTCCAATAGAAAACAGTATGGAGGTTTCTTAAAAAACTAAAAATAAGTTACCATATGATCCAGCAATCCCACTCTTGGACAAATACCCGCTAAAGTTGAAAACGCTAATTTGAAAAGATACATGCATCCCAATGCTCATAGCACCACTATTTACAACAGCCAAGCCACAGAAGCAACCTAAATGTCCATGAACAGATGAATGGATACAGATGTGGAATACAGTGGAAATTACCCAGCCATAAGAATGAAATAATGCCATCTGCAGCAACATGGATTGGACCTGGAGATTGTCATACTGAGTGAAGTCAGATGGAGAAAGATAAACATCACATATTACTTAACATATGGAATCTAAAAAATGATACAAATGAACTTATTTACAAAACAGAAATAGGCTCACAGACATAGAAAACAAACTTAGGGCAACCAAAGAGGAAAGAGGCAGGGAGGGATAAACAAGAGATACGGGAGATATTACAGATATACACTAGGGTGTCCCTGTTGGTTCAGCAGTAAAGAATCCACCTATAATGCAAGACATGGGTTGGATTCCTGGCTCAGGGAGATCCCCTGGAGAAGGGCATGGTAACCCACTCCAATATTCTGGCCTGGAGAATCCCACAGACAGCGGGGCCTGGCAGGCTACAGCACATAGGGTCACAAAAGAGTTGAACACAACTAAGCACGCACAGATACACACTACTGTATATAAAACAGATCAGTGAGATCCTGCTGTATGCACACCAGAGAACCATATTCAGTATCTTGTAATAACCTATGATGGAAAAGAATCTGCAAAAGAATATATATGTGTGTGTGTATATATACCTGAATCATTGCTATATACCTGTGACACTGTCAATCAACTATACTTCAATTTAAAAAAAAGTTATTAGAATCCTGTGATCTCAATATGCCATTAATTGAGAATTTGAGGCAAACATGTATGTCTTAAGACTTATGATCAAGGATGTCAATTTTCTAAGAGGTGGTAAAGCAGCAGTTTCTTCATAAGGAACTAAGACTCCTTTTTAGTCAGCAAAAAGAAAGATGCTTGGAGTAAAAACTACGATTTATACAGAACAAGCCATTGATCTTTATTTGATTTGACAAAATCATTATTATTAAAAGACGGGTAATAAAATCTGAGCTTATATTGAATCTGACAAATTAATTTCTATAGTATCTAGAATATCAGAAATTCAGCCAAGGGGGACAGAGGCTAAAAGCATCACATGCAGATGCTCCTGGTAGAGGGGGATCTCTATCTGCAGGTCAGGTCCACCATGTGCAGTGCACACAAAATCCTAGAGAAAATGCAATCGACTCACTTGGGTGAAGTGTTTTTCCTTTTGGGGAGAGGAAAGGTGGCAGAGAGGTGCAGGAATTCAAAGGCATGTGCAGAATGGCTTCTCCATTTCAAAGTGGTAATAAAAATATTTAGATCATGGCACTAGGGCACCTTTGAGGAAAAGAACACCTTAACCAGAGTAGGCTCATTGCATAATTCTTTAGTAATATGTACAGTTTTCAAGTAATGGAGCAGACTGAGAGGAATTTTACTTCAAAAGTGGCTATCTATTTTTCTTCTCGCCCTCTGGGGCTTGATCTGTTTCGGTGTCACAGGGGCACTTTTCTACACAGTTTCTAGGGAACCATCCTCTTATTCTTGAAACACCTGAGGAAGAAAATAAAATTGGTATGAAATAGATATACCAAAATTACATCTGTGAGACATGTAAATCCTATTACTTCAAACTGATAAGCTTTTAATTACCCCTCCATTTTGATAAGCACAACTTGAGGCTAAAATTAACTAACTAAATAAATAAAAATTCAAAATATATACATTCCCAACAAGCTAGAAAATAGGTATTTCCCAAGTTTCATCATCTGGGAAAGGACCCGTATGTTCAGGAGTGCTCCAGTGGAGTGGGGGGGAGCTGGTGTCCATGCACGTGTGTGTGACTGCGAGGGAGTCTGACACTGTAATACTTCATCTGTTCTAGGGACCTATCTCCCTGGAGATACGCTTTTTAGCTTTTTTTCTAACACATGCACTTCTGTATCAAGCTTGCACCTATCACATGGGCTAATTTATGATTAACCCAGTGTTTTCAAAAGAGCATCCTAGGTTAATCTTTAAAGAAATAATTCTTAAAAGTAAATTTAAAAAATCAAAGACACGGAATGTTTCAATTCACTAGTTTTTATGACAATAGAATGATTCACTCAATGGGTGCATGTATAGCATAGCAGCTTAGTCACAGGCTCTGAGCCAGACTGCGTGGGCTGGAGTCGTGGCTCTTCGTGCATGTAGTGTGGCCTTGGGCACGCTGCTAAGCCTCCCCACATTTCAGTTCCCTCACCAACAAAATGTCAATGACAGCATGAACCTCAGAGGGCTGCTGGGGAATGAACACCACAAGTGAAGCATTTCCACAAGTGTGTGTTGCATATTTAAGTACGGGATCCAATGTTCACTAATCATTGCAAAGACCCGATAAATACAAGTGCTATGGAGAAGTAATACACGGAGCTTCTTTTTGCTGCTTAACGAGTGCCTTCCTATAGTTCCCCTAATGCATGTGACTGTTTCATAAAAACTTTCTTGCAAAATTTGCAGTTATTGCTGGCAGTCTTTTCTTTTAAACACTCACTTCCATGTTCATACCTTCTAAAACGGAATCATCAAGAATTTTGTCTCCATACAACCAGTATCTGAAATAGTTAAAAGATTAAAATTAACTTTTCTTTTTAGGTTAGATGGCAGTTTCATTATTCAAGAAATTCAGTATTTTCTGTTACTTACCGTAACCCTCTTGTGGCTAAGATGAATTCCCCTTTCTGTAGCCTTATCCGAGGCTCTTCAGTGCAGGGGCTCGTGAAGAATGTTTTAATTCCTCTATTCAAAGGACAGCAGGTACCACTATAATCTTCTATCACTTTATACCGGACCTGGCATCAGTGAGTAGAACAATTTAACATTAATCCATGTATGAAGTTTTCTAAGCTTGAATGTAAACTGTTAAAGGGAGACCCAGAATACCAGGCAACAAGTCTTTCCCTTCTGGTTCGCTATCTACCCAGTTCCCTTATAGAAGGTAATTAATTGATGCTTCTAATTCTCAGGCTTTTCTTACCCTTCATTTCAAGCACATGGCTAAGAATAAAATTTTAGAAGCAGTGCTGCCCAATGGAACTTTCTGCAATGGTGGAGATGTTTTATACTTGGGGTATACAGTGTGGTATCCCCTAGCCACAAGTAGATACTGAACACTTTTAATGTGGCTGGTGCAACCAAGGAATTTAAATTTGAATTTTATTTATTTTAAATTAATTTAAATTTAAATAACCACATGTAGCTTGTGGCCACTGAATTAATTGTTCAGCATCACTTTAAGGACAAGTTTCCCACTAGGGAACTATATTGAGGATAATTATCTATTGACAATATAAATTGATTAAATTCCCTCCAAACCTGTAGTCCAAACTATCTGAATGAAAACAAAAGTAAAATGCATCAAAGTTCAATAAGTGGATTAAGAAATATTATTTAATAAAAGCCAACAGTTGGTTTTTTACTTAGAGGCAATTTTAACAGCTACATAGAAGTGCTGAGCCTGACAACAGGAAAAGAAATGAGTATCACTGCAAAAGAATTACTTACACTTCTGACTCTTTTATCTGCTTTTTGTTTCAACTGTTCTATCTGTTTGGAAGATACAAAAAGAAAAAATGAAATCTCATATCTCAACACTGAAAAACAGGGTTTCCTCATTTACTGTATCAGAGTAACACGACAAACTCCCAATTTTCCAACATTTCAAATTGCTACAATTTAAAGGCTACATTTTTTTTTAATAAAGCATGGAAAAAAGGCTCTGTGACTAAAAACCGACACTGAAGTGGGACTTTCTTCTCGGTGTTCCCTCTCCAATGTCTTTACCTGTGTCTAATCACAGAGCACTCCCTGTGGCCCAGCAATCAAGGATATGTGCTCTCTGCCTCCGGGGGCTGCCAGGCTAGTCCCCTAAGATGAAGTAGTTCAGAGACTCACTGAGTCTTTACAGAGACTGCAAAGTTCATCAACAATGAGTCTTGATTAAAAATCATCATTTTGCCTCCTCTTTTCCACTATTCAGCTACAATTTGTTAAGTGACACTACACTAGATATAAGGGGAAATAATCTCTGCTTAGAATCTTGCCAAATTAAAGTTAAAGATACAAAGATTAAAATGGATTCCTCATGTGCTCATAAAACTAGTATATGATCAGGTGCCAAATCCAGATGAGTCTAGATGGGGGTGGGGGGACTGGAGCCGGTCTGAGTAATTTCTGATAAAGAGGAGGTCATATGGCATAGAAAAAACTGTGGGGGAAGAACTGTATCAGGGATTTGCTGAGTGGACTAGGCTGATTGGAAAGGCTGATTTCCTCCAGGATGTAGGTGGTCTGACAAAATGTGGTCCAGTGAAGGGAATGGCAAACCACCTCAGCATTCTTGCCTCGAGAACCCCCTGTGTACGTGTTAGTTACTTAGTCATGTCCGACTCTGTGCAACCCCATAGACTGCAGCCCACCAGGCCTCTCCGCCCATGGGATTCTCCAGGCAAGAACAGTGGAGGGGGTTGCCATTTCCTTCTCCAAAAGGAACTATAGAAAGAAAAAAAGTGAAGTCACTCAGTCGTGTCCAACTCTTTGCGACCCCATGAACTGCAGCCCACCAGGCTCCTCCATCCATGGCATTTTCCAGGCAAGAGTACTGGAGTGGGTTGCCATTTCCTTCTCCATGAGAACCCCATGAACAGCATGAAAAGGATGTAGGTGAAAGGCAGCTTTTGGCTGGGTTTTATAAATCCAAGGTAAGGAATCAGGACTTTATCTCACAGGTATGGTGAGATAAGATATTTAAATTGAAGGAGGGACATGATACAAGGAGTGCTTGGGAAATCACTTAGATTCATCTTGACATGCTGAAACAATTCTTATTACTTATTTTACTATAAATATACTTACTTTACTTCTCCTTGGAGTTAAGGAGAAGTTAAGAGGAAGAAGGTGGAGCAAAAAGGAAGACTATTTGAACAAAACACTCACTGTTAAGCTGTACTGGTGACAGCCTTCTCTTATTGGCCAATCCAGTCCATCTCCTTCAGGGACCCCTGACCATGTGAACACTTGTTTGAAGTTCTTCCATCTACTTCCCATATCATAAGGAAAAACAAAGACTTCATCTAGTTGATAATACTGAATTCGATCTTTAGCCTGTGGGTAACAAAGAGGTAAGATGGCAGATACACCTGCCTTAAATGGCTTTTGGCAATAGACAATTGAGAACAGTTATTCCTCAAATTTGTATCACTTCTAAAAATACTTCCTCCTCGTTATAACATTAGAATACACAGGAGTAATAAACACTTATCACAATATTGGAAGAACTTGACACACAAACACCAACCTTGTATAAGATCATCCACAAAATGTGTGACAGGGCTTTTTTGGGAATAAATCTAAGTAAGACTGAACTTAAGCATTCAAAAATGCATATTAAAAGTTAGTAACTTTATTTCATATATAAAAAATCCTCAATGTTCCTACTTGTTCAGTAGAACAAAAGAATCCAGGTGTAAAGAATAGATGTTAACAAAGAGATTTAAGAGAAAACAAGGGTTTATTCAGGCTGGAAGGAACTTGTAGGAATGGCCAGGAAAGGTGTGACAGGTGAGTTATTTTATGAAAATTATTATTTTTTAAAGTTAGCAGGTAAGTGTAAGAGATCTTTCAGTTTTACATACCATTACATATGTCTGCATACTAACATAGGCATTTATATGCATATTTTATGCATATATATATCCAGGTTTCATAAATTATATTCTAGGCATTTAAATTGTCATCTTTTACCTAAGGGAATAAACTGGCTTAGAATTTCTGAATTTCTACTGACACCTAGTGGTATAAAGATAACATTGTTTATTCCTACAATAAGTATACAAACCCAGTTGATATTTATTGTGTAATAAAATATGGTAATTTTGACCCATTTTCTTTAACTTAATAGAATCGTTTATTTGATTTTTATTGAGCAATATAGTGCCAGTTTTAAAATAACTTTTAGATTTAGTGTGGCACTTTACAAACAGCCTTGGTCATCGGCAAAACAGTTAATCTAATGTCAATATATTATGCTAACTAGAGATTATACTTTGAAATATTATCATAGAATAGTATTTTAGAGAAAAGCTTCTTGCAGTTACTTATAAAGTGATATTGATAACAATTCAATTACAAGAATTGTCAAGCTGTAACATAAAAACATGTAAGTCCATCCCCACCCTGATAATGAGTAACTTCTTTTCCCTTCTATAAAACAAAAACTTCAGCATTTTTAAATGGATTAAGAGCCTCAGAGGAGACCTAGAATATTAAAGAAGACAAAGTGTTAAGGATGAGAGTGGTTTACAAAAACAACAAAGGCATGGAGTCTGTCTGAGAGAAGCACACAGTGAAGAGGGAACTCCGTGCACAGCGTGTGTTAAAAACCGACAGAGACGTGCGCCAGGGGCCATGGGAAAAGGGAAGAGAAGGACTTCACTTGGTCCAGGGACAGTCAAGGAAGGCTCCTCGGAGGAAGTGACAGCTGAACCAAGTCTCGAGGGGCAAGAAATAAGGAAAAAAGAGGTAGGAAGAATGTTCTAGGTAGAGGGAGCAACATGTGGAAAAATACAGAAGCAAAAGACGTGTAAACTATTTGGTATTAGCCGGTATGGAGTATGAATAGATGGGGAGGGGTGGAAATGAACTGGAGAAACAGGTAAGGGGAAGACATGAACAGTTTTTATGCATAAGCCAAGGAGCTTGGACGTAAACTTGTATATTCATGGTTCTAAAAGTATGCTTTGCGCATCTCCTTCAGTCCCCAAGACCTCTTCTTGGGGTTGAACGAAGTCAGACAACTTTGATAACAATACTAAGACATTCTTGCCTTCTTTCATGGTGTTGACATTTGAAAAGGTGGGTGAAATTGCTGGCAGCTTATGTTGGCATCAAGACAGGCACCAAGGTGTTATATTCTTCACTGCTACATACTCCATTCACACCAAACCAAACCAACAAAAAGCCCAGTTTTACATAAAAATGTCTTGATGAATAAAAGTTATTTTTATTAAATCTCAGCCCTCAAGTAGATGTCTTTTTAATATTCTGTGTGACGAAATAGGAAATACACATAAAGCATGACAAAATGCTCATCTCAAGAAAAACACCTGTATGAGTTGTGAGTCAATTAAAGCTGTGCAGCCAGCTATTTTCATGCAATGCTATTTTTGTTTGAAAGAATGAGTGATGTAACAGACAAACCAAAGTTAGGCAGGCTTCAGTATTTAGTGGATGTCTTCTTGAAAATGAACAAAGTCAAGCTATTACTTCATATAAACAACTATTTGTTGCTAGTGAAAAATGTAAGGCTTTCAAATAAAAATTAGAATTTGGAAAATTTACATCACCATTATGAGCTTGACGGCTTTCCAATATTTAAAGATTTCCCCCATAAAACTGGTAGTGATACGAATGGATTTACATCTTGAATATTGAACTATATCAACACTCTAAAAATCTGTGTAACTCTGTTAACCAGTATGTTCCAAAAGACCAATGCCTGATGCCCTATATGGGTAAAAGATCCATTCAAAGAGCAAGACAGATTGATGGATTTGAATACAAAAGAATACAAAAACTTGACTGATGTAATTTTAGATCTAACATGCAACTAACCTCTCAACAACTAGAACTTGTCAAATTATAAAAATTATAATGTATTGTTACTACCAAAGAATGTCCACCATTATCTAAAAGGCATGTTAAAATATCCTTTTCAACCTACTTATCTGTTTAAGGCTGAATTTTCTTCATATACTTCAATCAAAGCAACATATCTCAACAGACTGAACGGAGAAGTAGATGTGAGAATCCAACTGTCTTCTGTTGAGTCAGATATTAAAGAAATTTGTAAAAACATAAAACAACGCCACTCTCCCTATTCTGTTTATTTTGGAAAATTTAATTATTTTTCCAGAAATGTTATTTTATTAACATATAATGGATTTATTATTGCTATTTTTAAATGAAATAATATTCAAAGGTTTTCTCAGTTAGAAAATATAGCAAATGTCAATAGATATAATACCCAATAATATAATTAACAAAAGCTCTTTAGTGTACTTAACAATTTCTGAGAATGTAAAAGGTCCTGAGGGGCTTCCCTGATGGTTCAGTGGCAGAGCATCCACCTATCAATGCAGAAGATGTGGGTTCCAACCCAGGGTCAGGAAGATCCCCTGCAGAAGGAAATGGCAACCCTCTCCAGTATTCTTGCCTGAGAAATCCCACAGACACGGCCTAGAGGGCTACCGTCCATAAGGTCACAGAAGAGCTAGGCACGAATTAGTCGCTAAACAACAAACAACAAAAGGTCCCAAGACTGAAGTTTGAGAGCTGCTGCTATAAATTAAAACTCATCAACTGGCTGCTAGGGGGCTAAATATGTCCTATAGGTTGTTTTCTTTGACCCATGAAGGTTTTCTGTTTATTTTGCTTTTAATTTGAATTGCTTCCCAATGCTTAAAAACAAAGAAGGTAACATAAAAATCCAGATCTCTGATTTTTCTTGGTAAAAAAAATTACATGATCTCACAATACTAGGTGAGGATTTCTCTGTGCCAACAATGAGCTTGGTCTGCTGGGCAGCTCTGGAGCACAGGTTGGCTCCACTCCTCTAGGTTATCTGCCTGGGCCCCAGTGCACTGGGTTTAAAATCCCAGTAAGCTACAGGGATGGAAAGGCTCTGAGAAGTCTTTTTTTTTTTTTCCCCTGAGAAGTCTTAAGTAGGGAGCGGGGCATATTTTAACATCAGAATCACAACAGACAGTGCGAAGTATGTATTGGAGGTTGTGAGGTTTGTGACAAGCTACATGTTCTAAGCTCTATCTGATGTGTAAAGCCTATAGGACGGCACGTTGGTAGGACAGAAGCTCCCTTCCCAAGGGACTCCCTTCTCCTCCAGTCTGAGAGGACGGCCAAATGGCTTCTGTGTTACTCAGAACAATTCCGTGTGAGATGGTTCTGTGGGAGTTTTACTGAAACAGGAATAA
Source organism: Muntiacus reevesi (assembly GCF_963930625.1). NCBI lineage: Eukaryota > Metazoa > Chordata > Mammalia > Artiodactyla > Cervidae > Muntiacus > Muntiacus reevesi. Next base: position 154,743,742 of record NC_089250.1, read on the forward strand.
ATCAAACGGTTCCTATAACCACCCTTCACATGGCATGCAAATGACATAAGGAAGCCATTTGGTAGTCAAGCTTTCATTTGGGGACATTTAGTAGTTAATCTGATCTATTAGTTAATCAGCACTTTATCAAAATTAAGAAAATAATTCTAAAATTTACCTTCTCTTCAATCCATGATTCAATAGAAGTTTTGTTTCTGAGAATTATTTTCATCTGGAAAGAGTAAAATTTAAAATGTTACTGGTTCATTTAAGATTATCATCTTAAAAAAAAAATTATCATCTTTACACTACCCCTATGAGACAGTTTTTATTGCTCCATTCCATACATGAAGGTATCAGGACAATAGAGATTAAATAAAAGAGCACGTGGTTCATCTGATTCTAAACCATTGGACTATATCTTCATATGACTACATCAATCACCATCAAATCTGAATCTACGGCTTAAATAAAAAATCATGCTTTAAGTACTATCTTCTGAATAAGTTTTCCAGAGTATTAATAAAATATTGATACAATCCATTAAATCAGCATTAACATGTTTTGCCATTAAAATTTTACCACTATTTTTAATAAATGTTAAATGCATGATTAGCCTATTTATTACAAGTAATAGTGACTCATTACAGTCAACCTAGACATTCTGTTTGCCTTAAAAACTGAGTATATTCAGTCTTGATTCTATTTTTGATTTTCCTAGAAATGACAATTCCATTTATGTAGGTTTTTACACCACATGACTTTAGTTTATTTCTAATATTATTCTTAATTACAGGCATTGGGGAAAACTTTTCAAAGAATTTGATTGCAGGCTAATAAAAAATATGAAATATAACCCAAACCAGGTTATTTTAAAACTAAGAGTTCAAAAAGGGTTGTGTAATCCATCAGGGCCTGTAGCGCAGCGTTTCTAATTCTATGAGTTCTGCAATTCTCTGATGTCTGGTTGTGCCTTGATGGAGACAGTGTGACACAATAAGAACAACCTTGGACTAGGAGTCCTTACCATATTCCAAGGGCCTAGCACAATACCTGGTTCATGGTGGGCCTTCAATGAATGAATATACTAATGAAACAAATGCAATGAGTCATAAGAACTATTTTTTGATCTCTTCAGGGTCACATCCTCCTTCTCTGGTCGCTCACAGCACTTTGTACATAAATCTACGATACACACATGACCCTAATTTAATGACAGGAAGCTCTTCACTCTCATTATTGTAGACTCAGAAATTAGCAGAGTGATTCATCATAGAGCAGACATTAAGTAGCACCAATATCACAGGGTTGTTATGGAGATTAAATGAGCTAACATATGTAAAAGACCTAAAATAGCACCCCATAAACGTTAGCTATGTTATTATGCTTTTGATTAATATGCCATTATAAAATAACATTAATAATTATGTTTACTGAATGCATGAATGGATTATATTGGGTACGTCACTTAACCTTCTTGCGACTCAATTACTCATCTGCAAGGAAGGGAAAATAATACTCCTCTTTGACTTCTTTTGGGGTTGATGTGAACATCAATAGATACTGTGAGAAGAGCTTTCTCAAGGATAAAATGCTATGTAACTCTAACTTAGGATTTTTTAAATTAAATCATTACCCAGAAATGTTGGCAAAGTCACTTTGAAATTATCTGACAAGCAGAAGATAAAAATTCATCACTTAGTTGGAATAAGTAACAGTAATCTCCATTTCACACAGCATACTTAAATGCAGCTTTTTTTCTTCTTTCTCATTACAAGCGGCCCCAATTACTCGACAGTGTTAGCTAGAGGTAATAGAGGAGCTTACCTGGATAAAAAACAACATCCCAACAGCTATGGTTGTTCCTAAAGCTAATCCCAAGGCAAACAAGGTGGCAGCAAATGCAGCTAATCCAAAAGGAATAATTGGAAGAGGGTCTCTCCGGGCTGCACTCATATCAATCTTGACCGTGTTCCACCCAAAGGAGAGCTGCAAACAACACCACCCACAAGAAATACTTGGTTGTCGTAAATGGTGAGACTCTACTGTACCATTTAAAACCACTTGATCAAGAAGACCAGCAAATGACAATGTGCCACTGTGGCCAAAGCAAACGTAACTTTTCTAATTAATACTGTGGCTTGAACTCACAGTGACGTGTGTGATATCCTCTCTGGTATTGTCACGTGTTTTTTGTTTGTCATTGTTTGCTCAGAAAGCATTAGGTAGACTGCACATGCATTACTGGGGATGAATGACAGTGCACACAAATCTAAGCTGTAACTGTGTCTCCCATCTTCTCCTCGCTTTCCTATATGTACAGTGCTCTTCCATCGTGACAAAGATAGCCTAGGATTCAGTGGTTTCTTCCCTCTTGTTCCACAACCAGAGGTTTAAGAACTAGTAACATGTAGGTCAAAACATGTCCTGCCTGGCCTGCAAAATGTTTTAAAATATTCAGAGTGAGGCACCAACATTTAGAAATTTAGTGGTTTAGAAATCAGATTGCATATAGAAAGTCAGGGTTTTCAGATATTTCTTGAAAAGCCAGATGATCTGGCACTGCCAGGCTGGATTTCCAAACATCAATAAATGGCTGAAGTAAAATATGGGTTGTCCTCTGTGTGAAGGGCATGTGCTTTCCAGTTTCCCATTAGGCCTGGTCCAGGCCTCTTTAAGGACCTGAATTTGTGACCACCAAACTTTATCTCATAACCATGTGCTCATAAATCTACTCAATCAGTTGTACGATATTTAAGAACGTGCACTTGCTGTGAGCCATGTTCCGGAGCACTGGATTTAGAAATGAATGAAAGAACTGCAAATGGCCATGGGATGGAATGGAAACAGACAGCACTTGTATTGTCTTTTTCTTCCCACTCTTCTGCTTTTTCCTCTAACTATCCTCTACCATAGCTTATTGAAGTCCAATAAGTTGTACATAGTATAACTTCAACTATAGCATATATGGTGAGTTTCCAGAACAAAATAATCTTTCCTCATCTTAAAAACTGTTTTAAAGCTTTTTTAAAAAAGGAATCCTTGTAAAGGTAAAACAAAGTTGTATTTCCCCACCTAAACTGCAGAACACCTATTTCTAAAATAGACTTCTTAAATAATCTTGATAACTACTATTTAATTTCTAATTTGATAACAAACGTTTTCACTTACCCGATTATAAAGCTGCGTATACATCGTCATAACAAAAATAAAGGCAGCGTGAATACAACCCAGTGGTGCTAAAAGGAGGAAGAGTGTGAAGGAAGCATGATTCTGGTAGCCGCAGCAGTTGTTGATCCAAGGACAGTGATGGTCCATCTTCATTACACATCTAACAGGAAAAATTTATAGAAAACATGAGGCAGAAAATCCCGTCTACTTGAAATAACTTTGGTCTTCAAAAGATCAAGCACACAGGAATCTAGAATGTCCACGCATGAGTCACAGAGGAATAATACCTCATAGAACAGAAAGAAAAATTTTTATGAGTTTTTAAATAACTATGAACAGTGACTTCTTTTAAATTTTAAAAAGCCAAAGAAAGGGCAGGCTTTATAATGGCTTCTGAGGAAAAAGACATCTGCTACAAGTAAGTTTGTTTAAAGAAGTCAGGAGGCCCACTGAGAAGTTCATTATAAAAAAATAAGCATGGTTCCTGATTTTCCTCTTGCTCTGAAATGCAGTGACTGGAGTGGAAAACAACAGAGACTGAACAAAATTACTTCTAAATCTCCACTGGGGCTGACTCGGCCTGGCAGATGCTTGTAACTTCCTTCCTTCCTGTTCTTATCCTTTACATGTAGTCTCTGAGCTAAGCAAGCTAACTCTGGAATATAAGATGTGGTTTAGTAAGTGAAGTCTTACTCTGTTTCCTTTCCTTGAGGTTGTTAGAAGAAAATTTTCTTGCCTCAAACTAAACTTTATTTGCCCCTCCAATGGTCCCCCTAAACCTCAGAATTAGCATCATAAATTTCTTACTTATCAGTGGATACTGATGTTCATTTACAAAGGTTCTATCAATAGCTTAATCCACATTTTTTACAGTGATTCTGTTTTCTTCCAATTACGGCTTTTATATTAAATACTTGTGATAATAGGCACCTGAATTCACTTACTAGATTTATATAAGTGTAAATGTGACTCAACTAAATAATGGAAAAAGCAGGTCTCCTTTATAATTTAGACTCAGAACAATTCTAAGACTAGTTAATATGACAGTCAACAGTTAACCCTGATTTACAAAAACAACTTGAAGTATAACGTTTTATCCTGTTCCTGTCATGGCAGGAAGAAACAGTGAGACCTTCATGATCAGAATTGACAATGTAAAAGTAAGATGTAAGATTGTGGACACTAGTATTTTAACAACATTGTTTATAAAGTAGTCACCTTGCAGGGGATAAAACTAGGATTGATGTGCTAGAGAGAATAACAAAATGCCAGTAATCAAGTTGATCAATCTTCAATAAAGAGCAAAGACAGACAGTACCTGTTACACTTTCTGCAGTGATGTGACCGTGGTGCCTTGTATGCTTGGCAGACTTTACAATATTGGAGGTACACGCTATCCTGAGAATTTTCCTTGGCAGTGAAATGCAAACAAAACATAAATTTCTGGGTAACCGGAAAAGTGATATTCCTATTATCATAAATTCATTATTTTAAAAAAAATTTAGCTCAAAAAGAAGGGCTGGCAATGCAAGCTAAAATTCAAATTCCATCTTTTTCCCATCTCCCATAAATGAAAATCAAACCACAGTATTTATTCATAAGGCTTGGCTTGTTATAAGCTGCCCATTGTTTCTGAATACTTTAGGAACTAGTAGCTTCTAAAGCAGTTTTCTCAGTTATGAGGGATGTTAATATGTGGCGTGAAAAAAATATCCTAGTGCCAAACCACACTGTGGAATTATGAGGTACAAGATACACAGTGTTTCCTAGACACTTAAGACCATGTACTCATTACCACCACTCCATTTTTAAAAATTTTTCATTGAAATCACTTTGGGAAATACTTTCAAGCAGCTATGAAAAAAATTCTTTGAGCTCTAAATGACCAGTGATTAGAATAATATGCTTAGTCTCCACCAAAGTAAAAAGTAGGCTATGTTTGATGTTACTGGTTGGCAGGTAAGGCAAAAACTAAATATATGATCACCATGAGGGTTCACCACTTTAAGGAACCTTTTTCTTACCGGTTTCCACCCCAGAGGGACAAAGCCAGGACCAACGAACATGGCATTGAAGTAATTATAAAGAATCATGACAGTCCAGTTTATCAACATGATGAAATTCACACTTCCTCCAGTGGTATGTAAGGGCCAATACCACAACACAGAGTCAATCATGGCCATGGTGGAACATATTGCTATAACACCAAGGGCTATAATGGGACCCCAGTGACAAAGTCTCTTTAATTCTTGGAGATTTTCAAACTTGACAACTGAGCAGAATGTACCCATTTTGGTGAGGAAAAATGTCTTTCAGTTTTTAAAGGATTACAGATTTCCTTTTTCTGTGCACACATTTCCTTGTGCCACAAGTCCGCGTGTGTTCCTTAACTGTCATGTCTTCACGTTGTGGGATGTTAATGCAGATTACGCCATTTTCACTGTTAGACACTTTTTATCTAGGAGAATCCAGTACCTTGGTTTGAAACTTAATCTAAAGAAAACAAAATGAGAAGGTTCCTTAAGACATTTTACTATCTACTGTATTTGTTAATTTCAATAATCACCTAAATAGAAGCAGCTCACAAGTACATTACTATGAAATGAGTATCTCACCAAGTATCAGAAAGAACCATTTTCATCTTATCCAAACTTTAGTCAATTCTGAATGGTAGGTAAACTGGATCCATGATTCTTAAGTGGTAGTTTTTTTCCCTTTGTTCCCAACTTGTCAGAGGACTATGTCCGTGCAACCGTTTAGTGAAAGGCTGCAGGAAACAAAAAAATTTGGAGCCGGGATGGAGGGCCTTATGGTTGACCTAATCCAGTTTCCTTCTTCACTGAAAGGAAAATGGCTGAGAGAGGCTGAGCGATTAAATCACTTGGGTGAGTGACAGGTGAACCCGACAGAAGCCAAATCATCAAACTTCCTTTACAGAGTTCTAAACTGCCTCCTACCCACTCTTGAATTAAATCCAGTATGATCCAGACAAAGTCTACACCGTTTGCCTGCGGTTGCCCCTCAAAGGCTAACTTAAAGTCTATTTGTGTTAGAAGTAAAGAAACCGGAGGATGAAAGCTCAAGGAGGGGAGGGGAAGAGCGAGGAGAGGAGGTGAGGAGAGGGAAGTGTGTGTGAACTCAGGACCGGAGGCATATATGAGAAAAAGCACGAATGAGGATATTTCAGGGAAGGGGGAAAAAAAAAAAGGCGAGGGACCGGGAAGGCAGGACTGCGAGCGCCGGGAAGATCTGTAGAAGGCTATTTAGGATTGGACTGGAGTGAGTCAAGCGAAGAAGATCTGAGAGCCAGAGTAACAAAGATTTCCACGCAAGCCCGCGCTGGCTCGTGCCTCAGTTTCCCTCCCGTGTTATGGAGCAGAGCACTGAGAAATCCTCACGCAGGGGACGAACATCTTGGTAAGGGTAGTTGGTCTCGACTTTCTGGAGATGCTGGCCTCATTCGGGTGGGGCGATGACCGCAAAATCACGTCCCCTGCTTTGACTCCCACCTCGGTCCGGTCCTCAGTGCCCGCTCCTCGGCCATCGCATTTCTGGGGCGGCTCGGGCTCACCCGGAGCAGATTCTCTCCCGCTCGGATAACTCCGTCCTGGGTTCCCCCGCCCAACGCAAGGAGAAAGTAAACTCCGTGCGCTAGCAGCTGGGGTGCGCGACCAGCCACGACCCGCGCGTCTCTCCGCCAGCGCCCTCTCAGCTTCTCTCCCGCTCGGGCTCAGTGCGCAGTCTCCGTGACAGCTACTTCCGGGAGGTTCGCCGCACCAACCTTCCGTCGGGAAGCAAGTCCCTCTGGCTTCTAGCTTGGGGAACCGGAACCACTTTCCAAAACTCGGAGGGAGGAAAAAAATGCTTTTCAGTGATTCCTGAGAACACGAATATTTTTTAGGCTTTTGGGGACACTGATTGAAAGGGTTTTCCTTAGAGAACTTCTTAATCTTGGAGCCTAAACGGAAACTGAAACACGCACCCAGCCCAACTTCCGGAGGACCAACATCGCGACGAACAACCAGGAAGCGATCGGCCTGGGAGCTGTCCCCGGTTCTCTGCTCCGCTCTCTAAGGAGGAACTTTCCGGGTCCTTACACTCTGTTTTTCTTGCCCCGCGTGACCTCAGCTCCGACCTAGGCTCCGACCCGGGCCGGCCACTCCGGAACCCGCCATGTCGTCCGACTTTGAAGGCTACGAACAGGACTTCGCGGTGCTCACGGCAGAGATCACCAACAAGATTGCAAGGGTTCCCCGACTCCCTCCTGGTAAGGGCGCTTCCTAGGCCGGGCGGGGGTGTACTGGAGAGTGGGGAGGCTCAGATGTGGACGATGGAACTCTGCCTGAATGTCTCTTAGGCGCGAGCCTGGAGGATGAAGTAGTGGCGGGGCCTCCGGGAGGAATGGTTGAGTGGGTTGAAGAGGGTCGGGGAAGATCCAAGCTGGGCTGTGGGGTGCAGAGCCTTTGGAATCTGAAGCTTTTTTTGAGTTCTTATCTGGACTCCACCACCTTTTTACTCGTATAACCTTGGGAACGTTTCTCTGAGTCTTCGTTTTGGTTGGGTTTTCTGTTTGTTACTTTTGTTTGTGAAATACAGAGATGTGAGAATATTCAACGAGAATGAATTAACGTACCAAGGTCATGGGTCTGCACCATACAGCAACGTTGGTTTGTTAGTAACGATGTTATTACTATAGGCGGCAAAACCGGGTTAAGAGCCGTGGTGCCTGGATTCAAATCCCAGACCTGCCACTTAGAAGTTGTATTTAGGCAAGTTTCTTAACCTCTCTCAACTTTTATTTCTTGGTAAAGTGGAAAGAATTCTGCATCTCTCATGTGAAGATTAAATGACAACATATGTAAAGTCCTTTTTTTAATGTTAGCTGCTATAATCATTAGTATTTTTCATACCACCAAGCCCATTTATTTTTTCTCATCCTTCTTGAGAAACGATGTGTAAAAATTGGTACAGAATAATTTTTCTCACTTTTAAAATCCCACAGCTATCATTCGGAAGAGTTTTTGTGTTTTAGCACATCTTATTTTATTTTTTTATTATTATTATTTTTTTTTTTTGGTTTTGTCAAATGTTTTATTGAGTGTAGACTGCACATCTTATTTTAAATGCTGGACGGTCAACTATGTGAAGGTGGGAGCTGTCTTTGATTTCCTTCGCATTTACTTAGAAGGAGCTCAGGAAAATGTTTAAGGAAATGAACAGATACATAAGTATGGTATCCTGTAATTTTCATCTGTAGGACTTTGTTTTAGGATTTGTTTTCTCTCAATACAGATTTAATTGAGTATTTAGTTGCAAATAAGATGGCTATTCGGGGACTTAGCTGTGGTAGGGAAATCGAACCATCTACCTTCACTCTGTGGTGTAAAGTTTATCTGTGAACCAGTGGTCAACTTCATTGTTCCACCATCTCAGTCAGTCCTTGATGCCAGCAATAATTTCTCCTAGACCTAAGTTGTGATTCCTCTGTTCCTTTCCCCACCTCTCCCCAAACTTAAGTGTTTATAAATAATTTTCTTCCTTTATTTCTTTATTTTTCTCCTCCCCCCCCCCCACCTATTTTCTATTAATAGGGACATTTGCTTGAAGCCAGGATCTCTGAACTTACACCCCACTCATCTCCTGAAGTCCCAGTTAGTTCTGGAGGAGGTGGAGGATGATGTCTTAAAGAGGTATATGAGTCCAAGTGAGGAAACAAGAGGAGAGAACCAAGGTAGCATATACCACGGAGCTCTGCTGCCTGGGAGATTGTTGTGGCTAAAGTGGCCGATGGCCTCATCACTTCATTGATACATCACCTCGCCTCTTCTCTTCAGTTCTGCTTTCCTCCATCACCCAAGATCATCTTGATTTTTGTTGTCATTATCGTTGGAGACTACTTCCTTTGACTTCAGTCCCAGAACCTCAGAATATCAGGATTGGTGGTTTCCTGGGATTTTTGCTCTTTTTTAATAGTCAGAATTATAGCTGAGGAAACATTTTTTGTTTGGGGCTAATAACTTTGGTATTGAGAAGCTATGCTACAAAGTAACAAAGTCGTTCCTGAGTGCAAAATTGTAACAGCCAATTCTAAGAAAACAGATTTGTTACAATTGTGTTTTTTTCTTACCTTTATATTTTAATGTGACCATTCTTACCACAGAGAAAGAAACCTTTGAATTAAGTAACTTAAAAATAAAGACCTCCTACAGCTACAATGTAATGTAAGGTCCAAAGAAGCAGCTTCATGAGAATTGAAAGAAGACTACAGCTGGCACTGGAAAAATGCTTACTAACTTGAATAATTAAATGCTAATAATTCTTAAAAATACTGTGGTTTCCCTTTAATTATTTGTACTTGCTCATTTTATAATCTGTTTCTAGTTGATAAATAGAGAAAGATGAAAAATAGATCTTTGTAGTTGTGCATTTCAGATGTATACCTGTGTACAACAGAAATTGATTATGTGCAACCATGCAAAAGTAGTATGATTAAAAATAATTATAATCTCTTCCTGGCATCATTGGTGGTTGACCCAGAAATTACTTGAGTTAAGAAGTTTAAAAATTGGAGCAAATTTTTCAGCCAAAGCAGTTTAGTCCCTGAAATATTAACTTACTGAAATGGAATTAGAGTAAATTGGATTGATTGCAACTAACTTCATTCTCTGCTGTGCATGTACAATGTGTCAAAGTGTTACTTCCAAGAGAATAGAAAAGAAATATTTTAAAACTTCAAAAAGAAATTTGATTACTCTGTGGTACATTTTAAACAATAATAATAATATTAAAACCTTTCTTCTTAAACTCAAGTGTTTGGATTTTAAGTAGTGTTAGTAATTGGACCAAAAGATTGATCAGTCTCTTCTTAAGTAATATTCTTATGGCACTATATTTGAGCTTTGATTTTAATGATTTGTATTCTGTAGTAAAGTCAGGAAAATGGATGAGTGGAAACCATCGCTAATACTAATTGTGACGTTCCTCTTTCTCTGATGATGAGTCGTAAGTGGGGGAGATACTTTATAGAGATGGGAATTCCATGACATCAGGCAGGCCTCCTGAAGGATTTTAAATGAAAGGTTCCTTTGCAGTTAGTTGCTTGCCTCACCATGGACAGGGAGAAAAATGGTCTGTTGTGAAGCCTATCATTTCGTAGCTGTAGTCAGAAATACCGAGAAAGGCATTATGGTAACTTGGTTACAGTTCACACGTGGCATCAGATCTGTTTAGAATCCCAGCTCTGCTGCTTATTAGATATACAACTTGGGCATATTGCATGGCCTAATTCTGCCTCCTCCACCTGGAAATTCAAGTGTGTGTGTGTGTGTGTGTGTGTTGGGGGTGGGGTGTGTGTATAATAGTTTCACCCTTACAGTGTTGTAAAAGTCAGTTGAAAGAAAGTATGTGATTTTGTTGTTGTTCAGTTGCTACTCTTTGCAACCCATGAACTGCAGCACACCAGGCTCCTCTGTTCTCCACTGTCACCCAGAGTTTGCTCATTGAGTGGGTGATGCTGTCTAACCATCTCATAACTATTAGTAGTTGCCCTCCAGTCTTCTCTGGTAGCATGTTGAATCTTCCAACCTGGATGGCTTGTTTTCCAGTGTCATATCTTTTTGCCTTTTCATACTGTCCAGGGGATTCCCGAGACAAGAATACTGGAATGGGTTGCCATTTCCTCCTCCAGTGGACCATGCTTTGTCACAGCTCTTTGCTATGACCCATCCAGCTTGCGTGGCTCTGCGTGGCATGGCTCATAACTTCATTGAGTTACACAAGCCCCCATTGCTACAACCTAGTTGTGATCCTGGAAGGGGAAAGCATATTGTACCCTGGCACAATTTTTCCTCCCTAAAGAGAGTGCATGATAAATTAGCAACTAGTGATACTGCAGTGATGAAGACAATAGCTGTAGGGTTGGTCAGGACCTCGCTTCTCAGACTTTGGGCTTAGTTGAGCTCTTAAAGAAACATTGGACCTCACTTTTGCTTCCTTTCCGTGCTAGACTAGAGTGAGTCTCTCTGGATGAGCACCTGCATTTGAAGGGAGGTGTGTGATGGGCACTTTGGGGTACAAACTTGGAATTGGACTCTGAACTCAGGGTATCAGGGAGGAAATCAGGGAGAGAAGTGGAAGTGGTGGGGTGAGATGGATGTCTTTTCTGGAAGGAGATGCTTCAGCCTAGCTAATTGATTATGCTCCATCCCTGGAGGCTTTTGGATCCTGTCTAGACGTGGCCACGTGGGGAGGAAGGTGTGACATTCATCCATGAGTCTCTCTTGCCTTTGCAAAGTGATTGTAATAAGAGAATTCAGAAAAGTCTGCTTTTATTTATGAATACTGTGGTTTGCTTAACATACATGTGGTTCTGGAGCTGTAATGTTGATGTGTAACTGTTGAGCACTTGAAATGTAGCTGTTGCCCTGTAGTGAAATGATGATGTTTTTAATATTATTAAAATTAAAAAATATTAAAATGAATTTCTCCTGTTTTTTTTTTTTTTTTTTTTTTTTTTGCTTTTTGAAATGTGGCTACTAGAAAATTTGAAATTCTGTTATGTGACTTGCATGCATTATATTTTCATTCTATATAATTAGAGTTGAAGAGATAGTTCCAGACCTAATTCAGGAACTCAGGTGCGGAGTGAGTTGAAGTAGGATGGGTAAGGTTTGAGTTAGGCACACTAACACATACCCACATTCTAATCCCTTAAATAATTTAGTTAAGCTGAATAATAGCCTTGGGCTACCCAGATGGCTCAGTGGGTAAAGAATCCACCTGCGATACAGCAGATGCCAGAGACACAGGTTCGATCCCTGAGTTGGGAAGATACCCTGGAGGAGCGAATGGCAACCCACTCCAATATTCTTGCCAGGAGAATCCCATGGTCAGAGGACCCTGGTGGGCTACAGTCCATGGGATCACACAGAGTTGAACATGGCTGAAGCAACTGAGCATGCATGTACACATGCATGGCAAGTAATAGCTTCACTGGTTTTTTAAAAATATTTAATTTTAGAACAGGTTTAGATTTATAGAGAAATTACAAAAATAATACAGAGAATTCCTGTGTAGTCCATGTCCAGTTTCCTCTATTGTTAACTTCTTATATTAATATGATACATTTCTTGCAGCCAGTAAGCCTGTGTTGCTACTTATTATTAACTGAAGTCCATACTTTATTTGTATTTCCTTAGTTTTCTTTAGTGTCTTTTTACTATTCTAGGGTCCAGTCCAGGGTACTACAAATCACTTGTAGTAGTCATGACTCCTCAGGTTCCTCTTAGTTGTGACAGTTTCACAGCCCTTTCTTTGTTTTTGATGACTTTATAGTTTAGACAAATACTGACCAACTGTTTTATAAATGTTCCTCAGTTGGGATTTGCCAGATGTTTTTCTCATCATCAGACTAGGGTTGTAAGTTGTTGAGAGGAAGACCAGAGAGGTAAACCACCGTTTTCATCACATCATGTCAGGAATTCACACTGTAAGGTAACTTAGCAGTCTTGATATTAACTTTGACCACCTGGCTAAGGTAGTATTTGTCAGGTTCCTCTACTGTAAAGTTACTCTTTTCCCTCTTTCCATATTCTTAGAAGGAAATCATATGCATAGTCCACACTTAAGGAGTAGGGGATCATGCTTCATCCCCTTGAAGGCTGAGGATTTATGTAAATTATTTGGACTACTTCTATATGATTCTTCTAGAGAGATTTGTCTATTCTCCTCCCCTTGTTAATCCAGTCATTTATATGCACAGACTCATTTATACTTGGTGTTGTATTCCAATACCACTTTATTTTTCTGCTCAGATTATTGCAACTTTGACCATTGGAATTCCTTCCAGCCAACATTTGTGTCATTTTGATATATGCCCATCAGTGGGTTTTTTTTCCCTCCCCTTATTAGCATTTTCTTACTTTCTGATATTGTAAGATACTCCAGAATCATCCTGTATTTTTTGTATACCAGTCCTTGAATCAGCAGCTATTTCTCCAAGGAGTCCTCTTTCCTTTTATTGAAAAATGGTGTTAGAAACCAAGATCTGGACATTAGGTGTGCACGTTGGTACTGAGGTTTTATTACTTCTGGACCCTTTTAGCTGACATAACAAAGAGAAATGTGTGTATGGTAACTTATGTATATGTACATACTGATAAGGTTTTGTGTATGAGACTATTTATAATAAGCTAAGCATGAGTTATATTAATGTCTCCAACTCCAGTCCTTTAGTCACACAAATAGAATGGGTTTGTCTTAATTATTTCTTTCATAAAGGGAAACTTGCCATTCTAAGTAGGAAGATTTGCCCCAGGCCCCACTGATACAATTTTTCTTTCTTTCTCTCTTTTGTGTGTGTGTGTGTATGTGAAATTTGAACAGAATATGTACCTTAGTTAATAATACTATATTGCATGTCAGTTTCCTGTTTGTTTGTGTGTTTGTTTTACAACATAACATTTCTTTATATTCTCAGAATTGGATTAGAATTTTCAAGCCTCATTCAAAAAATTTTTTTAAATCACTGAGATAGTAAACTTTCTAGACTTTTAGCAGTAATACTAGATGCCAAAATAAATGGAACTATATCAAAGTTTTGGGTGAATATAAATTAAAAATCTAGCATCCTATTCATACTTGGTCAAACAAATGGAACCAAAATGTTATAAATATTTTAGCTAGACAAACATTCATAAAGTTTCTAAAATATATATATCTTATATGTACTATATATATATATGTATGTATACAAAACCTTTTCTACTACATTTGATAAAGGCTTGAGAAAGAACAACAAAAAATGAGATGGAGAAGTTGGAAAACACAAACTAAATTAAACGGGAGTACTGAGTATTAAAATAGAGCAGCCGTGTCTAAAAACAACTGGACTATATGATGACCTTTTACAACTTTTCTTATTCTCTGTGAGTAACAAATATGTTGCTGAATTATAAGACTCATGGATTCATTCAGTAAACACACAGTCAACACCTACCGTGTACAACTCTGTGCTAAATACAGAAATAGGACAAAGGTGTGTCGAGAACGGTCCCTGTCTTCAAGGAGCTGGAAATGAGGCTGAAGGGAACCAATTACTAATGACCATCAGGGATGCTAGGGCAGAGCACGGAGGTCTAGGAATTCAGAGGCAATAAGATCATGTCCTGGGAGGTCACCTGGAAGGGTAGTGGGATTTAGCAGACAGAAAAGGGGGAGGACTAAATGAGTTGCACTAAGTGGATGCAGTGGGCATCTCCTGCTTCAGAAGGCCCAGAATCCTCTGTTCTATCTTCTGAGAGCATCTCCTCAATTTTCCTTTGAGAAATTCTCTAAGCCCAGTCTTGGTGGAACTGCCAGCCTGCCATGCCCTGTCCAGGTCAAGAAGAAAATACCTTACTCAAGGGGGGACAGTCAGTGAATTTTCGCCAGAAATTGGAATTTGGACTCTGCTTCTGCAGAGACTGTCAGTGAGTTCCTGCTCCTTTGGTTCACTGAGCCACCGTGGTACTGCCCTCCCCGGGCTTGGGAACTCAGGTTTTCCATTGATTCTTCGTTCTTTTTATTCCGTCGCTGTTTCGTGTCTGTTTGCAACCCGATGGACTGCAACATGCCATGCTCTTCTATCCTCCACTACCTCCTGGAGTTTGCTCAAATGCATGTCCATTGACTCGGTGATGCCATCTAACCATCTCATCCTCTGCTGCTCCCTTCTCCTTGTGCCTTCAATGTTTCTCAACATCAGGGTCTTTTCTGATGAGTCGGCTGTTTGCATCAGGTGGCCAAAGTATTGGAGCTTCAGCTTTAGCATCAGTCTTTCCAATGAATATTCGGAGTTAATTTCCTTTAGGATTGACTGGTTTGATCTCCTTGCAGTCCAAGGGACTCTCAAGAGTCTTCTCCTGCACCACAATTCAAAAGCATCAGTTCTTTGGCGTGCTGCCTTCTTTGTGGTCCAACTCTCACATCCGTACATGACTGCTGGAAAAACCATAGCTTTAACTTTGCCGACAAAGTGCTGTCTCTGCTTTTTAATATGCTAAGTTTGTCATAGCTTTTCTTCCGAAGAGCAAGCATCTTTTAATTGCATGACTTCAGCCACTATCTGCAGTGATTTTGGAGCCCAAGAAAGAAAATCTGTTACTGCTTCCACTTTTCCCCTGTCTATTTGCCATGTGATGAGACCCTGTGAGCCACCCTGAATTATTCCAATAAATTCTATTTTTGACTTAGGTTAGCCAGAATCAGTTCTGTTATATTCAGCCAAAGAACCTAAATAGTACCTTGAACAAAGACTTAGGTCAGGGAATAAAATTGCGCTTTGATAGTAATGGATAGCATGCAGAGCACATACTAGAGAGCTAGTAGTTGGAAATACAGTTGGAAAAGTTGCTTGGGTCTGGAATGTGGAGGGCCTTGACTTCCAGGCTCAAGTGATTCAACCAGAGCCACATTTCTGGAAGATTAAAAGAGGGAAGAGGGCAGGTATGGTGAAAATGAAACCAGCGTGGTTGGTAGCATAGCTTCTTTTGTAAATTCTTGTACTCACTGCACTATTTATTCATTTTGCTACCATGTTTTGAGAACTGATTATACATCAGGCTCAGGGCTAGACTGTAGAACTAGGACATGGTTCCTGTCTTCCCAGAGCCTCCAAGGTAGAAGATAAATCAGACCTGTGAGTGTGAGAGATAAATCATGAGGCTTATGTAAGACATGTAGGAATTTTCTATAAGAGCAAGTAATTAATTCTTCTGTTGGGTTAGAAAAAACTTCAAAAGCTGGTGATTTCTGGGGAGAGATAAATGGACTGATAGACTTGGAATGGGGATAAGGATAATTTTTCCGAAAGTATCTGCTAGAACATGTCTCTCCTAGAATGGAGCATTGTAGTTGGGTTATAGCTTGATTGTGGTACGGTTTGAAGAAATCACATACAGATATTTAGCACTTCACAAATTAGAAGTAATTCCTCTTGCATCAACTTATTTGAGCTAAAAAGAGTCCAGTAGGTGTTTTTAATTTCCAGTTTAGAGAGTATATACCAAGTCTCAGCTAAAAACTCTTTCTTACCCAAGATCCCATAATCATGAGTAGATGATAGTTTGGGGTTTAGAATAAGTAGTTCTGACTTCACATATTTCTTCCATTACATTCAACTCTTAATGAGAGCACAATTTTTTAAAGGATGGTAAGATCTTGCTTAGTTGTAGGAATTGTTACATGTCACTTTTGGTTTTTTAGTTTGTGGATTTTTGTCTTGTTGTTATATATGACTTTTTTAATATGTGACTTTTAAGTTGTACTCATGAGTACATTATTCCCAGTTTATTAAATTCATGAGTTTGCAGATTCCTCATGCCACCCGTAAATCTCTTGTTGACACAGTCTCTTGTAAAGAGAAAAATAACTTTTGGTTTTTCTTAAAAATGTTAGAGCATCTCTTCAGCACTCTACAGGATTATGTGTTTCCAGATTGCCTGTAATCAGTGTCTTACAGCGTTTCCTAACCCACCGAAGAAGAATATGGCCGTTGCCTGATATGCTAATTCTTTACTCTGATTGATCAGAAAGGAAAAAAAGATATATAAAAATAGAATTTTTTAAGTATTAAGTTTATCTGTAACCTTAGCAATTCCTTGATATTGTTTGTTTCAGATGAGAAGAAACAGATGGTTGCAAATGTGGAGAAACAGCTCGAAGAAGCGAAAGAACTGGTACGTACAGACTTAGTAATATATTTAAAACACAACCAAAGCCATTTAGTCTGATGCCTTCCTCTAAGCCTCATTTATGCATTGTAGAAATGTGAAACATACCTGATTAACAGTTCATGATTAAGAATTCATCAATGTCTACATTGAAGAGAATTTAATAGCTTCTTGGGATTTTATTCCTCTTAGTAAAGGTGATTCATTAAATGCCCACTTCAAATTTTTATCACTTTATAATACCTTTCATAATAGCTATAAATAGGTAACCCTGGCTAAAGGTGTATTAGGTACCAGATATGGGTTAAGCATGTTATTTGCTTTATACTATTTAATTTTCACAAAATCTCTGTGAGACAGGGACTGTTTGTCAAAAACTGTTAAGGATCGAGATTTTCCCTACTTGCCCATTCACAGGTGAGCTTGCCACAATCTCAAGGATGCTGATAGAAGACATTAGATTCCTACGTCAGAGACAAAAGGCTTTTATTACTCACAGAAAAGCTGCTGCCAAAATTTCAACAGGCTTGTGTCAGTTCCCTGAGCCCCAATTGCCAAGGGGCTGATGCATGTTTGCCTAGAAAAATGCCTACACATCAGTGGATTATCTTATAGGAGAGGAACGTGGGGCCTGGGAAGGATACTGCTTCATAGCAGCCTGTAAGCAAGCCTGGTCTTTGCCCCAAGGCACACGTTGTTTCCTGCCCCCAGATCGCTCCCTGCCTGGGAGAAGAGTTACCAGGGCCTTGCATTCTTAGGGTTGCAGCAAGACACGTAGAAGTGTGAGAGAGATACAGAGGAACATCATTACCCCCATTTTGTAGATGGAAAAACTGAGGCTTAGACAGATTAATTAACTTGTCTGTGGTCCCACACCCAGTTAGTGCTTGAGTTTTAACTCACCCACTACTTTTGATACTAATAATTCTCAAATCAAGGAACAAAAAGTATTGAAATATATTGTGTCCTAATTTGGGGTTTCAAAGACTTGTATAACAAGTATGATCGTCTTGTTCCTGCATTGTGATCCTAAATGGGGGTGTTGCTTTTCTCCATACTGGAGGGTACCACTTGGTGTTCCTCCAGTACGATATAGTTACTACAGTTTCCCAGGTGTGTTCCTGTTAACTGGTGTTGCCTGTTCAGACAAGTTTGGAAAACTGCAGCTTAAACACAATTCTCCAATTATGGGTCTTTTTTTGGTTATTATTGGTTTGGACAAAAAATTCATTCACGTATTTTTCATAAGATGTTATAGAAAAACCTGAATGAATGTTTTAGGCCAACCCAATATTTTTCTACTGAGTTTCTCTCAGTAAAGAATGCACAGTAATAGTAAGGCTCAGCAGTAAAGAATCTGCCTGTAATACAATGCACTGCATAAGATGCAGGTTTGATCCCTGGGTTGGGAAGATCCTCTGGAGAAGGAAATGGCAACCCACTCCAGTATTCTTGCCTGGAGAGTTCCATGGACAGAGGAGCCTGGCGGGCTACAGTCCATGGGGTTGCAAAAGAGTTGGACATGACTGAGCAACTAAACATTGACAACAGCAATGTTTTTCTGTAGAACTTCCTTAGACTCTTAAGTTGTATCGAGGCATGATGAATGTCTCCAAAGGACTCTAAGGGGTGGCACTCCAAGCTAATTTGCCTGAGTAGCAGGGCCATACACGGCAGGCCTGCTGCTCAAGATGGATGGGGGGTTCTGAGGAGTAGGCGATTATAGCTCCCCATTACACCCAGACACTTCCTTTCGTGTCTGTGAGTGCTCAGGCAGCAAGCTGCAGAGCTGCTGCTCCATCTTGCCCATCTCCGGTTCTTTTCTAGCTGTCAGAACGCCTGTGCATTCCATACCCTGTAGAAGTGAAAGTGAAAGTCACTCAGTCATGTCCAACTCTTTGTGACCCAGGGACTATACAGTTCCTGGAATTCTCCAAGCCGGGATACTGGAGGGGATAGTCTTGACCTTCTCCAGGGGATCATCCCAACCCAGGGATCAAACCCAGGTCTCCCGCATTGCAGGTAGATTCTTTACCAGCTGAGCCACCAGGGAAACTGAAGAATACTGGACCTTCCTGACCCAGGAATCGCACTGGAGCCTCCTGCATTGCAGGTGGATTGTTTACCAACGGAGCTGTCTGGGGAGCCCCTACTCCGTAAGAGATACTTCTCATCTCCCTGTCTCTGCAGGAGCAACTTTATCCTAACTCCTCAGCCTCTCATCTTTGCTTCTATTTTGAAAGTTGCTTGGTTTTTCCAAATTCTTTTCTCTTTCCTTTCTTTTTTACAATCAACTGTTTTCCTCCTGCTTCCTGGCCTTCATGTACGAAGACTGAACTTTGATATGCCATAGCTGCCAACCAAGATGCTTCTTCCTTCTGGTTGGTATGCTTGCCATACATAGTGCATGCTCAGTTTCTCAGTCGTATCCGACTCCTTGCAATCCCTTGGACTGTAGCCCACCAGTCTCCCCTGCCTATGGGGATTCTCCAGGCAAGAATACTCGAGTGGGGTGTCATGTCCTTCTCCAGGGGATCTTCCCGACCCAGGGATCAAACCTGGGTCTCCTGCATTGCAGGCAGATTCTTTACCACTGAGCCACCAGGGAAGTACAAGTGGTCAATTCTTTGGATCTTGGGCTAACCTCTTAGCTTGTTAAATTCTCAGTAGCAGGGTATTTGTTTGTCTCTGCCATAAAAATCTATGTTTTGGTTCATTGGTTTGCCTTCTTTTGGAAATACTGATTTACATGATGATGTTAGAAAGCTTCTTTCCTAATAACCAAAATTTCACTCTACCAAGAACTGTAAAATGTGGTTATACCCCTGTGGAGCTGATGGTCATCTCCAGTTGTTACTAATATGAAGAGTTTTGTCTTAGATGTGTGATTCTGTTTGTTTAAAATGTCTAGGCAGCTGACTTAATCCTGATGGCATCCTTGTTAAGGACACGCATCATTATATACTGTGTTTTTGATGAGGACCCTAGGAAAAGAACTTCATTATGATTTTATTTGTTAGGATTAGTCGTTTTTCTGTTGAACAGTTTGTATTAATCTCTTGGACACTGCATGTCTCATAATTACTATGTCTTCCACTTGACATTGGCCATGTGAATGTTGTGACAATATAAAACTAGTAGTATTACTCTTGTTTCTGGTTTCATTTCAAGTGCTTGTCATGTGTTACCTTTTTCTTTGTCTTACCTTAGTTAGAATGTCCTTATCAAATGCCTGAAACAGAAATGTAGTTAACACGCAGATTTTCTCTTACATGTGCTTTTGCGGTTGTTTGTCTGGATGATCCTGCTCAACCTTTCTAGGGCTCAGTCCTTAATGACAGTTTCAGAGAAGTGCTCAAATATTGCGTTGCTGGGTAACTGATGTATTAGTGCTTCATATTTACGCTGAGATATGGCAATAATTTAAATAGTTACTGCTTAAATCAAGGCTAATTAAAACTTTTTTCCTTTATAAAATTTAAAGACTGTGAGTTGAAACTTTTTTTTTTATTTTGTTTATCTGAATTCTACTATTTTTACTCAGACTCTTAACACCAGACAAGTAAGAGTTGTATTCGTGCCAAGTGTGTAATGTTTATGGAAATAATTTATTTAGGCTATTTACTTTGAGAGGCAAAATATCTGACAGCATTTTTGGATGTGAGTTTATTAGACATGGCCTGAGCCAATTTGTAGTTGTTGGTTTTTATTTTTTAATGCCAAATATACATAAGCTATCTTTGACACCTTACATCATGCTTGCTGTCTTTCTACTTCATCATCAGTAATCACCACTCCTATTATCCACATTAGTTGAGTAATTACCAAGTAAAAGATACTGTTCTAAGCACATTATAGGAATTACCCTGTTTAATCTTTATAGCTGTCTTACAAAAGACATACTATTTTTTTAGAAATGAGATGAGTGAGACCCACAGAAGTTAAGAAGCCTGTCCAAGCTTGCATAACTAGTAAGCATGGAGCCTATGATGTGAACACAGGTGTCTGACTTGAAAGCCTGTTTTCTTAACCATCTATTTCAATATTGCCTCCCATGAAACGCTCACGTGTTATATCCAGGTTGTTATAAAGTGCCCTGCTGTGATTTCACTGAGCTTTGTGCGATTTAATATGTTACTATATCCATTTAGGTCCATATCCACCTGGTTATAAAGTATGACATTGGAGGTCATGATCACATATTGGTTGGCATATGTATTTCCTAATCAGAAAAGACTTTCCAGGAGAATTTTCACCAAACAACTGAGACTGGGCTGATATTTCATAGAGTAACTGTAGAAATCAAGGTTTGGTGTGTCATCTCATAGTCCTAGTGGTTTGAGGTCAGAAGACCAGACCAGTTTGGGTTGGATGATAGGGTACTCTGCACACAGTAAAATCATTATCACGGAGGGCGTTTGGCTTAATGCACGTGGTTTTAAAAGTTCTTGACAGAGTAAACACTTTGGCACTCTGTGTGACACTTGGCAAGTCCTCAGTAGCTGTTTATTGACCTTAACAAAAATGGAGCACAAAAGTGGTCCCAGAGTTCACTTGACCACAGGCAGTTTGCTCCCTGGGTCTGGTTCCTCAAGTTGTAAAATGAGGACTTAGAGTTAAATCCTTTCAGCTCTCAACACCTAGTCACGTGAAGAGTAAGCAGATGGTTTAAACCACGGTTTTCTCTCACCCTTCCAGCTGGAACAGATGGATTTGGAAGTCCGAGAGATACCGCCCCAAAGTCGAGGAATGTACAGCAACAGAATGAGAAGCTACAAGCAAGAAATGGGAAAACTCGAGACAGACTTCGTGAGTCAGATTCAGTCCTTTACTATACTTGCCAATCTTTACAGTGATTGTCTTTTTTTTTTTTTTTTTTATTGCTTCCCCCACACATCTTAGTCAGCATTAAGTATGTCATCTTTAGGAGCTTGTGCCAAAGACATGCAACAGCTTCCATTGTATTGTTTGTAGAGCTGGCTAATGATGGACTTGAAGGTATGTTGGATTCCTGACTCACAAAATAGACCCAAGTCATGTGGTTTTTGAGTTTGGATGGTATTTATTGATATTTAGCATTTATCAGAATTCTGAAATCTAATTTGGGGCCTTTCAGAGTTTGCAGGGTTTAAGCTGCATTGTTCATGGATGAACTTCAGGGACTTGTGAATGTTCTGAAATTATATCAGTATATTTGGATGTGTGTTTCTATATGTATATTTTTCTAAGATAGGCTTCATAGCCTTTATTACCAGAGTTTTAAAAGGATATATTACACTTCTCCCCTTCAGGAGCTCAATTAATAGTTTATATAAGAGGTCCTTTGTATTGAGTGTCTTATGAGAATATTTAGCTTTCTCTTCCTATATATCTGACTTTCAACTCCACCCACCATTAGCAAATTTAAGAATATAAATTTAAAGATATTCACATTAAAATTGTTAGTAATTAGAAGGTAATAGTAGCAGAAAGATACAGGTGAGCAATTCCACTTCTGGGTATATATTCCAGAAAATTGAAAGCAGGATCTTGAAGAGATATGTGTTATTATGGCAATACCCAAAGATGGAAGCAACCCTAAAAGAAAGAAAGAAAGAAAGAAATGAAGTTGCTCAGTCATGTCCGATGTCCGACTCTTTATGACCCCATTGACTGTAGCCTACCAGGCTCCTCTGTCCATGGGATTCTCCAGGCAAGAATACTGGAATGGGTTGCCATTTCCTTCTTCCTTCGATTCCTGACCCAGGAATCGAACCCCGGTCTGCCGCATTGCAGGCAGACGCTTTACCCTCTGAGCCACCAGGGAAGCCCATAGTGTGCGTTAACAGGTGAGTGGATGAACACAATGTGGTGTGTGCATGGACTATTAATGCAACCTTGAAAATGCAGGAGATTCTGACATATGTTATGGCATGGTGAACACTGAGGACATTATTCTAAGTTAAATAAGCCAGTCACAAAAGACAAATACTTCGTTTCCACTTATATGAGGCACTTAAAGTAGAAAGTAGATTGGTGGTTGCCAAGTGCTGAGGGAAGGAGAACTGGGCAGCTACTGTTTCATGGCTGTAGAATTTCAGCTTTGTGGCATGAAAAGCTGTAGAAATTTGTTGCTCAGCCATGTGAATATATTTCACTGCATTGAACTATACACTTAACATTGGTGAAGATGGTAAATTTTATATGTATTTTACCACAATTAAAATTTTAAAAAGTGTAGATGAAGAAAGATCTGAGCTTACCATACCATGAGCGACTGGAGTCAGGTGTGGGTACGTAAGCCAACTGTATTTCTGACCCTGGGGTCCAAATTTATAAAGAAAGTTGAGAATTTATAAGGACCCTTCTGCCTGTTCCCTCCACAGCTGTTTCAGTTTTGGAAACCACATTTCCTAGACCACAGTGTACCCTCCCACTGCAAGACCAATGGTACTGAGTCTCATAAAAATTTCACCTGGAGTTTGGAAGTAGGGTGACTTGCAGTTTTGCATATTTGTTTTACATTATCATGGGTAGTTGCCTGAGAAGCTGAGTCTGGGTATGTCAATGACTCTGATGCAATTACTTTTTAAGTTGCATGCCTATTAATTAAAAAGAAAAAATCGGAATCCACGATAGGCCTAAATTCAGGAGAGAAATGTAACTGCCTCGCTTCTGCAGTTTGTACTAGATAAAACTTTCCTTGCTTGTAAAAGTTAGGTTCCCTTAGCAAGAGTGTGAGAGATGATGAGAAAATTGGATTGATTTAAGAATCTGTTAACTTAAAATTGTACTTCTAATTAAAATTAATATTTTAATATAAATGATTAAAGTAAAATAAATATATATAAGGATTATTTTAGTTTGTTTACCTCATCTCTATGAAGTGCTTTTCTAAAGATTTTCTTCCCTTGGTTTGTAAAACAACTAAGCACATTAGTCTGCTAGCATTGCCATACAATGTACCCCAAACGGGGTGGCTTAAGCAACAAAAATGTATCTCCTTGACGTTCTGGAGTCTAGACGTCCAAAATCAAAGTGTTGTAAGGGTTTGTTTCTTATGAGGCCTCTCTCTGTAGCTTGTGGATGGCCGTCTTCTCCCTGTGTCTTCACAGTCTGTATGTGTTTATGTTCTAATTTCTTCTTCTCATACAGAAACCAGTTGTATTAGATTAAGGCTCACCCCAATGACTTCATTTTATTTCATTTAACTCTTTAAAGACCCCCGGCTCCACGTACAGTCACATTCTGAAGTGTTAAGGGTTAAACTTCAACACATGAAATGGGGGGACATGATTCAACCCATAACACTAAATTTGGAGAAGGAAATGGCAACCCACTTCAGTATTCTTGCCTGGAACATCCCATGAATGGAGGAGTGTGGCGGGCTACAGTCCATGGGGTCTCAAAGAATCGGACACAACTGAGCAACTTCACTGCACTGCAACACTAAATTTGGTTTTAATCTTTTCTTCTTAATTTTTTTTTTCAGAAGTTAAGTTGCTTTTATGGCTTCTAAGTCAGCTAACTCAGTGTTAAGAATTTTTTCCCTAACAACTGTAATCTTGAGTAGAGTCCTTCAGGTATTTGGATATCACATAGGTAAACATTCTTCAGGTGTCTCTTCTGTTATGAAGAAAAATGGAATGAATAACTATGAACTAAACATTTATTCTCTGGGTGATCATTAAGATTCTTGTGTTTATTTGTATATTTGCTACACAGTTCCCTTCTACTGTGTCAGGAGACATCCTTCACCACCACCACCATCAGTGCCTTGTATGTGATTCACAGTTTATAAAGTGCTTTACCATACATTATTTCATTTCAATGTATAAAGAGTAGACAGAACAGCTGTAGATTACTATCCCCGGTTTACACACGATAAAACAAAGAGGTCCAACTTGATTATGGATTTCATTCAACAAATGTTTTAGTTTTCTTTTTTCCTTTATTTTTGGCTGTGTTGGGTCTTTGTTGGTGCACACTGGCTTTCTCTAGTTGTGGCGAGTGAGGGCTACTCTCAGTTATGGTGCTTCTGGATTGCAGTGGCTTTTCTCTTCTTGCAGAGTGCAGCCCCTCAATGTGCAGGCTCTGGAGTTGCAGACGAGGGCTCAGTAGTTGCAGTCTGCAGGCCCTAGAGCACAGGTTCAGTAGTTGTGGCACATGAGCTTAGTTGCCCCACTGCATGTGGAATCTTCTTGGACCAGGGGTTGAAGCCACATCCCCTGCATTGGCAGGCAGGTTCTTAACCCACTGGACCACCAGGGAAGTCCTCAAGAGATCTTTCTCAAGCTCTGTAGTAATCAGGCAGTGTCCTGGGTGCTGGGAAAAAAGCCATGATTAAGAGATCAAGTTCTTGCTCTTATGGAATTTATATTGTAGTAGGAATGATGAGAAGCAAATAAATGCATATATCTTAATTTCAGATAGTGATAAATTCTATAAATAAGGTGAGTAAGTTGATAGTGACCAGCAGGGCTGTTGTGGCTGTTTTTGCTTGGGTGTTCTCTGCTTGAGTGGGGGAGGGAGGGGGGTGCCTGTGGTTACAGAGGGAAGCAGAGGAATGATCAGTAAGGGTGCTGTCGGTGTAGTAAGACCTTGGCTTTCCTCTGTCTTGACTGGAAGTGATTCTAGGACTTTGAGAAGTAAGTGATCCTTTGCCTCCTGTTTTACAGTTTTGTCCACTTTACCATTTTTGTCACATGACGTATTTGAATACAATGTAGAAAATATTTACATAATTCCCTTTTGACTCTTATTTTCTTCTTACATTTAATTCTTTTATTTTTTAATGGAATGACAGATATCTTCTTAAACATGTTGGATTACTTTGTTATATTGATATATCTAGAAGTATTAAATCCCAAGAAAAAGTAGTGGAGATGGTCCTTCATCTTTTATTTGCAATGTTTATTGCAAATGAAGAAATTCTCTCATTGCCCTGGTACTATCAAGACCTTGGGGGAACATCTGTGCTGGTGGGGAAAGGCAGAGGACAACTCAACACTTTTTTCTTCAACCCCATTGCCTACTTACTTTCTTTTTTCTGGCCCTCTTCCTCCTCTGCCCGTTCTTCAGCTGCCTGGATTCTTCAGGCTTCTTTTCCACTTAACCCACTGTCTCACTCCATGTGTTATCGCTCCTGTGACTTCAATGACCACAGCTATATTCTCTTGCATTTCTCACAGAGACCTCCCTCCAGCTCTCAATTCATATTCCTTACTATTTACTGGGCACTTCTAATCCAAGGTCCTTTAAACCTTAAATTTGACAATGCCAGTCATTTCAGCATGAGCTTAAGTTTTTCCCTCTTTATCTTCTTGCACATCCAGTTGGTCACTGAGAGTTAACAATTCTCCCACTTAAATATTTCCTGCTTTCATCACCACCACTGGAAGCCTTCATGTTTCTCAATCTGGATGATTGTAGTAGCCTTTTCTTCTTCTATTCTTCTCCCAACCTAAACCACCCTTCTCTCCACTCTGGAATGATCTTTCTAACACCTTGATCTGAATATGTCTCACTGTTCCACAAAATTCTACAGAGTTCTCATTGCCTGCTGAATCAAATTCAGGTCAGCGTCTAGGCTTTCTGTCCTGTTCCATTGTTTCTTTGCATGTCTAGTAATTTTATTAGTTCAGTTCAGTTCAGTCGCTCAGTCGTGTCCGACTCTTTGCGACCCCATGAACCCCAGCACGCCAGGCCTCCCTGTCCATCACCAACTCCTGGAATCCACCCAAACTCATGTCCATCGAGTCGGTGATGCCATCCAGCCATCTCATCCTCTGCCGTCCCCTTCTCCTCCTGCCCCCAATCCCTCTTTTCCAATGAGTCACCTCTTCGCATGAGGTGGCCAAAGTATTGGAGTTTCAGCTTCAGCATCAGTCCTTCCAATGAACACCCGGACTGATCTCCTTTAGGATGGACTCACTGGATCTCCTTGCAGTCCAAGGGACTCTGAAGAGTCTTCTCCGGGATGTACCTGATATTGTGGATCTTTGTTAAAAAGCCTGCAATTGTTTTCCTGTGGAGTAGTGCCTCTCAATCTTTTTTTTTCTTTGTTCTCACCCCACTAAGGAACTTTTTAAGACGTTTTTCTAATTGCTCCTCTCTCCCCCAGGAAATTATAATACCATGAATATACTGTGTATCTGTATATCTGTTTATGTAATGTGACCCTTTGTAAGGCCATGCATCTTTGTAATATTTCAAATTCTTCATCTTCCCAAGTGGGCTTCCTTAGCAGCTCAGTGGTAAGGAATCCACTTGCCAATGCTGGAGACATGGGTTTGATTCCAGGGTCTGGAAGATCCCCTGGAGAAGGAAATGGCAACCCACTCCAGTATTCTTGACTGAAAAATTCCATGGACAGAGGAGGGGCTGGAGGGGCTACAGTCCATGGGGTCACAAAACAGTCAGATGAGACTTACTGACTAAACAATATCTTCCCAAAAACCAGTTTTACCCTAAGGGAATAATATCACCCCTGTTGACAGTGCGTGTTGTAGAGAATGTTGTCCTTTATTTGGGCAAGCAGATGATTTGCTAATAGACCCTTTCAAAGCTTATTATGTTCGTTGCTCAGTCAGGCTCCTCTGTCTATGGGATTCTCCTGGCAAGAATACTGGAGTGGGTAGCCATTCCCTTCTCCAGGGGATCTTCCCCACCCAGGGGTTGAACCAGGGTCTCCTACATTCCAGGCAGATTATTCACTGTCTGAGCCACCAGGGAAGCAACTACCGCATAACTGCACTCATCTCACACGCTAGTGAAGTAATGCTCAAAATTCTCCAAGCCAGGCTTCAGCAATACGTGAACCACGAACTTCCAGATGTTCAAGCTGGTTTTAGAAAAGGCAGAGGAACCAGAGATCAAATTGCCAGCATCCGCTGGATCATCGAAAAAGCAAGAGAGTTCCAGAAACATCTATTTCTGCTTTATTGACTATGCCAAAGTCTTTGACTGTGTGGATCACAATAAAGTGTGGAAAATTCTGAGAGAGATGTGGATACCAGACCACCTTACCTGCCTCTTGAGAAACCTGTATGCAGGTCAGGAAGCAACAGTTAGAACTGGACATGGAACAACAGACTGGTTCCAAATAGGAAAAGGAGTATGTCAAGGCTGTATATTGTCACCCTGCTTATTCAGCTTATATGCAGAGTACATCATGAGAAACGCTGGGCTGGATGAAGCACAAGCTGGAATCAAGATTGCTGGGAGAAATATCAATAACCTCAGATATGCAGATGACACCACCCTTACGACAGAGAGTGAAGAGGAACTAAAAAGCCTCTTGATGAAAGTGAAAGAGGAGAGTGAAAAAGTTGGCTGAAAGCTCAACATTCAGAAAATGAAGATCATGCCATCTGGTTCCATCACTTCATGGGAAATAGATGGGGAAACTGGAAACAGTGTCAGATTTTATTTTTTTGGATTCCAAAATCATTGCAGATGGTGATTGAAGCCATGAAATTGAAATATGCTTACTCCTTGGAAGGAAAGTTATGATCAACCGAGACAGCATATTAAAAATCAGAGACATTACTTTGCCAACA
Source organism: Muntiacus reevesi (assembly GCF_963930625.1). Classification (NCBI taxonomy): domain Eukaryota; kingdom Metazoa; phylum Chordata; class Mammalia; order Artiodactyla; family Cervidae; genus Muntiacus; species Muntiacus reevesi. The sequence goes on from NC_089250.1 coordinate 154,772,141, forward strand.
AAGGTCCATCTAATCAAGGCTATAGTTTTTCCAGTGGTCATGTATGGATGTGAGAGTTGGACTGTGAAGAGAGCTGAGCGCCAAAGAATTGATGCTTTTGAACTGTGGTGTTGGAGAAGACTCTTAAGAGTCCCTTGGACTGCAAGGAGATCCAGTGAGTCCATCCTAAAGGAGATCAGTCCGGGTGTTCATTGGAAGGACTGATGCTGAAGCTGAAACTCCAATACTTTGGCCACCTCATGCGAAGAGTTGACCCATTGGAAAAGACCCTGATGCTGGGAGGGATTGGGGGCAGGAGGAGAAGGGGACGACAGAGGATGAGATGTCTGGATGGCATCACCGACTCGATGGACTTGAGTTTGGGTAAACTCCGGGATTTGGTGATGGATAGGGAGGCCTGGCCTGCTGTGGATCATGGGATCACAAAGAGTCAGACACGACTGAGCGACTGAACTGAAGGCTTATTGTTAACTTTGTTAGGACATGTCTAGAGTAGCCTGACTTTGGAGGTATGCCTTTCTTGGATTTTATTTGAATGACTGAAATGTTCAGTGAATGTTCCACCATCTGTTGGTTAGAATTTTATCTCCTGCTTTGCGTGACCTCCAGAATGTCCATTCCACCCATGTTTCCCTGACACATGTCCTCTGTAATCCTCTTGCCTCTACTTACGCAAGTTCATTTTCAGCCAAAGACTTAACAGGACACCTTTATAGGTCTCTGGAGCTCCTTCTTTCCACTGCTCTGCTAAATTTCACCCATTTAAGCAGTCCCCACCTCCAGGGTGTACCTCCTAAGCTCAGAGACATGATGTGTTCCATTTGGGCTCCATCTGCCATGCTGTGGGCTTCTCAGGTGGCTCAGTGATAAAGAACCCGCCTGCCAATACAGGAGATGCAGGAGACGCAGGTTCGATCCCTGAGTCGGGAGGATCCCTTGGAGTAGGAAATGGCAACCCACTCCAGTATTCTTGCCTGGGGAATCCCATGGACCGAGGCGTCTGGTGGGCTACAGTCCATGGGGTCACAAAGAGTCTAATACAACTTAGTGACTGAGCACACACACACACACACACATATTTGAAAACAACTTAAAAAATTAGAATTCATGTATTTAAGCCATCTTGTAATTTCTCCCTTCATTATTGGTATGAGTTTAGCTAGGGCACGGTCATATCCAGGAAAATGAACCAGCTCAAAGGAGGAAAAATTATATAGTTGAGGATTTTTTCAAGTTTAAGATTATTGTTTGCTTCTTCAGAAAATAAAATCAAGCAGACAACAACAACAAAATCCCTAAGCTTGCACAAAGAACAATTTTTAAAAAACTAACATTGTGTAAAATATTTGACCAAGTCTCAGTAAATAGAAAGAGAAAGGAGCAAGTAAGAGATGTACCAGGATGAGAACGTGGTGTGTCGAATGATGATGAATGCCTTTTCGCATCATCAGATGTACTATGGTGCTGGCGCCATCTTGTGGTGGCTTTGTATAGTTGCAGACTTCTTTTTTCTTGTAACAAAGCTGAACTTCTTTAAGACGTTACGCAGAGACTACAGGATTTGGGGTGGAGGATTCGGTTGTAAAAGAATGTTAGAAGTAGAGCTTTTCAGCCCCAGTATCAGTTCACTTCTATCCCAGGTCAGTGGTGCCGAATGCTGTCCTTTTCCGGTTTGGCAGGCTATGTGATGTGATTGTTAGCCCAGCTCCAGGTGCAGTGCTGTCTACATCAGAGAATGGCACTTCTATTGACAGTCTCAGCAGTGAGGCTGAATGGTCCTGGAAACCCAACTACCTGCAGACTATCGGAGTTGGTCCCTTAGGTCAGGGTTCAAAGGATGTTGTGGAACAGCTTGAAGCTTTTACTGCTACTACCTGTACTCACTCTTTTAACAGGTGACTGGACAACTTGAGTGTCTGAGTTTGTGAGTGAAGCCAGTAGTCGTATTCTGTTTTTTTTTTTTTTTTTTTTAAGTCTAAGATAGACTAAAGAAGTATAAACGACAGAGATGAACTTTTTAAAAATTCTGACTTTAGTTGAAAGGTCAAAAACTTGGCGCTTCTGTTTATCTTTTCTGTTCTTATGACTTCCTGAGATATTTTGTTTTTTTTCTGTGGAAGCTGTAGAAAGCCATGAAAGAATATTTTAGAAATTCAGATCATATCAGTGGTAATATGTTGTAATTTTGATATCAGCTATCCTTCTTGCAGGAATATAAGTGCATTCTGGATAGACATAAAGTCAAACTGGACAGAATGATCTCAAGAAAATTTCCTCTACTATATGTACTTAATAAATAGGATTTCCATTTAAAAATTACATTTTTTATTAGATTCTCTATAAAAATAATATCTGTTTATTATGGAGTATTCTGGAAATAATTGAGAGTAGAAAGAAGCAAAAAAATCTTAGCCCTATTACCTCAAAAGATTCATATTTTACATTTTTATTTGTTTCCTTATCTTCCCCTCTCCTTTGGTAATTCATTGCTTTATTTTACATAATGATGATGCTAATATTTAATTCGTATTTTCTCATATTTTTTTAAAACACAAGATTCTGACAGTGGTAATTTCTATTTCTATAAATTCTTAATCATTTTAATGGGTGCATAGTATTTCAGTTTCCCTGGTGGCTCAGACAGTAAAGAATCTGCCTGCAATGCAGGAGACCCGGGTTCAGTTTCTGGGTCAGGAAGATCCATTGGAGGAGGGCATGGCAACCCACTCCAGGATTCTCACCTGGGGAATCCCGGAGACGGAGGAGCCTTGGGGGGCTACAGCGCGCAGAGTCGCAGAGTCGGACATGATGGAGTGACTTAGCATGCACACACGTGTGATATTTCAGTCAGTGATGTTAGTTCATCTTTTGTTCAGTCCTTACATTTTTCATTCATTCCCTCCGTAATTTATTGTGCTGCAGTGAACAGATCAGGATTATTTCATCAGGGTCATTTCTCAGAAGGCAGATTACTGTGTAAAAGGGTAACGAAAATATTATAGCTCTAATTAAAATAGTCCTTGGAAATTCGCTAAAGCTCATAGGAAGACCAGAGGTAAGTACTTTATGTATATTACTCATTTAAGCCACAATTGTATGAAAAATATTCTGTTGTGATCTGTTATTACAGGAATTTTACAACTCTAGAATTAAATATAACTGAGATTTCTTTTTCTAAGATACTTTTCCGTGAAAGGTATATTCATGCTGGTAAGGCTAGCTTACCATGACTCTCCATATCTGGTCTAAACCTGATCTCATTTTATATTTTCAAAACTTCATGATCAGAAGCTGAAGATTATTTTAGTTCTCTGGATATGACTATGACCCTTTTAAGAGAAAAAGTAATACTGTATTTACATGTTGTTATTGTTTAATTGCTAAGTCGTGTCCGACTCTTGCGACCCCCATGGACTTCATGCAGCCTGCCAGGTTCCTCCATCCATGGAATTTCCTAGTCAAGAATACTGGAGTGGGTTGCCATTTCCTTCTCCAGGGAATCTTCCCAACCAAGGGATCGAACCCTTGTCTCCTGCATTGCAGGCTGATTCTTTACTGCTGAGCCACCAAGGAAGTCCGTATTTGTGTATACATATATGATTTTTCTTGTTTGATGTTATTTTCTGGGAACACTAATTCCTGAAGCCTGGATAAGTGAAATTGTTAGAAAATCATCATGCCATTGGCCTTCTTTGTAGGATTCTCATTCCAGGCTTTGACCTTGGAAATCTGTTCACAGCATCTCCAGTAATTTCAAAGCTGACACAGGAAATGGATCCAAAAGTCTGTCTTCAGCCGTGGTGATGCCTTCTGGGGGCTGCTCTGTGCTTGCCTGTCACCTTGGTCTTCTAATTCAGGATGCTGTAAAGGGTCACGTTCTTGACCCTTCTCCCCATCATGTAAACTTTAATGGAACAGTAGTATGTTTTAAATATTTTATCATTGGTCTTGTGTATTGAATTTGAACTTGGCCTTAATAGATTTTTCTTCTCTTTGGCAGCCCTGACACTTTCTTCCAAAGTGACTGTTTTTAGGATGACTGCTTTGGGCTTCAGACCATTGTCCTTAGCTCCTATAGAGCTTTATGACCTGCAAAAATCGCTTCCATATCCACTGTAGTCACTGGCAAAGTTGAAGTGTGTCCTGGTATGAATATATCTCTGTGTGTGCACTTACACATTCTTGTATATGTATATATATATTTTCAACTGGTTGTCAGATTCCTGAGAAGCTATTACAGTTTTATTGGAAGATTTCTTTTGTTATCTACTCATTTTTTTTAATCATTGAAATTAAAGTTTTAATGTTTTATGGTGGAGGAGCAAGTTTCTGTTATGACTTTTATGTTATTTCTAGTGGTTTGAGTTTCCTAAGCAGATGAAGTGTGTATTTTCTGGGTATGGTGTTAAATTGTTCTAAAACAGATAAAGAATTACAAAGTTTATTGGTTTTAATGCAGTTGTCTCTGCTTATAATCCTTCTTAAATGACTTAACAAATTATTATTGGCTTTTCTGTTGTTTGTTTTGCCTAGCCACTTTGATCTTATCTAGGAAATAAAAAGGAATGATAAAAATAGGTAAGATTTTTGAAAGATGAGCTATAAGTTGGTGATAAATTTGGCTTCGTTGTTAGTCACTAGATGGCACTGTTTATTTGCAGAGTGCCATTTTTTTTTTTTTTTTTTTTTTTTTAAAGAACTGGTAGTAACAGAAATTACTGCCTCATGAATAAAATATTTCTGATGGGATTTGCATTTCTATATTGGCTGAAGACACTGTTGAATGTTTTATTAACCAGCCCAGTGCAACTGTCAGCCTATTAAAGAGATCCAATGGTCCCTGTTTAGATAAATAAACTAAATAAATCCAATTCGTCAAATTGTGTTCCTGGCTGTTTATTTTCCATTCTTTTGATGTACAGTTTATTTTAAGTTAAAGCCACATTGGTTTAAAAATTAATGGGAAAATGTTATTTGGTGTTTGGAACATGAAGAAACTAATTGCCATCGTCAAAAAGCCAACTCTGTTTTAATCTTAAATTGTTTGCTCATACATAGTAAACTTTTTACTGGTTGCTGGTAAACTGTCCCATGCTCAAAAATAGCCTGATAATCTGCAGATATGTGGTCAGAGACTGTTATCAAGATTTATGGAAACCCTCTTGAATTTCCCTGGGAAAAGTACTATGTAGCTTAAAAGATAAGGCTTTTTCTTGTTCTTTTGCCTTTGGGTCATGCTCCTTTTTCACATAGGCTATACTATATTATTTGGGGCTTCCCCGGTGGTGCAGTGGTAGAGAATCTGCCTGCCAATGCAGCAGACACGGATTCCATCCCTGGGTCAGGAAGATCCCATGGAGAAGGAAAGGGCAACCATTCCAGTAGTCTTGCCTGGGAAATCCCATGGACAGAGGAGAGCCTGGCAGGCTACAGTCCATAGGGTTGCAAAAGAGTCGGACATGACTTATTGACTAAAACAACAGCAACAACATGCTGTTCCTCGGAAAGAAGAGTAGCTAATTGAGTTTTAAATAGAATGTCTTTTACCAGAGCACTTGCCAGACAGTGTCCCAGTAAGTGCCAAACTTTGAAGGGGGTGACAGTGATGCTGTGATGTTGCTAGGGCAGCCAAAGGCCTCAAGGCTGCTGCGCCATACAGATGCCCACACACATTCAGTGCCCTCTTAAAGCTTATGTTCTAAGGGATCTTGAAGCTCAAAATGTAACTATTGAATACGGCTGACTGAGCTAGAGATTTCATACTCAGGCCCTAGGGTTAAAACATATTCGAATAAAGCATGTCAATTTTGTGCTTTGCTACGCTGAAGTAAGTGAGCAACTGGAAGTGACACATCATGATTCCAACTTTCCTTTCTCATTTCTTTTTTCATGAATCTTCCACTGCTTTTTATGCCATTCTTATTGTCTTTTATCCAGTTCCACATTTTTGAGGTTCAGAACAAAGCTTAAAACAGAATAAGCACTTCTGATTTAACTCATAGCTTTTAGGAGCATTGAGCTGCTTATGATGAAGATGGAACCCAATCTGGTCCTAGGGTGAAGATTTTTCAACTGTTTAATAGTGGTTGAAGAGTTTTGCTGTGTTACCTAGTTTAAGCTTTCCTCAACAAGAACTTAAAAGGGGGCTAGAAGAGATTTCTTTGCCAGAGACTTTCTCTCTTGATTTCAGATCCTCGGAAATCTACCAGGACGTGGACCGTGCACCTAGTCCCTTTATCACTTGTTTTGTTTAATGTCCTGTCCTTTATTCCCCCAAATGGAAGATTCATTTTTAAGGATAAAAACCAAGAACAAATGTGGAGTCAAATTTCTGACTTTTGTTTTAAGAAGTTCATCAGATCATGGATTAAAAGCCTTTGCCTCTGAAATGCTAAAGTATGGTCAGATTGGGAAACATCATTAAAAAAATGGGACTTTATCCTCAGTGTTTTTTATTAGTTCTTGAGGCACCTTGTGCCTTTGCAAATTCATAGAAGCTTCCGTAGGTACAAACACGATCACAGAAGTTTCGGAGGAAGTGTACAGATTTTCTCCATTTGGTTCTGTTAAATATTGTTTAATACAAGACATCACTGTCTTAGACTTGAAAATCTACTGTGAAAATGGAGATTTCTGTTATTGGTTATAAAGAATTTAACTTGTAATTGCATTCTTAAAGTGGAGAGAGACAGTCAGATTTTATGGTTTGGAAAGTCATACTGTCTGGCATTGGTCTTGGTGTGAAATGTTCAATTATAGAAATGAAATGAGTTTCTTAAAAATGTATTCTGTACTTTAAAAAAACAGGGGTGCCCTTTGTTAATTTTGTCTGAGTTTTTTTCCATGACACCCCTCGATTTTCATAATGAAGCATAGCATCTTTGCATATTAAATGACTGATATTTTTTGTTTCATTGTTTTCTTATGTTGATTTTTTTAATATAAACCTAGTCTACAAATACATTTCAACTGAAATAAGACTAGAGTTGTCTATAACATGACTAGTGATAGTGATAGTGAAGTCACTCAGTCGTGTCCGACTCTTTGCAACCCCGTGGACTGTAGCCCACCAGGCTCCTCCATCCATGGGATTCTCCAGGCAAGAATACTGGAGTGGGTAGCCATTTCCTTCTCCAGGGTATCTTCCTGACCCTGGGATCGAACCCGGGTCTCCCACATTGCAGGCAGACGCTTTAACCTCTGAGCCACCAGGGAATCCCTATAACATGACTAGAATTGTCATAAATATGGCCATATATAATTTTTATAGTGAAGCAATCACCATTTTTAGAACCTTGCAGATTTCTTTTTACCTTCAGTGAAATTTAAGTTTTTCTTCTTCTTCTCTTTTTTTTTTTTAAAGGACATGGTTTAGCACTACCCATTTCAAATGCTGTCTGATCCAGGGTTCATATTTGGTGGTTTTATTTACCCTTAAAAAAATATCATACATGATTTGTTGGACATTGGTTAGAAAGGTCCATCTCATACTTTTCCAATATCGTACAAAGCTAAATTTGGTCACAAACCACTTTGCCAAGAGAGGAAGTGTGAAATAGTGAGAAAAGCCCAAGGAATGCAGACCCAAGACTTCAGACGTGGCATATTCCTTCTGCGCTTCAGTTTCTGGATCAGCAAGTTTGGGTTGTCATGTCAAGTCTGCTTACCTAATGGGGAAGTGTGGGGGTCAAATAAGTTAATAAATGTGCAAATACTTTGAGAGCTGCACTGATTTGCAGTCAGTGGCTTTGCTGTGCACAGTAGTAATCCTAGAATTAAAGAGTTTAGAGGTTAAAGTAACTCCAAGTCAGAATATTCTCTCAGTATCTTAGACCTTCCTTCTCAGTGCTTCAAGCCAGACTGCAGGAGCTTACACAAGGGACTGAAACATGAAATCTTCCTTCTTATTCTCAGATATGACCTTCTATGTTGAATTGCTTTTGTATTCTAGCACATTTTGTTTTGTAAAATGTAGAAATGTAAAATGTAGAAATTAATCTATGCAAGCAAGGTTTCTCCTTGACCTTGTGGTCAAGAAGAGTCAGAAGTAGAAGAGTTATGATACTCTATATTATTTTATACCATTTTATTATATGTATCATAGTACTTAATTAGAGTTATATTTGTACTGAGTTTTTCATCTAGAGTTCAAAATACATGTTGAATTATTAACTTTAAATTTTCTTCCCATTTCTTCCTTAATTTCTAACAACTGACATTTCCCAGAAACTGTTAGAAGTTACTGTTGTTGCATTGTTATGTCACTGGCCTAACATACCAATACAGAGAAGGAGGGCCAAGGTTCTGTCGTATTTGTTAAAGTGCAAGTGTTAGTCGCTCAGTCATATCCAACTCTTTGCAACCCCATGGACTGTAGGCCACCAGGCTCCTCTGTCCATGGAATTCTTCAGGCAAGGAGACGAGTAGATTGCCATTCCCTTCTCCAGGGGATCTTCACAACCCAGGGATTGAACCCAGGTCTCCTGCATTGCAGGCAGATTCTTAATCATCTGAGTCACCAGGGAAGCCCCAGTAGTTAAATATTGTATTAATATCAACAAACAATTGACTTTAGCATATCTAAAGACAACATAGCTTTATGATTAAAAAGTTTCAAATGTTGTCATACACTGAGAATTTGGTTTATAATATGTCCCTAATGTACAGTAGTACCCAGCTAGAAATAATATGGCGGAAATTGAAATCATTTAAATCAAATTTTTACTAGTAAAACATACTATTAAAATTAGCTTCAATCTGAAGAACAAGCAAGGACTGTGAGGAAGAGAACTTTCAAACTTCTTTCTGTTCACTTCCTTAGTTTTAATTTTGGTGGTTTTCAACAGTTTGCTGTTGTTTTGGTATAGATTACTAAAAGCAATTTATAAATATTTAGAACTTATCAAGCATTGTTCAAGTGAGTACAAAGAAGGAATACGACAGACTCTTCAAGGGGCTCATAGCTGATAATTTTCTCACTCAGGTCAGTGAAATGTTGGAGGTTCTGATGGGAGAGTATGTGAAAGAGCACACTCCCAGGGAGGAGCTTCCAACCCAGGTATCTGTGCGGGAATGAAGTGGGTTTGTGAGGGAAGGCACCCAATAGGAGGGAATACCCACACTGAGACTTGAAGGGATAAGAGGAATTTGGGAGAAGCAGGATCTCCTCAGGTTGGAAGGATAACAAAGTGGAGAGGGGGAGTGTAATATGGTCGAAGGGAGGAGGGGGAGACCTTGAGGGTTTGACATCCTTCAGGTGTAGCATGTGGGACTAGGGCCTTGGTTACCAAACCTTGCTCCACATTAAAATCACCTGGGGGTCTTTAAGACCTGCTGCCTAGCCCCCACTCCCGGACAATTGCAGCTTAATTGGTCTGGGTCCCCACTTGGGTGTTAGCCCTTGATGAGCCTGAACGCTTGGCAAAGTCTTGAGGGTTAAGTTGAGGAGTTTGGCCTTTATTCATTTGTGATTAGACGCGGTAGAAAGATTACTTTTGCTGGGTAATGCACTTGCTTTATATTTAATGAAGCATTTGAAACAATGATGCTCTTTCTTTTATGGGAGTTGCAGTGCCATTTAACTTGCTTTCATTTTTTCTCTCAAATCTTCAGTGCCATTTAAAAAAAAAAACTTGGCAAAATTCAGTATCTTACAGTGACAGTTACTCTCATGTCTTTTGCATCAAATGGCTTTAGTTAATTTCCTCTTGGTTTAAAGTTAGGTACCCCAATAGCCACTATTTGGGGGGAACAAGTGCCATAGCATGAATAATTTTTCTCCCTTGGTGGTAAAACAAATCTTTTAACTTCTCACTTGAGCCTTGAACAAAACAGAACCCTCAGCCTTTAATTTCATACTACTAAATAGACTGTGCCTCTGACCTTTTACTTTGGGTCAATGCCAGTAGAACATCGTCATGTGAATTTTTTGTTTGTAAGTATGCACTTTGCTTTGGAAATGGGTATCGTCCCTTATAAGAATAGAAATGGTTATGTTCATAAAAGTTATGTGTGTGTGTGTGTGTGTGTAGTTTCTGGATTTAGTAGGAAAAAACTATATATTTTTCCTTTCATCTGTGACGTTTTGCAAGACTGACTATAACTTAATTTTGTACAAGAATTGTCAAGAAATTGCTAGTAATCTCTAATCAGAGAAAAAGAAGTATGGATGTGATGGATAAATAGGGTTCTGTTATGGCCAACATCTTCATTGATCTTAACAGAATTGCTCTTTGCCTCCCCTGTGCCTGTATTTTCTCTTGGCAGTAAGCCGAGTGAATTTGGAACAGAAAGAAAGAGAAAATCTACTTGGTTCCAAATGATGATAGCTGGGCATTGATGTAGGGAAAATCACTTACAACTTGATAGTAGAATTACTGGAGGATTTCTCTTGTTTAGGGGAAAATTGAACTTCATTTTGTGGCCAGGTTGGAGAGTTTCTAATTTAATATAACCAATAGCTTATGATATCAATTTAAATCTTATAATCATCATCTCAATGGTATTTAGAATTTTTAATTATGAAATAACTTTTATACTATTTCTAAATTGCAGTCAAAAAGAACTCAGAAAAAAATACTATACAGTGCCTTAATTGGTATTTTAAGATCTATTTTGTTAAAGTAAAATATTTTACTTTTTATTTTTTATATTTTTTATAAATATTTTTATATTTATATATATTTTTATATTTTCTTAAAGTAAAATAGATCTTAGGTTTTTCTATTTTTTAAACATTGTGAATTGATTGAAGAGTCTGGTTTATGGCTATATTATTTTACTATAGACTGCAGTCAGAGAGATTATCTTCATGAAATTTCAAGATGTTTTCATTACAGTATTCACAAATTTTCATCTTGTTAGCTAACTATTTTCTCAGGTAGGTTCTAAAGCAATAATATTTCCATGTGTCTAGAAATATAGATTTGGGTAAGATTTTTGTCAGTTCATTTTACAGCTGAGAGGGCTTTCTATTTTCCTAGTCTGTTCAGAGACTGTCAAAGTAGCAAAATTACAATTTCTAATTCAAACAGAAGGTGGCCATAGATGGCACTGTGACTCTCACCAATATTTAAAATATACCATATTGTGGCACTTTTGGAGAGAAATTTCCAAGACCAAATTCAGCTCCAACAGCCCCTTTGTATTGAGTTTACTTTTCAGTCTGAGGATGAATGATTTTAAACCCAGCAGAGAAATGCTAGCTCTATTTTTTAATATTAGTAAATAGATTACAGGCAGCTGTATTTCTTGAGCCCTCAATAATGTTTTCCAAAATGGTGTCTCTTAATACTGTCTGCAAAATGTTTTAACGTAGGTGCAGTGACTAGAGATGGCAATTAAAGTACACCCATGACTCATTCTCATCTCCCAGGAAGGGTTATTGAAACCTTGCCACTAAATCAAGGCATTTTGTCTTTTGAATTCTGTCATGGCTGGGGCTAAACAACTGTCACTGGCGAGTGACAAGAGGCATAGACAGCAGGGGAAAGGAAAAGAGAGAAAGTAGGAGTAGGGGGAAATAAAAGTATAAGGAGAGAGGGAGGGAAAGTACCAGGTATGTACCAGAGGGGAGGGTGCTGGCAGCAGCTGCCTCAGGTACCAGTTTGTTGAGACTCATGCAGTGACTGCCTACTCCCGCTACATCCTGATCCTTTTAGTGTCTTTTTGGAATCTAGGGAGTACTAAGAAGTAATCTCAAAGTACAAACCAGTGTCATTAGGTTCACGTGTGCCTAAAGTCTTTTCCAGTCCGCCAATTAAAAAAAACCAGTAAGTATTTTACAAATTTGTGTTTTTTTTGTTTTTTTTTGTTTTTGCTAATTATTACTCCCTCAGGTAGATTCTAGGGAAATAAACTTTCCATAGGTCTGGAAATATAGATTTGCATGCAAATCATCATATGCAAATTCCACCCAGCAAGGAATATTAACTGTATTCGTGAACTCCATCCATGTTATATACATGGGGATCTGATGTATTTCTATCATAATACTGATATTTTAGTAAAGTCAGGATGCTTGCTTTTGGGGACCGAAAATATAAGATTTTTTTTTCTTTCACTGAATGCTGGTTTAAATGGTAGTTTTTCTCTTTGGTCTGGAACAGAGATGCTTACCCTCAGAGCTGTGGAAGTTTTGGACGGGATGACTCTCTGCTGTAGGTGGGAAGGAGGTTTCCTGTGTCTTGTAGAATGTTTAGCAACATGTCTGGCCGAAACACACTCAGTGCCAATAGCTCACTCCACTGCTCACTCCACTCCACCCCACTCGTGATGATCAAAAAAATGTCTCCAGAGACTCCAAGTGTCCCCACTGAGGCAGCATTATCCCTAATTGAGAAGCCCTCAGTCTATAAAAGATCACTGATAGAGATTTTAAAAGGGAAGGGAAAGAAAGTTAACTGTTGAAAGCCTCTAATAGGCTAGGTGGACTTCCCTAGTGGCTCAGACGGTAAAGAATCTGCCTGCAATGCAGCAGACCTGGTTTGATCCCCAGGTTGGGAAGACCGCCTGGAGAAGCGATTGGCTGTAACCTCCAGTATATTCCATGGACAGAGGAGCCTGGCAGGCTACAGTCCATGGAGTCCCAAAGAGTCACTCAGGACATGACTGAGCAACTAAGACTTTGACTTTCAGTAGACTAGAGTTTATAACTCAAGCATTTGAAATTACAGAAACCTAAGACATTTTCCTAAGGTCTTATAATGTGGATCTGGGAGTTGAAATCAAATCTAACTCACTCTAAAGCTGCCAAACATACAACTGTATACATTTCTCTTTAAAGAGTCACTTAAGTCTCTGTTAGTTCCAGTGTGTCCAGTTTAAAGAAAACTTGTTTCAACGAGTAACCTACATTTATTTCAAATAGAGTGTAAACCAAAAGAAGCAGGTGATGTAATAGTAGGTCACTGGATTAAGCATCAAAGTTCTGGCTTTGGGTGTCAGCTCTGATCCTGACTAGCTGGTGCCATTGGGCAAGTCATCATGCCCTGACTTCTTCAACTCTGAAAGCCAGGGGTCAACCTCCACATTCTCTAAGATCTGTGAGCTATGTCATGTAATGATATTGAAAGTGGGAATGCTTGGTATTTTAAGACCAGCAAAGGTTTTCACATTGCTTTAGAACTATTCTACATGCAGTTTAGGACAGTCAGTTTACTTTGGAACTTTGGGCTCATTTTATCTATTAGTCTCATGTTGATATGTCTCTCATTTCTACAGTCCCTAGCTGGTTATTCACCATGTTTGGGAAGCCTTTTCTAATTATCTTTGTGTCATAACACATTTTCTTTACTTCCCACTTGCCCTGTCACTTATGTTTTTCACCTGTATCAAAGTACACACTGTTTCCATGTCAGAGCTGAAATAATTTATTGATTTTCACTTACTTATGTTTTATCACTCCAACCAAATTATGAAATCTTCAAGAGAAAAGACTAGGTCTTTCCACTTTTAAGTTTTCTGAAGTAGTTAATAAATGCTGTACATTGAGCATATTCAATAAGTGCCTACTGAATTATGTTTAAGAATTTACAATTTTAAAGCAAAGTTTTTTCAGATAAAACATCTATGATACATGGTGAGTGTGCAAAACATTTAAGTATTCCAACCAGACATCTAGTGTGAATTGTTCTTTAAGCACAGTATCTGTTTAACTTTAATGGAGCAAAATAATAATGTCATGTGCTGCAATATGTTTTTTCTCTGTTCTGATTCCTTTTAAATTTCTCACACCTGGGAATTAAGATGCTTTAAGAATGAAGTTTCTGAAATGCTCCATTGAGTACATCTTTTCAGAAATAGCCATGTGTAGGAAAATATGACATATTCATTGGCAGAGAAGAGCTGATAAATACAATTTGATGTAGTATTTTGGCAAACATTTCAATAACTTTCTGACATTTTCCTGTAGTTCTTATTTGCCTTATCAATAGTTGTAGTGACATATGATTGTCAACTTTTTATATTAAGACCAAACTAATAAATTAAACATGCTATGTTTATATCTGATGAAAGCTGACGTTTTGGAAGGGTGTTAGAATATCCTGACAGGTCCTGTTCATAAGCTTCTTTGGTATAAATATGCAGATGACATCTTTAGATATTGTTTGTACACATGCCGATAGAAAGCCTTGACAACATAACAAATGCAAATGTCAACCTCACAATTTAACCTTTCTGTGTAGAGAAAGATGTTAGTTTTAAGTTACATGTATCTTTTAACTTTATTTCAAAGTTTTTATTATTTTTTAGCCTTTTATCACTACTGTTTCATGTACAGCTGAAAGCAGCCGTTGCAAGAAGGTTTACACTTGCAAGCTTTTCTCCATTATGTTCCTGCTTAAACAATTGCAACTGCGTAGATGTATTTATTTTTCTAATTCTTCAGGTTATTTTCTGCCTTTGTTTCCTATCTTCAGAATCTTTTTGTGGCATCCTTCTATTTATGGTTACAAAATATTTGGGGTTAATAAGAAAGCCTAAGGAAAACATTATGAATCCCCCTCCCTGCCCCCACACACATACTTTATGTTAAAGCATTTCTTATAAAACTTGGCCTGTGCTAAGATCTAACAGTTTAGAGTGTCGTGTAGCACTTTTAAAAAATTTTGGCTTATAGAGGCTCAAATGGGGACAGCAGTGGCTGGGCTGGAAAGAACATTAGGCATTCTAGTTAGGAGACCTGGATTTAAATCCAGCCTTAGCCATCAACTTCCATTAGGAATTTTTGCAGGTCACCTATCATTTGGAGGCATTCCTTCCTCATCTATAAAATGAGAATAACAGTACCCATTTTCCTTACCTGTGTGTGCAAGAATACATCATGAAAATGCTTTGGAAATTGTATCTTGGAAAACATATGGGAAAGGCATGTCATGAAATCCTTATTAAAGGACTCATATACAGCATCCTTGATTTCTTCTTGTTTACTCTCTCTTTGAAAGAATAGTCTTCTGCTTAAATGCTATCTAAAACTAGTTGTGGACACCTTTAAATCCAAGATTGTATAGTCCTTGAATGCAGAAACCATTAGAAATACTATCACAGGTCCACATGTACCACTGCCCCCCCACCCCAATAAGTAATTGTTTGTTGTTGTTCAATTTCTAAGTTGTGTCCAACTCTTTGTAACCCCATGGATTGCAGCATGCCAGATTCCTCTGTCCTTCACTTTCCCTTGGAATTTACTCAAATTCATGTCCATTGAGTTGGTGATGCTATTCTAACATCTCATCCTCTGCTACCCTCTTCACCTTTCGTTTTAATCTTTCCCAGCATCAGAGCCTTTTCCAATGAGTTGGCTCTTTGTATCAAATGGCCAAAGTATTGGAGTTTCAGCTTCAGCATCAGTCCTTCCAGTGAATATTTAGGGTTGGTTTCCTTTAAGTTTGACTAGTTTGATCTCCTTTCTGTGCTCTCAAGAGTCTTCTCCAGCACCACAGTTCAAAAGCATCAATTCTTTGGCGCTCAGCCTTCTTTTTGGTCCAACTCTTACATCAGTACATGACTACTGGAAAACCATCACTTTGGCGGTATGGACCTTTGTTGACAAAGTGATCTCTGCTTTTTAATACACTGTTTGGGTTTGTCATAGTTTTCCTTGCAAGGAGCAAGCATCTTTTAATTTCAAGGCTGAAGTCACCATCTGCAGTGATTTTGGAGCCCAAGGAAAGGTAATCTGTCACTGCTTCCACTTTTTCCCCTTTTATTTGCCATGAAGTGATGAGACCGGATGCCATGATCTTAGTTTTTTGAATGTTGAGTTTTAAGCTGGCTTTTTCACCCTCCTTTTTCACCTTCATCAAGAGGCTCTTTAGTTCCTCTTCACTTTCTGCCATTAGAGTGGTATCATCTGCATATCTGAGGTTGTTGATATTTATCCCAGCAACCTGATTCCAGCTTGTGACTCACTCAACACAGCATTTTGCATGATGTACTCTGCATATAAGTTAAATAAGCAGGGTGACAATATACAGCTTTGAGGTACTCCTTTCCCAATTTTGAACCAGTCTGTTAGTCCATGTTCAGTTCTAACCGTTGGTTCTTGACCTGCATACAGGTTTCTCAGAAGACAGGTAAGATGGTCTGGTATTCCCATATCTTTAAGAATTTTCCATAGTTTGTTGTGATCCGCACAAAAGCTTTAGTGCAGTCAATGAAGCAGAAGTAGGTGTTTTTTGGAATTCCCTTGCTTTCTCCATGATTCAGTGAATGTCAGCAGTTTGATCTCTGGTTCCTCTGCCTTTTGAAGACCCAGCTTGTACATCTGGAATTTCTCAGTTCACATACTCTGAAGCCTAGCTTGAAGGATTTTGAGCATCACCTTACTACCATGTTAAATGAGCACAATTGTACAGTAGTTCGACTGCACTCAATAGCTTCGGTCAGCTTCAGCTAAATGATCCTTAATGTTCCCTAACATATCACATTAGATTAAACACTCAGACCTATTATTTCTTAACCTACACACAAGCCTTTCAGTCATATCCTTGATTTTACCACACACTGGTAAATGGACACAATTCAGTGCACTGTTAAATATAGTGACTGTTAAAACAGTCATATATAAGAGATAGTATCAGTTTTTTTAGGAGATAATGTGAACTCAGGATTTGGGATGTTGTGTAGACATATGTGTCTTTTTTTAAAAGGTGTCTTTATTTTATTTTTTGGTTGTGGCGGGTCTTTGTTGTGGTGCGTGGGCTTCTCATTTCAGCTGCTTCTCTTGTGCTGGTGCACAGGCTCCGTATGTGCTGGCTTCAGATGTTGCAGTGTGCAAGCTCAGTAGTTGTGCTACATGGGCTTAGTTGCTCTGCAACATGTGGGATCTCCCTGGACCAGGGGTCAAAGCAGTGTCCTTTGCATTGCAAGGCGGATTCTCCATCACTAGACCCCCAGGAAAGTCCAGGCATATATATCTTATAAAGGCTCTGCACCCAGGTTGAGAAACACTATGATAGAGTTAAGAAAATTTTTAAGAGGGGGTGTTTATACAATATTATTTCTTTGAGAAGTATAGTAATACAGTTTTTCAAGTAGTGATTTTTTTTTTTTTTTCATCTGTATTTGAAAGCTGTAGTAATTTATTTATTTTTTGGCCACATTGCAGCTTGTGGGATCTTAGTTCCCCAACCAGGGATCTAACCCATGGCCCTGGAGTTGGAAGTGCAGAATCCTAACCAGTGAACTGCCAGTGAATTCCCTGGAGATTCTTTAGAAAGGTAGAATTGGCTGCCTATGAGTATTATTGGTAAGAGTCCTGTTGTTAGAGTTAGTGAAAGTGCTGGTAGAAAATCAGAGAAGATGTCTGAAAAATTAAGGTTGTTGTCATTAAAATGCTTAAAAAGGAAAAGATGGGTAAAACTAATTAGTAAGCTATATACTCACTCATTCAGTTGTGTCTGACTCTTTGCCACCCCATGGACTATATAGCCTACCAGGCTCCACTGTCCATGGGGATTCTCCAGGCAAGCATCCTAGAGTGGGTTGCCATCCCCTTCTACAGGGGATCTTCCCACCCCAGGGATTGAACCCAGGTCTCCTCCATTGCAGGCAGATTCTTCACTGTCTGAGCCATCATGGAAGCCCAGGAAGCTATAGGTTGTGATATTAATTCAAGTTATATTATTTTTTATAATTGTGTTGGTGGCTTAATATAATAGAATAATAATTTTTAACATTGGAGAAGGTTGAGATTTTGTATGTAATCAATGCTGTGTTTGATAGTATTACTAACAGAGATAAGCCTAGTGCAAAGTTTATCTTTGCTTATGGATCAAATCCAAATTTCACATCCTAGCCTTCATTTTGCTCCTAATTCTCCCCCAGTCCCCAAGCCTTATCATTTTATAAGCTTAAACTGCCTTTGTTTGCTTCCCATAGTCAAATTAACCTGCTATTGTTATTTGCAGTTGATTTCACTTATTCTCATCTAATTGCCTTTATACATGCTATTCTGTTTGAAATTCTTTTCTCCTGCTAATAACCTGTGCTTTTCAGTATCTGATTGGAAAATCATTACTTCACCTCATCTTTCTGACTTGATGCCATCTCCTCTACTCCACATATTTTTTGTAATGAATTTACCTAAAAAGAAGAAAAGATATTTCTCTTTTGTCCAAGTTGTTTAACTTAAAAGTTGGTCTTCATCTCAAAATTAACTGAAAGGCCTGTACAAATATTTTGGTAGTGAATAATAGGTGGAGTCCTTTTATTTCCTGCCTGTATAGATTTCTTTGGAAGACAAGGTGGTAATTATACAAAGAAATGTTCAAAGAACTGTTTGGATGGTAATCTGGTTTATTGGGTCACATTTCATCATGTTATGATAAATAAACAAAGAATACTGTCAAAACACATATTTCCAGTGTAATTCTAACCTGTTTCTGATTGCTCTGTCCTCCGTCTCTGTATTATTGTCCTTATATCTGCACTATTATGTCCTAAACCTTATACTGCACTATAGTATGCTTTTCTTGTACATGCAGTTAGTCTTGTTCCTCCAGCTACATTGTATACTATTTTAGAATAGGAAATGTGATCTCTTATGCTACGTGAGAGCCTATAAATTCTAAATAAATTTTTGTGAATTAATGGATGAGTGGCCACCCACTCCAGTATTCTTGCCTGGAGAATCCCCATGGACAGAGGAACTTGGTGGGCCTCAGTCCATGGGGTCGCAAAGAATCAGGCACCACTGAGGGACTAAACAATAGATGAATAGGCAATCATGTCAGATATTCTGAGAGAAAATAAGAATAGTTTTCCAGTTAGCTGGAAAGTGGTAGCTCTGTGGTAAGTGAAGAGAGTCAAGTTGGACTTAAACATACATTACAATGTATTGCTTTCCTAAGTTTGGGTAAAATGCCTGTATTCTTCTTATTTAAAATACAGGACTTGGCTATCTCATATCAACCAGAACCAGACCCAAAGACATCAGTTAACAGGAGTCTGAAAGTGTAGTGTTAGTCACTCGTGTGCGCGTGCTCCGTCGCGTCAGTTGTGTCCGACTCTTTGTCACCCCATGGACTGTAGGCCGCCGGGTTCCTCTGTCCATGGGATTCTCCAGGCAAGAATACTGGAGTGGGTTACCATGTCCTTCTCCAGGGGATCTTCCTGACCCAGGGATCAAACCTGGGTCTCTGAGCATTACAGACGGAGTCTTCACCGTCTGAGCCACCAGGGAAGCCCAATAGGAGTCTTAATCCTGTCCTATAAAAAGGTTTCTAGAAAAGGTTAATTTTTTTCTTTAAAATAGTACTTTTTTTATGTTTAATATATCATACCCCAAGCAAATGTGCTTCCCTGGTAGCTCAGCTGGTAAAGAATCCACCTGCAGTGTATGAGGCCCTGGTTGGATTCCTGGGTTGAGAAGATCCCCTGGAGGAGGATAGGCTACCCTCTCCAGTATTCTTGGGCTTCCCTGGCGGCTCATACTGTCAAGAATCCACCCGCAATGCGGGAGACCTGGGTTCTATCCCTGGGTCAGAAAGATTTCCTGGAAGAGGACATGGATTCTTGCCTGGAGAATCCCCATGGACAGAGGAGCCTGGTGGGCTACAGTCTATGGGGTTGCAAAGAGTTGGACACAACTGAGTGACTAAACACAGCACAGCACCCGAGTAAACAATATTCTACATTTAAAATATGAAGCAAAGTAATCACAACACACACTTTAGTTTTATAACCTAAGCAGCTGTATTTGTTTAAAGTACCCTGTGGGGTTTTGTTTTTCTCATCTTTCTAAGTTGTTGGAAATTTTCTGAGTTCTTCCTTTGTTTCTGAAAATGTATAACTTTCTCACTACTGAGTGCAACAGGACCTTTCTGTTCACAAATTGGCACCCATGATTTTAAATTCACAGCGTGCATTTTTCAACCCCAACTGCTATTGCCTTCATCCTGTCCATTCAGGCAGCTGGCAGTCACATTCAGAAGTCAGGATTATGGCTCTTCTCTTTCCAATATTGAAGATATTAACTACAGATTAGCAGTAGTTAAAACCAGGAGTGCTCAATCAAATTCTTTGTGGTATTTAAAACAAAAACAAAACCCACAAGTCAAGAACTACCCCTGGGAGACTGAGGTTCTGTAGGCCTGAATTGGGTCCCAGGTGATTCCAATATACGTCTTTAAAACAAGAACCATTACAGTAATATTTCCCAGTCTTCACCACCAGGGAAACCAAATCAAAAACATTTATTAAAGAAGCATTGATTTCCATATTTTTAAAATTAGCATAGGTAGGGAGATAGGATTTTAAATTTGTGACTTAGCTTAAACAAAGGAACAGCCAAACGAAATTCCTGATGTTTTAATCAGGCTGTGTAGTCTTGTACTGGCTAGATATATGATCACCATTAGTTTTTCTGAAATATTGAAGGCAGCTGATGAGCCCTTCAATACCTGTCTGGATATCTGGTAGAGAAGGAGAGAAACGTGAGTGAGAGATGATGGAGAGTGTGTCGACGCCTCGACACACACAACCACACAGTTCAAGAGCGAAGCTAGAGAGTGCCTCTCGGGACACAAAGGAAGCTGGCAGTTTTGACTTTCCAGTGGCATCCTCTCTAAATGGAAAAGGAAGAGGAGGAAGGGGCTAATGCTTATTGAGTGCTCATTATGTACCAAAACCTGTACTAAGGACAGTTTGTTTTTTCTCTCTTCAGAAGCCCTACGAAGTTAGATGGTAAGACTGATTTAGGGACGAAGAGACACACCCTCAGTTAGATATAAGATGGCTTGCCCAAGGCCATTGAGCTGGTCAGTGACTGAGCAGAATGAAAAACCAAGATGCTTTGATTCTGTATCCAGTGTTCCTTCCAGTATACCACTCTGTCTTCTAAATGCACTTCCTGCTATAGTCCAGTGTTTTAGAAGTCATGTAGGACGCTGGCTCATCTCTCTGGTCTTCGTTCATTGTTGGTTCATTATGTGTGAAGTATTAGGGAACCTTATAAGCAACACTCTACGAATGCCTGCATGTTTTAGTTCTTCAGAGCCTAAGATCTCAGTATACTGTAAAAGGAAAGAGCTGTTGGGATCCGAAGACTCAGTGTGTGTGTACTTAGTTGCTGAGTCGTATCCCACTCTTTGTGACCCTATGTAGCCCACCAGGCTCCTCTGTCCATAGGGATTCGCCAGGCAAGAATACTATAGTGGGTTGCCATGCCCTCCTCCTGGGGATCTTCCCAACCCAGGGATCGAACCCAGGTCTCCTGCGTTGCAGGAGGATTCTTTACCAACTGAGCCATGAGGGAAGCCCAAATATACTGGAATGGATAGCCTATCTCTTCTCCAGTGGATCTTCCCGGCCCAGGAATTGAACTGGGGTCTCCTGCATTGCAGGTGGATTCTTTACCAACTGAGCTATTAGGGAAGCCCAAGTTCCCCAAGGTCATTCTTTAATTTTATTCCTGCATATGGAACTTTTGCCTCTCTCTGAGCTCTCAGTTTCCTCCTTTGTACAATGAAGTGATTAGACCAGAAGTTCTTCAAGTAGACCAATAGATCAGTAAATGGGAATCACTTGAGGGCTGGTTGCTGAGCCCACTTGAGAGTCTCTGATTCAAAAGACCCAGCCAGAGGCCTGGGGATTTGCATTTCTCTGAGTCCCAGGTTGCTGCTGAAGCACCATCATGGGACCACACTTTGAGAGTCATTGGGGGAGATGATCCATAAAGGCTCTTCCAGCTCTAAACTTTGTGATTCAGCTTGTCAATTTCCTGGACTTCTTGGAAGATAGCTGTATCTTCCACTTTGAAGATGTACGCCTTGAATCTCTGCTTTATTTAATTGTGTGTGATGCCCTTTCTAGTAATACTGCAGGTCCTTTTCCCTTAGAAGTTATTTCCTTCTGCCTCCCCTACTCTTTGTGTACTGCCAAATAGAATGTTTGTTTAACTAATGTTAGTGCAGAGAATTTCCAGAGCTGCCCTTTGGGGAAATTTAAATGAAATTTTAAAGTATCATTAGGAATGCAAACAATAAATTCTTTGATTAGCTGTAGGCATCTTTACATTGGGATGACTAAAAAAGGTTCTAGTTAATTAGAAGTAATTTGTTAGAAACCTGAATCCTCTTTTTTTCTTTCTCAGATTAAAACTCAGTTCCCAGCTGGATGCTTATAAGTGCAGGAAATGTAATTGTCAGATGATTAATTGCAAAAGATAGATAATTAGAGTTCATATGATGTGTCAAATATGGGTAACCTCGAGATTGACTACACGTTGAAAGAGAACAGCTAAAATCTATTGTGAGTTGTGCCTGTCTATGGGTGATTAACCTTTACCACCAGAGCTTGAAGAAAGGATTAGGTAAAAAGAGTATTCGCCTAAACTTTTCCTTTTATTTTATTTTTTTCCCTCATTTTGAGTAAACTCTTTATAATGAAAATTACTAGAAAAGAATTCCCATTATCTGAAATCAGGCTTTGATGATTGAGCTGTTGCTGAATTACCTTTTCTAACGTCAGATAAAGGATTGGGGATTTGTAGCTGTATTTTAGTGCCGTATGTATTTTTCAACTCCATTAAACCTAGCTTGAATATTTCTTTCCCTAGTTGTAATGAATAGTTTTTATTTTCTAAAAATAGTGACCTCGTCTTATCTCCTTTGAAGTTAGTATATCTTGTTCCTGGAAATTCAATGTTTTCACTGTAAGCCAGTGGATTCCAAGATGGAGCAGTTTTGCATTAAAAAAAAAAAAATGTACTTATGATATTTGTTTTAAAAACATCCATCAAAAAAATTAGCGAGTTGGATAAAAGGTCTTATAGCCTGTCAGTAATTAAATTAGCCATCTCTATTTTGGCTCACCTGTTGGTTTATTTGAAATGACAATGAAATTAATAAAGACTAGATTTTCCCCTGTATTTGTAACTGGGACTCTCTCCATCTTCTAAACTTTGTATTTTTACTGAAGAGTTTTTCAGCTCTCAGAAATACTGCTTTACAGATTCAGCTAATGACCCAAATCCAGCTTGTTTGTTGTGTAGGAGTTATATTAAAATAACTCACTGTATGAGTATTGTCATTAATGATATGCTCATTTTGATAATGGGGCTGCAGATTCTTAGTCTATAGTCCTTGGGGAGATGCTACAATTTTTTTTTTTTTTTTTTTTAACTAAGTATTGTTCTGGCTCCTTTCCTTGATTGGCCCAGAAATAGCAATCAGCTGGGGAGCAGGATGACATGCCTCTTAGCGATCCCTTTGATCTTTGAGATGAGTATCAACATTGTATGCTTCCTAATGGAAGTGTAATTTAATGAAATCTATTGGGTAAACATACTTCAGATGTTCAAAGGAGGTGACAAAATTTTTGCTGGCAGCCAGGACCTGGCGGCTTTCCAGCTTGCCTCTAGCTGCTATGCATATAGCATTGAGGAAGATACTTAAAATAGGAACATAAAGTATTATTTTCATTGTGTTTCAACCCCCCCTGCCTGCCCTCCCCTACCATTTTCTGTCCCTCAGGATTATTTTTGTGTATTTCTGGGAGGACCCTTTGACATATAACCTTTCCTAGTATAAAGTAGAATGTGAGATTTGATCTTTTTATATGTTTTTTTCATTTGTTTGTTTTATTTTATGACACCAAGAGTAGTATATTAGGTGTATGGCACCAGAGCCAGGAGAAGTTGTAGGCATGAGACTTAACATAGAATATCCTAGAGGGAAAAAGGCACATATTTCAGTACTGGTTGATTAAATTAAACATCTATTTTTGAGAGGAGATGAGAGAGCACTTTTAACAATCCTTGAGGAAGTGATGGAAATAGACCCAGACATCAGAAGTCAGGGGACCTGACTGATCTCAGTTATGTCACTTTCTAGCTGTGTGGTTCAGGGCTGGTCACTTTCTCTGGGCCTCAGTTTCCTTAGCTGTAAAATGAATAGATTGAGTTAGGTAATTCCAAAGATCATTTTCAACTCTGAGGTTTTATAGTTCTTTTTAAAACTGAATATCAGTACCATCCAATAAAAATACTATGGCAGCCACATGTGTAATTTTAAATTTCCTAGTAACCACATTTTTTTTTAAGAAAGCAGAACGAAAGAGGCAAAATTAATTTTAGTGATGTATTCTATTTAACCCAGTAGATCCAAACAAAATATTATCATTTCAGTATGTAATAAGTTTTAAAAATTATTAATGGGCTATTTTACTTTCTTTTTTTCTTTCCAAGTCTTCAAAAGCCAGTGCGTATTTTATGTTACTGTATTTCAGCTCTGACTATCCACATTTCAAGTGCTCAGTAATCACATATGGCTGGTTGCTACTGAATTGGACAACAGCTCTAGATGCTACAATCCAACTATTCTAAACCACATTCCCAGGAGACAGTTGCGCACGAAAGTAAAGGTTCTGAGACCTCTGCCTCTTCCACTAAACCAATGGTTCTCAACTTTGGCTGTACCACCCAGGGAGCTTTAGAAACCTGGATCTTCTGGATCCATCAGCTTTAGAAAGCTGCTGCCTGGATCATCTTGCCCTAGGTGCAGCCAGGGCATAGGGGTTTTTTTTAAAGCTTCCCAAATGATTCCAATGTTCAGTCCAGATTGAGAACTTCTGCACTAGCCATAATGCCCTTAAATTCAACTGTGTCGTATTTCATAGACGCTCCACCATCAAGGAAGCCTTATGTAACCTCCAGCTTCACCTTCTCTACCCCACTTTCTTGATATAAGGAGAATATTGAATCCTTAGATAAGATCCAAAATGTTGACACTTAGTATTCCATGCCAGGCTGAATGAAACACAAGCTAGAATCAAGATTGCTAGGAGAAATATCAATTATCTCAGATATGCAGATGACACACCCTTATGGCAGAAAAAGAAGAGAAACTTAAAGAGCCTCTTGATGAAGGTAAAAGGGGAGAGTGAAAAAGCTGGCTTAAGACTCAACATACAACAAGCTAAGATCATGGCATCTCATCCCATCAGTTCAGTTCAGTTCAGTCGCTCAGTCGTGTCCGACTCTTTGCGACCCCATGAACTGCAGCATGCTAGGTCTCCCTGTCCATCACCAACTCCCAAACTCATGTCCATCGAGTTGGTGATACCACTCAGCCATCTCATCCTCTGTTGTCCCCTTCTACTCCTGCCCCCAATCCCTCCCAGCATCAGGGTCTTTTCCCATGAGTCAGCTCTTCGCATCAGGTGGCCAATGTATTGGAGTTTCAAATTCAACATCAGTCCTTCCAGTGAACACCCAGGACTGATCTCCTTTAGGATGAACTGGTTGGATCTCCTTGCAGTTCAAGGGACTCTCAAGAGTCTTCTCCAACCCCACAGTTCAAAAGCATCAATTCTTCAGCACTCAGCTTTCTTTATAGTCCAACTCTCACATCCATACATGACTACTGGAAAAACCATAGCCTTGACTAGATGGACCTTTGTTGACTGACATGTTGAATGACATGTCAGACATGACTGAGCAACTGAACAGCAACAGTATATACCATAAATTAAGGGACTTATAGATTTTATTTCTGACATTAAAATACATTAAAGAGTATGGATGTTGAAGGATTTTCAGAACAATAACAAGAACAAAAAATCATGTCATAAAGCTGACATAAAACAGAGTAGCCTTTGGCATATAAAGACTTTGATGAAGCCATCTAGTGGGTATATAATGACATCTCATTGTACTTCTAATATGCATTTCCCTAATGACTATTGGTGTCGAGCATCTCTTTACATGCTTATTAGACACATATATCTTTGGTGAATTTTCTGTTCTTTAACCCATTTTTTAATTAGGTTGTCTTCTTATGATTGAGATTTCATGTATTCTGGATGCAAGTCCTTTATCAGATATGTGGTTTGCAAATATTTTCTCCAA
Source organism: Muntiacus reevesi (assembly GCF_963930625.1). Taxonomy (NCBI): domain Eukaryota; kingdom Metazoa; phylum Chordata; class Mammalia; order Artiodactyla; family Cervidae; genus Muntiacus; species Muntiacus reevesi. The sequence goes on from NC_089250.1 coordinate 154,797,993, forward strand.
GTGTGTGGCTTGTCTTTTCACTTTCTTAACGATGTCATTTGAAATACAAAAGTTTTACATTTTGAGAGTTTAATCTATTAATTTTTTTTAATGGATTGTGCTTTCTGTAATGTATCTCACAAATTTCTCCCCACCAACCCAATGATACAAAACTTTTCTTCTAGAAATTTTAGAATTTGGTTGTTCTAGGTCTATGATTATTTTAAATTAATTTTTTTCATATGGCATGAAGTAAAGTATCTCAGTTATTTAATTATTTATTTTTATATATGAATATCCAATTGTTCCAGCACTATTTGTTGAAAAGATCTATCTTTTCCCCCATTGAATTCCCTTGGCATTTTTTTGGAAATCAGATAGCCATAATATAAGAGTTTATTTTTAGATTCTCAATTCTGTTTCAGTGATTTATATGTATATGTTTATGCTGGTAGCACAGTTCTGATTACTGTAGTTTTACAGTAAGTTTTGGGGCTTCCCTGATAGCTCAATTTGTAAAGAATCCACCTGCAATGCAGGGGACCCTGGTTCGATTCCTGGGTCGGGAAGATCTGCTGGAGAAGGGATAGGCTACCCACTCCAGTCTTCTTGGGCTTCCCTTGTGGCTCAGCTGGTAAAGAATGTGCATGCAATGCAGGAGACCTGGGTTTGATCCCTGGGCTGGGAAGATCCCCTGAAGAGGGGAAAAGCTGCCCAATCCAGTGTTCTGGCCTGGAGAATTCCATGGACTACATAGTCCATGGGGCTCGTGAAGAGTCAGACAGGACTGAGCAACTTTCACTTTCACAGTGTTTTAAAATCATAGCATAGGTGCTCCAACTTTGTTCTTTTTTTTAAAAAAAATGCTAGGTACTTGGCATTTCCATTTAACTTTAAGAAATAGCTTGTCAGTTTCTATGAAAAAAAATATGCTGAGATTTTTGATGGAGATTCATTGAATAGAATCACTGCGGACCTATATGGGGGAAATTGCCATCTTAACAATATTGTCTTCCAATCCATTTATTTGTTTGTCCTTTAATTTCTCTCAGCAGCGTTTTATAGTTTTTAGTGTGTGGTTCTTGTACTTCTTTTATGAAATTTATTTCTAAATATTTTATTATTATGCTGTTGTGAATGAATATTTTTTTAATTTTATTTTTGGTTTGTTTGTTGTTAGTACATAGAAATACATTCAATCTTTGTATATTGATCTTATATCGTGCAACCTTGCTAAACTTGCCTACTAATTCAAGTAGTTTTCTTTGTAGTTCTTTTGAATTTAATACATAAAAGATCATACCAACTAAGAATAAAGACAGTTTTGCTTCTTTGCAGTATGTATACCTTTAATGTTAATTGTTTATTTTCCTTTTTGTGCTGGCTAAAACCTTCACTACTGTGTTGACTAGAAGTAGTGAGAATGGATTTCCTTGCCTTGTTCACTTTTTGAGGGGACACATTCATATTTTTTACCATTAGATTGATGTTTAGTCAGTTTGGTTCAGTCACTCAGTCGTATCCAACTCTGTGACCCCATGAACTGCAGCAGGTCAGGCCTCCCGGTCCATCACCAACTCCCAGAGTTTACTCAAACTTCCAATGAATATTCAGGACTGATTTCCTTTAGGATGCACTGATTTGATCTCCTTGCAGTCCAAGGGACTCTTAAGAGTCTTTTCCAATACCACAGTTCAAAAGCATCAATTCTTCAGTACTCAGCATTCTTTATAGTCCAACTCTCACGTCTGTACATGACTACTGGAAAAAACCATAGCTTTGACTAGACAGGCCTTTGTTTGCAAAGTAATGTCTCTGCTTTTTAATATGCTGTCTAGTTCTAACTGTTGTTTCCTGACGTGCATACAGGTTGACATTAGCTGAGATGTTTTATAAATGTCCTTTATCAGGTAGAGGACTTTTCCTTTTAATCCTAGTTTGTTTTCAGTCTATATGATGGGTAATAGATTTTGTCAAATGCTATTTCTGTGTCTCACACCACCCTTACGGCAGAAAGCGAAGAGAAACTAAAGAGCCTCTTGATTAAAGTAAAAAAGGAGAGTGAAAAAGCTGACTTAAAACTCAGCATTTAAAAAACTAAGATCATGGCATCTTATCCTATCACTTTATGGCAAATAAATGGGGAAACAGTGGAAACAGTGACAGACTTTATTTTCTTGGGCTCCAAAATCATTGCAGATGGTGACTTCAGCCATGAAATTAAGAGATGTTTGCTCCTTGGAAGCAAAGCTATGACCAACCTAGACAGCATATTAAAAAGCAGAGACATTGCTTTGCCAACAAAGGTCCATCTAGCCAAAGCTTTGGTTTTTCCAGTAGTCAGGTATGTCCACAAGAGTTGTTCTGTAAAGAAAGCTGAGTGCCAAAGAATTGATGTCTTTGACCTGTGGTGTTAGAGAAGACTCTTGAGAGTCCCTTGGACTGCAAGGAGATCCAATCAGTCCATCCTAAAGGAAATCAGTCCTGAATATTCATTGGAAGGACTGATGCTGAAGCTGAAACATAATAGGTTGGCCACCCGATGTGAAGAATTGACTCATTTGAATAGACCCTGATGCTGGGAAAGGTTGAGGGCAGGAAGAGAAGGGGATGACTGAGGATGAGATGGTTAGATGGCATCACCGACATGATAGACATGAGTTTGAGCAAGCTCTGGGAGTTGGTGATGGACAGGGAAGCCTGACATGCTGCAGTTCATGGGGTCACAATAAGTCGGACACAACTGAGCGACTGAACTGAACTGATTTCTGTGTGTATTGAGATGATGATGTAATTTTTATCCTTTATTGTATTGATGTGATCAGTTATTTTAATTGATTTTTAGATGTTGAACCAGTCTTATATTCCTAGTATAAATCCTACTTTATTATATTATATAATCTATTATATATGTTGCTGGATTTGGTTTACTAATATTGTGTTAAGGGTTTTTACATTTATATTAATGAAAGATACTAGTCTATTGTTTTCTTATCAAATCTTTGTCTAGTTTACATCACAGTAGTACTGGTCTCATAGAATAAGTTGGGAACTGTTTCTTCCTATATTTTCTAAATGTCTTAGTGTAGGTTGTTTATTTCTCCTTTAAAGGGTTTTTAAAGTTAATTTCTATTGGAATATAATTGCTTTACAATGTTGTATTAGTTTCTTGCTCTACAACAAAGTGAATCAGTTATACATATACATATAGCCACTCTCTTTTACATTTTCTTTCCATTTAGGTCACTGCAGAGCAATGAGTTGAGTTCCCTGTGCTATATAGTTGGTTCTTGCTGGTTACCTATTTTATAAATAATAGTATGTATATTGTCAGTCCTAATCTCCCAATTCATCTCACCCTTCTTCCCCACCTTGGTAACCTTAAGGTTTCTTTCTACATCGGTGAATCTATTTCTCCTTTGCAAATAAAGTTCATCTCTACCATTTTTCTCTTTCTGACTTACTTAGTTCTGTATGACAGTCTCCAGGTCCATCCACATCTCTGCAAATGGCACTGTTCCATTCTTTTTTATGGGTGAGTCATATTCCATTGTATGGATGTGCCACATCTTCTTTATTCATTTCTCTGTTGGTGGACATTTAGGTTACCTCCACGCTGGGCTTCCCTGGTGGCTCGGTGGTAAAGAATCTGCCTGGCAATGTAGGAGATTTGGCTTTGATTCCTGTGTCAGGAAGATCCCCTGGAGAAGCAAATGGCAACCCACTCCAGTATTCTTACCTGGGAAATCCCATGGACAGAGGATCCTGGTGGGATGTAGTCCATGAAGTCACAAATGAATCAAAGAGGACTTAGCAACTAAATAACAACAAATGCCCTGGCTATTGTAAATAGTGCTGCAGTGAACATCAGGGTGCATGCATCCTTCAAATAATAAGTTTTCTTTGGATATATGTCTGGGAGTGGGATTTCTGGACCTTATGGTAGCTCTAGTTTTAGGTTTGTTTTGTTTTTTGTAGATCTCCCTTAAGTGTTTGATAGAATTCATCAAGCAGTGAGGGACTGGGCTGCTTTTCCTTGTAAAGATTGTTTTACTAATTTAATTTCTTTACTTGTCATCATTCTATTCTAGTTCCATTCTTTTTGATTCATCTTTTATAAGTTATGTCTAACAATTTTCCTATTTCATCAAAATCCTCTAATTTGTTAGTGTAAATTCTTCATAATATTTCCTTATAGTCCTTTCAGTTTCTGTAGGGTTTGTGATAGTGTCTCATCTTTCATTTTGGGATTTTATGTCTTCTTTTTTCTTAATCAGTCTAACTAAAAGTTTGTGAAATTTTTTTGGATTTCTTTTAAAAAACAAACTTTGGCTTCTTTGATTTTCTTAATTATTTTTCTGTTTTCTATTTTATTGATTTCTGTTCTGACCTTAATTATTTCCTTTCTTTTACTTTAGATATCATTTGTTTCTTTCTTTCCAGTTTCTTTAAGTGGCAGGTTAGATAATTGATTTTAGGCCCCTCTTCCTTTCTAAGATAAATATTTAAAGCTCTAAATTTCCTTCTACCAGCTTTTAAAAAAAAAATGTAAACTCTTGACATTTTCTATATTATATTCCAGATTAATATTGGTAAACTAAAATAAAATTTGAAAATAGACCTGGAAAGCTAATAATGAGAGCCTTTTCACCCCTAATACTGAATCAAATGCTCTTAAGAGCCCAATAATTTTTCAAGATATGTGAAATGCACAAACTGGTAGAGGGGTTTCCTTCTCAGTGCAGGGAAGAGGCCTGTTTGTTCTGCCACAGTGCTTTTGCCTTAAAAACATGAGCCAAATAATAGTGACCACCTGCTAATAGTCCATTTCACTGAAAGGAATAATTCAGAAAAATCTTTTTTTTTTTTTCTTTAACCCAAAAAAAGTTCCTCTTCAACTCTTAATTTTGAAAGTTTTCAAGTATACAGAAAAGTTGGAAGAAGAGTACAATAATCACCTGTACACGTGTGTGTGCTGTCACTTCATTTGTATCCGACTCTTTGTGACCTTATGGTCTGTAGCCCTCTTCTGTTCATGGGATTCTCCAGGCAAGAATACTGAAGTGGGTCGCCATTCCCTCCTCCAGGGGATCTTCCTGATCCAGGTATCGAACCTTCATCTTAAGTCTCCTGCATTAGCAGACTTTACCACCAGTGCCACCTGGGAAGCCGAATTACCTCTAGACCTCTATACTTAAATTTAGGAATAACTGTTAATACTTTCCTTCATTTGCTTCTCTGTCTCTTTCAAGCATACTTTAACTTGTGTGTATTTCTGAAGGAATCAAGCATGAACTCCCAAGTTTATAGCTTGAATAACTAAGTTTTTCAGTGGAAAAATTGAGTTGGGGAAGATTTGTCAAGAACATACTTTTTATTTCTTTGTTTTGTGGGAGAATGGTGGTTGTAGGATCCATAATTTACTCTCAGATGTTTAAAATTTGGGATAGCTATCCCAGTGAAGAACATCCCAGTGGGGAAATTAAATAGCCAGTTGGATATATCAAGTTTGAGTTCTGAGGTGAAACTGAATTATATCTATTTTGACATTAGCATACAGATATATTTAAACCTTTAGAAATTAATGAAAAGACATAGAGAAGAGAGTGTCAGAAGAGGGTTCTTGACCAAGTTGACATGAATTATAGCAAGTAGAGAATGGTTTGAATTGAATTAGAAAAAGAAAGCTACTAGTGAGGTAGAAGCAAAGCCAGATGATTTCTACAGAAGAGACTATTTAAAGGAAGAGGGTCTTTGAGCAAAGTTGACTGAATACTGTTAAGAAGTTACATAAAATGAAGGCATAGAAGAGTGTCCACTAGACTGTCTGTGTGACACTGTTGACAACTTAACTAGAACCTATATAGATTGAGAGGCAGGAACTAGGATTCAGCAAGTGTCTTTAAATCTTGGCTTGATTACTGGCAACCATTGCTTTTAATTAATTATATATGAAGGTCAGGAAGATCCCCTAGAGAAGGGCACAGGAACCCACTGCAGTATTCTTGCCTGGAATATACTATGCGCAGGGGAGCCTGGCAGGCTACAGTCCATAGGGTCCCAAAGAGTCAGATATGACTGAAGCGACTTAGCACCTAGCCCACATCATTAAAGTAAAATTATTACTCCATTAAACAAATTCAGTGTTAAATTCATTTCACTTTAGCAGATATTTATTAACTGCCACTTTTAAGTCATTTAAATGATAATGCAGATTGTGTTCTGGTAAATTGAACAGTGCAATTTTTTGGTCACTGAGGTCCTGGCTGTTCTGCTGACAGAGAACTATCTCGGCTAAGAACTTTAGTTTATTCTGAATATTTGGGTGGAGCACTTAAGTGTGATCCTGACCACATTTTTCAGTATTTACATTTCTTTTATTTCCAACCAATACAGCTGCCAGTTGGACCAATATTTAAAATAAGTTGCCTTAGAATAATAATAATAAGCTTGTTGATTATTCTTTCTTCAGCAATAGAAGGAGGCGGGTAGTAAAAGGAAACATTTGAGTAATACAATTGGATTGGTTATATAAAATGATTTATTTTAGAAGCTTTGCCTGGTTTTGAGTTCTTACTCTGATTTTCATTAGCTATTTGAACTTGGACAAGTTACTTATGTATATATATATAGATGTAAGTTTAATATATATATGTAAGTATAAAATATATATGTATACACACAGAGAGCTCTTAGAATAATCCTTGATACATAGTAAGCTCAAAAGATATATTAACCATTATTTTTAACACAAATTAGGTTGATTTTTAACTAACTTCTGCTCAGTTCTGAAGTAAAGCATTATTTAATTCAAAATCCCCAAAAGAGAATTTCTTTGACATAAGACTATTCTCAGTTGTATAACCACAAGTCTAATGAGTGACATGATCTAATTATTGATCCACAAAAGTGTAGCAGAATTATATTTGCCAACTCTAGAAAGTAGATCTACATGAATATGTAAATAGCTTAAAGTTTATCTCTAATATGGAATGTCATATAAACTAGTGCCAGTTTTATATGTGAAAAAAGGTGAAAGATAATTGATTACCCTCTCCTAAAATTTATGGTTCTTAAAGCAAATCATACCGTCATTTTCAATCTCCTACTGTTCATATTAAGGGATGTGAAATAATGCAATAGATCTTCCCTCAGTAATTTCCATTATGATACAGAATAGTTCCTCTTCTTTGGTATGTCCTTCCCCCACTGGATTACACACTACATGTAAATGCTTCCTGTCCAAGCATTCAGAGTAAACTCGGGCTCTCAGCTATACCCAGTCTTTCTCACTGGCACAGTCAGGTTTATACTGGCCAGAGAATTGCTCTTCCTATTTCACTAGACCGTAATTTGCCTTTCCATCAGGAGTTGGGCTAAGTTTTTCTTAAAGAGCCTTCTAATTCTGAAGTGCTATTATTGTATAATTTATAAAATATTAACGATGTTGAGATTTTACCCTGCAAAACTCTTAAAGGTGGTTTATTTTACTTCAAAATGGGTACTTTCCCTCTTACTTGATCTACCTATACAGTTTCCAAGCACACGATAAACTAACCTGCCCACTACCAACAACAAAAACTACAAATAGACTCCAATACTTTCATAAAATCTTTTAAGGAAAACATTATGGAAGATACTGTGGCTATTTAGAGGAGCAAAATGACAGTAATTTACAAGTATATTTAAACTAGACAGAAAAGAATAAATAAAGCTTGTGGGATACATTCATTTGCCTAATTTTTGAGTTATTCATATGGTACTCAAGTTAAATAAAGATTGGGTAGACCTTGGTTTGCAGTTGGAGTTTTAACCACCCTTTTTTTTCTCTCATGTGACTTCCAAAGGCTACCTTACCTTATATTCAAATGAACAATTTTCTTAGAAATGCTATTGCTTCAGGTTTTAGGTGTTTTATTCAGGTAACCTGTCACTTTAATAAATGTCTTTCCTAAGTGTCTCTATGTGAATTATTCTATTTTCACCATAGGGACTAATCCAGTAGAATTTTGTCCAAAGAGAATGGGGTGAAGATGGCGGTACAATCAATCATTCATCTGCTAGATGTCAGCAAAGGTTTCAAGTAAATGAAGAAATAACCAGGCTTTGGGAAAAGTGGCTTTATCTTATCTCTATACTGTACAGATATTCCAACATTTAGATAAAGGGGGATATTGCATTTTTTAAAAAAATGTATAAGGAAGAATTCAGGTGTTTAACTGTTCTATGTTGCTCCCATCAGTGCTAGATCGCATACCTAACTTTATAAAGTCACATATGCTTTTGTTTCTGAGTGCCTTTCCTGTGTTTCTCTTGTCTTTTTTTTTTTAATCTATTTTCGTTTTACAAAAATATTTATTTATTTGGCAGCATCAGGTCTTAGTTGCCCATGCAGGATCTTCCATCTTCATTGCAGCATACAGGATTTTTTTTTTTTAGTTGCAAGTATGTGGGATCTAGTTCCCTCTCCAGGGATCGAACCCAGGCCCCCTACATTGGGATCTTGGGAGTCTTAGCCACTGGACCACCAGGGAAGTCCCTTACTTGTCTTCTTTGTAGTACTTGATTCATTCCCATCTTCTTGAAACTAGTTTTCTTGACATCATATCACCTTTGTCTCTTCTTGGCTCTTTCAGTAGATTTCAGTAGATCTGTCTCCCTCAGTAAATTCTCTTTCTCTGTCCTTGCCTTAATTTATGTGTTTTTAGGCCATTGTTGTTTTGACTTGTCATCCAAGTATTCTCTCTGGTTAATTTTATGAATTTTATCAATTAACCAGAGAGAAGAAAAAGCTATGACAAACCTAGACAGCATATTAAGAAAAACTATGACAAACTTAAACAGCATATTTAAAAGCAGAGACATTACTTTGCTGACAAAGGTCCGTCTAGCCAAAGCTGTGGTTTTTCTGGTAGTCACGTATGGATGTTGGACCATAAAGAAAGCTGAGCACCAAAGAATTGATGCTTTTGAACTGTGGTGTTGGAGAAGACTCTTGAGAGTCTCTTGGACTGCAAGGAGATCAAATCAGTCAATCCTAAAGGAAATCAGTCCTGAATATTCATTGGAAGGACTGATGCTAAAGCTGAAGCTCCAATACTTTGGCCACCTGATGTGGGAACTAACTCATTGGAAAAGACCCTGATGCTGGGAAAGATTGAGTGCAGGAGAAGGGGACAACAGAGAATGAGATGGTTGGATGGCCATCACCAACTTGATGAACATGAGTTTGAGCAAGCTCGGGGAGTTGGTGATGGACAGGGAAGCCTGACGGGCTGCAGTCCATGGGGTCACAAAGAGTTGGACATGACTGAGTGACTGAACAGAACTGAATTTTATGAATGCTCACAGCTTCCACTAATGCCTATATCCCGATGACTTCAAAATCATATCTCTAGCCCAAACTTTCACATTGCACACTGCACCCTTTTTTCAGTTGTCCATTGCACATATCCCAGTCCTATGGATATTCAAATACAGTGTTCTAACCTGAATTCGTTAAACTTACTATCTTTTATTCAAAATTGGTTCCTTTTCCTGTGTTCATTACACTGGCTGATGCATATGTTGGTTATGCTGGTTAATATTCCATCTACTCAGTTACCCATATGGGATGGGATACCTGGGAGACATTTCAGACTTGTTTCTTTGCCTTAACCTCACATCTAATTGCCACTGAGTCTCAGGGATCCTACCTCCAGAATCTCTCTCCCCTCCATTCTCACATGCTCTATTAATTGAGGACCACCTGATTTCTCGCTTGACTTCTATTAGCAAGCCTGATTTCTGCCTTCTGACCAGTCCTCCTTCCATCTGTTTTCCACCTGGAGTCTAGAGGAAACTTCCTACTAAAAAAAACAAAAAAGTAAATCTCATTAGGTAAAATTTTTTGAGACTTTCCAGTACCTATGGAAGTCAAATGTTTGTCAGCCAAGCAGATCCAGCTAAAATATTTCTTTTCCTATTCAGAGTATTTGATGTATTGAAATTGGTTGCAAACATATAAACTGATAATACATAGAGTGATAATAATATAATAATATCTACTTTCAGCTCAGTTCAGTCACTCAGTCATGTCCGACTCTTTGCGACCCCATGAATCGCAGCACATCAGGCCTCCCTATCCATCATCAACTCCATATCTACTTTAAGTATCATTATTTATTATAGATTTGTTGTTTGGTCTGAGTACAAGATGGTCAGTAAAACTTTATGACTTTATTAATAGAATTTCTTCCAAAAACTAGTACTTATTTTGTGTCATCATGACATATTCAGTTTTATAACTAATTCAAATATCTCTGGTCTTTCACGGTAAACCATTTAAATAATTTTAAATCTTTATATTCTCTTTTAAGGCAAATTCTAGGTTAAGGCATTTACCAAAAAAAAAAAAAAGAAAAAGAAAAATGAAAGAAGTAATAAATGAGATACCACTTCCCAAATTCATTTCTCTTCTGATCAGTATTTTGACATAGTTTGAGTACTATATTAATAGTTGTATTTTTCAGGAACTGTGTGATTTCATTACTAATTGGAAAAGAAGCTTTTCTTTTGGCTAGCTACCCTTTATTTCCCCTGAAATTGAAAACTTTGGCATCAAAGTTTACTTTTAAATTGAATAGTAAGATTGTTTTTGTTGGTTGGAATTTATGAGCATCTTATTTTGTGAAATAATGCCTTAAGCAAAAATATAGGTGTTTCTTAAAAGGGATAATGCAGGAGTTTAAAGTAGTGTTGAGAAATTTGTATGGAGGACCTTTAAGGTAGATATTACTTCAGTTTCTGTAATCTTTATCCTCCAATTTCTACCAACTTTTCAGTGTCATTTTACAAATAAGAATAATGTGATTAGCCATCTGTGAAGTGGCAAAATATGTATCGGTACATGTTTCCTAAAATTCTTACTTTTTAAAAAATCTACTTTTTTTTTTTTTACTTGTCTTAGATAAATCAGAGATTAGTATTTGCGGTTATATCTGTGACCATCTACTCAACAATCCCTACTGAAAAAAAAAGAAAACTTAGTAAATCAAATGGAATTGAATGGTTAACGTTTGTGATAAATGTGGTACAGTAGAAGGATGCCTACTTATATTTTTACATATGAAGAATTTCTTATGAATATGGCTGTCATCAGATCACACGTTTTTAATCATTTTTCTAAAAGTAGGACAATATTTCCATACATTTCTTCATTTTCCTCCCAACTCCTTGTGAATGGCAGGGTCTTGTCTTTATTAGCATTGGCTTCAATCCCTGGAATCAAATGTCCACAGCTGGTCAGAAGAATGGCTGGTTTCTTCTTATCCATATCTGTGGAGGCTTCCTCTGTGTTGTGTGCTGTTGCTTCAGTTGTGACCAAGTCTTAGCGACCCTATGGACTGCAGCCCTCCAAACTCCTCTGTCCATGGGATTTTCTGGGCAAGAATACTGGAGTGGGTTGCCATGCTCTCCTCCAGGTATCGAACCCTTGTCTCTTCCATCTCCTGCATTGGTGGGCCGGTTCTTTATGGATAGTGCCACCTGGGACGCCCTGCAGGCTTCCTCTATCCCCCCAGTAATGAGAACAGCCACGGGTCTCTTTTCTGTTATAAAAGGCTTATGGTTTTCTGGACTGTATTTTACTTAGATGTCTGTTTCATCAGCTCTCTGTTAAGTTTTTAAAAATTATGATTTTTGTAGCTTCTCCAGCTTGTTTTGTTTGTTAAGGTGAAAGCAAGGGTCTCTTGTGATTTTCTACATTCTTTGGGAAGCAGTAGTCCTGTGTTAGTCTTTATGTAGTGGCACCTCCTCTGCTTCTCTGAACAAACTGTGTCCAGTCAGCTTTCTGCCAGCAGCCAGCTTCCACCTTCTCACAGCCACTGTCTCAAATGAGACGTACAGATTTTGTGTTTCACAATGAGCCCCTCACCTTTATAAAGTGTATTTTAGTGGTACTTTTTGAGCTCAGCTCTGGGTGCATCCTCATATCGTCCTTCAGGCATTTTGTTATCAAGTGGCTCTGCATGATCCCATCTGCTTTGGGACATCTCGCCTCATATTTGGGGATCTATGAATAATATCTGTTTTCTAGTTTTGCTGAGAATGGGAAATTCAGAGTATATTTGTTCTTGTTATTCACCCACCTACCCAAACCCAGAGTGAGAGGAGAGGGAGAAGTAATGACTTAGAGGGAACCCGTTAACTTGTGCAGCTCTGTCCTTATTGCAAGTCCCATTTAATCATGCCAACTAAGTGTTTGTCATTTCTTTTATGCACCTATAAAGAAGGAGACTCAGAAAGGTTAGATATCTTCTCTTCAGTCACACAAAAAATAAATGGTAAAATTGGGATTTGGATCGTAGTTTAATTCATACTGTCAAGTGCTGATAATGAAGCACATTACCTTTGAAGCTTCTTGGTTATAGTACTGTCTGAATTCTTTTGCGTTGGGGATAACATCTATAAATATTTTCTCTGGAATCACATATATAAGTGTTTGCTCTTCTAGAGGCAGAGGAAATGGGTGAATGAGAGCCTAAAACCTCAGAGAACACTGAGGGTCAAAGCACAGAAAATCAAGTTCAAATATAGGTATAAAGAGTCAAAGGAAAGAAGACCAAAAAATGAAAGTCAAAATTGAGTCCCAAGGGCAAAGAAGAATTGGAATGGAATGGCAATCTGGTCTTTATAGTCAGAAGTTTGGGTGATAACGGGGAGCAGGACTGAAGTGGCTATGTTGGGCATACATGTGTGGGACCATCATAGAATAAAGAGCTGAGGTAGACAAATCCAGAGTTTTATATGCAGAAGAATAGACTTGCTGGCGTTCTCAATAATTATATTTTCTCAATAGTAATTATTATGATGATTAGAGCAATTATTGTTCTTTAATTCCTAGTATGTGTTTAGCACTATACTAGTCATTTTGTAAACTTTACCTTGGCTGCTTCACAGGGGCTCAAAAACTTCCTAGTTAATCATAACTAGAAATGGACAAACCTGGAATTCAAACTTAGGCTCATCAGATGCCCAAATTGGAGGACTTTCTAATTTATCATATTGTTTCTTCAAAGGACAAGAAAACAAATTTAAAAGGGTAATAGTAATTAGTCCTAAAACTCAAATAAAAATTAGTGTATGTACAGAGTGAAGTAAGTCAGAAAGAGAAAACCACATATATATTAACACATGTATATGGACTCTAGAAAGATGGTACTGATGAAACTGTTTGCAGGGCAGCAGTCGAAACACAGATACGGGGAACAGACTTGTGGGCACAGTTGGGGAAAGAGAGGGTGGGATGAACTGAGAGAGTAGCATGGAATCATATATACTACCATAGATGGTAAAATAGATAGCCAGTGGGAATTTGGTGTATGACACAGGGAACTCAAACTGGTGCTCTGTGATGGCCTAGTGAGGTGCGATGGGGTGGGAGGTAGGAGGGAAGTTCAAGAGGAAGGGGATGTATGTATACCTATGACTGACTCATGTTGATATATGGCAGAAACCAACACAATATTATAAAGCAATTATCCTCCAATTAAAAATAAATTTAAAAAATAGTCTCTCTCTCTATATATATATAATTTAATGTTAAATGTATTCAGAGCAGAAGTAAGAAAGAACAGTAAAAACAGGGGCGTCCTCAGCTTTACAGATCATAAGATTGAGTACATTTTGGTTCATGGTAGAATCTGGGAGAATCTACTAATGACCGTCTCTGAGTATTGTTGAAGTTACCATTGTTCAATTGCTCAGTCATGTCTGACTCTTTGCGACCCCATGGATTGCAGCACACCAGGCTTCCTTGTCCTTCACTATCTCCCAGAGTTTGCTCAAACGCATGTACATTGAGTTGGTGAGGCCATTCAACCATTTCATCCTCTGTCGTCTGCTTCTCCTCCTGCCCTCAATTTTTCCCAGCATCACAGTCTTTTCCAATGAGTTGACTCTGCATTATTTGGCCAAAGTATTGGAGCTTCAGCTTCAGTCCTTCCAATGAATATTCAGGGTTGATTTCCTTTCAGATTGACTGGTTTGATCTCCTTGCTGTCCAACGGACTCTCAAAGTTCTCCAGCACCATGCCTAAAGATAATTCAGGAAAAAAATTCTCTGGTGAGCCCCTCAGATGATGAAAGGATTGAAAAACTAGACGGACGAGAAAAGGTCCTGGGATCATTTTCCCTGGACAGAAGGTTGTGAAGTTGTTGTGTCTTCCAGTCTGTGAACAACTGTTACGTGAAGTGTGGTCTGCCCCTGTTTTGGGGCTCTACACTATGTGTAAGTGCAGTACCATAGATTTAAGTTTAATTTAGGGAGCTACTTTCTGACAGTAATCCTTGTCTGTTGGTAAACCTCCTTCCCAAGGTCTTATGAGATGTATTCAGTGTGTGGTGATATCAGGGAGCGTGGCACTAGAGGATCTCCCAAGGTCCCTTTTAGCCTTAAGGTCCTCTCATTATTGCATATTTATAGACTGCCAGAATTGGCTGTGTTCTTTCCAGAGGTGGAATTACATCCTGTCCCTGTCCTTGGCTATCACAGTCAAAATTAGACAGATCAGCGACATCTTGGTTGCCAAATCAAGTCAAAGTTTAGTGGGCACGTGTCTAACTCTGTGAGAGTGTGTTTTCTTCAGGAACGTTAGAGCATGACCTAAGAGTACATTAAAAGATCTTTAGTTAGTGCAAAACACCCCAATGAGATTTATATTAGATTCCTCTAGATATTTTCATAAAATAATAATAATAAATCATTGATTACTGTCTATTAAGCAATCTAATTTAGAAATATTGTCCTCAAAAATTTATTCAGAATAAAATGAAGGGAAAAAAAGAATTGTTTTAAATGGTAGATAATATTCCATTATTTTGAGCTGATAACTTTGAGTTTCTCTGACTAGGGATGGTTTAAAGTCTGTTCTCACAGCTGAACTATAAAAGAAGATTATGTTGCTAATTTAAAACTCGCAAAAGTAATCCTGTGTCATTATGGAAAAAAGCTTAAAGAGAGCACCATTATATATAATAAAAATTAACAGTTTAAATTGTCTAAATTGTCTCATACTTTTGTTTAACATGAACTATTATCCCTCTGATCAAGGGTTTATTCTGCACATTTAGATAATCTCAGACATTAGCTAGCTGTAGAAAACTAGCTTTGTCTCCTTAGCCCACTAATCTTTTCATACTTTTTAATCACTTTAAGCTTTTTATTTAACACTATTTTCAAGTTTTCAGAAAAGTTTAAAGAATAACACAAAGAACATACATACATCCCTTACCTAAATTTGCCTATTAATATTTTGTGTCAATCACTTTATCATTTTTCTATGCTTTCTCTATTGATCTTATCCACTCTACATATGTCTAGTTTTTTCTGAACTGTTTGAAAGTAAGTTGACTACATCTGTTCATGTTTTTAAATTAATGCAATACTATAACTTTCTTCAAAGTAAAAATAATTTTTCTCAGATAGTTCTGTCATTTACCAAAATGTGGAGGCAACTTGGAACATTATATTTTATCTTGCTTTTAACCAGTTATCTATTTTAGTTACCACTCTTGAAGTCCTTTTCATGTCTTGTATCTGGATTCTACTATTTTTTCAGATTGTCCTTTTTCTAACATCTGAAGTCTTGCCATAAGTACTTGTTGATACAACATAAAAAGTTACAGCTTTGTCATGTAACATATTACAAAATTTTGTAAAGTGCTAAGTTCTTGTTACATAATTTCAGTTAAAGAAAAATCATTTGCAAATATAAATATTTGCATTTGAGTAGTTGAACTAATTAGATTTCTACTTAGTAAAATGACATGGATTCAATTGAAGTTTTTGACCTGTAAGTTTGTTCATTTTCTCTGTCAGCTCGATATGGATTCACAGAGTTGAATTTGCATGTTTACTTACTTGCTTCACAGGAGTGTCTGATCCCACATGTCTAAACCTGAATTTCACTGAAAGAGTAACTCCAACAGAAGTTCCAGAATGAAGATGCAGCTTATAGAAAAGGAAATGAGAGTCAACTCAAAAATATTAAGGGAGGGGATTAAACTATTTCTATACTGATGGGCAAACTGATGCCATTTTTAAGTTGTGAAAATTTTATTACTTTACTTTTACTGATGTAGTTTATCATCTTTGATGTCTGAGGTTAACCAATTTAGAATAGATCAACTCTGAATATTTTCCCAAATAGCCTGAGATCTGGAAGAGATTGAGTGTAACAGTGATGAGGTCAGTTCTCTAGTTTTCAATTATTCTTTATGAATGTTGAAGACACAGAGCCAGAATCAATTTAGGCTCAGGGAGAATGATTGTTTTACTACTCAGATTGACTGTTTTGTAGGCAGAGGCATCACCTACATTCCCCAGAGGATTACAGAGCAGAGAATAAACTCAAAAGTGCAACACAATGTCAACTTTTTCATGTAGCTGATGAATTTTGACTTGGAATTTTGTTAGAAAACCCTGTTCTCCTCTGATAACTTGTAATTCCTGTCTGTTAGTATTTTTTTCTTGTATGTTTATTAGTATTAAGTATACTTCATGCTTGCCTTATGTTAAACCACCTCCAGAGACTAGATAGAATTAGTTCTAAGAATATTTTTCTTTTTGTAGCACCCACACACAGGATATGTGATCTATAGTAATTCTTATTTATTTGAAATACAGGGATTTGTTTGTGTCAGTAGAATATAGGTTTGTTGTTTTAAATTGCCGGATTTTGTTTTTGTTGGCATGTTCCCCAATACAAGTTGTATGGCTGACAAAAAAATCTATTTGTATGACAGTTCAATCTAGATAAGTGTCCTCTGTTGTCTAATGATACAATTTGGGGTCTCAGAGATAAAAGCAAACTGAATTCCAGGCTTGTAGCAGAGTTTCTTCATGCAGATAGCAGAAATAATCCATATTCCTTAGGTCCACAAATCAGACAAACAAAGGAGAAATATGCATGCACATCATCTCATTTGAAAGGTGGTCTTTTAGCTTCTCCATAATGAGAAATGGGAATACTTAACTTAGGAGAACAATACAACAGCCAATGTGAGATGTGCCTATATTTGAAATGAAAGAGAAATGTGAGCTTGACTTATAAAGTTGGACAGAGTTCTAATGCTTAGCATTTTCCCATAGTTATTGGCTTTTGTTGAGTGAATTAGCTTTCTGTTTTAACATGTGTACTCTGAAATAAATTATATCTTTAGACAATGATTCTTTTATAGCTTTGATACTCTGCTGTAGATAGGGTTGGGTTGAAAAGGTCTCTTTTACTCCCCAAGATGAGGCACTGAGAATTTGTACCTGTTGGCTTACTTCTGCCTAAAACCCTGTCAGTCTTTCCATACAAGTATCTGTCAAATATAATTCACATATAAAGAGAATGGTGAAATACTTGGTAACAGCAGTTTCAGGGAAAGAATTGTGACTAGCACATAAGGTAACAGACATCTTGGAAATATGGCTAAGACATCTTGGAAATGTGGATATTCTGAAAAATAAGAGTTTAATTCAAAGAGCCTCGTGATTGGATTTGGAGAGTAATGGAGAGAGTAGGAAATTTTTTAGGATTTTTATCTGGGTTGACAATGTACATGATAACACCATACACCAAATTAAGGAAAACAGGAGGAAGAGAAGTATATAGGAGAAAGAATATGCCCCACTTTGTCTGTGTTAAGTCTGAGATGTCTTTTGGTTATCTATGGCACCAAGTAGAAATTAAATTTATGCAGAAAACATGTCTTTGCCAGCCTCTAGTTTGTGATTAGAACAATGGATATAGATGAGATCAAACAGATGAGTGAGAATAGGGCTAAGGCTGGAAACCCAGGGCAGGCTGAGAGAGTAGTTATGATGAAGGAGGCTGAGAAGGAGAGACCAGGGCAGGAGGAATTTCAAGGGAGCATGGTGGTGTAACTGCTAATGGGTAAGTGGGCAACCATGTCAGATGCTATCCAGAGGTCTAATAAAAAAGAACTGAAAAGTGGCCATTGGAGCCAGAGTTGGTAACAAAGTAATTTTTGTACTCACTTATTTGTGCAACAAAGTAAATGAAGTGTAGTATTGGCTCATAAGCCAAAGAATAAAGTAAATATCCATGGATACTGATATCAACTAATGATTAGATAGACAGATCTCATGCTGGAGAATGCCAGATAACTTATGTAGATACTCCTTCCTCAAGGAGGTGGAGCATAGCTCCCCACTCCTCAAATGTAGACTGTGCAGAGTGCATACAGTACAAGAAAGGGTAGAAGAGTAGCTTTACAGTGGAGAAACATAACACTTCCTTACCAGGTGATCAAGATGAACATCAACAGTGATGTCATGTCGATAATCTGTACCCTTGATATGATGTTGATGAAAACAGCATTTTGCCTCTGTGGTCTTCCACCCTGAAACTTAAAACCCCAGTCTGGTCATGAGAAAAACCTCAGAGTAATCCCATTTGAGGGACATTCTGTGAAACACCATACTCTTCAAAAATGTCAAGGCCGTCAAAAACTAGGAAAGCCCAAGAAATTGTCATAGCCAAGAGGAGCCTAGGGAGACATGACTCCTAAACATAATATAGGATATTAGATGGTGTCCTGGAACAGAGAAAGAACATTACTACTAATGAAATTGATAAAAGTATAGACCTCAGTTTGTAATAACATATAATAATGAACAGATGATTCATTCATTGTGACAAATGTGCCACACTAATGGAAGATGTTATGTTAATAGTAAGGGGAACTAGGTTTAGGTTATATGGGAACTCTCTTCACTATCTTTGCAACTTTTATAGCAATCTATAACTATTCCAAAAGAGTTATTTTAAAATGGTTTTGTTAACTAGGAAGTGATTGGTGTTCCCAGGGACTCCTGCGGTGTGATAGGAAAACATCAGTTTGTTGGAAGTTAGTAAGTGACTGCACCATGAATAACTATTGTTAGTGTTTGTAGAGAATACTCTTTCAAAAAGCTTGGCTAGGAAAGGCGGGATGGAGAACAGTTAGGCATTAGCTGGGGAGAATAGTGCAGGGTGAAATGACATTTTAAAATATGTAAAGTTGGATGTATATTACTGTGTGTAAAATAGATGACCAGTGCAAATTCAATGCTTGAAGCAGGGCACCCAAAGCTGGTGCTCTGGAACAACTCAGAGGGATGTAGGGGAGGGAGGTAAGAGGGGGACTCAGGATGGTGGGACACATGTCTGATTCATGCCAATGTATGGCAAAAACCACGACAATATTGTAAAGTAATTAGCCTCCAATTAAAATAAATAAATAACATTTTCTAAAAAGGCAGACCATATCAAACTCTTAACTTAAAAAAAAATTTAAAGTTGGGGTACACTTAAAAATGTTTGCATTCTTAAAATTACGAGAATAGTAATTTTGACTGAAAATGGAGAATCTTTTAGAGTCACGACATGTTTATGAATCAGATATGAATATTTATATTTATTTAATCCTATTTTATACTTATGGATCACCTTGGTATAGAAGTAATCTTCAAAATATTTCCATGGAGAATTTGGGCTAGAAGAGTTTTATTGCCTAAGTATCACCGTCATATTGGCTATATTTATAAAGCATTAAGATATAGCATACACCTTTGAATCATGAGCACTGTAAAGTCATTGTAGCACGGTGGATTCTTCCGTGGATTCTTCACATCAGGTGGCCAAAGGATTGGAAGCTTCAGCTTCAGCATCAGTCCTTCCAATGAATATTTAGGACTGATTTCCTTTAAGATTGATTGGTCTGATCTTGTTTGAGTCCAAGGGACTCTCAAGAGTCTTCTCCAGCACCACAATTTGAAAGCATCAGTTCTTCAGCGCTCAGGCTTCTTCCTGGTCCAACTCTCACATCCATACGTGACCACTGGAAAATCCATAGCTTTGACTAGGTGGACCTTTGTCGGCAAAATGATGTCTCTGCTTTTGAATACACTGTCTAGGTTTGTCATAGCTTTTCTTCCAAAGAGCAAGCATCTTTTGATTTCATGGCTGCAGTCACCATCTGCAGTGATTTTGAAACCCAAGAAGAGAAAATCTGCCACTGTTTCCACTGTTTCCCCATCTATTTGCCATGAAGTGATGGGACCAGATGCCATGATCTTAGTTTTTTGGATGTTTAGTTTTTAAGCCCGCTTTTTCACTCTCCTCTTTCACCATCTTCTAGAGGCTCTTTAGTTCCTCTTCACTTTCTGCCATTAGGGTGGTGTCATCAGAGGATTCTTAACACATCTTTATAACTGGTGTGGCTCCTCTCCTGCCGTGTGGGTAGATTGTTGTTCTTTTATGGTGTAGCCTTTTAAGATTAATCCTGAAACATGTCTAAGTTACAGTCATAGGTATGGTTGTGACTTACTGTCTGAGATCAAACACTTTATTCTATCAAACAGTCTGCATTAGGCATGTGTCACCCTTGGACTTTCAAATTTATTGATGTCAGTATTCCAGATGTTGACAACAAAATATAAGTAAAGATGTGCTTGTCTGTTTGTTTTGGAGGAGCGTGACAAGAAACACAATCTATAGACTAATCAACTTTGTAGTTGGTGATACATTCATAGAACTAGGTGAATGGACAGCCAGCCTTGTGCTGGGGAATGGGTGATAAGACACCCACAGCTTATCTTGGTGGTCTGGTAAAGTGAAAGGAGGGTGGGCATTGGGAAATGAATTCTGTCATTGTTCTGCCTGTTTTCTCATAAGTTTGTGGCCTTGAGTAGATCGCTCATCTGGCTTTAGTCAGTCAGTCAGTTCAGTCACTCATTGGTATCTGGCTCTTTGTGACCCCATGGACTGCAGCATGCCAAGCCTACCTGTCCATCGCCAACTCCCAGAGTTTACGCAAACTCATGTCCATTGATCGGTGATGCCATCGAACCATCTTATCCTCTGTCGTCCTCTTCTCCTCCTGCCTTCAATCTTGCCCAGCATCAGGGTCTTTTCAAATGAGTCAGTTCTTCTCATCCTGGTGGCCAAAGGATTGGAGTTTCAGCTTCAGCATCACTCCTTCCAATGAATATTCAGGACTGATTTCCTTCAGGATGGACTGGTTGGATCTCCTTGCAGTCCAAGGGACTCTCAAGGGTCTTTTCCAACACCACAGTTCCAAAGCCTCAATTCTTCAGTATTCAGCTTTCTTTATAGTTCAGCTCTCACATCCATACATGACTACTGGAAAAACCATAGCTTTGACTAGACGAACCTTTGTTGGCAAAGTAATGTCTCTGCTTTTTAATATGCTGTCTAGATTGGTCATAACTTTTCTTCCAAGGAGCAAGCGTCTTTTAATTTCATGGCTGCAGTCACCATCTGTAGTGATTTTGGAGCCCCCAAAAATAAAGTCTGTCATTGTTTCCAGTTTCTCCATCTATTTGCCATGAAGTGATGGGATGAGATGCCATGATCTTAGTTTTCTGAATGTTGCATTTTAAGCCAACTTTTTCACTCTCCTCTTTCACTTTCATCAAGAGACTTTTTAGTTCCTCTTCACTCTCTGCCATAAGGTTGGTGTCATCTGCATATCTGAGGTTATTGATATTTCTCCTGGCAATCTTGATTCCAGCTTGTGCTTCATCCAGCTCAGTATTTCTCATGATGTACTCTGCATATAAGTTAAATAAGTAGGGTGACAATATACAGCCTTGACGTACTCCTTTTCCTATTTGGAACCAGTCTGTTGTTCCATGTCCAGTTCTAACTGCTGCTTCCTGACCTGCATACAGATTTCTTAAGAGACAGGTCAGGTGGTCTGGTATTCCCATCTCTTTAAGGACTTTCCACAGTTTGTTGTGATCCTCACAGTCGAAGACTTTGGCATAGTCAATAAAGCAGAAGTAGATATTTTTCTGGAACTCTCTTGCTTTTTTGATGATCCAATGAATGTTGGCAATTTAATCTCTGGCTCCTCTTCCTTTTCTAAATCCAGCTTGAACATCTGGAAGTTCATGTTCATGTTGTGTTGAAGCCTGGCTTGGAGAATTTTGAGCATTACTTTACTAGTGTGTGAGATGAGTGCAACTGTGCAGTAGTTTGAGCATTCTTTGACACTGCCTTTCTTTGGGATTGGAATGAAAACCCTTTTCCAGTCCTGTGACCACTGCTGAGTTTTCCAGATTTGCTGGCATATTTAATGCAGCACTTTCACAGCATCATCTTTTAGGATTTAAAATAGCTCAACTGGAATTCCATCACCTCCACTAGCTTTGTTTGTAGTGATGCTTCCTAAGGCCCAGTTGACTTCTCATTCCAGAGTGTCAGATCTAGGTTGGTTGGTGATCACACCGTCGTGATTATCTGGGTCGTGAAGATCTTTCTTGTACAGTTCATCTGGCTTATAACCCCTCATCTCTATGTTTGCAGGCTGGTCTAGTTGATGCCCCGTGTCACTGGTCAACTATTACATTCTGTCATTTATGTGATAACCTCAGTGTCAGTTACACAAAATCCTCAAGATCATTTGTTTCTGCGTGTCTGGATCACTTGAAATAATGACTGTGGATGGATCTGCAATGAAAGGATCACTTTTGTTTCCTAATGCTAGGCAGAGTATGTGTATGCACGTACACGCTCAGTTGCTCAGTCATGTCTGACTCTTTGCGATCCCGTGAACTATAGCCCACCAGGTTCCTTGTGCATGGTTTTTTCCAGGCATGAATACTCAAGTGAGTTGCCATTTCCTCTTCCAGAGGGTCTTCTTGACACAAGGATCAGACCTGCATCTCCTGCATTGGCAGGCTGATTCTTTATCATTGTGCCACCTGGTAGATTACATAGGAAGCCTAGATTCAAATTAATTATATATGTCTTCATATTTAATTTCAGTAGTTCTTTTAAAACTGCAAATAAAAGCATCTGTTACATAGCATTCATTTATCAGAGTATCATTTTCCAGTGGGAATATATAGGATATTTATTTGATTATTTCAAGTATAGTCTGTGTAGTTATTTTATATTCAGAAAGACTTTAAGGAACTAGACTTCCTCTACTGCATACTTACACTATTCCAGATGTTGACAACAACATCTGGGCATTCTATCATGAGCAGATTTTCTGAATGAAGTAACTTAATTATTGATTGACAGACTAACATGATATAAGACACAGACACACTGTGTTCAATAGCAGTGTCAAAGTTGTAAACTGTAAGCATATGCAAGCAAGTGGGGCCATGATTCTAACTAACTCAAGTTGCATTTTGAAACACTAATGTTAAACTTAAATTTCAGACATAAGTTTAGAAATGCTGGAGAAGGAAATGAAGAAGTGCTGTTACATGATTTCTGGGCTCTCTGTTTTGCAGATCATTAAATGATGTAGCAGCAATGTGGTCAGAGTTCCTAGTATAAATAAAAGTCTCTTCTAGAACTGTGAAACATAAATAGAGTTGTTCCATATGGATTGCATATGGGTTTGTGTGAGTCTGTAAGTGTATATATATAGATATAACTTCATCGTATGCAAATAAATACTCATGTGATAACAAAGCTAAATTTAAAAAAGATAATTAAGAGAAAATATATGATTTATCTTATTTACAGTCAGAACACAAATATCAATTTCAAATATGTAAAATGTTTTGAAAGTACAAGCAAAAATAGTAAATGAGAATGATTATAATAGAAAGACATTTTTTTTTCTCGTAGTACATACTCAAGAACAATGGGTTATTTCAGTGTTCACACGGTAACCTGCCTTTGCAACTGCTGGAAGCAGGGTGTGTTAATACTTTCTCTCTGGTAGCTTGCATATGGTCCACTGGCCATGAATTTATGATAGATAGATAGTGTGCTTTCCCTTTATTAACACACTACAGTATTGGTGATATGTGGCATGTGCACTTTCCAGCAAATGAGCTTGACCTTTAACTCTAAATAGTCCCTTGAGCAAGAGCAAGCCATGTTTAGTGGAATGATTACTTAGAAGAGACAGATTGGAAGTTAGTTTCTCTGATAACATTAAAGAAATGCAATAAAGTTTTTATCACTGGAAGTGGTCCAAAAATTGTGGCACCATAAAATAGATAGTTGGGCAAAATAATGTGGTAGTAGAATTATAATTGTTGGATTAAATAATGTGACTTTTAAAATAAATTTTGGTATGTATTGGCAAATCATTTTTAAGGAAGAATGCACTAATTTAGACCCTCAGTCATGTATGTGTACTGGTTTATTGCATCCTTTTCAATATTATGAACAAATATTTAGTTAAACATCCTTTGTAATGTTATCACATTCAAGGCATTATGGTAGGTTTCCATTTGTTTATAATATTTAAATCCTCACAAAACCCCTGGGAAATAAATATTGTTACCGGTTTTTTAGAGATTGTGGAAACTAATATTCAGAAAATTTCATTTGACCAAGATCACATACTGAAATACCATTTCTGTTCTTTTCACTCAGTGCCCTGTGCTTTGTTGTCTTAACAATTTTCCAGGGATGAAGCATTTACCTAACAGTTGACTTTACCTTTATATGTATCATTTAGCATGGTATTTTTAAGAGCATTATTATAATTTATTTTCATTATCTTTTATTTTGGGCCACACTGTGTAGTTTGTGGGATCTTAGTTCCCTGATCAGGGTTTGAACCTGCGCACTTGGCAGTGAAAGCATGGAGTTCTAACCACTGGACGAGGGAATTCCCAGTATGATACGTTTTAATCTTAAATTGCTTTTTTGCTAAAAAGTAGTACAGCATGGAGAATGGTGTAATAAACAACTTCACAAATTTCTTTCTATTTTTTCCTCCAAAATTTAAGTTTCCTGCCCTGAATTGATGAGCCTTTTTAAGTCCTGAGTGGAGTGAGGATGAAAGACTGAAATTGCCAGTGGAGAAATAGAAGGGAGGTTAAAAATGCAATGCCTTGTGCCAAAGATAGATGCATTTTAGAAAATGCCATCTGGGCATTATGGAAGTATGATATTATTTAATTAGAACCAGATAAAATTAGGTAAGAAATGAGTGCCAGCAATTATATGACTAGCTAATAATTTCATGGTATTCTATAGCTATCCCAAAGTGTTAATTATAACAGAAGCAGTTAAATTCTTTGGAGCAGTTAAATTCTTTGGCTATGAAAGCATAACAGTTTTTAATAGGTGTATCACCTGGTAACCTGGGGCATTATTAAATATAGGGAAACTGAAAGACATGGTAGAAGCAATGGAAAAGTCTGGCCAGACTGGGTAATTTGTTTTAGACCTATGGAGAAATCTAGTAACCATTTCTTCTATAGACCAATTTGATTAGGAAGTAGGACAAGCTGTTCTTTCATTACTTACCAAAACCACAGTACACTTTGTATCAATTATTTGGCTGTCTGCAGCACATAGATTAGAATAAAGGGCTTTCTTAGTGTTTGTGACTGTTGTGGATTGCTGATTAGTAATTAAAGTACTGAATGAAGAAAATCAGGCCAAAATTGAATGGAACTGAGAAAGTCTTAATTCGGTAATACAGATGTTAGAAACAGATTGTCTTGAGCGGCCCATTCAGCACAGTAACATTTTACATAACCATGGAGTGTTTGCCTCCCATGTTAAACTCACGTCCAATGCCTTAGAGATTGTTTCCTCTCCCATGCCTTGTGATGTAGCTGTTTGGGTATTAATTTAGTGAAATATCCTGTCTGCCAGGTGTGGGAACTAGCTGATTTTATTGTAATACCAGATCATTACTTAATTCATATGCAACAGAGCGCAGCACATGGAAAGCATTATAAATCTATTTACAATGTGGCTGGTCTGATGATAACATTGTATTAAATTCCCAGGTGAGGCAATTTAAGCAATTGCTTTGCCATGTGCAGGCCATGGAAATTAAATTCTCATATACGCTCTAGTAATAAACCAACTTCATTGTTATGCTTATGCTGGTGGTGAGTGCTAGAAATCCTCATTCTGGTTACGTATACCCTGTTTCTCATGTAGATTCATCCAGGAGGCGGTACCACAGATCACAGTTCTTAATTAGTTTAAGCTAAGTTAATTCATTTTGTTTCTAGTTTAGCAGTGCCTGTCCAGGAACACATTCAGTTCAGTTGGGAAATGTTAAGGTCAAGTAGATAGATTGTTTCAAGCCAAATTTCCAGAGAGAACTGAGCAAGTGTATCTGTTTGAACTTGGCTTTAAGAAAATCAGCCAATCAGTATGCAAACGTTGTGTTCATCAAGTACAAAAACTGCTTGGCATCTGAAATTCTTACTTTCTTAACCAAAGACTCATTTTTGTCATCAGTTTAAAATAATCCGTTGACATTTTGTGCATCTAATGTCTTAGGGATAACAATCAGTTGTTGATTTGTCTTATTTTTTAGGGTTCATATATGGTCTGTAGATTTCTCTGTCCACCCAGATATATAAGTTAGAAGGAATAAACTTTACACAAACACACAACTAAAAGTGAGGAATACCCTTGTATTTAACAATCTGTATGTGTGAGAGAAAGTGTGTGTGTGTGTGTGTGTGTGGCACATATTGTCAGTTGAAGCTTTTCCACCCTTATGGTACAGACCTGAAATTGCAATAGATTACAAACTGCAGAGAGCTTCTGTCTTCTCCAGAAGCCACATATAAAGCACCAGTAGACAGTAGTAACTGACAACTAAGACTAAAAATGTTGACAATTTCTTGATTTGCCTGGTTAGCTTATGTATAGAAGTCATTAACTATTTATAAAATGCATTATGAATTGGGTTCCTTCAAACTGTAGCTGAGTGTGTGACATTTCCAACTCAAATTCTCATGCTTGCATTTGGCTAAAGTACAGATTTTATACAGTTGATAATAAAGTAAAAAATATTTTAGTTAGTTGATCCAGATACAGTAGGTGTTTCAGTTTCATTAACTTTGAATCTTCCAATTTAAAGTATGGCATAGTACTTAGTAATGTAAAATACTAACAAAAAAATTCCACAAAAGGTAAAACAGTTTATTGATGTTTTGGAGGAAAATTTCATAAAATAAGCAATTTCTCATTCAGATGAATTGGCCTTTTTGGGTGTTCAGTTATTTTAGTGATGATCCTGCAGGCTAAATTACAGTTTATTAAATTCAGCTTACTTAAAATTTCAAACCACAAAAAATTAGGAGAAAAGACCAGTGGCAGGCATTTAAAAATAATTCTTAATAAAGCAAAGTGTGAATTTAAAAGCATTTTGTTCAAAGTGATACTTAAGTGTAAAGAGTTCAGTTTTCAGTATCAGCTATGTCATTTTCCTGAGGAACTATTTCTGATATTTGAAATAAGTTGTCTTTTCATTCTGTAACAGAAGTCAGTCCTATCAGAGAACATTTTATAAACTCAGCATTTCATGTGCTTCATTGCATCCAGAGAGTCATCCCAATGACCAGTTTTTACTAGCCCAATGGTAAAGAGTGACATTTATAGGGCCCACCCTTCAACTCTGGATAACTTCAATTCTCCTGTATTGCTGAGCATGTACACTCCTAATTGCTGGTTTTTAAAAGCAATGGATTCTAACCCAAACAAGATTAGTTATTTAGGCATCCATGTTTGTAATTTTCTTCTTTTGAAGTACAGCAAATCAAAATAAGAATATAGTGTAATTGAACAATCTATGCCAATTTGTTGGTATTTTGGTAAAAAAAGGGAAAAACAAAAACAATCTCCATATGATATTCTTGCATACTGTGGAATGTTTTAGTCCCCCATGGTGATGAAATGAATAATTAAAAAGGCAGCTCTGATACCACAGAATGTTAAAAGGTTTTCATTTCCTTTAATGCTGTAAAATACTTTTGCTGGATAGTTTGAAACTATTGTATCAAGGAGCCCCAAATGGGCAAAAGAAAGGTTTGGCTTGAATGAAATATTGTGCTAAGGCCCCGTAGTGTACTGTCCTTGTAATTTAGCATTTTTCTATACTTTACAGAGTCAGTAGAAATAGCTAATTAATAGTAGCTTCAGTAAATACAATAAGAGAAGCCAACCTAATATCTGCTGTTTGTGGCAGTGAGAAGCCTGCCATATTCAAAAAGGAATGAGTTGGGTCACTCCTGAATAGTTAAGACAGCTGATATAGATGTCATTACTGACCTCAGGCTAATGACCTACCTTTCCTGTTTTATCCTTTCTGCAACATTGTTGGTTTCATTTATCTACTTACAGACTTAATACATTTGCCAAGGTATAATACACACATTTGTAGCAAGAAGTAGGGCTTGGGGCAGAGACCTAGAATAGGAGGGGATACCACCATCTCCTTTGCAACATTTTGCAACTTTTATATATTTTTATTTCCTCTGAGTGTGTATTTAGAGGGTAATAAAACTAGGAGGAAATTTTGTGCAGTAGAAGGACTACTGAGCTATAGTTAGGACCACAGGGTTCTAGTGTCAATTTAACCAAAGCTACCATTAGAATTCCACAAGACTGATTTTTGTTTTCCTTAAAAAATAAAGGGATGTCTAGGTTTATTTATTTTTATTTACACCCCATTCAGCCCTTTTCAACAGGATTCTGCCAGAGAGTTAAGCCTTAATGCCCTGAGGCTTCTATTCTATGTAATGAACTAAACTCTCTCTCATGTCCCATCTTTGGGAGAATTGAGAATAGTCATAAATAATTTTCTGTGTTTTGGGGTTCAGATAGAGAGCCCCAAGTGAGAAAGGCAAACTTTAAAATGATTTAAAATCTATTAGTTTTCCTTGTTGAAAGTTCTTTTAAGTTCCAATATAGTAGGATTTTATGTTTAAGATACTATGATCTCTATGTGGCAAACCTCTGCTACTTATTCACTGGTTTAAAAATCTAATTAAAAATTTTGTTGAATTCTGCTCATAGATTATAGATAGTTCTTTTAAACTACAAAAATTTTTCATATCACATTTGAGCAGGTAAGAAATATTAAGTCCTAAACTATAGACTCGAAATAGGAAAAGATTACTATTTCCCAGCTGCCATTTTTTAATTGACTGATTTTGCTCAGTTAGTTCAGATGCAGAAAAGGCAGTAAAGTAACCTGTACATCCACATTTGGGTCTGAAATAGTGATGCTGAAGTAGGATCTGAGGATGGCAGTCTAGCTTCACAACTAATTTTCAGAGCTTTTTAGCTTTTCCAAATGTGTGCACGTTTAGATAATTCATGAATTGCTTGCAGACATGTCCCTCTGACTTTACTGGTAAAGGTAGATTTCTTGTAAAACAAAATTTCAGTGTGTGAAAAATCGATTCATAGCCTACTTGTCTTTATTTACTGGAATTGTGAAAAGTTGACTCATAGCCTACTTGCCTTTGTTTACTGGGATTGGGAAATTTGTTTTCCCAGATACACATACACACACACTCCCACTACGTTTCCTTAGGCCATTTTTATAGAGGACTAGGAGACATTTAAATTATAGTTTGGAAACAGGATGGGCTTTTAAATTCCATCTCTTTCTGATTAGTAACATCACAATAATGAAGGAAATGGGGATATGCTATTTTCCAGGCATCCCAGTATATAGCTGGAGATATAATATTATCCTAGAAATAGAGATTTTAAAAGACCTATATTGTAGAGTCCATTTCCTGCCACAGTATTAAAGACCCTATGTACTCTTGTTTTAACTGCATCTGGTGAGTGTGGCAGATATACAGCAAAATAGCTGTATTTTCTTTCAGCTTCGTGGTCTGATCTGAATGACTGCATGGAATAACATATCCGTTCTGATCCGTTTGTCAGTATTAGTAGAGTACTCACACAATGCAGAGTTTTTATCCATTACTGGCATTTGAAAAAACTTATTTAATTTACATTAAACCCCTCAAGTTCAAGAACTTTGCACAACTTTGGTTTGCAGATTTGAGCAAATAGGTTTCCATTAGGGGGCTCTCGAGGTTTGAGATGATGAGTCTTGATACCAATAACGCTTGGAAGCCTTTACTTTCTAACGTTCATCTTGCGCTCTCCCTTTCTGTTTTGTTTTATAGAAAAGGTCACGGATCGCCTACAGTGACGAAGTCCGGAATGAGCTCCTAGGGGATGGCGGGAATTCCTCAGAGAGCCAGGTAGAATGCTAATCAGGAAGGCCCGGTGGGTGGCTGGAGGGTGAAGGAGGTCACGGGCACACTGGGCTCTCCAGCCGCTCTGTGACAGTATTAGCGACAACTCATGTGGAAGCGATACTGTTTAATGCAAAGCTGGAGTCTTAATCAACTTCAAAATGTTTCTTGGAGATCTTACATTTAACCCTTTACCTTGTGATCGCTGTCTGCTATCCTTTAAAAAAATCTTTTCTTCTCTTTTCTTTATTATTTAGTACTTAAGGAATAACTTGAAACACACTGTTTGTGGACAAAGACAAGGTCCTCACCTCCAACACATGTAAAAGGAATAAAAAAAGTACATAATGCAGCTTTGATAATAATGCAGTATAATTAAATCAACACTCACAGCAAAACAAATGAAAGTAAGCTTTCAAAATTCGACTGGGCAGCTCAGGCTCCTATTGTGTACCTTCTTAAAAATACATTCACCAAAATGCAAATTGGAAGCACCAGTGTGGAACTTGGATACTCACACAGAGGTTGTGCTCCTGTCAGGTAATGATAATGATGATGATAATAGTTGTAGGAGTAGTAATGGGAGAAGTCTTTTTGCAGTTTAAGATCCGCATAGGCAATAAAATAAGACACGGTTTCTTCTTCAAGAGGCCTTGCAACTTGGCTGTCAGCGATCACACTGTAGTGTCATGAGTCTAATTAGTGTCCCACTTCTTTCTTTGAATTAATACTGCCGATTTCATTAATTCATGTAGATAATATATATGACTTTAAAAAATGTTTCAAGAACCTCAGAGTAGAGAGGATTTTTAAAAAATGTCTCAAACAGCCCTAGTGACTGATTCTCTTTGACACTTTTAAAGAAAATAAATGATAGGGAACTTCAGAAGCAAGACCTGAACGTGTTTATTAACGTTACTTTGGCAAGTCTAGTAGAAGCCTCTACTCTAAATAAAAATGAACATAAATCATTCATTGGGTAAACAAACATTTTAATAAGCCGCTAAAACATAATATATTGATATGCATTATAAAAACTGCATAATAGTGTTTACCCTTGCAAATAGAGTGTAAATCTATATATGCTGAAACTATAATACTATCCCCTAAATGTGAATATTGTAAACAGGGTTGTTGCTCATGTGATGAAAAGGCCCCCATCCCCCCATCCCCAGAAAGGAAGAATCACTGAGCAGTCCTGTGTTTGTTTTTGGAAAGATCTCAGCTCCTCCACTAGTTGGATGTTATCAGCTTCAGTTCAGACATGTAAACACGTTAAGATTTGACTTGGGATTTCAGCTTCCCTGATTGAAATGTGAGCATAGCTAAGGGAAAAAAAAAAAAAGGAGCACATCAAACACAAAAGCATGATGTGATAAAGGAGTTTTACTCATAATAGATTAAATAATGTGAGGATGAGAGCAAAATTTTTTTTTTCCTATTTTAAGTGAGATTTAGATTTCTCATACCTCTTGAGTGAATTAATCATAGTTTTATTTTCTATCTTTACTGCAAATAAAAGCACTGTCCTTTTTTACAAAAAAAAAAGTGAATGTGTTAAAAAAAAGTGAATCTCCATGTCAGTTCTTTAAAGAGCTATAGATCTTTACCTCATTTGAAACTACTGCCAAATATAGAGGAAATAGAAGAGAAGAGGGTGTTTCTGTCTAACTCAAACTCCTTTATTGTAATGGATGTTGTAGTACTGTGACAGGGATCTTTTTTTTTTTAAAGCATGTTCTCTTCTCTTAATGGACATTTTATGTGCCTAGAACATTTGCCTTACGAACATATAAGGAGAACTTTTTTTTTTTAACGCCTAAAGAAAAATATTCCACAAAAATAGATTGAGTTCATATTTTCTGAATTTTTCAAATTATATTCCTGTCACTTTTAAGTGATAACTCAGAGATTTCCCCTGGACTTGTATAAATCAAGCTTACAAATTCTGAAAGTGCTTGGAGAGCCTGAAGTTTAGTTGTAAGGAGCTGTCACTTCAATAAATAGAGTGTGATAAATTATAGTCATGAGACTGTGGAACTGTTAGATTATTACTTATGTGAACTTTTCAGTCTAAAATTTGAAAGTTCAAAGAGACGACACATAACTTTTAGGATATTTTGTTAGCAAAGTAGCACAATTTCCATATCATAATGAAGCCTTTATGTTTTGTTTTGAGGCTCTTTGTCATAATATAGGAATTAAAATCCCTAAAACTATAGAACACATCCTTAACTTGGAATGGTCACTTGAGAATAACTATTCTGCATCAGTATTCATTCAGACTATGAAATCAAAACAGAAACGTTTTCTTTAAAGGAAGAAAAGATTTGGCTTTTCGTTTTAATTTTTGTAGCTCAGTGGCTGAGAAGATAGCTTTTTCTGGCTAGGATCACCTTGCCACTAAATTAGAGAAGAAAATATTTTCTGCACACAGATAAGTTTATTTTTAACCTAATTATTGAGAAATTGATTTTTCAGAACTTCTTGGACATGTCGTATTTTTAAAAATACAGGGAAAACTTAGAGGTAAAAAATGAGACCAAAGGTGGCAATATTTGTTTAACTAAAATTGGGATATATCTCAGTTTTTTTAAAGAATAGGTCAGAAAAAAAGGATAAATAATTAATAGCAAAGGTTGTAAATAGACAAATGAACTAAGTGCTATCTGTTTAGTTACTTTCAATGTGATGTCCACATCTTCCTTATAGTGACTTTGTAGATTTAGACAAATATGAATGCCTTAGTTCTTATTTCTCAGTCTGCCAATTCATAATCCATTTTTTTAGACATCTAAAACTTGGCTGTTGATACACATAATTATGTTCTTCCAATTAACTATGCAGTATATTAATTTACTCATATATGTAAACATTTTGCCATGATTAGAATTGTTATAATTTCAAAAATTAAGAATTTTCAAATGCATTTTTAATGTTCTCCATACAATACAAATTTTTATTTAATTCCAGATTAATTGCTTTGTATAAATTCACTTCTATTACATCCATTTCATGCAGTCGAGTGTAGCTCATCCTTGATTTACAGAGAAGAGGTAAAATTACCTATTTGGCACATTCAAATATTGTTGGGTCTTTCCATGAACTGTTAGTTTTGTGGGCATTATCATTCTGTTCTTTTAACAAATCAAATTTTCCATTGCATATGACAGCATCTTAATATTTTCAAAGAGCTTGTTCTTGAAATGTAGTGATGCTGTATTTCGAGTGGAAAATTTAATAATTGTTAACTTGATTTAGTTTCTTGAAAACGATTCTTAGGAAAGGGAAAAAAAAAAATTCATACAGAATTAAATCCCTTTCACAGGAGAGTATGATAATGGGACAAATGTTCCAAGCTCCACGTCTGAAACCTAATAGTATCTCAGTTTCCATATGCAAAATTATATTGATCAGTGAATGAACCTGAGTAAAAGAAATTTGAGTAAATCCCAGATAGAAGGTTCAAAAAAATATATAAAGAGTAGGGTTTGTCTAAACGTGAGGAACTTTTTGTGGTAAAGCAATATTCAGCAGATATGATTTGCTTAATTTTTTAATGCGATGTTCTCTTAAGTTCCGATTTGGGCTTGCTGTGCATAAAGTGTGCTAAACTTCAGCTACAGACCAGGGGGTGAAGTCGGTCAATTTAATTCCCGAAGATCTAAAGAAGGTCGGTATCATTTCATATAGCCCTGGCAGAGCGGATCATTACCAGGCACAAATCTGTTCGTTACGTGCTGAGGGTTTATAGCAAAATAAATAGACTGTCATCATAAGTTCAGAAAATTGTGTGTTCGACCCACGATAATGTGTAAAGGGCGTTTAATAGAGTTCAGCATTTATTCGTTATCTATATGCGGACAGAGACGGCAGTCGCGTTATCAGCTTTAAAAAAAAAATATTCGGTGGTTCTGGGGGTCACGTGACGCCCCTCACACACACAGGCGTGCGCGCACGAACCCTCACATGCTCTGCAGTGCAGTTTTGATTTTAGTCACAGCAGAAGGCTTAACCACAAGAGATTCCACTGGTTCAAACCAGCGTAAACCAGATTTTTTCAGCCCACAAAGGAACAGATTACCTCTTGTATCAAATTCTGCACGGGGTGAGGGGGGTGGTTGTGCAGAAATCTTTGTTTCAAAAAAGATGTTGATTATCATAACTCAACATGGTGGCGTGGCACACTTTCATGTCGCCTATGACGGAGCTAGAAACTCGATAAAATGCGAATCGAAAAAATACGAGATCACTACTTTCAGTCTAGTCTAAGCATTGTTAATTTTCAAAAACAGGCCATCTTTTGTTTACTTGAGTGAAAACTCTCAGACTAACTAAAAAAAAAAAAAAAAAAGAAGAAAAAAAAGATAAAGATTAAAACCCCTCCCATTACCTAGCTTAGCTACAAATCCGGTGTAAAGCTTGGATGCAGCCATGCAGCACAAACAAGATAGAACGTTTTTTGTTTGGAACCTATTGAAAAAACAAATGGGTAGCATTTTTAAACACTCATTGATTATGGCAGGGTGGCATGCCCAAATGGTCTCCATTGCTGGAGAGTAGTTTTAAACTTTGGCCCTTTAAGTATCATAGTCAACTAAGAATGGTGCCCCCAGAAAGAAAAAAGAAAAAAAAATAGCTGTGCGATCAATCCCAGATCAGCTTTTTCTGAGAATTAATGTTTGCCCTTTTTCTCCCATGATGTTCTGATAGCAAAGAGAAAGATTCCGATATATGATAGGCCAGGTATTTTAGTTGAGAATTTTGTTTCTTCTAGGGAAGAATTGTGACTTTTCCCCTGAAATGAGATGATTGACTTACACACTCAGTGGTTGCTGAGATAATGATTGTATTAATTACAAGTAATAACAACTTCATATGTGTTTTTGAAAGTAGAAAAACTTTCTTTTTCACTAAATGCAGTGTGAGACCTCATGTAATAGATTCTATACCTTTTTTTTAAAGATTCATAACTGGTTTGAAATCTCATTCTTTTGTACTTGAAATACTTTTCAAATAACAAATGAAATAACAGACTAAGCTGGAATGCATATGGTTTTCCTTGAATTGGAGACAAAAATAGCTTTAAGCTTTGAGAAATCTGGGCTATAGTAAACATGATACTTTTAGAAAGACTTATAGTGAGCAGTTCATGGCACGTTTTTCCCAAAGCAATAGTTTAATTTATTGGCCTGCTTATGTCAAGTGTTATAACAGATGTTACAGATATTTGGATGCTTAAAAATTATCAATTGTAGACCTGAATTGCTGAGGATGTAAGTTTCAGACCTAGAATATGGTTTATAGTCTCATACAACATAGGTTTCGTTCCTATTCATTGTAGAAACTGGAGAACACCTCAACTCTCCCAATATTTGTGGGTTAGAATACAATACTATCACATACACACAGGGAACCAGACATATGGTTATATCTATTTTCTAGTTTCTAAAGAGTAAAACAACTTGTTTTATCTGTAAAATTTAAGACAATTAAATATTCTACAGAGAAAAATCAAAATGTTATCACAGAAGAGTTTGCTAACAGGTAAAGAGTGGCTTGAGGTTTGACTTTGTTGAAAACAAATTGCAGTACAAATGAAGTTAGAGAGTTCATTGCTTTGAAATGACCTGGTTTACAAGATGAAGAAAACTGATAAGTGAAGAAACTTCAAAAATGAAAATTAAAACACCTTGTGATTATAGTAGCCTCTTCAGCAAAACAAAACCCTGGAAATCAACTTTGATAAACACAGTATTGCTAAGGATTGTGAAATATTTTCTGATTTTATGTCCTAAATATTATCTCTCCTGGCATGCTTTATTCCCAATTAAAATAATCTTACTTCCAAAGGTGATCTTGTTACTAGAATGGGTACAAGTATGACTTTAACATACCAGTTTGTTGTTTTAAAATACTTACTGGGACAAAAGCATGAGCTATTAATCATTTTCATTTGGAGGTAAAAATCTGAAAGCAGTTGTCAAGATTCAAAATAGAGAAACATTCTGAAAACTTGTATATACAAAACCTCTTCAGTGGTACATTCTTAGAAGAGAGGAACAGTAAACTTGTTTTCTTTCTTTATAATATAGACTTCTATGAAGTCGTTCCCCTTTATTTCATGATGGTGTCTTAGATGTACTTTAAAAGAGAATTTCACACTATTCTCTTTGTTTAATGTGACAGTGTGAGAAAGTGATCTTTATTCGTTCAAAAAACTCTGCATGTAGTCTATGTTTAGGTTCTTTTAATGTGTTTGTCTGTGATTTTTAAATGCTAAACATGTAAACAGATAAATTGTCAATGTTAATTCTGTATCCTGTCACACAACTGATCTTTCTTTCCTGCCATTTCTTTCCTTTTTATCTTTTTTTTTTTTTTTTTTTTTGTGCATTCATGTTGCAGTTGATAAAATTACGTGAAGAGGTGAGTACTTCCTAGCTTGCTTTTTTTTTTTTTTAATTCTGCTTTTCCCTATAAAATTGAATATCTAAATCTGAAGTAAAACCATTGGGTTCATTTTTCCAGGAAAATCTGCGCATGTTAAAAGCATTTATTATATTGCTAGAAATGTTCTCTGCTATCTTTAAAAAAATACCAAATACACTCTAATCATGCTTATCACAGTGATCATTGTTGTTTTCTTGCTTTGGAAGAAAATTCATATTTTAAAGACCAAAAAAGGGAGGAAAGAGAAAGGAATAGCTTGACGCTATACCCAAGTGTAGTTTTCATGTAGACTGACTTCAGTTTTGTTTTGTTTGTGTTGGTTTCTCAAAGAAGTCAACAGGATTAATCTTTTTTCTGGCATTCTGAATTTACTGAAAACTGTTTTTAAACTAACTTCTTTCCTTCCACCAAAATTCTTAGTTCAACATGAGATACCATGAGCCTATTATCCTTTTGGGGAAACACACATATGTTATAAATACTCTACTAGTCTATGTACGCAGATACCTAAGAATAGCCAAACCTCTCCTCATTGTTAAACACTTTCTTTTTTGTAGGAAACAGCACCCAAGTGAGTTCTTATTTTTCTGAGTTTGCTAGCCTGCTTCATAATACAGCTCCAGACTTTTTTTTTGTGGCCCAGCAAATGTTTATAACAACGTTGATAATTTTATCCCTGTATGCATGAGGGATGCCAAATCATTCTAAATATTTTTTTAAATTAGACCATACTTATCAAATATACTCTGGTACTCTTTTCAGAAATAGAGTAGTCATAGTTTTTCCTTAGTGAGATTGAATTTAGTTACTTTTACATTAGGACATAAAATAATGACCTATATTACAATTTAAAAATTGTCTAATTGCTTATAATAAGCAGAGTACTGTGAATTATTTTCAACTCTAGGTTGACTGTGTTGTTTGTGATTTTTTCCTGGAAGTTTTTTTATTTTTAATTGGTATGTCATCATTCTCTAGGTGATATGAATGCTAATTTAGAGGTTTGTAGAGAGTGGTTTTCAACAACTCTTCTGATTTAAGATGCATTCATGATGTCTTCTCAGTAAAAGTAATAATGATATATAAAAAGAAGGGTGAAAATACACAAAACCCTCACCCTCCAACCTTTTTGTGTTTTTTTTATCTTCCCTGCATGGAAGCAGATGTGTATATTAAACGAATATTATAAATCGTAGTTTTGATGTATAAGATTATTCTTGAGGTGAGTGATATGTCAACATTATTCTTCTGCAAGACAGTCTTCTTGTATGTATTTGCATATGCTCAGGCTTAGGTGAAGATTTGAATTTTCAAATATTAATGCAGCCAACTGTAGACTATGAAGAAAGTACATGAAGCTCTTGGCCCTGAATTTAG
Source organism: Muntiacus reevesi (assembly GCF_963930625.1). NCBI lineage: Eukaryota > Metazoa > Chordata > Mammalia > Artiodactyla > Cervidae > Muntiacus > Muntiacus reevesi. The sequence goes on from NC_089250.1 coordinate 154,835,818, forward strand.
CAATGAATATGATTAATAAGCCCTGTGTCTTAGTACCGTCAGCATCATTGACAGAAGATTTAGTTTTAAGCTGAATTGTGTGGACTTAGAAATCTTAATTCTGTAAGCTGAAAATATCACATCTGCAGTTCTTTTAAAATACGTTTCATCATTATTTTATGGCTTTTTAATTCCTTTGCTGTGCCTATAGCAACAGTTTTATCAGTTATGCTGCTGGAATGCATGTTACCAACACTATAATCCGAAATGGAATTGTACTTGGAAGAATTAGATCACTCAACTAACAGAATAATGTACTTTGAAGTATTCTCTTAACAGTCTTTGATATGGATGCAGCATTGATATTTATAGGGTAGGTTACAGTGATGACACTATTGGTATATGGTCTGCTCCAAAGTCATTGTTTCTCAGTCAGGATGCTCAGAGTAATCAAACACTGATTTCCTCCTTGTAGCTATCCTAAGAAGACAAACACTCCTCTGCTTCAAAATAGAATGTTTTCATACTATTTGGAAACAAAATATGCCCCACTCAGTCCTCAAGGTGCTCTTTTGGGGGGCTCTCTTTTTGGGCTCGGTCCTGGAAAACAGAGCATGCTCGGGATCGGGCTGTAGCGCGCAGGGAGCTGAGCCGGTGCTGGCTGTGCCGAGCTCCCCGTTTGAATCCTGCGTCTCCAGCGCTCCACGTTGCGCAGCTCCTCACACAAGTGGAGCTGTGTCTGAAGCTCCAGCACAGCTTCACTTACCTGCTTTGAAAAGGGCTGAGAAGAGGGTGAGAGAATGGGTTTGGGATGGAGTGTGGGGGCAAGTTGAAAGCATCAGCTGCTACTGTACTGTATTTCCTTTCATTTTCAGAGACCAGGGCAATGTACAACTAAGGGAACAATGTAAATAGCACAGCTGTTACAAGAACTTGATTTTAGCTTGACTTAAGTGAAGAGGTTCCAAAATACAAAGTGAGGTCCTGCTGGAAAGCTGCTGGTAAACCGATAGTCCTCTTGTGTGCAGATTTACTCTGATAAAATTGAACTGTCCTGCAGAAGAGTTCCTGACATTATTTAGGAATAGACCTTTTTTTTTTTTTTTTTTAAATAAAAAAGTTCTCTCAGCAGTTTCGCTTTCCATTACAAAGCCATATACTGGATAAGCTAATTTGGCTCCCATTCATAGAATCTCAGAAATGATTCTATGTTTAAATACTTTGTTTCCTACGTTTTTATTATTGTGTAATTAAACTCTCCATTTGCAGTGTTGAACTTTGATTTCTTTAAATCTGCAGTAGCTAAATATTTTCTTTTAGCTTAGGGATTTCACCCAATATGAAAATGAACCAAAATCTTTGATCTGAATTCTGGATTAAAAATCACATTTATTCTTGATGCTATAATGCTGATGTCTTTTTAGAGAATCATCGATTTGAAAAACCAAGTCCTTTGTTAAGTTAGAAAACAATATTCAAAGAAGGGAAGAGCAATTCCCACTCCCAAAACCTTCATGTAGTGAGAATTAGGAATAAGAAAGCTTTTCCTATTCCTAATTTTTGACAAGCTGAGTAAAGTGTTAAATTTATTTAAAAATAGTCATTAATGCCAAACACGTAAAGCTCCCCTTGCTTTTCCTTTTCTCAATTACAGACTTTAGTGATTTTGCATTTTTATGATATATGCTTTCCTTCCTCCCTTTTATTTATTTAGTGCTTTTTTTTTTTTTGGCAGAGGGAGGGGCAGTTTTTCTCTTAATTTCTCCGCTGTATAGTAGACGACTCTATTAATTACTATAGACTGTTGTTGCAGCTTTCCTGACCTTCACATCAGGTCCTATCTCTCTGTTCTAAATGCATTGTTTTAATGATTCTTCCCCCCACTTCCCCCAGCACTCCCCCCCCCAAAAAAAAATTTTTCAAGGAAAGCTTTGATGTGGCTTTAGCTGCCTCCAACGTCTGGCCGCATCTCAGATGTGTCACCTATGCCGGGAGGGAATAAGGAAATCACGTTTTGAATGGTAATGATAACATACTAATCACTTCCTTTCTTTGAAGATGGAAGCGAGATATTCTGGCAGCATCCCTGGCTGCTAGAGCTTGGAGGCACTGGTCTAGGTGTATTAGCTTAAGTGTGCATGTCAATACAGCTTGTATCTCCAAGATCCGTGGGGGCTCATTAGAGCAAGGTGGATCGTTTCGCTCGACAGCCACTCAGATAATATGTGTGGCACCTCCTTTTTTTTTTATTATTAGAAAGCATTTCTTCGATTTTAAATGACATCTGTCAACAACACAAAGTTGGAGTTATGGTTGCATTTTTTTCTTTCTTTTTGACCAGATACCAAAACTGATTTGAGGGGGTAAGGTACTAATTTATACAAATACATGAGTGCGTGTACATGTGCCCAAATATATAGTTACACACATTTTAGTGTTTTTAAGTATCCAGACATACATGCATCAGGACACACATATGGACACACACACACACACAAACACACACTCCCAAGGGCATGCACATATTGCTATCCATTCACAGCCATTATTAGCTTATAAATGTATTTGTCAGTCTGAATATGATCTAGTGTATGATTGTTATGCTTAAAAAGATCAGCCTCAATGTAGAAAAGAAAGTTTAGAAGCTGAGGATTTGGGAAAAATCTTCTAATTTCCACCATCAGACATAATATAAAATAATGTATATTATCATTTTAGTTCTTAGTCTAAAACACTGTGTCAGAAATTCACTTTTAGTATAGTGCCATATATCTGGGAATATTTGGGAATAAATCCACAATTTTGTACATCTGTGTGCATGAGGGAACATATGTCTCTTGTTTCTTAGTGGTTGCCCTGAGTGGTCTTAGAACTAGAATTGCTGTTTAGTATTCTGTCTTAGTAGCATATGTTGTTCTATATGGCATCTTGCTGCACATCGAAAATTAAGGGGCATTCTTTAAGAATAAAATTTTCATTTAAAATTTCTTTAGGAATCAAAGGAACTAGTGAATTATTTTTTTTTTCATGATTGCATTTTATAAGAAATAAATACAAAATAGGGATCATTGATCCATGCAAATAACTCGTAAAGCTACTTCTGCTGCAGCAGGAAAGATCCAGTTGGTTCTGGTCGTCATACACTTCTCAGTGTTTTGGAGCAAGATTCACTGTGGCCACGTACAACATGAGTCTGCCTTTTAAAACAAAACAAAGCAAAAAATGGATGGTCCATACACAATTGATTGAAAATCGGTTCATTGTAGTGGTTTGTATAAAGAAAGATTTGCTAAAAATTATCTATAATAGGTTGTGATCCGCCCTCCCCCCAAAATGTTAGGGCATACAACGGCATTATTTTTTTAAGGCAAAAAAAAAGAACATTGTAGACGGCCGTGTGATTTTTTTCCCCCTTTTCCTTTTCAGAGGGCACATCTGCTCGATAACACAGAAAGGCTGGAAAGGTCATCCCGGAGACTAGAGGCTGGGTACCAAATAGCGGTGGAAACCGGTAAGGATTCTGAGAGTGAGCAAATTGTCTTGCTTATGCACAGCAGTCTTCACAGCACATGACATTTCAGGGAAACTTCAAAGGAGTAGCAGAGACAGCAGCCCGAGATGTGGTTTACATATTGGGGAGACAATTGGGAGCTTATTTGCGCTTATCTTTTTTCAAGTTAAAAGGCATGACATCTACTGAAAACAGTTCCTGAGGTTTAAAAGTATACATCTGAAAAGAGATGGAATACTTTGTCTAAATTCTACATTTGTCTTAATATGCGGTTACATGTTGTCAGTTTACCCACCCGCAATGATTGCTAGCACACAGCGCTGTCTCTAGTTGTTTGCTCCTTTGCGATTATTCACATATGTAAAAATTAACATTTTAATCAGTCTAAATGATGTGAACTTGGGGCAAAGAAGTACCAACATCAAGTTTACAGTACTTGTTTGTCCCAGTGGAAATGATTAGGAAGTCGTTAGGAAATGATTCCTAATGGTCTTGTTTTTATTGTTCTTCCAAATCATGAGCAGAGCCTGTAATCAGATATGGAGAAAAAGAAAGTCATGATAATGGTGCTATAAGTGTTAGTTAATACTATCCAAACTTTTGGTTTGAGTTAACACTAGTTATTAATTTCAGAAAACACAGCCCTAATTTGGCTTCTAGGATGAGTTTACTTAAAATAGACATGCTTTTACATTATTAATGCTTCATGTAATGAATGTTTATTTTTACCTATTAAGTAAATATCCATTAACCTCTTTACACTTAGCAGTCTCTTGTTATTTAGCTATTTGCAAAGTATAGATTATATAGGATCTATTTTATGTATTTTGGGGTAGCTTTTGCCCAGTATATGAACAACAAAAATAGGAAGTTGACAACATTTCCATTGATTTTTTTAAAGTTTAGTGTTACAAAAAAATACTCATTTTGTAAGAACAAGTATAATGAAAATGATTCCAAATGATTTCTTTTATGAATGGCCAGTGTTCTCTCTTGCTCCTAATTCATGGCTATGTTATATTGGCTTACTTACGTGATGAATTCTAAGAAATCAGATAGAATGAGCACAAATGATATTGGCATTATAGTAATGGTGAGAAAACTGAAGAAAACCATCAACTTTCCCAGATTTTTTAATAGCATGAGCAGTCCTTCTTTCTGAGGTTACTGATAGATTGGCTCTCTGCCCTGATTGGAATAAAAGCCAGTTTTCGTTTATTCTTTTAGTCCTTGGGCTTACCTTAAGAAGTGACTCGACTGTTTTTGCAAAGAATGCTAATAATGAGAAGTGCCCTGAACATGCGGTCAAAGGACCAGCCTTGGGTTCAAGCTTTTGTTTGTGTGACCTTAAGCAAGGCATGGGCTTCCCAGGTGGCTCAGTGGCAGAGAATCCGCCTGCCAATGCAGGAGAGCCAGGAGATGTGATTACAATTCCTGGGTTGGGGAGATCTCCTGGAGGAAGAAATGGCAACCCCAGCCAGTATTCTTGCTTGAAAAATCCCAGGGACAGAGGAGCCTGGTGCACTACAGTCCATGGGGTTGCAAAGTGTCAGACACGACTGAGCAACCAAACACAAGCAAATCACATAACCTCTCTGAGTCTGTTTCTTCTTCAATAGAAGGGAAATTATATTACCTGTCTCAGAATATTCCTAAGAAATGATGGCATAAGTTAAAATGTGTTATACACCATAAAACACTATATAACTATTATTAGTAATGTGTGGTCATATGATGATATATAGGCATTTACCTTTCATAGAAAAAAGTTATTTGATCAAAATTTGTATTAAAGGAGTTTCTAAAAAGGAGAATGTGTCACTATACCTGTTGAACATAAAAGGACCTTCTTTGTCAAAGCATCCTATTGGTGAGCCTCTTTCCAGACAGGACTGGGTTGGGTTGGGGATGTTCTTGCTATGACACTGATCACAGAGCTTGATTTGACTGATTGGACTGCCTTTTCTCTCCCACAACACCTTTCATGTAGCTCCCTCCCAAATATGTGACAAAGAAGGTCACAGATACTGGAGGGGGATGCATTGATCAAGGTTATAAGATTGAGATTTGATAGTTAACTCCTTTTGGTGAGTGCTGTAACATTAAACTATCAATATAGCCAGCATGGAAAATGCCACTTTTAAGATTGTCCTGCAAACCAACCTCAATGCTCTTGGATTTTTTAGTAGAATACAGTGATAAATTAACTGTCTATATCTCTGTGTGTGTGTATAAAAGTTGCTTAGTTGTATCCATCTCTTTGCAACTCCCATGGACTGTAGCCCACCAGGCTCCGCTGTCCATGGAATTCTCCAGACAAGAATACTGGAGTGAGTAGCCAGTTCCCTTCTCCAGGACTGCCCAACCCATATTCTTTGTTGTCTCAGGGTCCCCTGCATTACAGGCAGATTCCTTATTGTCTGAGCCACCAGGGAAGTCCCAAATTAACTATAAAGTTTTATAAAAGTAGATATTTACATATTATATAATATATATATATATGTGTGTGTGTGTGTGTGTATAAATATATATATATATATATATAAACTTGGGAACTTCTTACAGACTGTAAGACCAAGTCTAGGAGGAGGGATAAGGGTGGGCTTTGTGGAGTTAAACACATATGTGGCACACACCTAGACAGAAGTCATCATGATAATTCATTTCCTTGGATGAACGTGAAAGTGGATGAAGAAATGAGAAAGGAGGCACAAAAAATTTTTCTGCCCTTCTTACTGTCTTATGGGAGGTGGGGAAAGTAATTATGGTGGTTTCCATGTTGCTTCTACATTTGTTGCTTCACTGTCAACCCTCAGCCTGGTCATGTCCAGTCAATCAACAGCTCTGTGTTTTGATTATAATGTAAATTTACTATACTGATCATTTTATTACAGTATCAGTTGAAGAACAGTATCTTTCAAAAGGGAGAACTTAGCACTTACTGGTTTCTTCTTCTAAAAGACTGTGAAATGCAACAAGGCATAGTTATGGAAGAGCTATGATGACTTTTGAAACAGTACAGAAGAGCTTAATGATTTGCAAGTATTGGTTTGAGAACTGGTCCTAGAACATAACAAGAGTTTTCATCAGTCCTAGTAAAATGAAGGGGAAAAAGTAAAAATTAGTGATTTTCTTACAAACAAATGTTATTAAAGAATTACACATTTTCTCAGATCATGTTTTTCCTATTTGGGGTGATAAAATAAAGGATAGTTTTATGATGTGATAGAAATAGTAGGTAGAAGTCATATATATTTTTTTCTTTTTTTTTTCCTCTACTTGGAAAATGAACAAAATTGGCAAGCCTGTTGGGCCCTTTGAAATGTTTTCTAAAATCGGGATCTCCTGCATTGCAGGATTCTTTACCAACTGAGTTATCAGGGAAGCCCTGCTTAGCCACAACATCTAGGAATTATTGTCTAATGTACTGAATTGGAGAAAGTGACAACAATCCCATTCTTTGGCCCCACTGTTAATCAGCTTTGTGACTTTGAAGAATTCTTAGCTTCTATGTACATGTTCTTTTACTTGCCAAATGGAAACCTGATATCAGCTTCAATATATCCTATATGTATATCTTATATTCCATAAGATTATTATAAAGTTAAAATGAGGTCATATGTGTTCAAGTGCTTAGAAAGCAAATAGGGCTCTGGAAAAGTCATCATTTTTATGTTATCATCAGCATAAGTGGTTATCTCTGAAAATCATTAGCAAAAGATTTCAGCAAAAATCTATAAATTTTCTTGAAGACTTTTATTGGCAAATATAATTTTAAAAGTTTTATTATTATATATATGTGTGTGTGGAATAGAATAGAAAGCATCTTATTTTGACCTCTAGCGTCTTCCTAATAAATAATAAAATGCATCTCCAAAATTCTTGAGTCATTTGTGACATTTTAAAAAGTTATTTTGTCAAATTGGCAGTTACTATTGCTTTAATAATAGCTGCTGAACAGAGGACTCATGTCCTGAATGTACTTGGTCTGAGCAAAAGTACATGATTATATCTAAGTGCCATTTACACCTTGATATTTATTGAGTTTAGTACCAAACAAGTTTCTTTCATGGCTTTCTTTCTATTTGAGAAAATTGGTGAGGTTGCAAGTTATTTGAACAGCTCCATTTAGAAATGAAGAGACAGAAGAAAGAATGTATGACACTGAACTAAAGAGCAGGTGCTTGGACATCTCAAGCTCAGACTGACATCAACAGGGACAATTATCAGATTCATTAGAAAAATTCCTCGGGAGTGACTGTCAAAGACCAGCCACTCTGTTGGTTGTTTGAGCCATTGGCATGATCCAGTTTAACATTTCTTATAAGTTCTTGCCCCAGAATCTGAATAAAAAGTGGCTCTTCCTTTTTTCATCTACTGTTAATAGTTAAGTATGAATCTTAGCTATGGATAACCTATTTTATTTGAGGTCAGATCATTAGTATTTAAAACTATGGGTCAACTGACATTAATGGTGAAATTCTGATTATTTTTTCTTTAAATTAAATACCCCAGAATTACAATAGACGCAAAACTAATAGAAGCTGTACAATTAAGAAATCGGCTGAAAGAGAAATACAAGGGCAGAAATGCAAGGCTCACTCTCTTCTTTCAATATGTAAACACATAGCTTAACACATTTTCCCAGCCTATACCCTAAATGGCAGTACCTCTCTGGAACCAGATATACTCTTCATATCTTTGATCTGCACCGTTTACCAGCCTTGCTCCTGCAGTCCAGTATCCAAGCCTTAAGGTCTGCACCCCATCTCTCAGTCAACACTTCAAGCCACCCGGCTCTGATGTCGCATTTGGTCAGTGATCTCTCTACAACAGGATGCTGTTCTTCCGCCAACCTTCCTGCGATGAAGGTGGTCCATCCTTCCCCAAGGGCCCTGCAGGTTCCCCACCCCTGGACTAGTGACTGGGCATATGTAGAAATAATGCAGTTGTTCATTGAACACCTAATATGAGCCACATGCTGTTCTCAGTACTCTGTATTTATTAGCTCTTTAATCCTTACCACAGCTCTGTGCCGGAAACACTGTTTTCTCACTTTACAGATGAGAAAACAAGGTTCAGAGAGATTAAGTTATTTGCCCACACTTATTAATCAAGTTAGGAAATAGTACAACCAGACTATCTGATTCCATATCTTCACCAGTAAACCACACTGAAAAGTGAATGGGCCTTGCAGACCTAGATTTTCAAAGTGACCTACTGTGGTCAGACTATGTCATGTTCTCACATCTGTTAAGTTCCTTTTTACATAATTCATTCAAAAACTAACTATTGAGTACTGTGTGGTATGTGCTGAGGATACAGTAGTAAATAAAGCTGCCAATGTCCCTGTTCTCAGGTCGCTGGACAGGGAGGGGCAGGGAGCAGGATGAAACAAACGTTTTTTTAAAATTAATAAATAAATGGACAAGATCATTTCTGATGGTGGCAAGGTGAAAAGCAGGGTATGAAAGAATAGCTAATGAAGTCTCTCCTAGGTTAGCTAGTCATGAAAGACCTCCCAGAGAAGTGCCTTGTTAGCTGAGTCTTGGACTGCACAAAGATGCCACCAGCAAGCAGATTAGAAGCCAGTGATTCCAAGAAGAGAGTGCCAGCACAATGGCTCTGAAATGAGAAGCTGTTTGGGGTATTCAGGCAGCAGAAAGAAGACTAGTATGGCTGGAGCAAAGTGAGCAATGGGTGTGGTACACAATTAAGTTAGAGTCACATAGGGTGCAGATTCTTTGGGACTCCAAGGCCTGGAAAGGTGTCTGAATTTGCCTTATAGAATGTGATGCCATTGGAGAGCTCTCAATGGGCAAATGGCCTGATCTGAATTGGAGAGGACAAGGATTGTAAGGGCGCAGTGGCAGGGAATGGATACAAGCAGGCATTTCAGAGGTGTATTCTAATAATCCAAGATTTGGTCTTTTTACTAGTTTAGATGAATGGAGAGATGGTGAAGTTGCAGGAGAAATTACAAGCCTTATTAAAGGGCATTCAGGAGCAAGGAGCTTGGAATTTGTCATTTATTTCCAGATTCTTCTTTAAGGATACCCCCACAAACAAGTGGGAACTTATTAGTCCGTGTACCAGGTAGGGCTTTACACAGACAATGGTTAGTCCATCAGACTGGTGGTAATGGACACTTGTGATTATAAGTCTGAGCTTAAAACCAAGTTTATGATAATATTTTATCTGAGGAATAAAAATGATGGTACCTATTTTCTAGAGTTTGTAAGAGGCATAAATAAAAATAATGTAGAGAGATTTTGTGAATTGTCTCACAAAAGTGTGCTTTTTTTTTTTTCCCTAGAAATCTTTAGTTCAGGTAGGTTTTGAGTTTAAACATACGTCGTCACTTTGCTTCATTTTGTGTCAGTCTAACGAGGAAATGGGTTCATTTCATGCTACCCAGAGAGGGGCTTGGGACCGGCAGCACCGGTATCCTCTGGGTGTTAGTTGATAATGTAGCATCTTGGGTCCCCTCAGATCTACTGGATCAGAATCTGCATTTAAACATGGTCAGTGGTGACACCTGTACAGATTAAGGTTGAGTTAGAAGTCCAGTTTTCAGTGTTAGTTTTTAGTTTGTGTCTGTTTAAACTGGGTAAGTCATCTCACTGAATCTCATTTCCTTTCGTATATATGTATTACTACACTCACATAGAAAAATTCAGGCCAGTAACTTGTATCGTGAAATACAGGTAATAAATATGATTGTATCTGTTAATATTGTTGATATTAGATGTGAAGGTTGATTGTCTTATAGAGGAGCTGTAATAATTATTTATCTTACTTTAGTTAGAAAAATGTGAGTAGGCAATACTTGGCAATTAGAATAGCTAGTAACCTATCCAGTAACGTAAAAGGGACTACATTATACCACTTTGTTTTTCTCAAAATACATTTTCCCCTATATTGAACACCACTTAACATTCTTTTTTTAAAATGGCATATTTATCACAGCTTCTTGTGTATCTTGTTTTATTAGGGAAGTGCGAAGGTGAATTTTCTGAGGAAGAATAATACCAATTTTATGTATTTATAGGTTAGTTTCATAAAGGAAATGTCTACCCAAGTCTTGTTTGTTGTAGGATTAATACAGAAAATTCCTCCATTTTTATCTGAGAGTTTCCTTAACAGTTCCATTTCCTTCCTATAAAGATTTTCTCTCTCTCTCATTAGTGTGTGCGCGTGTGATTGTGTGTGCGTGCATGTGTATGTGTATAAAAGGAGTCCTGTCATCTAGTTAAGGAATATATTCATCACCTCACGTGTTTGTTTTTTTTTTTTTTTTTGCTTTGGTGAAAACATTTAAGTTCTACTCTGTTAGCAAAGTTCCTTTATATAAGACTGTGTTATCAACTCTAGTCATTGTGTTTTACAGTAGATCCTCAGATCTTATTCTTCTGGAAGTTTATACGTTTTTACCAAAGTTTTTACTCTTTGATGTGTACTTTTTTTATTAAAAAATGTGGATTTTGCTTCAATTTTAATATTTCAATACTGTGTTAGAGTTACCTAATTTTAAGCTGCAGATACTCTTCATTTTAGGAATATAACTCCACAGTCCTATTTTACATATGTCCAGGGTTTTTTTGCCTTAAATGATTACCTCATCAAAATCTTCATTCATTTGACCAAATAGAGTTAGTCAGAGAAACATATGGAATACTTTTTCTTCTGGAAAACAGACCCATCTTAAAATGACAACATTTTATGAGAGTTAGATAGTTTATGTACACCACTGTTTCTTTTTCTTTGTGTCTTTTTTCAAGAGTTCATATAGGAAAAGCAATCTATACTGGTATCAGCTTAAATTAAAAAAAAATCAAAAAACATGTTTCATGTTCAGTACTTATTTAAGGAATCCGAACAAATAAATGCATTTAAGATATGAAGTGCCTTCCTTTATATCTTTAATTGTCTCAAAATCTTGGCTGATCTATTGACAGAATTTACCGGAGCCTTTCATGAAGTTATATGGGGATTATAGAGCATGATAGTGTGTCTTTATCATGTTCTGACTTTTGGCCCTTGATAAAATATTCTTATTTTAATCAACTCACTATGGAACCCACTTAGAAATTTTAGTCAGATTGGGAGTATATATTGAGACCAGGTTTTTACCAAACCAAAAATCAGTCATTTTCTTTATTTTTCAAGGAATTTCTTCCATATCTACTGACATTTTCTTATTTTTCTACCTCCTCCTCTGCATTATTATTACTCATTTTTTCTCCTCATCTTCCCTTTTCTCCTGTTTCTCCCTCGTCTTCTTCTTCAAGAAGTATTTTGAGTGTTTACTATGCTCCTGCTGCTGCTAAGTCGCGTTAGTCTTGTCTGTCTCTGTGCAACCCCGTAGACGGCAGCCCACCAGGCTCCCCCGTCCCTGGGATTCTCCAGGCAAGAACACTGGAGTGGGCTGCCATCTCCTTCTCCAATGCATGAAAGTGAAAAGTGAAAGGGAAGTCACTCAGTCGTGTCTGACTCTTTGCAACCCCATGGACTGCAGCCTACCAGGCTCCTCCATCCATGGGATTTTCCAGGCAAGAGTACTGGAGTGGGGTGCCATTGCCTTCTCCAGTTTACTATGTTAGGTACAGTGTAATAATTTGATTCAGGAATATCAGTCCTTGAATGTATTATCATCTTCAGAAATGATTAACGGTTAAAACAATGCATGATAATAAAATATTATGCCTAAAACTACTTTCAAAATTAGAAGCCAGCTTGGAACTAAGCTAACATCTCACGAAACATAAAGTTGTTGGTTCCCACCCACACTCCATTTGCTGCTAAATCATTTATAAGATTCCTGGGGACATAGACCCAAAATGTGTTAACTGTATATTTCTTGCTCTTAGAACTGTTATGAGTCAGTACAAAAATAAATTTCTGATTCTGTACTGTTAATGAGAGTGGTGCAATATTATATGAAAGAAGGCAAATGTTGTATTTCATTTTATTCAACAAGCTTTCATTGAATTCTACTGAGTGTCAGGCACTTCAGAAATGCCAAGCTAGAAAGACAAGATAGCCCCGTCTTAGTTCATCTGAGTAGAGAATGTTCTGTCTTTAAACACCAAATCAGATTTCTAATATTAAGTAATTTTGTTCAGCACAGATTGGAATTCAGAAAGGCACTACCATATCCAAACCAGTGCAGAAAAAACAAGTTAACATTTGGTGTTGTCCTATAACATAGGAAGAGAAAATGGGATTATTACCGAATATGGGATTATACAGTTGGCTTGATATTAACCATCTCTTTTATCCAGCCATATATATTTTAGAGGAAAGATTTTTCTTTAGAAATATTAAACTTTCTGACAGAAAAAACCATGTCTAGAAAATGTTTTCCTATTCATCATTTTGAGTGATAGACTAAGTGGTTGTACTTTCAGAACCTTAAAGCTATCTCTGCTAGAATAGGTATTTTTTTTAATGCTGAGAAGAATTACTTGACCACATCCAATGGTTATTTTTAAAGTCTCCCCAGTGGTAAAAGAATCATTTTAATGTGCAGTTATCACTTACTTTATAATTACAACCCTATTAAAGTCTTACCTCTCAAAAAGCTGTGGTTCTGCTCTGAAAAGAACAGAGGAGGTTGTCATTTGGGGTGAAGCTCTTAAAGTGTATTTTCAAGTTGTGCTTAAATTTACTTTGTGAGGTTCCCTAAGATACTGGTGTGCTCCATAGTGGTAAGAAAAGGATGTCATTTAAACCCTATTTGGAGAACCTTCTCCTTAGGTGGTCCAAGAGCATTCATAGGGTTCATTTTTAATCCATTAAAAAGTATTATACTCATTTTTAAAGGTTTCTTACCCCATAAAGCCTATCACTTTTCCTGTTGGTTTGTAAGATACACGTGAAGCCATTCTTATTCTGTTGCATCTCTGTGAGTTGAGAAAAGAACGACGACCAAAGCAGGTCGCTAAAACGCCAATTTACTTTCAAATATTACAGTGAAGGACGGTTAAGCTTATGACCTTGTTGCACTGTGCTTATATAACTTTCCTTGGGATTTTTTTTTTTTAATCAGGTTTATTTTCCCTTTGAGTCTGACTTCTAGTGCCCAGAAGTTTTCTTTTCAGCGGTGTTTATATATTTAACAGAATTTTCTGAGGTGGGTGCTACAGAAATTTCACAGCATGGGTTCACATTGGACTAAGACTTTGTATACGACTTATATCAAGTGGAAAACTTGATGGGCATAAGCTTTAAAAATGGCTTTTTTGTGTGTGCTCTATATTTGAAGCTTTCGTCTGTATTTCCTGTTGGGCTACAGTGTTTTCCAACGTTGCTATAAGAGAACAAAGTCAACATTAAAAAATAATTTTTTTATTGAAGAATATGTTTTTCCAAGTAAAGTCGTTACCAAAGAGACTGTCGTGGTGGCTCATCATTCATGTGTAGCACTATGTTGCCCTTTTGCATCTTGAGATATAAATTCTAAGTCACAGTTAAATAAATATCTATTTATTTAGAGATAGAAATAAACCACCCTAAAGCCAGACAAGGAAAAAAAACTTTCTGAAGACTGTTCCTTTTGGAGGAAAAATAAGCTGCTTGTTGGCCATTCGTAACATTGTCCTCCGCGTGGTAATCACATGACAATCAATTGTCTAACGTCCAGTACCGCATTAAAAGGTTATTTTTGTCTACATAAAATAGACCTTTCAAGTTGAGATCATTGTCTTGATTTCCATTTTCAATGCTATTTGTGATACATGGCACTTGAAGCGATAATAGTGGAACCCTCACATTTATTTCAAAAACCATTATTAAGTCCTAAGAAATTAGTTAGGGTTCGTTAGACCTGGACAGGGCTAAGGTGATCTCTGAAATAGCAAGAAAAATGCTGCCTTAAACTAATAGTATTAGTAAGCTATGTATTTGGGAGTCAGGTAGGGAAGGTAATCACCAACCTTAAAGGAAATATAGATTTTATATAATTCAAGAAGAAATTTAGACCCTGACCCAATCCTCAGCATTTAGAACATAAAGTTCCTTTATAACCTGGTATATGTTGGCAAAATATCTGTCTGGAAAATACATAGTTATCAGTTCAGTTCAGTCACTCAGTCGTGCCCGACTTTTTTCGACTCCATGAATCGCAGCACGCCAGGCCTCCCTGTCCATCACCAACTCCCGGAGTTTACTCAAACTCATGCCCATCGAGTCGGTGATGCCATCCAGCCATCTCATCTTCTGTTGTCCCCTTCTCCTCCTGCCTCCAATCCCTCCCAGCATCACGGTCTTTTACAAGGAGTCAACTCTTCACATGAGATGGCCCAAGTACTGGAGTTTCAGCTTGAACATCAGTCCTTCCAATGAACACCCAGGACTGATCTCCTTTAGGATGGACTGGTTGGATCTTCTTGCAGTCCAAGGGACTCTCAAGAGTCTTCTCCAACACCACAGTTCAAAAGCATCAATTTTTCGGTGCTCAGCTTTCTTCACAGTCCAACTCTAACATCCATACATGACTACTGGAAAAACCATAGCCTTGACTAGATGGACCTTTGTTGGCAAAGTAATGTCTCTGCTTTTTAATATGCTATCTAGGTTGGTCATAACTTTCCTTCCAAAGAGTAAACATCTTTTAATTTCATGGCTGTAGTCACCATCCGCAGTGATTTTGGAGCCCAAAAAAAGAAAGTCTGACACTGTTTCCACTGTCTCCCCATCTATTTCCCATGAAGTGATGGGACCAGATGCCATGATCTTAGTTTTCTGAATGTTGAGCTTTCAGCCAACTTTTTCACTCTCCTCTTTCACTTTCATCAAGAGACTTTTTAGTTCCTCTTCACTCTCTGTCATAAGGGCGGTGTCATCTGCATATCTGAGGTTATTGATATTTCTCCCGACAATCTTGGTTCCAACTTGCACTTCCTCCAGCCCAGCATTTCTCATGATGTACTCTGCATATAAGTTAAATAAGCAGGGTGATAATATACAGCCTTGACATACTCCTTTTCCTATTTGGAACCAGTCTTTTGTTCCATGTTCAGTTCTAACTGTTGCTTCCTGACCTGCATACAGGTTTCTCAAGAGGCAGGTCAGGTGGTCTGGTATTCCCATCTCTTTCAGAATTTTCCACAGTTTATTGTGATCCACACAGTCAAAGACTTTGGCATAGTCAATAAAGCAGAAATAGATATTTTTCTGGAACTCTCTTGCTTTTTCGAAGATCCAGCGGATATTGGCAATTTGATCTCTGGTTCCTCTGCCTTTTCTAAAACCAGCTTGAACATCTGGAAATTCTCAGTTCACGTATTGCTGAAGCCTGGCTTGGAGAATTTTGAGCATTAGTTTACTAGCGTGTGAGATGAGTGCAACTGTGCAGTAGTTTGAGCATTCTTTGAGATTGCCTTTCTTAGGGATTGGAATGAAAACTAGTTATAAATCCCCATAATAATAATAATTAGTGTTTTCAAAGCAGGGTGGAAGAAGGAAATAAGTCTATTTCATAGTGTCAGGGAAAGCTCAGAGTAGATGAACCATATAGAATAAATACAAGGTGAGCTCTGGAAGTGGGTAAGCCATGAGCAAAGTGGGTAAGTCATTGGGATGAGTACGTGGCTTATGAAAACTTCTAGAGTGTGTCATATAGCATATCTAACATTCATCTTAGTTATTAAGTATACTTGAAAGTGATAACATTTATTTTAAAAACATTTCCCTCAAATTTTTTTTATTATTTCAGAATAACCTCTCTACTTCATCTGTCCATTTTCATAGTTAATTGTGTAATTATTTTACATAACGCATTGTAGAGGTTTTTAATGCTTTAAATGATAGTCTGGTAATTTTCACCCTTGCATTGTATGCTAAAAGTAATAATGCTACTATCAGGAATAATGTTGTATAATCTGCTTTGAAATTTTTAAACAACTTTTTGTACTTCTTTTTACATCCATTACATCATTGTATCGATCAATACATTAATTTATCCAAAATGGGATTGCTTGTTTAAATTAAGTAGACTGATCCCCTGAACACCACCCTAAATGCCATCAATTTTCTTGAACCAGAATGGCTATTAAATTTTATTTGGTTTAGCATTTTCCTCTTCCTCATTAGTACATATGTGAATTAGTTATAATGTTCAGTGCTCTGTGCAAACCTGTTGGTGATTAGAATATGTTATTTAAACAAACAAATAAAACTGTCATAACCGGGCTATACAAATTTAAAGGATTTACCAATTTTTCTCACTGGTGAAACGCATAGGACTTCTGCAGTGTCATCCAAATTTTTCACGTAGCTGAGTTAAAGAAATTGACTGGAGTGACTTTGTTAATATAAAAAGAAAACTTTTTTTTTTCCAAACACCATGACTCTAAAAGGTAAGCATGAAGATGGACCAGATACCTTAGTGCCTCACTGGTATTGCCAGCTGTGAATTTTCTTACTGTAATGAATCCCCTCATTTTTATTGCTGTGTGCAGGGTACAGTGCTTCATTTTTCTTCCTACTTGGATTTTGTGTAGAATGCACACCCCATATAGTTCTTTAAATTCACACCGTTGTGCAAACAAGTCAGTCTTTCTGTTCTCTCTTTTGTTAACTGTCAGCCTTGTAGAGCAACAGTTCTTTCATGCCCTCCATGAGTTGCTGAACTCTACTCAAATTAAACACCATAAGATTATCAACAGGCTACAAAGGTGAAGTGGATCTTTCTTTTTGGCATGTTTGTGTAACATTGTCTTGATTTGGAAGATACTAACAAATTTGAAATAAGGAAATAATAATAGTGAAATAATCATCTCACATCCACCCCTTGTAAATTGGAACTTTGTGTCTACCATGTAAAGAGTAGGAAGAACAGATGTATAATTTTTGCTGTCCTTTGAGGATTCAAAAAAAGTTACCTGTATAAAATGCATAGGGATTATATTTTTAATCCAAGTACCAAGTTGGATCACCTATCTTCCACCTGCAGTGAAGCAAAATGAAATGTTCATGGAGCTTTGTAACTAGAGAGACCCAGGTTCAAACCTTACTTCTACCACTTAATAATAGGAAACCTTGGGCAAGTTCCTTGGCCTTTCCATGTCTTCATTTTCTAACATATAAAAGTGTTTGCAGGTCTTCTCTGTGGATGTCGTTTTAAGACTCACATAAAGTAAACTGTATAAAAGATTCAACACATGTTGTCTATTGTAGGTGCTCAGTAAAGGTTAGTTTCCATTATTATGCTCCTTTCCATCGTAATAGTAGCTGCTATGACACATGAACCTCAAATTCCCCAGTGGCTTTATGTACGTGCATATTAAGTTGCTTCAGTCTTGTCCAACTCCTTGCGACCCTATGGACTGTAGCCCGCCAAGCTCCTTTGTCCATGGGATTCTCCACGCAAGAATACTGGAGTGGGTTGCCATTTCCTTCTCCAGGGGATCTTTGTGGCCCAGGGATCGAACCTGCATCTCCTGTGGCTCCTACACTGCAGGTAGATTCTTTACTGCTGAGCCACAGGGGAAACTTAATGTGGTAGAGATTATCTCCACTCTGGGAATAGTCTGGGGCAGTTAGTTGTTCCGCATGAGCAGACAACCTTCTGTGTGGCGAGTCAGAATTCCAGTTCTCTTCCACTTGGCAGCTCTGTCCTGCACCCAGCCTTAGAGGCCTTTATGTTTTGCCAGTGGCCAAGGCAAAGAGAGAACAGAGAAGGCATACCTACTTTAAAACACCATAGGAGGCAGGTGACATACTTTGATGCTGCATATATTCCACTGGCAAGAACTAGTAGAATGATGTCACCAAATACAAGAGCACTAAGAAATAGACTTCCAACTGGACATCCACTTTCTCATCACAACATATAGTAAAGAAATGTGCTAAGTCACTTTAGTCATGTCCAACTCTGTGACCCTATGGACTGTAGCCCCGCCAGGCTCCTCTATCCATGGGATTCTCCAAGCAAAAATATTGGAGTGGATTGCCATTTCCTCCTGTAAGGGATCTTTCTGACCCAATGATCAAATCCACATCTCATATCCCCATTGGCAGGTAGGTTTTTTACCACTAACACCACCTGGGAATCCAACCGGACAACCACTTTGTCATCACAGTTTATAGTAAAGAAGAGAAAGAACAAATATGCATGGGTAATTTATCCTCCTCTGCCACACAGTTTATTCTTTGCCCACTTCACTGCCCCATAATCAATCAGTTAAAACCCTGACTTGTAACAATATAATGGGATGAGATGGAAGAATAGCTGGCTTTTGGGTCAGGTCAGTGATTATAATCTAGCATTTGTGTCAAATGAAACTTTCTTATTTATATAGACACAGTAAAGAGTCAATATCATTTGCTTTCTTTTCTACCAGGCATTTATCTTCATTCACTACTCAAATTTATATTCCTTAGGTCTGTAACAAAAGATAATGCTGCTGTGTGTGTTTTCATCTAAGTGTTGACAATAGATACAAGTCAGCAAATTTATTTATCCCATTTCTAAAGTATATACTTAAAGAACATTGCAAAACTGTCGCAACCCAGAGAAACCTAGAGACTGGATAACTATATATAATGTGATATCCTGGATGGGGTCCCGAAACATTAGATAAAATGCCTAAAGGCATTAGACAAAAATTAAGGAAATATGAACCGAGTATGGACTTCAGTAAATAGTAATTGTCAATATTGGTTCATTAACTGTGACAAACATACCACAGTAATATAAGATGTTAATTATGGGGGAAACTGGGTATTAAATATGTGAGAGCTCTATCATAAATTTTCTGTAATCTAAAACTGTTCTAAGAGAAGGGTTTCTTCAACAAGTACACTGAAGTCACAGTGGTCTTTGTATTTATTGGCTACCCAATAAATGTAATATGTCCTTCAGCCTAACTTTTATATTACTACTGCCAATAATTTGGCCTTTCCAGTAACTCTTAATAACAGGGCCTGTGCCTAATTAAAGCATCTTGCCCAGGTTTTGGCACTAGTAAATGCTTTAGAAATGTTTCTTTTCTCTCCCTCCCTTGATGTTTCTCGTAAGTCTGAAAAGGAAAGTCTGAACTTCTTTTAGGCTACTGAAAAGATCAGGCTAATAAATTACTCAATTTCATGACTCTAAGAAATATCAGGTATATATGAGGACATGGTCTCAATGTCCATATAATTTACTCTCCTTGTGCTATCTTTAAGATGTGCAAGAATGCATAAACCATTTTACTTATTAGAACAATAATCAGTATATTTTTTTGTTTTGTAGTCTAAGAAAACACAACAGGCTGCATCATGATAATGAAAATGGTTCCTAGTTTTTCCTCTTCTGAAGTTTCTAAAATGCTGTTGTTTAGTTGCTAAGTCATGTCCAACTCTTTACAACCCCATGGTCTGTAGGCCATCAGAAATGTTACTGTTTATACAATTAAACATATATTTATAAACATAAAACATATATAAAACATAAATATAAAACTATATTTAAAAGTGACTAAAATCTATTCTTGAAAAATTATGTCACATCATAGTCTCTCAAATATTATACATTTACAGAGAGAGAAAGATTCCTTATATCAATAGCATGAATAGGCAAAGCACTTGTAAAAACAGTTTTTGCTTATTTTTATTTCTTCTCATTTAACTGCCCAAATTGTGTAATACTAGGATTTATATCTAAAGGTCACGGTCTCTGAAAATTCTATAGTAACAGACTTTTAAATCTCTACATATGTATTTTTAACTTCCTTGGTCTATTTCTTAGGATTATTCTGGTGTCATAACGATGATTTTTTGATTTCTCCAAACACAATTGTACCCATTTCAGCAATATTTATATGTGAAAGGAAGTGGAAGTTCGAATCCAGATTCGTTGACCCTTGAGATCTTATATTGACCTTAGTAGGTATTAACTTTTTAGATCAATAAGAGCTGTTATTGACCTCAAAGAAGAGTCAATATCTGCTTGTTAATTTTCAGCTTGAAAATGTTATACATTTTGTTCTTCATTATTACCCTACTTATATCAGGTTTTTTATTTTTTTTTTAAAAAAGGTCTTTTTCTGCCAAGAGAGCATCATGTCAAAATATTTCTGTTTTAGTGTTTAAGGAGATAATCACTGGATAAGGTCATCATTTTAGGGTTTTTTTTGTTGTTGTTGTTGTGTTGTTTTGTTTTTAGTTTTTTAATGGTTAATTTTAATTTTTTGTTAAATTACAACTATCTGAGAGTCATGCTGTTCAGAAGAGTGATTGTGTTTTATTTAATGTAGTTTTTAACTCTTGAGAAACAAGTTTAAATAGTCTATAGCTCATGGCAAGAATATTCTAACATGTATATATGAGACATGAAAAGAAAGTTAAATTGGAAATAAGTGTCTGAAAAACAATTAATTAATAATGGTTTTTACCTTTCCATGTATAAGTGTAAAAGATCAGTGGAGACGAATGTTCAGTATGTAATTTTTATGTGGATAAATGTTAAAAGCTTTCAGGTAAGGACTTGTGTGGGTTTGAATTTTAAAAGCCTGAACTTCTAAAGTTCTATTAAGTGTTTAAGTTATAAATATTGGTAGAGAAGTGGCTTTTCACATCATCATTGTTTTGTATATTAACATGGAAATGTCAAGTTTTGCATAACTTGAAATGTCTCAGAATTGCCTACTGCTGAAATTCAAATGTCAGAACAATACTTCTGCACATATATGACTCTGATATTTCAGCTCTAAAAACCTCATAAATGATTCAGGATCACTTTGGCCTTGTTATGATACAACTTTAAAAACAGGTAGAACGATTTAAATCCGGTTTAGAAAGTGCTAGTCTCATTCTGTCCAGGCCTGAAGCACTAATTTCTCAATCCATTAATGGTCATTAGTTCTTTTTAAAAACTATGTAACCATTTTGGTGAAGAATTTGAATTTTAATAAGGATTCTTTTGGTATTTTGCACAGTTGCAAAAATGAAGCTATTTTTTAGCTTATATTTTAAGCTAAAGATTGGCTTTTATCTTACCTCAATTTGTGATATTAGTTAATTGTCATGGAATCCTCAATATGAAAAAGTAAATAAAAACCTCTCTTTTTTTTCAGGAGATGAATGTTTCCAGGTCATAAATGACAAATAAAGACTAAATGATCTGTAGAAATTGACCCTGTACTATTAATTTACTCTTCCAAAGTTTATATAGCATCTGTACACTTAAAATTGTAAACTTTAGAGCTGTAATGAGCCTTAGATGACAAACCTGATTCTGTCATTCTAGGAAGAAAACTGTATTTTGATGTCCAGTTCCTATGTATTGCTACTTGGTTTAATATTTTTTATTTAAACATCTCAAATAGTGTTGGCTACTACTGTTATATTAATAATTTGGGATAAAATTCCTTTACTAACCCTGTATTTTTATATTATTTCCTTTCTAATGGAAAGAAAGTCTTTTCCCAGGGGAACTTTATCACTTGAAGAGGCTTATTTTCATACATGTTCCTAATAGATTTACTTCCTTTCCTAAGATATTAAGTTATGACAATTAAAATAGGCCAGTATTTTAATATGATAAAATTGATATGTTTGGTATCTTACTATTCTAGAAATAAAAAACACCATTAGAGTCGTAACATGGAGTGTGTACCTTGGCGTGTTTCATTTTTTTCTCTGCTAGGAGATTAGTGGAAAATAAGCTCTGTAAATTAAATTTTATTGCAAAATTATCTTCCGATATTCAGCAGTGAAGATAATATAGAGTGATAAGGCTGGAGTGGATTTTGTATAAGGCAATTACAGCATGAAGGCTACAAATCTGAATGAAAATTTGCTCAAGCTTTCCTATAATCTGTAGAAAACTTCATTTTGAAATGTTTAAAATTGTCTCATTTTATGCAGGTAATATTATACTTAAGGTATATTGCAGTTTGAAAGCAGCATTACTGAATGGTTTTAGTGACCATTATCAGTGAGAGGTACAAGAAAATACATATTTTCTCATACTTGGAAAATTATCATTTCAAAAAGTCTCTCTGCTACTGGAGTTTCTTCTGTAAAGCTTGCTTTATCCAATGAAGCCATTTCTCTTTTTAGATAACAATTTCCCAAAATTAACATTAAAGTGTCCACTTGTGTATTTCACTCTCACCTTGGCACATGTAAGGAGGGACTTCTGTTCCAGGTCTTCATTGTATAATTATATAGCTGGCCCTTATTAGCTTTATTTATACCTCAGTTCCTGAGTTTGGCCTTTACATAGTAATTACAGACAGATAAGAACAAAGACATTGTTCTTGAATTATGTAGAAAATTGGTTTGAAAGGGCCTTCTACAAGTAAACTTGAAGAAGAAACTGTGAGTGTATGCGTATGCACAAACATATATGTACCCCCTCCCACCCTGCAAACTCCAGTTCACATGTGTTTTCTGGCCTTATGTTCTTCTTCCCCACAAATCCATCAGGACTCATTTGGTGGGTGTCTGATATCAACAAATTAGTGTCACAAGGTACCGGAGTGATGGAGACAGATTACAGTTGTATCAGCATTGAGACTTCATGCCAAGGAATTGAACATCCAATAGCATTATACACCAGGAATTATTAGAGGGATATGTTCATTACATGATGTATAGAGAATCCTGTCATCCTTTAAAGAAAGAAATCCCTTTAATAAATAGTAGACTAAAAAGGAAAAAAACAAAACAAAACACAGTTTTCCAGAAGAAGTTACTTTTTACTTCATCCAGGGAGCTTGGAAAAGATAATTTTATTGATTTGGCACACAAAAATACTTACCAAATACTTATCATAGACTTAGCGTGTAACCATTACTTTAGGCATTCCATCCAGCTAGACTAACTCTAATGCCGTCATGAATGAAGACTGTGGAGGTTTCTCAAGATGAAAACAGCCCATTAAGAAGTGATCTGAACCAGTTTCGAGAAGCAGAGCCTGAGACCTGGTCTGTGAAACTTTGGCTAGGATAAAGTTCACTCAGCGCTGGGCATATACCAGCTCCGCAGGCCCCAACTTTATTAGTGTGGAGATAAGCTGATTAGGTCTTGTCAATCAAAGGTGCCCATATCTCAATTGAGAGACACACACTCTCTCCATTTTTCTTTAAGCATTGAAGCAGGCAACAAAGAGAGAGATGTGTGGTATGCATCCCTACGGTTGTCGCCATGCAGGGTGCAAGGGTCCTGTGATGATGTGATGACTGTATTAAAGAGTACATCAATTTGTTTTAAAGTGTTTTGATTTTTTATGGTGGCATTAAGAGAGAGAACATTGTGGTTGCAGCTTTACTAGAAAGCAAAGAGTTCTAGAAGAAGAAAAAAAAAAGTGTCTCTTTGAAGCCTACCAGGGCTTTGAATCTTGCTGTGCCAATGGGCGCTTAAGTGCTCCTGTAACTGGCAACCTCAGATCCACCATCAGCTTAGGAACTACCTTCCTCTCCAAATTATTCATTTAGAGGAATAGGAGAAAATGTTTAAATTGACCTAAATGATATTAATGCTTATCAACCCCAAGTTTTTATTTATGTTTTCTAGAGGATTTAAGATTTTGGGTGAACACACGACCTGTAATGATTATAGTGACGTACCTTGATTTGGTTGTAAAGAAAGAAATGCTATTAAATGTTCCCCAAGCACAGATGGGTAGCATTGCTCCACTGAATTGTTTTAAACACAGTAATAAATGCCTTGCTTTACATACCTGGAAGATAAATCTGACTAATAAATATAAGCCTGTCAAAGTGGAATTTGGTAGAGCTTCAGCTTGGGACCTCATCTAGTCAGTATTAAGAAAAAGATGGAGCGATGGTGGGGGGGAAAACCTGGCCTTTTGTTCTTCATATCTAAAGTTTGTTCACTGCAGGCCCCTTTCGCACTTCAAATGCAACAACAGAAATAAGCCTTTCCTGTTCCTCTCTCACCCTACACACACACACACACACACACACACACACTCTCTCTCTCTCACCCAGTACTGCTCTCCTGCATGGCCACGTTGCCACTGTGGATTATCTCTTCATCAGCTATTCTTCCCATCACTCCATCCATTTCCCACTGACCAATCAGGCAGCCCTCTTAGGAGAGACCAGTGCTTGTTTCAATAAAATGTGAATTCCGTACACACAGACCCACAGACATTCTAGATGTTGCTTGTCACAGAACAGAAAGGCATTTGTGCTCCCCAGACTTGAATATCTTTACTTGGATATCTTTACTAGCCGTCCTATGAGAAAAACAAAGATTTTAGGAGACGAAGGCAGGGCTAGTAATAGTATCTGAGATGGAGAAGGTATTTCATTCTATACAGCTCTGATTAGACAGAGCACACTCAGTGATAAGTGTGAGTATCACACACGTGAGTGTGAACATGCTTGTGGGTACTCAGAAAGATCTGTTCAGCTTTTAAGACATGTGAGACAGAAAAAACTGGTTTGTCACAGGTTCTCTACTGACCCAGATAAGGGTAATTGCAGTGATGATTCTGTTCCAAAGACTGTGATCTAGAAGTATCTTCTCAGTTGGTTAGACCAAGGTCAGTAATGCTTAGAAATAGGTATACTTTAACATATACAGATTTTCTACTCAGAATATTTTACAGGAAGACGCTGTATTAACTGGATTTATCTTAATAGCAATAAGGTCTCTGGAATACTCAGTTTGTTGTTTTTTTTCCCTAAGAAAAAGTTAACATGCAACTTTCCAGAAATATCTTTTTTTAAAAAATAAGTATTGATGTATTCATCTATTGGCTATGTGTATCTTTCTCTTGTTCAAGGAACTTGGTTAAGCATTTTCTTATTGCTCAGCTTTGTAGCTTTATGTTACTTTTTCAGAGAAGACTCTCCTGACTGCCCCATTTAAAGATTTCCCCTCCTTTTGTTTGAGGCCCCTCCCTCATAGTACTGACCATAATTTATAAGGATTATCCATAACTCATTTTTCACTTGTCTTCTCTAGAAGAATATAAGCTTCCTGAGGGGCATTTTGTTACATGATTGAATGAAATGGGCATCTCTATTCTTTTATTACAAAGGAAAGTGCTTATTTCTGGAAGTTTCCCACTAACCTTTAGCATTATAAGAACTATAGCCTTTTCCCAGACCACTCTTGAGATATATTGTGACTCTGTGACATTTAAGGATTTGCCTTTGTCTCTCACTGGGCTGAAATTCTTAATACATTCAAGTAGTTCTGCCAAAAATACCATTGTGTCTGTGGGTTTTTTTCTTTAATAGTATTACATTTTCTCAGCAAAGTGATAGTTAAGAAAAGTCTACCCTACTTAAGCTAGTCTGCCATGCAGCAGTCTACTTATTAATAAGCATTTGGTGGTAGCTTTTTAAGTCAATAATGAGTATGGATTCGCTTTTAACTTATTTGCATACTTTAGTGTTGAGCTTTGTTTTTCTCCACAATTTACCAAGAATGATTTCATAAGTTTACTTTGGTAATTGTTTTTAGGCTATCAAATTGATGGTGGAAATTAGGTTGCAGTATATAATAATGTTGCCTTATCATGAATTCGGGTATAATGTTTCTCTCACTGAAATCCTAAAACAAGGGCCATGGGAAGAAATGGTTGAATTTAAGGGCATTTGCTTTTAGTAGCTTTGACTTGTGTAAACCTCAGTTTTCCACTTAATTATATGCTGAGTAAAGCATATAACCATTTCTCTCTTGCTGCTTTTAAGGCTATAACAAATATTTAAATTAACCAACATTAAGCTGTCAGCCTCTTCAGTTCAGAGCAATGATTTCAGAAAATTAATTTTTTTTAAATTTAGAAGTTTAACTCAAAAGAGAATAAGATATTTTGGCATGATTCTCTGATCATTGATAACTGAAAAATGTTATTTGAATAACATTGGTAACTCTACACTGAAATAGATCATGCTTAGAATCAGCATTTGAAAAAGCCTCCTGCAAAAAATGGTCCTCAAAGTGAGAATTTAGGGCTCCCTTATAAATATATAGAAGAACAGTACAGGCTAGAGACTGCTGGCTGTTATTCCCCTATCAGAAATATTGTCCACCAATAAAGAAATAATTTTTTGAGTTGCTTCAGTGTTCTATCTTCTCACAAATTAAGAAAAATCTATTATCAAACTCTTTATGAAATACCAGAATTTACTAGTGCCACTAGACACCCTTAGCCCCAGAAACACTCCTTTTTTACCTCATCAAGGTAGAAGGAGTATTTTGAATCATTTGATGAACTTTTCCTCAGGAAAAAAAAATTTTTTAAATAAACAATGTCAGATGCTTATTTTTCTACTTCTTAAATGACCTTTCAAGTAATTGTCATACAGAATTTTCCTGAGTTACAGCTAGTTTATCATGAGTAAACAGACATAACTTATGACACTGAAGGTTTAAAGAATCATCACTAAACTACCAGAATTCAAAAGCAATGATGTTTTATTATTTAAAAATAATCCTTTTTTTTAATTCTTCCTTGAGGCATTAATATTTGTTCAAGAATTAGAGAGCCATGATCTTCTGTTTCTTTATGTTTTCCTCTCAATTCTCTTTTGCAAGTGTTTATTTCCAAAGACAAATATGAAATATAGTATATTTAGGATAATTCAGTAAATACTACCTCAGTTTGATTTTCTTTTAGCATGTTATATTTTGTTAAGTAACAAATACTAGATAATTTCCACAAATGAAAGGATTTAGAAGGCAGTTTTATCTTTGTGTGTGTGTATGTATGTGTGTGCATGTGTATATATAACTATATAAAATAGATTTTCTTTTATAGCAACATCTAAGTATCTCTTGATTCAGATAGTTTTATCATAGCAATCACATGTTGTAGGGAGCTCTTTTGTACCATTAATAACAACTAAAACACAATCATCTTTTTAAGGGAGAGAAAAAGAGAGAAGAGGGAAAAGGTGGAATTTGAAAAGGGGGGTGGAAATCTGTTCCTCTTCCTTCCCTGAGGCTGAACTGTTTATCACTCTATCCTCATTCGATAAAAGTGAATTTTATAATAAAATTTTCCCTAATCGGGCACTGTCAGTGGAGGTGTCTTATCGCTGAGAGGAAAATGACACCGATCCTATCGGAAAACAGAAACGATGTCACCATGTTCCCAATCACGACTCTTCAGCCCCCATATCTACCTTCTCCACAAACACCAAGCAGTGCTTTTTTCATAAGAACATCAAAACCCAGCAAAGTCATTAAAATTGCACCCGCGTAGAGTTTCAGGGACCAGCCGCACTAGCGCAAAATGGGATGTGGGAAAACAGACTCTCTAAATGTGCTAATTCCATTGTCACGTGTTTACGGCTTAATTTTAATCAGTTAAAAAAGCCACACATTGCAATAAATTGGCATTATCTTCTGTGACACCAGAAGACACAGTTGGTTCAAGGATTTAGAGGGTCACTGGCAACAGTATATAGTATTACAGACAAAGTATTTTTACGCTTGAACTACGGTAGCTAAGGTACAATCCCCAGTTAAGGCTGCAGACAAAGACCATAACCGACATCGCACTAGGTTCAACTCACAGACCACCTTCGTCCTTGGATGGACTCTGTATGCAAAACAAAGAATTTCGAGAATTTTTAACAGAGTCATTTATTCATCATATAAAGAAATTTTAAAATAGCCTTTCAGTGCTGTAGCTTCATTGCATTCTTGGCAGCCGACCAAATGGTCTTTCCATAGGTTCTCTCAGTAGACTTGTTTTCCAGTTCTGATGTTTCATTGACTGTGTTTACATTGACCATTCGACTTGCGAGCCTAAACAAAGATATATTAACACGCTTGAGGAAATGCAAACAGAAAATAGTGTCATTGACAATTGTTGAAGGCCAACAATGAAAGACTGTCTCTAATGGTCTTAATTTATTAACGTCAAATTAGCACCAATGTATTTTTACACAGTTACGTTCAGAAATTACTGAAGTAGAAACTACTGGCAAACTTAATTTTAATTTGTTCCAGGGCGTTGTTCTTTGGATATACGTATCTCTCTTTCAAAGCAGAATAATCCCTTGGACATGGACTGACTGTTCTGCATAAGAATATCTGGGAGTAATTTTTAGACAAAAAGATTTATTTTTCCACAGCAAAGTATAAGATATCACTTCGGTTCTCTGATATTTCAGCTTTTAAATTGCCAATACATTTATTAATACAACATGGTTTTAAAACATTATGCATCATCAAGTTTATTTTAAAGAGTGATTAAAATGTCTATCAAAATGTTGGGAATTGTCAAACCTCTATGGTTTGTGAAATAACTGTGGGTGGAAAAAAAAAATCTCAATTTCACCTTGAAACTAGTTTTTTTTTTTTTTAATTGACATATCTGACCTTGAGGGAGGAAAAAATAAATAAAGTGCAGGCACAACTTTTATGGAATGAAAGAGCTTTGGAATTAAATCATTTGGCAGTGACTGAAAAAAATTAACATTTGTGTGGCTTTTGTTTTAATTTTGTTTAGCACTTTATTGATTTCTTTATACCAGAAGCAATAGAAATAAAAGATGAAGTAATAGTGAACCAAACAAATAATTTTTTAGCACATTGTGCTTATCTTCACTGCGAGTTTAGTTTTCTATAGTCAATGTCAAATTGATCAGACCGCTGCTGTGTGATTGAAGTTCATTTTTAAAAAAACAAAAAACCCTCACATTGTGCGTTAAAATGGTTAAGTTGTAGTGTCACTGAAACAGTTTTTCTGATTGTACTCACTTTGCCACAGAGGCTGGCTGAGTTACTCTACTTCTTCCATGTTTAAACAGCTTGAGTAAATTTACAGGGTCACCTTTTTTTTTTCTTTTTAATAATAGAGAAAAGGAATGAGTGCAAATTTTGAGCACAGTTCTTTTCTCTGCTAGGATTAGCAGCCTGCTCTGCATGAAGGGAGGGAAAAGTTGGGAGTATATGTAAAGAACTTTCCTGTAGGATGGCTCTTGGTTTTTTAAAGGAGACACTCACAAAAAGTAACAGGGAGATTATTTAGGTACAATGGAATGCTGGGTTTTGTCACATCTAAAAAAATAGTTTCATTGATTTTGCTCAGACTTTATGAGTAACTGTGCATCTTTTGTCAAAATTTTTTTTCTTTCCTTGTCTTTTTTCTTTATTTTTTTCTTTTGAGAAGAGTTAATTTACATTTTTGAATGTGTATGTGTATATGTATATATGATATGTATTTTCCTTATTGTACATTAATGTTAAAAGGACTGAGGGAGATGATTGTTATGTGCTGCCTTGAAGGGAACAGCATCTTCTCTATAGTTGGCTGGAAATCCATAGGATGTGTTGATTGAAGATTTATGGATGACAGTGTATTTATCAAGTTCATTCATGATGTAGCAGAACAGAGTTTATTCAGCCTTCCTACCCGCCTGTACCGTAAAATAATAGGGCTCTGTTTAGTTAACCTAATACAATTGTTAAATTGAAATAATGTTTCTGATTTAAAATATGTAATGCATATATTTAGTGTCTTTTCAGGGAAAGATTATTTTAAAAGAGATTACAAATCACAGTGTAATAGGCTATGCTGACAGGAAGTAACTGTTGAAATAATAACTCAGCCACAAAACCCCATGTTTCTTTAGATTTTTGGCAGTGGAGCAAATAGAAAAATTTCAAACTTATTTTTAAAAATGTAATGCTTCGTATTGAATGAAAAAGACTTTTTTGTGTATCTGTTTTGTTTATTTCCAGCTTATTTTAGTTTCACAAATAACAGTGAACATCATGATGCAATAGAAACAGAATTCTTTTATGTGCACCTCTCATTTTTAAAACCACATTATATTTTTTAACTCTATTTATAACTACAAAATTGAGTGCTTTCCCACATCAGTTAACATTGTATTATACTTTTCTACACATAGGCTGCGCCATTGAGCCACTAGTCAAAGAAATATTTCTTGAACTGCCTGTAGTGCGTGGACATGAAACATAGAGCAAATGGTAATGAAAAAGAACAGCTATTAGCTTTTTAAATGTTTGTTACTAAAGTTAATATAGGAAAAAGGCATATTTTGATATAACATTTTTGGATATAAGATATTTTCTAATAATTTTAGATTTAATGCTTTTTAAAAATAGTTATTCTTTCAAGTTTTAATTGCTCAGTATTTTCTACAGTATTTTCTATTAGTAAGTGTATAAGAAAAACATAAATCTAGAAGAAGTACAATTTTTTGTTTAGATGCATGACATCATTTTAGTATTTTTTTATTGACTGAGGACTATCTCAGATTTATTGTAATTTAAAAGGTAAACACTTTTAAATAACTTTGAAGTGTCAAATAATAATTAACATAAATATGTCCCTGGAAATTTTACATTGAAATCTAACTATTTAACTTTCGTATCTACATAAGAAATTTGTGAACTCCAAGTGAATAGTGTTTCTCTTCTAATGGAAGAGAAATTGTTCAGTAAATCTAACTAAGAACAGTTAGCAAACTGTTAGGCATTATGAGTAAATACTGCATTTTCCTTTCAATTTTCATTAATACTGAGACTAACTGGCATATGAAAAACTGTAGTAATATCTCTATTGATTTTTTGTTCTTTGATTCTAGAATATATTAATAGATTTTAAATAGTATTTGAAACTATATTACATTTCAACCTCAATGTTTCTTAACTTGCATATGTAAGAAAATAAAATTTTAAGTATAACCTAATATTTTTGTTACAAATATGAGAAAACTAACTTTTATATATAGTTTATGTATGTATAACTCAATCTGATGTCATCTTTTGATCTTTGCATTTTGTGGATCTGCAGATTCTGAAAGCAGAGTGCTCAGGGACTATTACTTTGAATAAATTCATTCATTTTGTGTAAATCTTTGTTTTCTTAATGACCTTGAGAAAAGTAAGATATTGTTCTCTGTTAATGAAGAAGTGTGGGACTGAAAATTTAAGCAATTAACATTATAATTAATTGATGGCAAAAGTTCTGGAAATGTCATTGTGGTTGGCAAATGCGACTCCTACTTGCATCCCGAGTTCCCAAGGCTTCGCATGGTCCTACTCATAAACACTTCCCTAGACACCCCATTGCTTCCTATGTGAATCTTCAGGGGAAAGTTTCTAGAAAGTATGTTCAGCAGCCAGTTACATGTTCAGGAAGTCTTTCCCATTGTTTATACTGAGGCTGACTCACTACCAATTTGGATACAGTATCTCGATTTATCATAAAAAAAAAAAACCAACCTTACTTGGATCAAATAAAAAATTTTTCTATGTAGTACAGCATATGTTTGTAAAACACCATATTTATAGCTTATAATATGTAATTTATAAAATGTGGTTTTCTTAGGAGTGTAACTTTTTACCAGTTCATGAATTCATAAATGAATGTCAGCTCTATTTTTCATTACCAAGAATAATATGATGTGAAAATGTATTATTGCTTCCATTTATATCATCTTAATTTTATTAAGAAAAATAAGTCATATTAATCACATTAGAATTAACAGCATGATTTAAAATTTACAGCATCAGATTAACATATATTTCATTTCTTAGTTTATTTTGTATAGTTAAATGTTATTTTCTGATGGTGAATAGAGTAAAATACCCTGATGCTGGGAAAGATTTGAAGGCAGGAAGAGAAGGGCGTAACAGAGGATGAGATGATTGAATGGCATCACCGACTCAATGAACATGAGTTTGAGCCAACTCTGGGAGATGGTGAAGGGCAGGGAAGCGTGCTGGAGTCCACGGGGTTCCAAAGAATCAGATACAACTTAGTGACTGAACAAAAACCACAACAATAGGTACGAAAGCAAAGGTAGTATAATTGTGGAAAGAAGATTCTTCTTGTAACTCAGTGTGTGTTCTGGGAATCCGCCAAGTTGGATAATTGATATTGTTAATCTGTTACTTGTCAAATACCTCAATGGTATGATCTGAGATACCCAATAAGTGCTGTATTGGTGATTTGTCCAAATCCAAGGCTAACACAGTTATGCCAAAGTGTATAGGATTGTACTATAGAACATGTCTCTCTGTTAATGACTGTAGATTACCTGGGTCTTTCTGGAAAAGGGCGCTGTTTTATTAATAAATGAAGATGAGTACTAAGGATTAGCACTTAGATAGGCACACATCTATGTCCCCAGAACTAGATTGACCTTTATTTAGGTATTACTGCATCTTAAAATGGCTAGATTGACTTTCACTATCTGGCGGTTATGTTTGTTACCATCTCACTTAAAATAAGACTGTGTTGTGTACCCCAAATTCATCATGGGCCCCAAGGTGGTATTTCATAGCTATTTCAGAGCAGCTGAAACTGAAGTATCAAGAGAAATATGCTATACACATTAAGATGCTATGGCAGAAGGGGAGGAGAGGTATGTGGTCTCAAATATAAGCACCAAATTTACAAGTCTCAGAAGGAATTACACAGACCAGGATGTGATGGAGATTTTCATATTAGCAGCTCTGTGCTCCAGGTATGGAGCCAAGAGAGTTGTTTACTAAACAATGGCAGGCGGTTCTCCTTTGAGAGGTTGGAGATTTCTAAATAAGATCCCGTGTGTGTGCCTGGTGGCTGAGTCGTGTCTGACTCTTTGCGACCCCATGGGCTGTAGCCTACCAGGCTCCTCCGTCCATGGGATTTTCCAGGCAAGAGTACTGGAGTGGGGTGCCATTTCCTTCAGGGGATCTTCCCAACCGGGTCTCCCGCATTGTAGGTAGACGCTTTACCGTCTGAGCCACCGGGGAAGTCCATCCTATAGCATTACCCAACAGCTAAAAATTACCAGGTACGTTTAAATGTCATATTTTACTTACTTGTATTGTTTATTCAGTTTGGGGACTATCAAGGCTTCATGCTTTCCCTCCTGCTTCCTGTAACTCTCCTTTGACCACCTCTTCTCTGTGCTTCTCTTCCATGGAGCAGGCGTACTCAAGAGGTGAAGCTCACATAGGTTCATTAGATGCCTTCTAGAAATGAGAAGGGAAGCAACCGTTTGTTGAATGCCTTCTCTGACCTGAGCACACACCTCATTCAGTCTTCACAATAATCTTAGAAGGTTTTGTTACAAACAAGAAAACTGAGGTCCAGAGAAGTTAAGCTACCAGCCTAAATGAAGGACCATCTGAAGTCCCATCCTTTACGTTTTTTTCATCTTCCTATGCTAAAGATAGTGTTTCATTCTCCTAGCTGACTTCTAGTATAGAAAACAGAATTGAAAGGTAGGCTGGAACATCTCTTGGGTTCATGATTTGAAGGCAGAGTTTAGCATTTTGCCCTCTCCACGGAGCTAACCCCCATAGCAGTGTTATCTATAATGCTGCTGGCTAATAATATCTGTACCTTGGTGAATATGAGCACTGACTAGCAAAAAGGGTATCCAGGGAAAACTTCGGAAGGTGGTAATGTGATGTTGCTATGAGCACACTTCTGAATGTGGGTAAAAAACCAAATCAGTACCACCTGGGTGCTTACTAACAGCACAGCTTCCTGCTCCTCGATGTTAATTGACCAGATCAGAATCTCTGGAGGTGTGGCCCAGGCATCTTCACTTCTGAGAAGTAACTTCTGGTGTTTCTGAAGCATCCTAACTTCTGAGGCTTATTGCTTTCATGTATGAAGCATGTATGAACCTGAGAGAGCCTATGCTTTGAAACTCCACGAGCTTCTCTGCAAAGTCTGCTTTTCTCTGGAGAATTGTCTTTTCTCTGCAAAGTGTCCATTTAGTACCACCAATTGCCTGCATTTTGGTGCTCAGACACTCAAAGACATAATTAAGGGAATTTCTTCTTTAAGAGCTTACTTTAAAAGCTTACCGCCCAGTATCTCGTACCATTATATGGCTTGTTTATTTGTTGGTCCTTCTTCAAATATGAAGTGAAATGTTGCCCTGAACAGCATCATAGTAAAATATAAAAATTATCTTCTGTGAAAAATGAAGTCAGGGCATACATCTGGGAATCCAACAGACTCTCAACTGCCTGTGTACAAAAATGTTTTTTAAGTTTGAAAACAGATAGCTGCCTGAAGGTCGCATATTTAAGGTCAGTTTCCCTGTTTCCTTCATTTTTGCCCTGTGGCAAAGCAAGGAAAGACTTCCAATGGAAAAAAAAAAGGAAAGAAAACCCAATATTGGCACTCCAATAGTAAGGGGATAATAAAGAGTGAGCCTGGAATTTCTCATCATTTGGATATTGGCATATTCTAATTTTCAGTTGGATAAATTAGCATGCAATATATTTCAGGTTGCAAGTTGACCTGATTTTGACCATATTTTGAGACATAAGTCAAAAAGTGTAATACCTTTAATAAAAGAAAATATTTAAATAAAGTGTTTAAAATTCAAAGTGAAGCATTGTTTGTATAACAGCCTGGGTACCTCTGTACAGGATATTTCTCTGAAGAGGCTAAAATGCCAGCTGAATTTTTTATCTATTTTCTCACCAACTTCTGGTGTCAATAAAGGAAGTCAGCACATTTTGTCTCTTTGAAGTTACTGTCTGCCTCAGAATTTTTTCACATCACTCCTTCCTGATTTCTGCTGAAAGAACCAAGGTATAAGAATTAATAAATAATAGGCTAATAATAACAGTTCTGGCAAACATTTATTGAGCAGTTATTATGTGCCAGGTGCCATGTTAAAGAGTGTATGTAGATTATTTCCTTCAATTCTGAAACAGCCCTATAAGTAGTAGTATCCTTCTGTTACAGAAGAGAAAATCAACAACCAATGCAAGTAATATCAATATTTATCAAACATTTTCTATGTCCTAGGTACTACCCTGCGCTACTCCCTATGTTATCGTAATCTTCAAAACATTCTGTCTGTAGTAGATGGGTATTTATTTTTGTTTCACACATGAGGAGACTGAAGTTGAAAGATGAAGCAGCTTATTCAAAATGACATTAACTGGCAGATATTAGCGTTTGTATGACCTCTTGGTTCTTCATTCTACTTGATGTTTGTCCTAAACTACATGTAAACTATCTTCCCATCTTATTTATTCTTTCCATGTTTATACTCTGAAGAAAAAACTAGTAATGTCTCATGTATCCAGTGACCCATCTCAAGGAAATGTACTCTTTTCTAGGGGACAACACTAACCTTGGAAAGGTATCTCGGGATGCCTAAAAAAAAAAAACCCACAACAAAAATGCATTATTTGGTAATGGTTGAGAACATGTGTTTGAATCAGACTTAGGTTTAAGTCCTGCTTTACCAGCTGTGTAACTTTGGAAAACTGATCTCTCTGGCTCAGTTTCATCATCAGTAAGATGAAAATAATGATAGCATTCTGTGTACCTAGTTAGCGCTCAGTGAAAGGTACTAGG
Organism: Muntiacus reevesi; assembly: GCF_963930625.1. Lineage (NCBI taxonomy): Eukaryota > Metazoa > Chordata > Mammalia > Artiodactyla > Cervidae > Muntiacus > Muntiacus reevesi. The sequence continues at coordinate 154,871,592 of NC_089250.1, forward strand.
GGTGGGTGTTGTTGATGTTATTCCTCCATTTAAGTCATTTAAAAAGTTCATTTTTGCAATTCTTTAGTTGTTTGCTTATTTCTCAACCCTCCGTGAAAGGGTTAAATTAAAGTAAGAAGGCTAGACACTATGAAATAAGAGAATTACTGTTAAAGAAAGAGTCATAAAACTGTCTTTAAACAATCAAATAATGGTTGCTTGTAATAATAACTTTAAATCAATTAAAAAATGGAAATATTCTCTATTCTTTGTTCAAGGAGACAGTGAAGTGTATTTTTGTGGTGTATTTTAGAAGTTTCTCATTAATTAATCAAATAAATGTTTGTTGCTTGAAGTTAAATCAGTTTTAATTATCTGGAAAGTTTTCTTTCCTCAAATACCCTGTTTCGCTGCAATGCTAGATAAATGAATTGTTACCCAAAGCCCTGTAGGGCTTTAAGTTTATTAGGGATGACAGACCCAAAATGCTACAGGGTTCACACGTGTAAACCACGTAACATAGAGAGTTGAGCTTATCATAGCTGATCTTGAGGGAGCCATGTCCCCACCTAAAACCATTTGGTGTTTAAAAACATGCTGGCCAAAGAGATGTGCCTGGAGCCGGCATTCAGCTCAAAGTTCATGACCCCCTGGAACGGATCACATTCATGGCCACTCAACTAGCTGTATGCGTGTTCACCTTGGAATCTGCTCCACTACCTGAAAAGTCTTGAGAACCTTAGGAGTCAAGACTAAGCCTTAGACCTCTCTGTGTCCCGCTGCCTTTCCTGCCCAGTACCTGCCTTTGGTGGTTATACAACTCTTGCTAATGACACAGGGTGTGTTTACTGGGGGGAGTGGGGTGGGGGTACATGTGCATGAACTCCACCAAGCAACATCCATCAAAGTGTTTCATTGGTACACATAAAAAGACAATGATGTTTATATGTTTGGTGAAAGTTTTTCAAGAAACAAAAAGCTAACACTAGAGCCCAAAGAAGGTTGTGTCTCCTGTCTGCTGTCTATTCTTAACTGGGAGGCAGTGCAATATAAGTGGAAAGACCATGGAATCAAAAAGAGATCCAGATTTTAATTCCAACTTCATCTTGTGCTGTCCTTTAGGACAGCTTTAGGATAATTATTCATTCTCTGCTTCCTCCTGCTTCTAGAGATCTCTGTATTTTCTAGCAAGCTCAGTAAGAAGTGCATTAAAAATGCATGTTAGGTGAGGTAGATCCAAGATCTAGTTGTGAAACGACCTTCAGCACATACCTGTCATATTGCCTGAACAAGTGAAGCAGTAATTCTTATTCCACTAAGCACTACAACTCCTTCACTTTCCCCCCCTTATTTTATTCTATTTTTCCCCCTTATTTTAAATGAAGTAGAACTAATGCCAGCATCTACCTTACCTTTGGTTTTGTACTTAAACAATGTTCCCCCAAAGCTTCAGGATATGATAAATTGTTGAAGTGTTCAATTTGTGTGTGTGTGTGGGTGTGTAACCTTTCATTTTCATCAATCTCTTCAGGTTCCTGGGGAATAATAGAGTTTTTTTTTTTTTTTTTAAATACTAAAATTTTAATTCCACTTTATATGAGTTACTTAAATTACAGTACTCATTGTATTCTCTGAATCATCGATTCCCAGGTATCTGAGTTTAAAAAATCAAATCAAATAAATCAAGTGATGAGTACTGTTTTAGGCACTGGAAAAAGCATGACTCAAATAGGCAAGACAGAAAATAAAAAAATTGGTGAGCACAGTGTAGAAAGATGCATTGGGTGAAGGAAGGTTTCAATGTCCTAGTCTAATTTTGGAGAATCCCAGGTGAGCAAAGGAAAACACCAAATGAATTCAACTTGGCTAGCAGTAGACTCTCTTGCTAAATTATTTGTGTGGCATTCCCCAGTCTTAAACCCCAATATTTGCATTTTCTCCTTGAAAAGATTTAGCTCAACCATTTCATTTTAAGAGAGAAAATAACCGCGTACCTGGTGCGTCAGATGGCTGTTCCATGATTACCCAGCCAGCTACGGGCAGAGGAAAGATCTAGATTCCATATCACTGTTGTATTTTGCTTCACTAACATGCAATTTCCATGACCACAGGGACCTTGTGTGGTTTGCACACCACTGTATCTCTCTTTGGTGCTAATAGTAGGCACTAAATAAATATCTGTAGAATGAATGATTGATTTCTCTCTTGAGATTTCACAGCCTAAAAATCTTTTTGCTTTCCCTCACCTAATGATGTATTTCCCTTGGCACAGAAAACTGATGAAAGTTGGGTCGTGTTCCTGTAGCTCGTTTTCAGTTTCTGGTTTACTGATAGATCTAACTTAGGGATCTTTTCATTATAATCTTTGTAGATGTTTTCATAAATGTACAAATCAAGACACTCTTCATGTGCATTTAAATATCACTGACGCTTGCCTTCTCTTTACAAGAGTGCATTTTGATAACAGCCAGAGGTACAGCGGTTTTCTGCTTCCTGCAATAAATGGTTGTTCATGTCCATCATGTTTTCAAGATTGTTTGCTTCATCTTTGTCCATGATGTGTGTGCCCTCCAGGGAAACATACTGGCTTTATTTTATAGTTCAGTTGAATTAATGCCATCTTCATTTAAATTAGAAAATTTTAAAGTAATTATAGAACTAAATTACCTTTCCCTTTATGAAATTAATATTTAAAATATAACTTGAAGGATGGCACTCTGTTATTCTCATGATTATTTATGAAGATACAATCATAAAATCATTTCATTGCCTTGTTTACTTTCTAGGCAGCACTGGAACTATTTAAGGTCATTCTGCTTGATAAACTTCACAGTTTTACCACTTAGATTGTTCTGTTCAATTAATACTGTTGCATAATTTTCGATGATGTCTTCTTGAAGTGAATTTTTACCCTTACCTGTTTATTGTACAGCAAAGTTTAAACCTCTCAGAGTGTCCATGATGATATTCCTCTGTTCATTCTATATATTTATCTTTTGCCTATTCCCATCCTTTTCCTCTGAAAAGACCAGAACTTCCCATTTCTACTGATTAATAGCTCTTTCCTACCTGTATTTTACATGCATATTATTTTAGCATGCACTTAATTACCCAGCCATTTCTGAGTAGCTAGTAGGTACAGTGCACTGAACTGACATTCAGGTGACACTCATATTTAATAGGCTCAGAACTGTGCCATTTTCAAAATATAAACTTTGGAATGTAAAGAAAATAAAATCTATTTCAAAGTGGAACTTTGGAATAAATATCAAACTCTCAAGAGTATCTTGAGGTGGGGTGTTGATGATTGTTACCTATAATCGTAAAAATTTAAGAATGCATTACTTTCATATTCAGAACACTTAACAATAAGATGTTTCCTGGTAACTACATCAAGAAATCCCTTGTCCTATCAATTCCGTTCAGTTCAGTCACTCAGTCATGTCCAACTCTTTGCGACCCCATTGACTGCAGCACGCCAGGCCTCCCTGTCCATCACCAACTCCTGGAGTTTACTCAAACTCATATCCATTGAGTCGGTGATGTCATCCAACCATCTCATCCTCTGTTGTCACCTTGTCCTCCCGCCTTCAATCTTTTCCAGCATCGGGGTCTTTTCAAATGAGTCAGTTCTTCACATCAGGTGGTCAAAGGATTGGCGTTTCAGCTTCAACTTCAGTCCTTCCAATGAATATTTAGGACTGATTTCCTTCAGGATGGACTGGTTGGATCTCCTTGCAGTCCAAGGGACTCTCAGGAGTCCTCTCCAGCACCCCAGTTCAAAAGCATCATTTCTTTGGCACTCAGCTTTCTTTATATTTCAACTCTCACATCTATACATGACTACTGGAAAAACCATAGCTTTGACTAAATGGACCTTTGTTGGCATAGTAATGTCTCAGCTTTTTAATATGCTGTCTAGGTTGGTCATAACTTTTCTTCCAAGGAGCAAGCATCTTTTAATTTCATGGCTGCAATCACCATCTGCAGTGATTTTGGAGCCCCCAAAAATAGTCAGCCAGTGTTTCCACTGTTTCCATCTATTTGCCATGAAGTGATGGGACCAGATGTCGTGATCTTCATTTTCTGAATGTTGAGTTTTAAGCCAACTTTTTCACTCTTCTCTTTCACTTTCATCAAGAGGCTCTTTAGTTCTTCTTCACTTTCTGCCATAAGGTTGGTGTCATCTGCGTAGCTGAGGTTATTGCTGTTACTCCTGGCAATCTTGATTCCAGCTTGTGCATCATCAAGCCCAGCGTTTATCATGACATACTCCACTTATAAGTTAAATAAGCCAGGTGGCAATATACAGCCTTGACGTACTCCTTTCCCAATTTGGAACCAGTCTGTTGTTCCATGTCCAGTTCTAACTGTTGCTTCCTGACCTGCATACAAATTCCTCAGGAGGCAGGTCAGGTGGTCTGGTATTCCCATCTCTTTAAGGATTTTCCACAGTTTGTTGTGATCCACATAGTCAAAGACTTTGACATAATCGATAAAGCAGAAGTAGATGTTTTTCTGGAACTCTCTTGCTTTTTCGATGATCCAGCGGATATTGGCAATTTGATCTCTGGTTCCTCTGCCTTTTCTAAATCCAGCTTGAACATCTGGAAGTTCACGGTTCACGTATTGCTGAAGTCTGGCTTGGAGAATGTTGAGCATTACTTTGCTAGCACGTGAGATGAATGCAATTGTGTGGTAGTTTGAGCATTCTTTGGCATTGCCTTTCTTTGGGATTGGAATGAAAACTTACTGTTTCCAGTCCTGTGGCCACTGCTGAGTTTTGAAATTTGCTGGTGCACTGAGTGCAGCACTTTCACAGCATCATCTTTCAGGATTTGAAACAGCTCAGCTGATTCTTTCCCCTCCACTAGCTTTGTTCGTAGTGATGCTTCCTAAGGCCCACTTGACTTCACATTCCAGGATGTCTGGCTCTAGGTGAGCGATCATACCATCGTGATTATCCAGTTGTGAAGATCATTTTTGTATAGTTCTTCTGCGTATTCTTGTCCTGTATCTTAGTGCATAATATGTACAGGGAGTGAACTGTACATATCTGGATGGTATTTTTTCAAATATTTTAGATCATGACATAGTAAGAAATACATTTCACATCACCATGCATATTACACACATATACACATACGTAGCTGAAATGAATATTTCATAAAAAGATACTTATCTTTTAACTATGAGTAATGTACACTTTTAGCTCTATAGACAGAGAAGCCTGGTGAGCTACAGTCCAGGGGCTTGCAAGAGTTGGACACAGCGTAACAACTAAGCCACCACCAATGCACACTAATGTTTTCTAATCTTGTATTTTTTTTAAATAAAGAAACTTCAGTCTTGATTTCTAAATTGATTTTATAGTCCATCTGCCAAGTCAGAGTCCACAGTTTGTGTTGGGGGTACACAGATAAATCTTCTTTAGTCCTAATTTACAGCTTGTATATTCTAATAAGAAACATAAGTTCTTGTATACAAAGAACTCTTATTGAAGTATACAACATGTAAGTTCTATAAGATAATATTTCCTGAATATCCATTTATGAACCGCAGCCACAACATTCATCTCATCTATGTACCACCATACAGTTTTATTTACTTAACATTTTTCTATCAATCAACTTTAAGAAGATGGAAACTTTTTTATTACATAGCCTTGTCCTGTGTGAAATCATGAATTAGATGCTCCAGTTTCTTCTAATACCTAAATACATAAGTAATTATATAAATACTAAAGTAAAAACGATTTTATGTACCACTAGCAGACCCCCACTCTTTAGTAAATAGTTAAAAACAAAGCATGTTACAGGGGTTTGTGAAACTAAGTCTGGATTTACAGAGAGTGTACCACTTGGGGTTGGACCTTGAAGATAGGAGAGGTCACAAAGGAGACCATCTGCTGTGGATAGAGCACTGTGAACAAATGCACAGTGAATAAAAAATTTTGGGGGGAATAGCAAAGTAGAAAGTTTAGCTACAGGCATTGAACACAGGTGGGGATTTGCAGGAGGTAAGGAAAGAAAGGCAGTGAGAACTTATAGGACCATGAATGCCAAAGAGGTGGGTCTTAATGTCATGGGCAATTAGAAGCTATTAAAGGTATTTGAACAATGAGGTGATATAATGAAACCTATACTTAGGGAACATTATCCCAGCAATAGTGTGGGAAAGAAACTGAAAAGAAAGGGCTGATTTGAATTATAATTTAATTTAAAAAATTATGTTTTTAAATCAGGCATAGATCTTATGTCTTTCATTAGATTAAATGAGCACCCTTCCAGCCAGTCAAGAATTGCAGGAGGGTACAAGACAGGAGAAGAAAACACCACAGACCACCAGACCCACTCACTGTTTGACTTTAAGCAAATTATTTACTCATTCTCTATTTCTATTCTTTTTTCAAATGGAATGAATAATGCCTATCCTTTCTCATAGACCTGCTGAGAAAAGCAAATGAAAAAAGTGTAAAAACCTTATGCAAATTAGCTTTCTTATTGTATTTGAACTTTTTGAGCCAAACAGGTGACCTGGTAATAATTATGATTTAGGAGATGAGTCTGACCAGTGGCACATCAGTTAATTCAGAGGAGAAAGAATGGTGAGGAAGAGCATTTAGGACACTGTGGCAGCATGCCATAGAAGTCTTAATTAAGCTTGAACTAGAGTTGTGGAATTAGGAATGAAGAAAAGAGGGCAGATGCAAGAGACATCACTGAGGAAGACTCAACCAAGGCTCAGCCATTGGGCTGTAAGGTCAGGTAGTGGGGAGCATGGAGTGAAGAGAGGGGAGGGGAGAGAAATCCTCAGTGGTTCCAGGTTTCCTTCTGAGTAAAAGGTGTGCCATTAAACAGTAAAGAAACTTTGAAAGAAGGAATAGGTTTGGTGGTGGGGAGTGGGGGAAGACCCGAGTTTCAGGTATCAACAAGATGCTCAAGTTATACTGTTGAGCAGGCAGTTGGAATTTGAAGATCAAAGCTTAAGAATGATGTTATAGCTGGATATATAGAATATAGACATAAATTGTCCTTGAAGTGATGATAATTTAAGCCTGTGTATTTCAGACTTTTAGCCTTTTAAGTGCTACTTGAAAGTTTTTTGACATACTTGGGACCAATACTTGTACTCTTATTTAATATTTCAAAATCTATTTAAAATTAACTCACTTTTTAAAAGCATAACCTATTCTAATTTGTAATAATATCTATGAAATCTCTGAGTTTGATGTGATAGATATGTTTTAAAAATACAAATTAAAATAAACACACAATTAACTATATTTCATGATTATAGGATGCACATCTTTTCACAATTTAACATTTCTGAAAGTAGGATGTTTTACCATTGATGGCATCATACAATCTCTGTTGGCCAGCCAGTGGTGGGGATATACTTGTCAACATCAACATATAAATCAACTTGGTTGTTATTCCTAGTGGCGTGAGTGGAAAACTGCAGTCCCTCAATATTTCAGTTAGCAAACCATTTAAAGATCTTTAGAGAAACGAATGTGGGTTTTAACTATTGTCTGCAAACCTTACTCTCTGGTACAAATAAGAAAGCGCTAACATGGAGGCAGAATGAGCATCAACACTGTGGAAGAGCGTTCCAGTTGAAGTAGCTGAAGACACATGAGAATGTCTCAGCCCCCATGCTCCTGATGGCTCCTAGGGTGTCCATGACTCTGAGCTGGAAAGTGGTTCAGAAGAGTTAAACGTGATTGTGAGAAAACTTTAGGAAAATCTTCACCTGTTTGTTTTGCTTATATTGCCTCAGTGTGTGCACAAGAGTGATGTATATATATAGAAAAAAAAAACTCTCCATGTGAGAAATCTAAAAGATCCTTTTGTATAAGATTAAAATGTTAAGTGATAAGAAAGCATTGTATTGTAATTTAATTGGCGGCCATTTTCTAAGTCATATATTTTAAATGGCGCATCTTACAGTGGATGCCGTCCAAGGTTAGATTAAACAAAGTATCCAAATAAAAAAAGTGGCAGCTCATGTTCCACTTAAAGTCATCTCATAAATACTGCTTTATGGAAGAACATTTAAGCCAGGGGGATACATAAGATCACCAAGAGAATATTTATACAGAAGAAAAGAGCCTTAGAATACTGAGGAAAGTCTGCATTCCATAGGAGAAAGAGGAGTCTGGGTGTGGAACTAGAGAGGGTTAGTGGATGACTCTAGGCGGTGCAGCATCATGGAAGCCTGAAAAGGAGAGTTTGTTGTTGTTGTTCAAAAAAGAGAAGTAACTTAGAATAATTCAGTACTTCAGAAGACCTGGAAAGTACTCAAAAAGATAGAAAATGGTGGCTTTGAGGAGTAAGAGAACATGAATAGTAGAAAGTTGATCCTAGACGTCTCTTTTTAAGAAAGAGTAAGTAGAGAAATAAGATGATGATTGTAAAGGATCAGAATTTAAAAAATTTCCCCCTTTTACTCTGGAGCCCTGAACATGTTTTGGGAACAAGAGGTAGGAACTTATAGAGTCATAGTGATGCCAACATGAAGCAAAATAACTGCCCATCTCAGGACCTGGAAGTTGTGCAAGGAGATGGAATCAATAGCACATATTGAAGATATAACCTTAGAAAACAGAAATGTTTCCTCAGAAGCAGGGATGAAGGAAGAGGGAGGTAGAGTGGATTTTGAATAACATCGATTTTGAAAGGGGAGAACTTCAGAAGGAGTGCCATGATTCCAAACAAGAACCCTGTTACTCCCTGAAGGTGAAGGACAGGGTCAAGGGCTTAGAAGGAGGTGGGAAAGGCTCAAAACAGTTGTAGGAAATGTCAAGAGGACTCAGCACGAGCTGAGTCAGAAGTAGTTGAATTGCCGTGAGCACCCAGCTGAGGTCTGGAGGCATGCATTTGTAGCGGGTTCACCAGTGTGGTTTCACAGGTCTCCCCAGGATTGCTTGGCAGACCAGGAGTAGGAGCCAAGAAAGCAAACCGTGGAAAGTCGATGCCTGTTGAGAACTGACAGAGTAGGAATGACAGGAGAACAAAGAGTAGTGATTGTAGGGTAGTAGCGGGTACAAAGTGGAAATGGCTAACTGTGGGAGGTAGGCCAGATGGAGAGGCAATGGGAGGCCAAGTCAGGGTGATGGACAGAAGGAAAGGGGGGGCCTTGGGTGATTGACACTCCCACTGTACACAGAGGACCAGGAGGCAAGAGGAGGAATGTGCGAATCCAGTTGACTGAATGGAGATTTTGAGAACTTCAAGAGACTTTAAAAATACAGGACTTAGGGATAATTATGCACCAGAATTACAGAGGTATATGTCTTCTTAAAGGGCAGCCTAGTGCTTAATAGCAGTAGATTTCTATTTAAATCCAAGTCCAACTAGCATTTACGCACTCACTGTGTGACTGCTTAGACATAAATTTTCCTTCCCCACATCCACTCTGCTTTGTTCCTTGGATGACAGACACTGTGTGGACCACACCAGCGAGCTCCCTTGCCCTCTGGGTTCCAATTAGGTTCATTCAGTGGGAAGCACTGGCAGGACACAGAACGCAGAGAGGAGAGTAAGGTTGGAGTATGGATTCTCCCAGCTCTCTTCCTGTGGGATTACACTGAACTGATTGCATCTGTCTGCAAGGCTGTTTCTTTCACAGTCCCTGACCTCTCATCTTCTACCTCCCTTCTAGTGGTAGTAACTTGCCCACTGTTAGCTTGCCCCAGGCTAATGTGCCTGGCCTTGTGGATTTCCACACCTTTTAAATAGTCTCTTTATTAAAGATTGTTTAAATTACCCAGTTTGATGATGTGTTCTATTTTTCTATTGGGACTCTGATAAAATCACCTTGGGCAAGTTACTTAGGCTTTCAGCCTCACTTTTCTAATCTGCAAGATTGACATAATAATAGTACCTACATCGTAGGTTTAGTAGAAGGATTAGACATGATACTGTAAAATCCTTACACAATGCAGGCCTTAATAAATGATGATGATGATGTAGGATAGACTCTGGAATTTCCATTTATCCAGGTATAGATTTACGGAGATCTGTAAATCAGGGACGGAGTGTTTATATTAGCAAGTCACATTTTCTGATGTATCCCTATCAGTGGCAGAATTGAAGAGACAAATTGGATGGAGAAGGAGAAACTAGCCATCTAATAATGGCTTAGTCCCTCTTAGTCCCTCCGCCCAAAGGCATTTTAAATTCGATGGTTGTTGTTGTTTAGCTCAGTTGCATTAGACTCTTTTGTGATCCTATGGACTGTAACCAACCAGACACCGCTGTTCAGAGGATTTCCCAGGCAAGAATACTGGAGTGGGTTGCCATTTCCTTCTCCGGTGGATCCTCCCAAGCCAGGGATTGAACTCACGTTTTCCTGCATTGGCAGGCAGATTCTTTACCACTGAGCCACCAGGGAAGCCCCTTCAGTTGATGATATCACGTATTAGTTGGTGGGAAGAAGAAATAGGCAAAATACTCACCATTACAATTGGAATATCTTTAACATACAATCTAAGTAAAAAATAGTGTGCCTGCTGCAACTTCAAGGCAATTTCTCTGACTGTTTCCTCTTTGACACACTTCTCACCCCTGTTAAGTGTGCAAATTGTGCACCTATCACTGGTCCTCTTGATGGTTGAAACTTCTTTGGTTTTCTTGGTTATATGGCTGTTTGAAACCTTTGAATACATGGCTGTGCCTTTTAGGTAGCACAAAAGTAGTGGTTTTTAAAACTCTGGGTTTCAGAATGACTTTAGTGGAGGAGCAGCTCTGAAACTTACCATCTTTCACTTGTTGGACTTAACCAGGCAGTGTTTAGAATTGGTTAAGTGTTCTGAATCATTAATTCATGATAGCAATGCTAGCTCATACTTGATTAGAGCCTCATAATTTGAAAGCATTTTTAGTCACTTTTCAAAAATGGAGACATTGTTGTTTTGGAAATATAAATCTATTACTCTGAGGCAAACCACCAGGAGGCCACCATTGTGCTGCAGACATTGATGGACACCAATGAGTATATCTCATCTGTAAGAACTTCCCGGGAAATAAAGTCTTCACACCTCCACCAGTGACTCACTCAAGTTTACCAGTGACTGTGATACTCGGGAAGGAAGGCATTTTTGCCGAATGTACTCAGACGTATACGCCTGTATTCACTGAAGCACTTCTGTAAACTTCACAGATCATTTAAGTAGTCACATTTCATGTCCTATATACATGTAGGCATCTTACAGAGATGAAGCTGGAAAGGGGGCACAGTCAAAGAGTAAGCCATGATCAAGAGCAGGCTTCCCAGGGCTCAGCTGGTGTTTTCATGATTCTCTTGTGCTTTTTTGACCTTGGGTGCTGCTGAGAACAGAGAGGATACGTGTGGCCATGCTCACCTGTGGAGTTTTAAATCAGGGGTAACAACTTCAGTTTGCTTACGTCTTGTTATTCATTCTCTCGGGCCCCTAAATTTTGCTTTTTGAAAACTCTCAAATCCGGAGGCTACTTCTGCATGGGATGTATTTATGTGTCTGTCTGTTCTATCAGGAATGTGGTTGCATTCAGGTCTGTTGTCCTGAGCGCCTTTGTTGGTAGCTGCATTCCGTGCAGTTCGGTCTTTCAGCCTCATGTATTTACTAACTATTCAAATGCCTTGTGGTATTCACACACAGATTATGTAAACTAAAAAAAATACATTATTAAGGCGGTGGCTGCTGTGAATGGATTATTACAATTTGCCTATCATGGTAATGGCACCTGTTAGAGGTGTGATACAAAAGGCAGTGACAGGCAGTGTAATTTAGTAATTGTGGCCATTGTACTGTGTGGCTGATCAGTTCACCAGGCAAGTATAAAGGAACCAGTGTTGTAGCAGAGCAGGGGTGGGTACGCTTAATAGAGGGAGCTAGTTGTGTGCTGAAAGAGACTTTTGGTGGAGGGCTAACTCCCAGGGGGCAACTTCGAATGAGTTGAAAAGAATGAACAAAAGTACAAAAATGGTACAGGTTTTCCTATTTCAGCTCTTAAAGTGACAGACGAGTCATGTTGGTGCACGTTGCCAGCACTTTCTCCTACTGCCAAAATAGCTTTTTTCCCCCCAATACTCTAAGTTGCCTTGTTCGTATGGCAGTCACATATAATATATCCTTTTCTTCTCTTATGTGTAAAACATTCTGTGTCAAAGTTCAGATCAAACTGGCATAGGAGGCAAATGCACTGAAGTTTGAGAAAACTGTTTACAGTCTGCAAAAGAGTGCATAACTGCAGATTCAGAAAAGATATAAACTTGTATATCCTCTTCCTCTGTTAATTTTCCTGTTCCCTTAGTATTATTTTAATATCATGGGTGATTTTGGTACTAATCTGTAAATTAGTATACTGCTAAATTAGTATACTGCTAGTCAGTGTGAATTCAGGCTGAACTTAGGCATTTGAGTGGGTTACAGAAATTAACAGTAAGAATTTATAAAGCATATTTTTCCCCTTACCTCAAGAACTTATGAAGTCAAGCCATTTCTTGAGGCTCTACTGAGAAATACTTGAGAAGGGAATGAGGGGAAGCACAATAAAGGGGACCAAATATACCAAAGATGATTTTCGTATACCTGTGGTGTCAGGCAGAGTATAGAATGTGCCTTAGAAACAGCAATTTTCCCCACCTGTCTCTTGTTTACTGTCCCCATTCAAATCATGATTGTCAACAAACAGCTTTTTTTTCAGAGTGGATATTGAATACTCTTTATGGGTCAGGCAATGTACCAAACTCTTTATAAGCATTTCTTCATTTCCTCTTTGCACCTCTCTATGAAGTATGGGTAGCATTACTGTCCCCACTCAACAGATAAGGAAATAGAGCCTCGGCAGGTTCCATAACCTCCTTCTATGCAGTGAGTTGGGATGATGTATTCACATTGTCTCCATGTTTATATGTGTTTTTATATTTCTCTAGAGGGAGAGTGATGTATGTGGAAAAATAGGACACTCAGTTCTGAGTATCTGTGTTATATTTGTAATGAAGTTTGACAGAGTCTTGAAAATAGAATTTTGAAAAATTAGTCATAAGATTCCAGAATCTTATCAAGGAATAAAGTATCAGCATTTTGTCTCACAAATCATTTTAATAGCACAAGCTATATGAACTAGGTCCTTTATTTAAAGTGAATCAACTTGTGGAATATATGATGCTGCTGGAAGCCAGCCCTGTTTTAATAAAGGGCCATGCAGAGGAAAGTGTAGGCTGCAAAATGTCCAGTCACATCTCTTAAGTTGTGTAAATAGTGTTGCAGACAGTGCTAGACATGTGTGAATGGGTGAGGTATTCCCCTGTTCTAAATGCCTCATGCAGGCCTTTGGCCATCAGCCTGATGAAACGGGCATGCCACTGAAGAGGGTGCCAGCTGAATAGATGCAGTTGTATGATATTTAAAACATGATTTTGTACTTGTGCTGCGTAGAACAGCTGTTACAGCTTGTTACTTTTCTTTGTACCAGTTTTGACATCTGAACATTTTTAGCTGGAAAAGAATGTCATTTTCATGAAAGAACTTCCTGTACAATAAAGTTAGCATTTATAGTCATCCTAACGTATGTGATGATTTGATAGGCTTGAATATTCTAATAGACAGAAGTTTCCTTTTTCCACTTCCTAGAAATCATTCCCAAGTTTGCAGAGCCATGGGGGAAAGATAGAGGGGGCTTATTTCTGGCATCACATCTTACAAAGAAGCAACAAAGTCATGGATTTTTGGGAGGAGAGGAACTGTGTCACTCGCCCTTCTCTGCTTCTGCATCATAATTCAGTAACTATGGAAAGCATTAACATATTGACATAGTGCATGTAAATAGTATTCCACAGCTGTAATCTCAAGCAGAGAAAGCCTTGAAGGTTTTGGACAGACAGAAGTGGAATCAGAGATCAATATCCTCTAGTTTAAAGATTGTACTTAGGTCTGATAAAACCACCTGGGTTTCCTCAGCTGCTGAGGTCAAGGATGTGGCCGCAAACCCGTGTGCTCATCAGACTATTGGAGTCAAGTCCTCTGTTTGTATACAGTGTATAAATGGGAATGTGGATAAACACTGCCCTCTCCAACCACATAATTACATCGATTGCCGAAAAAACCCAAAAATGTACCAAAATATCACAGGGAAGCTATTTCTAACACGACTTGCTCTTCATGGCTAAGTGGCCGCCACTGTTTTTTTTTTTGTCTTTTTTTTTTTCCTTCTAAATTATGTGTTCTTGTTTCAAGCATTTAGATGATGCAAAACAGATTTTTGTGGCAGCCTTCTTTTTCGCAGCCAAAAAAGCATTCAAGGAAGCACTATACTCCTCCAAAGTTGCTATTTATTCTGGACCTTTTGTGTTACCGGCGTAAACCCATTTCATTTTAAAAGGAGAAATCACCTACTTTGGCTATTTTTTTTTTAGAACTGTTAATAATACCGATAAAACATCTAACAATGATGGAAAATGGAAGTCTTTAAATGATTAGTTAGAAAGGAATATGAATAAATGAACATAATAGGTGCAAAAAGTAATAACTTTTCTCTTTATGGTTTTCCAGCAATGCTCAGAATAAGCAGATTCCTTCCAACAGAGACTTACTAATTCTTCATTCATAAAATAAAAGATAGCTTTGTGATTGCTTGTGACCTGTAATCTCAAAAACAAGTAATAGTTTTATTATCAATCTTTTAACATCCACTTCCTTATCTCTGTCCCCTTCTCCATTTTTTTTTTCTTTTCTCTGTCTCTGCTTCTTTTCTCTGGATCCTTCCTCCTCACTCCTCCTCTCACCAATCTCCTTAGAAACAACTGTGGTTAGCAGAGTCGGAAGTCAAAACAGTCACTCTCATAGCCCTGGTAAAAAAGACCAAAGTAAACAAATTCACAATTTCTCATTTCCAACATCTCCATTTTGCACATCCTATTATTATGGCACTTAGTTTTAGGGTAACCACTGGTGATTTAGTTGTCTAAAAATGGCCAGTGGTTTTTTAGCAGAAAACATGTTTTATTCTTTCATGGACCTTGAAATTTAAACTCAGAAATTCCACATCCATAAACTTAGCTTGTTCTGGCACCATCCATTTATATATGTAGGTTCCTATTTCCATTTGTTTGTCTGATTTTCTTAGGCATTAGAGTTAGCATCTGAGTAGGGTATCATGTGTTTCAGTGGGCCCTTATGTCCACTGATAATATCCATTTTAATAGGTATTAAAATCAGTTGTTGTAAGAATGCTTCAATTACATCTGATTTGTCAGAAATTATTACTTTTCTGTTTCTAGTGTTTGTAAAAGCATATTCAAAGTCCTTAGCAGATCCCCTGGAGAAGGAAATGTCAATCCACTGCAGTACTCTTGTCTGGAAAATCGCATGGACAGAGGAGCCTGGTAGGCTACTGTCCTTGGGGTCGCAAAGAGTCAGACACAACTGAGCGACTTCGCTTTCACTTTAGCTCTATAAATGTTCTGAGTGAATACTCTTTTCCCCAAAATTCATGTACCTATCATCACAATAGTCTTGTGAAAACCTCAGAG
Source organism: Muntiacus reevesi (assembly GCF_963930625.1). Classification (NCBI taxonomy): domain Eukaryota; kingdom Metazoa; phylum Chordata; class Mammalia; order Artiodactyla; family Cervidae; genus Muntiacus; species Muntiacus reevesi. Next base: position 154,887,090 of record NC_089250.1, read on the forward strand.
GAGTATAATGTATGTTCTCAAGAATCGGTAACATAAGAGAAAGAGGTTAAACAATGTGGGACTAGAAACTGAAATGGAGACTGGCACAGAGAGTGAATAAGAGTGTGACTAAGAAAAAGGAATTGGAAAGAGTATCAAGGGAAAAGGACCTAGTACTGTTTGTTACACATTAATGAAGAAGAAGAAAGAAAGCTAATAAACTTTGATGAAGGAGAACATGTCAAGTGGTATGTTAAATGGAATTCTCTGAAATCCAATATCAAAAGACACTTCTGCAGAAAATGTTGAAAATTTAATACTATTAAGTTACACTTCTTAAGGAACTCAATGTAACGAGCACTATCTAGGCCTAGTCCCATAATTTGGATGGATTAATTAGTAAAAACATAAACACAGCTATTCTCAGATTCCAACTGGTAGAACTGAAATTTAAAAAGTGTATTACAAAAAAGTAGTAGGATTTTTTGAAGGTTATATTTCCCTCAATATCAGGGAGGAAAGTGACTTTTAGAGTTGCCTTATTCCCCTCCCTCCAAATTCCTAAACTGTTTTAAGTGCCTCTGATGCTTTCTTACATTCTTAATACACTGTTTTAAGGAGAAGGGTGGTTGTGTGTATGTGTGTTTTTCCCCTTAAATTGCCCTTTGTTGATTTTAGTAAAAATAAGGTTTAAAAGTCACGTCTTTCCCACTGAAATTAAATTAAAAACTACTGCAGCTCTGATGTCATGAAAGAAAAATGAGGTGGATTTAGACAGGAAAATGGTGTAAAGAAAATGTTATGGGGCTTTTAAAGGAGCTTGTACAGTGTCTTCTAACTTGAACTAAGCTGTGATTGTGTGTTCAGTCTGTGTGTCTACACTGAACTTATTTTTATGTAAAGAAAAAGTAGACAAGCAACAGAAATATATATATATATACACATATGTATATATATATATATATGGAAATAGGGCCTGGAGCAAAAAGCAATAAATATAGTTTGTTTATTCAGCTCCTCTAAAAAAGTTGTAATTTCGACTATATCATTATGAAGTTTTTTTTTCTTTTGAAAAAAAATGACTAATTTCTCGAGCAAATCTGTATTAAAAGTAGCACATGTAATAAGCTGCAGAGTAAAACTTCAGGTTAGTGTATACATAGGAATTACTACTTGTTGAAGTTTGAAGTCATCCAGTGAAAGACTGAAAATGTTATGTTGTAACATGTTTGATAATTGTTTATTAAATTCTGAGCTAATTTTATGTCTTCCTTTGGGAAAAAAATGAAAATACCCTCTTATAAACTGAAAGCAGAAAGAAGGATGAAGTGGCGTTTCACTTAACTTCATTCATCTTAAAGGCAGTCTCTTTCCTGAGTCTTAGAACTGCAGGTAGGAAGTAGTGGTGAGTAGTAATTCATGAATGGTTTTATGAGCTCTGCCAGTCCATATGCCTCACACAGGCTGTCATTTGTGTAGGGCTTTAATGCATTGTACTACATATTTAGCACGTCCTCTTAACTGACAGCATTAACTTCCGTGCACGTCATCACTGTGTCATGAGTTTGTTTAATCACATTGCTCCTTTATTTCGGGCTTTGTCCAGCTTTCTTACCTCCCTTAACACCTTCAATCATGCTCAGAACCCAGTTCCTGGCAGGGAGGTATTTATTTCAGTCAGAAGCATCCAGGTAGCTTTCTGTAATCACTTTGCCTGTAGATTTCAATTCTTTGCTTCCTCATCTTTTCTTTTCAAAGTTTTATATTGCAAAGGCAAATGTCAAAGATTTCTGCTCCTCAGAAAACTGTTTCATATGCTTAATTGTGTCTGAGAACTGATTTGCCATCATAAAATTACAAATTCTTTCTCCTCAAGAAGTGGGGGCGTGGGGGAGGAGGGGAAATGAATTGCAGAGAATAGCATCCAACTTATCTGAAAATAATAGTAGAGACTGGCTAACATTTATCGAGTACTCACAAGATGTAGACACCATTCTTAGTGCTTTACATGTTGTCAAGTCCTCATAACAACCCTCTAAAGTAGGTTTCGTTTTCGTCCCCATTAAATGGCAGCCCACTCCAGTACTCTTGCCTGGAAAATCCCATAGATGGAGGAGCCTGATGGGCTGCAGTCCATGGGGTCGCGAAGAGTCAGACACGACTGGGCGATTTCACTTTCACTTTTCACTTTCATGCATTGGAGAAGTAAATGGCAACCCACTTCAGTGTTCTTGCCTGGAGAATCCCAGGGACGGCGGAGCCTGGTGGGCTGCCATCTATGGGGTCGCACAGAGTCAGACACGGCTGAAGCGACTTAGCAGCAGCAGCCCCATAGTCAGAGACTATAGATAGCTTGGGCTTCCCATGTGAGCAAAGAATCCACCTGCTATACGGGAGGCACAAGTTTGATTGCTGGGTTGGGAAGATCCCTGGAGGAGAAAATGGCAACCCACTCCAGTATTCTTGCCTGGGAAATCACATGGACAGAGGAGACTGGTGGGCTACAGTCCATGTGGTCTCAAGGAGTCAGACGTGACCGAGCACGCTCACCCTTAGGTAACCTACTGAAAGTTCACTATTGAATAACAGTAGAGCGGGGATTTCAACCAGCATTCTGACATCAGAATTCTTGATCTGGAAAGAATCTGAATTCTTGACCAGGAAATTATTACCACACACACAAGTGTTAAGTCAGAAGAGGAAAAAAATTATGTTGTGAAAGCCTGAATTTATTTCATGAGAATTGCAATGTTCATTTCCTTAAAGATGATGATTTATAGTTTTCTTCCTTTTTATAGATTTAATGTGTATAGGGATTGAAGGGCCAAACCTTAATGTTAGGGTGCTATTTAAGTGTAGATTTCTAGGTTTCATGACACAATATTTTTGTACTCAGAATATGAACTCAGTTACTGAACATAGCCTACTTTTCCACCCAGTTGTTTTTGTCCTAATCTCCATTAGGGGTATCTGAGTCCTACCCATGTTTCTTGATATTTAGCAAGAGATGAAAGTTGGTGACCACTCAAAAGATTATACATGGGTGATTTGATATCAATAATTTATTTTGTTACTCAGGGATGATAATGAAAATGTATGTTTAGTGAGTCAGGGAAAGTTATAAAGAGGAAAGTAGACTGTTGGATGCATACACACACACACACACATATAGAGTGGGAATCTACTTCTCTCTATATGTGTGTATGTGAAATACACATATTTTATATGTGCATATGAAATTTATTTCATTAGATTATTTTTTATTTATTTCATTAGACCAGAGATTGGGAATAAGAACAGAAGTTATGCCCAGGATAATTAGTATACAGAAGGAATTATCTTCAAGGACTTCCCTGGTACCAGTGACTCAGACTCCACATTCCCAATACAGGGGGCCCTCATTCAGCCCCTAGTCAGGGAACTAGATCCCACATGCCACAACTAACAGTTTGCATGCCCCAACTAAAGATCCCAGATACAACTAAGACCTGACACAGCCAGATATAAATAATTTTCTTTTTTTTTTTTTTTTTAAGAATTAGCTCCACCTAAGGTATCTCTGTTCTGGGCTATAATAGTAGAAGCTGAGCATTTAAAGCATAGGCATTCAGCTTCCTATTTGTTCTCAGAATTAAGTTACAAAAGATAATGTCTAAAGCAATATATTTCTTAGTATATGAAATGTACCCTCTCAGAGCTTTAACCCAACTCTTGCTGGTAAGGTAAAATCCAGAAATCTCAGTCTGGTCTTTAAGACTCTCTAGCTCATTCTGCCATATCTTTCAACATCTGTGCTCCAATTGTACCTCATTATCTGATTATCCTGCAAATTACTTGGCATGGCGGGCAGAATGGGCTCCTAAAGATGTCCATGACCTAATTCCTAGAAGCTGAGACTAGTTTACAATACGTGGTAAAAGAGATTTTGCAGATGTCATTAAGGTTATATAGCTTAAGATATAAGAGCATCAAAGAATTGATGCTTCGGAACTGTGGTGTTGGAAAAGACTCTTGAGGGTCCCTTGGACTGCAAGGAGACCAAACCAGTCAATCCTAAAGGAAATCAATCCTGTATGTTCATTGGAAGAACTGATACTGAACCTGAAGCTCAAATACTTTGGCCACCTGATGTGAAGAACTGACTCATTGGAAAAAACCCCGATACTGGGAAAGATTGAAGGCAGGAGAAGGGGTCGACAGAGGATGAGATGGTTGGATGGCATCACCGACTCAATGGACATGAGTTTGAGCAAGCTCTGGGAGTTTATGATGGACAGGGAACCCTGGTATGCTGCAATCCATGGGGTCACAAAGAGTCAGACATGACTGAGCAACTGAACTGAACTGACTGAGCTTAAGATAGGGAGAGTTTCCTAAACTTGGTTGGCACAGTCTAACCACATGAGCTCTTTTAAGCAAAGGAGGTACTCTGGCTGGAGGCAGAAGAGATTCAGCCAGAGAACGTGGAGAGATTTGAAATGTAAGAAGAACTCAATGTACCTTTACTGGTTTAAAGGCAGATGGGGCAAGGTGATGAGGAATTCAGACAGTGTAAGGGGCTAAGAGAGGTCTCTGGCTAACAACCAACAGAATAATAAGGACCTCAGTCCTACAACCACAAGGAACTGAGTTTGGCCAACAAGCTGAAAGAGTTTGGAGATGAGTTCATCTCTAGAACCTCCAGAAATAGCTGCACCCCTGGCAACTCCTTAATTTTGACCTTGTAGGACCCAGAGCCAAGGAAGCAATCATGCCCACCGGACTTCTCACCTTTAGGACTGTGACATAATAATTTGTGTTGTTTTAAACTGGTTTTAGAAAAGGCAGAGGAACCAGAGATCAAATTGCCAACATTCGCTGGATCATTGGAAAAGCAAGAGAGTTCAAGAAAAACATCTATTTTCTGCTTTATTGACTATGCCAAAGCCTTTGACGTGGATCACAATAAACTGGAAAATTCTGAAAGAGATGGGAATACCAGACCACCTGACCTGCCTCTTGAGAAACCTGTATGCAGGTCAGGAAGCAACAATTAGAACTGAACATGGAACAACAGACTGGTTCCAAATAGGGAAAGGAGTAGGTCAAGGCTGTATATTGTCACCCTGCTTATTTAACTTATATGCAGAGTACATCATGAGAAACGCTGTGCTGGAAGAAGCACAAGCTGGAATCAAGATTGCTGGGAGAAATATCAATAACCTCAGAAATGCAAATGACACCACCCTTACTACAGACAGTGAAGAGGAACTAGAAAGCCTCTTGATGAAAGTGAAAGAGGAGAGTGAAAAAGTTGGCTTAAAACTCAACATTCAGAAAACTAAGATCATGGCATCTGGTCCCATCACCTCATGGGAAATAGATGGGGAGACAGTGGAAACAGTGTCAAACTTTATTTTTGGGGGCTCCAAAATCACTGCAGATAGTGACTGCAGCCATGAAATTAAAAGACGTTTACTCCTTGGAAGGGAAGTTATGACCAACCTAGACAGCATATTAAAAAGCAGAGACATTACTTTGCCAACAAAGGTCCGTCTAGTCAAGGCTATGGTTTTTCCAGTGGTCATGTATGGACGTGAGAGTTGGACTGTGAAGAAAGCTGAGTGCCGAAGAATTGATGCTTTTGAACTGTGGTGTTGGAGAAGACCCTTGAGAGTCCCTTAGACTGCAAGGAGATCCAACCAGTCCATCCTAAAGGAGAACAGTCCTGGGTGTTCATTGGAAGGACTGATGTTGAAGCTGAAACTCCAAAATTTTGGCCACCTGATGCGAAGAGCTGGCTCATTTGAAAAGACCCTTATGCTGGGAAAGATTGAGGACAGGAGGAGAAGGGGATGACAGAGAATGAGATAGCTGGGTGGCATCACCAACTCAATGGACATGGGTTTGGGTGGACTCCAGGAGTTGGTGATGGACAGGGAGGCCTGGCGTGCTGTGGTTCATGGGGTCGCAAAGAGTCGGACATGACTGAGTGACTGAACTGGACTGAAGCCATAAGTTTGAGGTCATCTATTCCAGCAGCAAATGCGCTTTCACCATCCTTTCTAATTATCAACAGCTGCTCATCTTCCAAGGCTTAACTCGAATGACATTTCTTCCATTAACACTTCCATGAAAGTTTCAGTGAGAAAAACCACTTCTCCATCTGTTGACACCATTGAGTTTCTACCTTTGCAGTGGCACTTCTTCATTAGGCTTTTGTGATGCATTGAGCTGTTTGTATTCATCTCTCTCCTACTAAATCATAGCCCTTGGAATCTCTCTATGCTTTTGTTTATATCCATTCATTATTTGACATAATATTTTGAACACAGGAGGTACCCAATTCCATAAATTCTGAATGTCATCCTCAGAAAACCTGTAAATGATTATACATGATGCCCATATTCATTTACCTAATCTGCATATTATAGAGAAGTGTAGGGGTAAAAAACAGATACTGTTCTTACCTTCATGGAATTTAGAGTCTGGTGGAGGAAAGGAAGATATTAATGATACAGTCCTTCTAGGAAAGCTAAAATTCAGCTCGTGTTAAGTTCCATGAAGTAAAGGGATATAGTGCTGTGATACAGTGACTTTATAATCAAGTGTTTATCAAATGAAAGATTATTCAGCTTTAAGGACAAAGTTCATCGTAGTCATTTCACATAGATTAGAATAGAGACAGGCATCTTATACCATGAGTGAGGATGATCTTCTTTCTCATCTTCTTTTATGTATCTATCTATCTATCTATGTATATATATATATATAATGTATTTATTTATTTTTGGTTGTTCTGGGTCTTTGCTGTTTGCACGGATTTTCTCTGGTTACAGCGAGCAGGGGCTACTCTCTAGCGGCAGTGCATGGGCTTGTCATTGTGGTGGCTTCTCTTGTTGCAGAGTACAGGCTCTAGGGCATGGGGGCTTCAGTCATTGCAGCATGTGGGGTCAGTAGTTGCAGCTTCTGGGCTTAGAGCACAGGCTCGATAGTTGTGGTGCTTGGGCTTAAGTTGCTCCATGGCAACTGGGGTCTTCCCAGATCAGAGATCACACCTGTGTCTCCTGCATTGGCAGGTGAGTTCTTTACCACTGAGCCACCAGGGAAGCCCCTTGCTCATGTTCTTAAAGGATGCTTATATGAAGTGAAATTAAGCTGCCCTCTGAAGAGTTTAGGTCAGACCAGGAGTTTTCAACCCTGGCTCAGCATTACAATCAGCTGAGGAGCCTTTAAAAATTACTGATGGGGGGAAAAAAAAAATTACTAATGCTTGCCCCATCCCCCACCAGGCCAATTGAATCAGAATCTCTAAGCTGGGGGATAAGCGACAATATTTTTAAAGCTCCTCAGATACTTCAGAAGCCAGTGAGGACTGAGAATCACTGTTTTAGTGATTTAGTGATTGTTTTTGGTGCATTTTCAGATGTCCTGGTCAAAGATAGACAGGGTTGTGCAGTGGAGGCAATGACATTCCCTTCCTTAGAGAGAGCTCTGCAATCAGGAAAGGAGAAGCCTCCTCCGGGTGGGTTGGTGTCAATATATATGTATACATATATTATGTATGTATATATACACACACATACCTATATATGTATGTATATGTGTATATATGTGCGTATATGTATATATACATATAAACACATACATATATACTGATATCAACCCATATAGAAAATTTAAGAAAAATGGAAAAGCACACAGAGGAAAATAAAAATAACTCACAATCCTACCAATAATCCTTGAATATTTGACAAATATTCAAGAATCATAGGCTGGTGAATGACTCTATGTGTGAACATGTTTATGTAGGACCTGTGATCAGCCTTTTATAAACCTGGTCACATCACACCATGCATTTGTTATCATCCTCTGTAAGCAATTAAGTTTGTAGCCCATGAAATAAATAAATAAATATATATATATATGAAACCCTTTAAAAAATTAATACAGTATAAAAACTTTTCCATACCATCAAATACTCTGCTGAGAAAAAAAATTAATGGCTGTCTACTATTTCATACTAAGAATATATCATTCATTTATTTATCCAGATTCTTACTGGACACTATGTCTTGAATTTTTTTTTTTACTATTCTAAAAATTGCAGTAGGTATACTTGTTCGTAATTCTTTGTGTAAGTTTCTGGTTGTTTCTTAAGGATAAATTCCTAAGAGTAGAATTGCTGTGCCAAAGAACATGAATATTTTCAATATTTTTTTATATGTAATACCAAATTGTTCACCAATAAACTGTACATAATAGGTTAATAATTTGTCTTTCCCAAAACCATCAGTCATATTGAGCCAAAAGATGCCCTTGTGGTCTTCCGTTGCTTTTATTTATTGCTATTATATAATCAACATTTTCTCTTATGTTTATTAATCTTTATAATTCTTTTGCTTATTTTTGCTTTGAAAGTTAATTTTTTCTGTTGATAATGTTTGTGTTTTTCATCTTGATTTACAGAAGAGCTCTTCTAGTAACTGTTTTGTGTGTGACTTATTTGTGGCACACTTTTTTCAAGCTTGTGAGTAGGTTTTTTTCCTACTGTTCTTGAAGTACTGAAATTTTAAATTTGATGTGGTAATATTTATCATTTTTTATTTTTCCTTTTGAATTTATGTTCAGAAAAGCCTTTCCTACTGTAAGACCAAAAACAAACTCATACTTTCCTTCTGTTAATAATTCCTTTATGGTTCATTTATTTTACCTATTGGGTTGCTATCTGGTTCTCATTCTTTGAAGCTAACTTGAATTGGAAGTTCAAGAATGAGTCATTTGGAAGATCTGGACTCTACCACTTACTGTTTGTTATCTGTGAGAATTGATTGAACCTCTGTGGGTCTGTTTCTTTGTCTGTAAATATTAGAAGTAAAACCCAGTGCATGAGGACTAAATGAGGTGATGTATAAAATTTTAAGCGCAGGGCCTGGCACATGGCACATAGCAAATGCTGAAAACATACCAAAAACACCAAAAAAAAAAAAAACAAACCCCACCAATTTCCTCTAGTTGCTTTCTGCAGGGTAACATCATCAGATTAGCATTTGAAGATTCAAAACTCAGTCGGTTTTCCCCCAGTGCTTGCGACCTCTTGATTTGGGGCTATCTCCAGTTTAACCCCTTTCTCTTAGGTTTCTCAAATTATCTGAAGTGTTATGGTCCTATTGTCATTATGCAACTAGTGTAGGTACTATTTATTGAAAGACCTCTTCTCTTCTTAATCATTGTTTTCCTTTTGTTTAGTCTTCAAATGTATCTTTCTATCCTCTTTAGCCTTTGACTGACATTTGTGTGAAGCATTTTGTGATGTGCATTAGAACACTAAGTAAAAATAAACTGCATTGTGTTATTTAAATATTTAGAGGCCTTTGTAACCTTGCAGGCTATTTTTAAAATGACCTTTAAAACCATCTGCAAAGAAGACAAAAGTAATGGGGGGAAAGCATAACCTTTTAATGTTTCCTTCATTAGCAGTGTTCTCTACCTTGGATGTAGTGCCTTGCTTTGATAGCTCATAAGGTTGGATACCTCAAAGACCCAAATAATGGAGAACAATTGAGAACAATTTCTAAAAGCTTATTTTGTATTATTGCTGCCACCATTAGGTGTCAGGTGGAAAAGATCTCTTTTAATAACCTGTACTTGTGATTGACTTTCTATGTACCATAGACCCTCTGGATAATGCTGGTATGTGAAGAAAGACCTGCTACGTTGTCCAACATGATTTGGGCTCATCCAGTTTGCTCAGACTTTGCTTTTGTGAAATATTTTTGAGAGGAGAGAATCAATCTACATTATATCTGATTTAGTCATAACAAGAAGACAGATTACAGTAAAATTCTGCCCAATCCTTTATTCACTCCTCCATTTACCATTTCTTCAAAACACATGAGTTACTCTTTGACACTTCTAGGTCTGAACCTAAGGAAAGAGCCTCTCTTCCAGAAAGTTCCTTGAAAAACCAGAGTAAGCAAGATAAGAGGCTAGGACCGCTTCAGAAAGCCAAGGTTTGAATGCCTGAAAAGGCCTAAAACAAGAAGCAGCTAGTAGGGTCAACTTTAGGGGTAAGAGAGGCTGGAACAAGATGAGAAACAGACCCCAAAGAAGGGTCTGATTGGGCTGAGAGCATATTCGGCTAGAGAAAGCAGGCAGCCAGAGTGTAGGTCTCAGTGGCATGGGGTGGACTGGCAGATTAGACTGACTTGCTTTATCTTAAAATGGAATCAGGTCTTAGAGAAGATACTACCCTTAGATCTTGTAGTTCTGCTAGGATATCTGTATAAATATTAGTTAAATATTAGGGAAAGCAGGATATGATGAATGCCGGTGAATGGACAGTCAATAAACATAGGAGGCGAAGGCCTTTGGGGGTGGGGGGCTTTCAGTATCAGAGACTTAGATCTATGCTCAGAAAGAGTAACATCCCAGCACAGGGCCTGGTACCTAGAGGGCAGCTCAAAGTATTTTAAAAATAAATTATACTGTGTGTTATGCATTCATTATCTCATTATGATTAGGAAGTAGGTACTATTATTACCTCATTTTGTAGAATCAAAAATTAAGGTTTAGAGAAATTAAGAATCATGTCTGAGGTCACACAGCTGGTGTATGGTGAAGCAGATTTTAAATCCAAGGCTATCTGATTCAGAGCCCTAGTTTTTAACTGCAACAGTTGCAGAACATTTCTGAGAAAGAAAATGTTTTGAAAACAATGTGTGATAGAGAGATGAATGGCCCTCTCTCTCTCAAGATGTCCTTCAAATATGTTATTGTGATGGCAGAAGGAACTTGGCAGGCAGGATGGTTAGTCATTTTGAGATGGGAAGATAATTTTTGATTATCTAGGTTGTCCCAATGGAATCATTAGGGTCCTTTTCAGAGGGGCAAGAGTGTCAGAGTTGGAGAAGGAAATGTGATGATGGAAGCAGAGGTCAAACAAAGATTTAAAGATACTGTGCTGCTCACGTTGAGGGTGGAGGAAGGGACCACAAGCCAAGAAATGCTGGCAGCTATAGGAGCTGGAAAAAACAAGGAAGCACATTTTCCCCTAGAAGCTCTGGAAGGAGCACAGCTCTGTCAACACCCCAGTTTCAGTACAGTAAGATCCATTTCAGACTTCTGACCTCCAAATTCTGAGAAAAATATATTGTATCCTTTTAAACCATTGAAAAGTGAAAAAGACAGTGTTAGTCACTCAGTCATGTCTGACTCTGCGACCTCACGGACTGTAGCCTGCCAGGCTCCTCTGTCCATTGGATTCTCCAGGCAAGAATAATGGAGTGGGTAGCCATTCCCATCTCCATGGGATCCTCCTGACCCAGGGATCAAACCTGAGTCACTTGCATTGCAGACAGATTCTTTACCATCTGAGCTACCAGGGAAGTCATTTAAGTTTGAGCTAACTTGTTACAGCAGCAATAGGAAGCTAATACTAAGTGCTTTTAGAGGAGGATTTGTTTAGCAATAAAATAACAGGATGAATCAACAGAAAAATTGAAGACAAAACCAGTGGGGAGGCTATTGCAACAATTCAACCCTCAGGTGACCTGAGACCATGTCCTTCCTTCCTCTTTAATCTCTTTCTTAACAGATTATATCTTTTGAGTTGACCAGTCACAGTTGGGACTGGTGAATTTTCCACTCATTTTTTTTCTCATTATATTAGCAGCCTCACTTGAAAACAAATGAGGGAGATTATTCTTTGGGGAATTGTGGAGTTGGCAGATTAATTTTATTATTAAGAGGGGGAAATGATAATTTCCTGTGTCTTTTTATCCTCATTCACAGCCAGAGTGATGCTTTGCAACCTTAGACCATGTCATCCTCTGATCAGAACATCCAGTAGCTTGTTGCATATTTGACATAAAATCCACTCTTTGTTGTATATGGTCCACACAGCCTCCCATTATTTGACAGCTTATCCTTCCAACCATAATTCCTACCACCCTTCTTTATCCATTCCTCTGAAATGTCTAGCATTTTCTTGTCACAGTCTTTGTTCTTGCTGTTTCTTTTACCGAGAAGCCCTGCTGCCAGATTTTACCCATGGCTCACACTTGCTTTGTTCATGTGTGTCATCCCCAGAAAGCTCTTTTTTAATCACCGTGTCCGAAATACTGTCTTTTTCATGCTCACCTTCCCTTGCACTTGTCACCACCTGACTTTGTAGTCTGTGTTTATTTGGTGTGTGTGTGTGTGTGTGTTTTTACCATCAGAAGGTAAAGTTCATGAGACCAGGTCTGTTTTGTTCTCTGCTGTGTCCCTAGCTCCTAGATCAGGCTCAAAGGTGAATGTTCAAACAATCAAGAATGAATGAATGAATCTTTACTACTGTATAAAATAAATACTGGATATGCATTACCTTATGACACTTACATGCAATCATTCGTTGAGGGCATGGGTGTGTATACACAGATACTTCAGCTGCTGGGTGCAATTCCTTGGGCTAAATCTTCTGAATAGGTAAGCATGAATCAAGTGCAGTTCTTTGCTTGTCCTCAAGGCATTTACAGTAGAAGAAAGGTGATGAATTTCAATAAATATTTGGCTGACAAGTCTAACTTGTAGGACTCTGAGTACTTTCATCATGTTGCAAGGATAGTTCTGGGGAGTGTCAAAGAAGGAAGCATTAATCTCCAGTTGCTGGGATCAGGGAAGCCTTCTTGGGGAAGAGGTGAAGTTTGGCATCACTTCTGGGCAGTGGGTAGAATTTGGATATGTGAACTTAAGGAAAAAGGCATTCTGGGTGAAGGGAACTGCTTAAAACAAAGATATAGAGGCAGGAAAGTCCAGGCTGCTTTTCTACAGGAAAATATTGACCAACAAGAAGTCAGAGTCAATAATACCCCAATGACAGTAAATATTGATGTTCAATAAAAACCAGTTGGCATGTCTGCTATGCATAAACAATCTTGCTCATACTCAGAACATTCTGTACTAAAATTCTGAGTCAAAAATTCTTTACTGTAGTTTCCTTTTTTAAAAAATTGAAGTATAATTGATTTACAATGTTATGTTAATTTCTGCTGTATGGCAAAGTGTTTCTATTTACTGTGCTTTTTATGTTTAAATATTTATTTCTACAAGGAAACTTTTATAAATGTGTCTGGTCTAATTTACTTGGTACCAATCAGGTGCTCCATGCTTTGTTGGCACTCTTTATTTCTTGTTTCTCTGATATTTGGTCATTCTTAGCCTTCATTCCATATGCCTCATCCTAGGAGGCAAGTCTGTCCTGTTTGTGTTCATAAGCTTGACTGACCAGCATGACCCTTGACCTTTAAGCTGATGAGCAGTAGGAATTCACCAGTTATTCCATCATGAAACAAGGATTCTCTGTATCAAATATCATCAGTAAGGTGAGAAAAGAGAAGTGGCCTGTGCTGTTAGGTATCATTATCAGTTAATGAGAATGGTCCACATTTTAGCGTTCTTAGGAGGAATAATTTTTCTCAAGGGCTTTGGGAAATTGAATAAATAAGTACATCTGAAATTGGATTTAGATTTTGATAGAGCATGAGTGAAGATAACTAGAGTAACTAGAGCCCTTTGGTAGACTGTATCTATTCACATAGAGACATAGAAATAAAGACAATGCATTTCCATAAATCCTTAAGAAAACGCAAGGATGGAGTCTAAATCACATTCTTCTGGCTGCTGGAATTAAAGGCCATGAAGAATTTGAAGAGCTGAAAAATGCAGGCTTTAGTTCCTCATGTGACAATCACTCTAACTAGACAACTTCATGAACTGCATTTTTTTTAATATGAGCATTTATAAAGGTAGCATGAGCAATAGCATGTCAAAAGTGAAAATTAAATGATTAACTCTAACATATTCCTTTTCTAATTAAAAGTCATTATACTGGGGACTAGGTCTTATTCACCCTTCGACCTCACCCTTGCCCAGTGCCAGGACTTAATGTTCATTGAATGAATGAAACTTTTTTTTGCTCAAATCTTTTGCATTAGGCAGGTCCACAAATGGCAAGAGGCATACCGTGAATACTGCTGAAAATGAGCAACTGATATGCAAGTTTGGCAAAATTCTAGTATAGTAACACAAAACTTAAAGAATAACAGTTCAAAAGCAGTTCAAAAAAATTAAGGAAGATGGAGACTTACCAAAGCTTTCTCCCAGATAGATCCTTAATCCAGAAGTGTTTATCTTTAATTTTGAAACCTTTTAAACCCTCCAATAGTCTTGCTATCTTTGGATAAGAAATTTTGAAATGCCTGAAATAAATGTGAAACTAATTGATTTTATCTTTAATATAGAAATATTGAGGCTAATGGATTGGTAAGACATTCTGATGGACTTGAAGTTAAGAGTCTTTATTATCAGGTAGCCTTTAGGAAGTAGCTATACTGTCTGTTTATAAGGGATACATGTGCTGGAAATTGTGGTCAGGATGTCAAACAGGAAAACCGTAGAGTTCAAGCTGGTTCACATCAATGTTTATGTGAATTTTGTAAACATTTATTTGGGTGATTTTTTTCCTGATGGACTAAGCTTTAGAGGAGCACCTTTATGGAACTATATCAAGGGTCAGTATTTTTAAAAATCATTGATCCCATAGATCTGCTTGACAGTATTGTCTGTATAGTCTGCTAAGCACATGTGCTGCTTAAATTTTTAAAAACCTATTACATGACTGAAACATTCTTTATGTCAAGCAAATAGTTATTACGAGTCAGGAGTGTATATTGTTAATAGTATTTTATTTTTAATTGGTTAAATAAAATGTGGAGACTCATGGAGTGGGTTCTCTTCAGGCCTCTGGTAATTAATTATGATATATTTTGCCCAAGTTGCATTGCCTTGCTGGTGGTGCTACTCAGTCACACCAGGGGGAAAAGTGACTTGTTTAAGCTGATTTGGACCTTGTGGCATTTAATTGCAAGCAAAAGTGTAATAGGCTAAACCCAAATGAATGTAGACACTGATTAACTGGGACCTTGTTGACAACATAATGAGATTAAGAGCCCTTTTCCTAATATCACAAAGGCTTTGAAGGAACACTTTTCTCTCTAAGGTCTTGGGATCCTAACGGTGTGGGTCTGCTCTTGCCCTTGACGTATAGCAGGGGTGTGGAGGGTCTTCTGTAATTTTTCAGTAACATTCATTGTCTTTTTTTTTCCCCTGAGTATAAATAATCCTTATTTTATTTTGTTTTGATTTGTATTCAGTTTGGTTTGGTTTTTTAACAGCAACAGTACTTTTCTTAACTGTCAAGATTTGTCTCTTTCAGATTTTTTTCCCCCTAGGAACTCAATGCTATTTTACTTGAACTGAATTTTTTCACACTTTAGATCTCAAAATATATCCTAGGAATTTCCAAAATCCCTTCTTACATGAAATGCTCACACGTTTCTTAGACAGTCAAAAGGGACATTACATGTTCAGACCAGCTCAGTAAATACCAAAGAAGAATAGCTTCCTATCACACACTACCTCCACCTGCTCCCCCACCCCCAACCCCCACCCCCACTTACCCAGCTGTGGCTTCCAGTTACCTATAAGGAGAAAAACAGTCACTGTTGGCATTTAGCAATACCCAATACCAATGGCAAAACCTTCTTGAGCTCATCCTCCTTCATAAACAATTTAGTCAAGTCCTTCTGGCTCATGATTTCCTGGTAGCATTTCCTGTTGCCCAGTGTGCTGTGCATTTGGGATTGGGGGCTGTCAGTGCCAGATAAAGATGCTTTAGAAATAAACTCTTTTTGGGGGGTCTGGAAGTTAACCAAGGGTTCAAGGATAAGAGTAAACTAGTATAGAGTGGAGGTCAGACCCTTTCATCTCTTTATGCATAGTGGGTGCTCTAGGACCAGACTGCCTAGGTTTGAATTCCAGCATTGCCTCCACCAACTAACTGTGTTGTTTGGGTAAGTTATCCAACCTCTTTATGCCTCATTTTCATCACCTGTAAAATGAGGCTCTCAACAACTTCATAGGTTATTTATTAATACATCTAAAGCATTGTACATGTAAAGGGTTAAAACTAATACTGGTAAAGAGTATATCACCTAACCCAATTTCAGTAAACTGTGATTAAGTCTTTTTCTATATCCTATTCTTTCTCTCCCTCTCCTTATCTTCCTCTTCTTCTATTTTTGCCTCCTCGTGCTTCTAGAAAGAATCTAAGGTGTACTAGGATGAAAAAAATGTGGGACAGAGAAAATAAAAACAACTAACTTAAAGTTAGTCAGAAATGCATACTGTAAGGCCCTAGTCACTGATTGGAAATGGTTATAAGTTTACCTCTGACTTCCTGTTGACCAAAGAGGAGAGTCTGGTCAGTTGTAAGAGTCAAAGTTACCGAAAGATTAAAACATACTGATGAGTTTGGAAACTCACAGATTTCCTCCGCCCCTAGTTTTTCATGTCGTTCTTCTCATGGGCACTCACAGCAGGGATGCTGTGGAATGTGGTGGACAGCGTCTTCAACATCATCTTTCATATTTGTTTCTCAAGTTCAAACAATTATGGGACTTGGGCAGAATTCCTTGAATTATTTCATCACAAACCCTTTCTTTACAGAGCATCTTGCTAAACTAGCATTCCACCAGATGCAGTATTTCTACAAGAAGGAATTGCTTGTGATTATTAACATGGTAAATTGAAAAGTTCGATTAGGGAGAAAATTCAGCATTCTGGTTAAAACGGCTGCATGGTGTGTATATTTGTTTGCCTGCTCACAGTCCATGAACGTGCTGTTGAGAGTTCTTTGGAACTTTCAAATCATTTGAAACTCTTATACACTACTGATTATTTTTACATCTACATTTCAGTCTATATGTCACCTCTTTCTTATGGAGTTATTTGGGCATATTCCTGTATACCAGGCTATTTCTAGAAAACAAAGGCGTGAGCTTGAAAAGAAATACTGTATGGAAGTTAAAGGCTGAATAAAGAGATTATAAAACATCAAAATTTCTGATTCTTCCTGTTTAATTTATGATCTAATGACCTTGTCTAATTAATGGTGCATTTCTTAGTGTACATTGGTGATCACCAACTACAGTTTTACCCTTTTAGGTAAATGAGGTATTCCTCTCAATTAGAATAGGGTAGTATAATGTATCAAAATGAACACTGTTCTCAAGTAAAGTGAGTTCACCATATAGAAGTTGAGGTAATTTATTAAATATATAACTGTGTACATCAATTTGTCTGGATATTATACCTCTCTTGTGATGAGCCTCTTCTGAAAATTTGTACAGGAGATAATGGTCCAAAAATCAACAAAAATTCCTTTTGGTGCCTATTATAAGTTTTCTCCCCTAGAGCTGAGTTATTTTTGGCTTCAGCTGTGTTTCTGACCCCTGCAAATTTGCCCAACTGCCCTTCCTACCTGGCTTTCCACCACGCTCAGGCACCACCCTCCAAGGTCGTTGTTCTACCCCTCCCAGTCTGTCCAGAAGGGTGACAAACCCAGACCCCACTCATGGGGGTAACAGAGACAGAACAGTCTGTACAGTGTCTCCTTCCCCTCCTTCGCCCCCTGACATATTTATCCAGGGGAGGCTGGGCCATAGTGTACACTAGGAACTGTATGAAAAAGTAAAGAAATATGCAGGAGGGTAAACAAGTAAGCTGAGAGGCAGAAGGAAGATTTGGTTCCTCCACTTTTCTAGGCAAAAGAAAAAGGACAAGATCATAGCTTTATTTACTCTTTTTCCACTGCCACCTGGCCAGTAGCCAAGCATGCTGCTTTTAGCTGCGAGGATTTGCCTGCCTCCAGAGGCAGTCTATGGGCTTCCCCAGTGGCTTGGTGGTAAAGAATCCACCTGCCAATGCAGGAGATATAAGAGACACGGTTTCAATTCCTGGGTTGGGAAGATCCTGTAGAGGAGAACATGGCAACCTACTCCAGTATTCTTGCCAGGAATATCCCATGGACAGGGGAGCCTGGTCTGTAGTCCATGGGGTTGCAAAGAATCAGACATGACTGAGCATCTGAGCACAGAGAGTCTATAGATCGTAGATGCTGGCCCTTCCATCTTTCTGCATTAGGAATCTTTAACTCAAATATCTGGGGCCATTGAGAAGGGGGTAAAGACAGATGAGGTAAAAACAATAGATGTTCTCATTGCAACTGAGAGTGATACCTGCTTAGTTTTGTCCAGTTTGTGTTTGTAGTCCCACCCAATTCTTTCTTCTACAGTAATGTTTACTTAGAAGGGCCTGACAGGTGAAGGAGAGGAGTGAAGTAAGTCAGGCGTAGGACAGAGGGGCATATGGTGGAGCCTGGCATATAGCCTGTCTCTCAAAGGGGTAGCTGGGATGGAGGGTGAGTCTGAAGTTACTAGATGCTCCAGCTTTTCGAGCAAAGCTAGATATTCAGATGTCCTCATGGAAGTTCCTAATTTTTAAAACACTGTGTGGGTCAAACAAAACCTATCCATGGGCCATATACAATCTTCAGGTCATTGTGTGCTGCTCTGATCTAAATCTTACCTACCAGCTTGAGTTTCTCCTCCTTCACCAAGTCTTTCTGCTTGCACCACCCCAGAGGGGCTGCAGTGATCAGAAAGCCTGGCTGGGGCTGGAAAATAACGCTTCCAAGCTCACTCAGATAACTATTGGCTGGAGATCCCTGAATTTTTTCCACCCCTTGAGCCTTTCCATTAATGAGTGTACTCACACCGTGACATCTGGCATTTCCCAGAGCAAGTGATCAGAGAGAGTGAAGGTGAGAACAGCCACGACAAAAGCCTTAATGCCTTTTATAATCTAATCTTGGAATGGACATATCATCCCTTCTGCAGTAGTCTGCCGATCTCTTGGAGCAACCCGGATACAGTGTGGGAGGGACTACTCAGGGTATGTATGCCAAGGAGGGGAAATCTCTGGGGGCCGTCTTGGAGACTGACTCCCCCAGCACTCTAAACTCTTTCTGTAATACAAATACTCACCCCATACCATCCTCTGAACATTTTCACTTTAACCCCCATTAGAATTTCTTAAAGAAGCATCCTGCCAGTAGAATTAGCCAAGTCTTTCATATCATTTATTATTCAGTTACATATCTGTTTAACCAACTGTTTAGTTTTTTATAAGAAAGTACATCCAGCCCTCCAGATGTGATCAGTAAAGCACCATGTGTATAAATAAAACACTTAAAGGGTTCTTGAGAAAGCAGTGTAAATGATTTACCAAGGAAAAGTGATACACACAGCTACGGGCTACTTGGATCATAATTTTTAAGTTTGTTGGTATTGGTTCTTTTCTATATTTAGGTCATTGAAATAACCACTTAAACCACATTTAGACATGCTGGCAAATATATTGAATCAACGGTATAATTATTTATTTCATGAAGGGGAAATGGGCCTTTTATATAATGACCTTACAATAAGTGTCATTTTTATATGTGGAAAAATAAGTGCCTGTCATTTTCTTATTATTCTGAGGTCAGAGCCTACCACAGAGATTTTAATATTTGAAAACTATTCTATTCACTGGAATCTCAGCATTTAAAATAATGATTTTCTTAAGATGCCTCATTCTGATGCACTATATCTGACCTTTCTTGGTCAGAAAAACAAAATCTTCAACACGTCTTTTTCCTTATTATGCTCTTTCTATATTGCTCGAAATTGGTGTTAAGTAATCAGGATGTATTTTTACTCCTTTAGCATTTTAATTAGCATTTGTCTGTGAGTGTAGCTATCTTGAGACTAGGCAGATTTTTCAGTCACTATACCTTCAGTCAAATACTTGGACTTTTGAAATCATTTTAACTAGGTTAACTAGTAAAAATGGAATTAGAAGTAAAAATCTGTAGAAAGAATTCTCATCAAGAAAAAAAAAATTTGGTGGAGTATATGATTACAGTAAATATTTAGTGGATCTTATTTATAAATCTGTAAATTTTAAGAAATTCCTTTTATACCATGCTTCTTAATGCTGCTGTAAAACTGGGTATGTGCTTTGGGGAGGGATTAAGTGAATCAGTGTAATTTTGCCTTTTGAAAGAGAATTCATTAAAGGAAGAACTTTCTCTGAGAAAAGGAAGCAAGTAGTATTGAACAAGCATTTTAATGGTTAAAGTAATAAAGATGATCTGTGTTTTGTAAGATCATTAGAAAGATACAAAATATCTTTTGGGGTGACTAAAAATAGCTTTAAAAATAAATACATTTGTAGTTATGATAAAAAAAACTCCCAAATAATTTGAGATTGTAAACGTGTAAGGACAGGGATCATATCTCACTAATTTTTACAGTCCCCTTCTTGAATCCAATACGTTTGTGTATAATAGACAGACAATAAATATTGGATAGAAAGAGGAATAATATGGTACATTTCACTAATTTAATTACATGACTTTATTTCTGCATAGAAACCATGTTCTTGTTTTAAGAAATATCCAAATTCTTAAAGTCCTCCTTCTATGTATTGTGTCATCATAAAATTGTTTTAAGTGTTTAGCTAGTATGCACCCCTTGCTGCCATGTCATCACCTTTCAAGGGAAAAAAAAACCATGAAATCACATTGGTGAGTTAAATGCACTGGTTTTGTTTGACAGATTCAGTGGCGCCTCATGGACCACTGGTCTCAAATCCACATGCAAAGGGACATGCTTGTGAAGTCCAGACAGCTCTTAAGCAAATCACTCCATCCTGAATGGGATTGTGAATCTCACTTGTAAAGGATGGAGAGATTTAGCTGTATTATCACAAAATAATGGCAGTATATTTCTAGACATTTTAAAAAGACTCCATTCCAGCTTTTAAGTAAAATATTTTCACCCCCCCCCCAAAAAAAAAATTATACTAAACACACAGGAAAAGAGAAAAAAACAAAGCAGACCCTTCACACAGATACTAAATTCATAAAAATACATAGACTTGGGAGGTGCTAGACCAAATGCTTGTTATATACATGTAGCATCAGTTTTAAAGGGGGTGCATTTAATTGATCTTACTCTGCTTAAAATCATCTTCAGTGTTCTAGGGGAGTCAGAAAAAATGCATACATTTTTTTCAAATTTTTTCAAGATCATGCTCTTAGGACCGCTCTGTGGCTAAGCCTGTGGAAAACGTAGGCAGCCCCAGTAGAGTCCTTAAGCACTTCGAAGAGGCCAATGATTAATGATTACTGTTGATGCTCTGGGTAAAAGCCCCAAATCAATCATCTTTTCAGCCTCACAGTCTCATTCTCCTATTGGAAGCATCTTCCATACCAAGACACAAGCAAAACATGACACAAAGTCAAAGAATCTTTGACATCTTTGACTTGGAAAGGATCTTTGAAGTTGTCCAATCAATTTTTATCTTCTCCCCAAATTTCTTAGATAATTGACTCTGATATTACAACCTATGCACAAAGTAATTTTGATTCAAAGGAATCGTTAAACTTGTGTTTACATTTCCTTTGCTTTGCTTTGATAGCTTCTTTCCTAGCACTCACACAAAATGCCTATTTAAGAATTTTTTCTCTCTAAAGTTTAGGATGCATGTGGACTGCCTGGACTATCCAATCAGGAAAATGAATTGGAAGAGACCGTGAGGTGTTATCAGGCTGGCTGTGCTACTTTCTCAATGTGACTGACCCTCACCTCCTAGATTTGCTTATGCTAACTGTAAAGAAATCTAGAACTGCTTCTAACCCCAGCCATTTGTAATAAAAATTGTCCCAGCATGGTGACATTGACAGCTATTCACCTTCAACAAGAAACAGTACTGGAATAGTGTTACTTGTTTTGGCTAAAGTCCGGTAGTTCAAGGAATGACTTACAGATGAAATTTCTCGTCCGACACAAGTAGAACAGGAAAAAAAAAAATGTGTATCACCCGAGCTTTATAGTCCACTCTCTACTGCCATTGTTCTTTGCTGTTTTATTATCATACTATAGAGGAAATGGCAACCCACTCCAGTCTTCTTGCCTGGAGAATCCATGGACAGAGGAACCTGGTAGGTTACAGTCCTTGGGGTCGCAAAGAGTCGGACACGACTGAGTGGCTTAACTTTTCCTTTTATACAGCAAATAAACTCTTATTTGAGTTTGCTCTTATAGAGCAAGCAAACTCATAAAAGGGTTAGCAATTCTGATTGACCATGCTTCCAGTGTGTAAATTCCCTGGAAATTATATATTTTTGTAATTATTATAATTATAATAGCAAATTTTCTTGGTCATTTGTATATGTTCTCATGCATATGATCTTTCTCAGTCCATGCTGTAAAAAAGTGAGTATGAGATACTATGGAAAACTTTTTGAATTACTTAAAGGTAATCAAGGTCATGTCATTAGAAAATATTTAAATTTTAATGTCAGTACCCTAAATTGATATCTTTGGAATATAAAAATCAAATCTAGAAAGCAAAGAAAAAAAAGAGTTATGCTATTTTAAAATCTGACAAAATGGTTATCTTTGGTTAAGTCTATTTGCAGACAAAGGTAAATATCATTAAAGAATTTTTCTTGAGGAGTACAAACCTCTGGATTCGCAAATTCCGCCCCCCCCCCCCTTTTTTTAAGCCATTTTATCAAGTTTGAAAACTGAGATCAGAATTTCATGTAATTCTAAATGTGTCCCCTGGAGCAGGAAATGGCAACCCACTCCAGTATTCTTGCCTGGAAAATTCCATGGACAGAGGAGCCCGGAGGGCTACAGGCTATGGGGTCGCAAAGAGTTTGTGACGGCTGGGCGACTGAGCACTAAATGTGTCTATTTTCATATTCTGTTACTAGGACCTGATCTGGTTAGATAGAAATTTGTTTCTCAGCCTAGAGAGGTACACTTGATTTTAGTGAGGATTAATAGAAAATGAGACAACAGGTTTTCGTCTAAGTTAAACTGTGGTCATCGTTAAATAAATTTGATCTTATAATCCAGAATGATTTTTCCCTCCTTTTCACTAGTTGAACTAAAATGGCAAGTGCCTTTTTAAATAGATATTGTGTAGATAATAACCTATAAAATGTGGATTACATATGTGTGATTTTGTTACCTAGAATATGTAAATAAAATTGTCAATTAAGCTTTTTCTTATACTGACAATAGGATAAACAAAACAGATAATAGAGACATATGCTTGCATGTCTGGGCTCTTAGTCAATTCATATTTTTTGTCATTTATTTTGCATCTAACCTGAATATTTCACAAATGTGGCTATGACATAGGAAACATCTTGTTTTCTTTTTTTGTTTTACATATAATGGTCATATTTAAAACTGGTGATAATTTGTCTTAATATTTATTTAATAGAACATATAAACATGACTGTATCTTTCTGTTGAAGGACACAATCAGTCATTTTGGAAGATTTCCCACAATGGGGCAATGAAGAAAGTATTTTAATAGTGGGACATACAGTAGCCTTGTGATGGTTGAAAAAAGAAGCTGGTCTTTTTTTTTTAGTTTTTGTGTTTTTTTTTTTACAAATATTAAAAGTTTATTTTTGCATTTTTTTTTTCTACACTTTGGTTCCTAGACTTTTTATTGGGAGAATACACAAAGAATAGTGTCCTATTTCCTCCTTACTTATGTGGTATGCCTGTCTTTACAAAATTCTTTTTTAAAAAAATGTCTAAAAACACACAAGTACTTCTTATGCTAGATTTCATGTGCCTCCTACCTTTTCAATGTCCATAGGTAGCATTTATTCTCTCTGGTTCTTTTTTTCTCTTCTCCTTCTGCCTTTTTCTCTTCTTGTCTCTCTTGTTTTGCAGTCTCTTCACTGTCTAACTTGAAATTGATTAGAATGCATTAATTTTTAAATAAGTGTCACATATCCTTAACTGAGCACTAAAAGGTTGAGGAGGCTTCATGGTGTAGAGTCTGATCCAAAACTAAGTGAGAAGAATTTTAAAAACAAGGGCTGCCCTTCATTAGCCCTCGTGCCATCTCCTGACGGGCTCCGCACACCACGATGCCACACCAGGCCAGGGCGAGCCCCGTTGCCGTGCACCGTTTACCCTCTGTCAGCAGCTTCAGTCGGAGCCGGGGCGATACTGTGCACGCGAGTCTGTCATGCGTCAGCCTCAATTAAGCTCATATTGCTTGCTTGGGAAACGCCACAGCCTCCTGTTAACCATCTTTCTTGTTGTTTCATTTTCTTCTTCCATTTTTTCCCCCCTTCAACTCTCTCTAGAAGCCCATGCTTTATTTGGTGAAAGTGTGTTCATAGTCCCCCCGTTTCTTACAAAGAGAAATCATTTTTAGAGGAGTAACTCCTCTCTGTAGGCCCCAGTAAGTTGATTTTACTTATGGAAATGTGCTCAGTTCATACCTGTGTACGTGTAACTTTTTAAACAAGAAAATATTGTTTAAAGGAGGGAATTATACTGACATTTTGTACCTGTGCCAAGCTTGGTCTCAGGTCCTCTGAAGCAGTTTTTTCTTTAGACTTTTTTTTTTCCTTTAGACTTTTTAAGAGTGCAGGAGCACTAGGCATGCAGCTTTATCAAATGTTAAAGTCCTTCTCTCTTTCTCCAACCTATTGTTTACTAGTGTCATAGTCATCTAAGGGGGTGGTGGTTTTCCTTTTTTGAGAGTAGAATGAAACCTTACTACACTTGAAGGGGAAAAAATGTGTTGACAGGAGCAGTTTATATTTGGTTCACTATTTTGTGGTTTGCCATCAGTTTATGGGAAAAACAAAGGACCACCCAGGGCTGCATCATGCCGGGTTCTTGGCTGCCCAAGCTAGTCTCTTATGAGAAATTATCTTCAAGAGGACATTTTCAGAAAATAAAAGAAGAGTCTTTGCAGGGAATTTTCTTTTCCTTCTCTGAATAACTACAGAGAACTCAAAAGAGCTTCTTTAGTGTGCTTTAGTGGACAGATAGACATTGAGGTACTTGGGCATCTTGAGGATTCGTGGAGGTTTTATGGGCTCGTTCAGATTGCAAAGTTGGGTTAACCCAAGAAGTTGTTGTCAGATGTTGGTCATGAGGCCCAGTGTGAAAGAAATCACAACAATGTAAAATCCCCTGTGGTCTGTGACATCAGAAGAAGTTCACAGTGAGTGGAGAGCAAGGTCAGTTTCTCAGATGGGAATGGAGACAAAAAAGAGTATGTGAATATGTTGTTCTTCTTTCACAGGCACACGACCAATACAGGCAAGTGGCTTTTAAATGGAATCATATTGATGGGTCAACCCAAGAAAACAGATGGAGTATACAGATAATTGAATTCAGATTTCCAAAATATGTGGCACATGAATCCTTGTTAAAATTGTTAACTGAAAAACTTATAAAAATCCATCTAAAATTACCTAAAATTCATATTGGCAATAGGTTAAGAATTTCTAATAAGACTGTGTGGCAGTCCCATGATATTGGCTTTCTGGAAGATTTGTATAAGCATTAAATGCAAAGTTATTGAACATCCTGAATGAAAAATTGTTTGTAAGACTCAACTGTCACAGTAGTTTAGCAAGGAAAAGTTTTTTTTTTCCTGAGATACTCTAGATTGAGAGATTTCCATTTGTTGAACAGATGGCAGCAGAAAGGCTTTGTAAATTAATATTTAGGAATTCTTTTGCACCCCAGGTCCTGATAGATATTGTCAAGGGAGCCTTCACTTTAACTTTTCTGTCCTTCTTCTTTGGACGGGTCCCACATTTGTGTCTTTTAAGGTTGCTTCCTTATTTAGCAAATATTCTTGAGCCCCTCTTATGTGACAGGTATTTAGTAAGCAGGTGAATTGGTGGTGAACAAAACAGACACCATGGACTTTACAGCCTACTGGTGGAAATAGTTGTTATATCCATTTAAAATCATATTAAATGAGTTGACAAATCCAGAGGGCTGTTAAAGCATGTAACTGGAGATCTTGATCTTAGTCTGAGGGTCAGAGATAATTTTCCTAAATAAGTGACATTTGAAATGCAATCTGAAAGATGAATAAGAAAAGGCAGAGGGAGTAGAGAAGGGTGGGAGGCAGAAGAAACAAACAAATTTCCACTAGGCAGAAGAAACAAATTCAAAGGTCCCTCAGCCGAAAGAATAAAGAACACCAAGGAACTGAGAGACAATTTGTCAGCACAGAGAAACAGGTAGAATGTGATCAGATGAGCCCAGAGGCAGAGAGGAGAGCCAGATCACATTTAGCCTCTTCAGGGTCATCTCTGAGTTTGACCCTTTACCTTAAAAAAGACACTTTCCATCTGTAAAATGAGGGGATTAAACATCAAAG
Organism: Muntiacus reevesi; assembly: GCF_963930625.1. Lineage (NCBI taxonomy): Eukaryota > Metazoa > Chordata > Mammalia > Artiodactyla > Cervidae > Muntiacus > Muntiacus reevesi. The sequence goes on from NC_089250.1 coordinate 154,913,211, forward strand.
TTCTTAACCTAGGAGGTTATTGGAAATGCATATTTTTAATAGATCCAGTCACATGTCTTCAGCTACCTGACATTGGGGATGTAAAATGTCTTCTTGTTGTTCAGTCGTTCAGCCATGTCTGACTCTTTGTGACCCCATGGGCTGCAACATGCCAGGCTTCTCTGTCCTTCACTACTTCCCAGAGTGTGTTCAAACTCATGCCCATTATATCAGTGATGCCATCCAACCATCTCATCCTCTGTTGTCCCCTTCTCCTCCTGCCTTCAATCTTTCCCAGCATCAGGGGCTTTTCCAGTGAGTCAGCTGTCCACATCAGGTGACCAAAGTATTTGGGAAAGGCTTACAGAATAAACATTCTGCCCAAAATACCCATAGTGTCTCCAGTAAGAAACACTGTACTAAATAATCACTTGGATGCCTTTCCATTGTAATAGTCTGTTGTTCTGTAAATAGAGGTAAAATGCATGTCTCTAGAAAACAGTGAAGCTAATGGTAGTGATGCTCAAACCTTAGAACTTCTGTGCTGAACAATATAAAAATGAAAGCTACCTTAGTTGAGACAGAGGCAGTTTCTCTACCTGTGATAAAACTGGACATTAGATAAGTTAAAACATATTATTTCAAGAATTTTAAAGAAAATAAGGGCAGTCTCCAAGGAGGGAAAGAGAGAAACAGTTAGTTGAAACCAGAATAGAGAGCAGTGAGCTGTAAGTAAATAAGAAAACCTTTCATGGGGTCACAAAGAGTCGGACACGACTGAGCGATTGAACTGACTGAAGATGTCTGGGGACCAGGTGCAGCCAGCAGCACCACACTTGGGAGCATAAGATGGAGAGCCCATACACACTTGCAAATGCATGTGTATCACACACATGAACACGCAGAGGAGAGGAGCTGACACGGAAATTCTTCTGTTTATCCAGCACACTGGAAAGGGTTAAAATAGTCCTGAGTAAGTCATATCTGCTGGCTTCTAACTAAAGTAAACAATTTTTTTTTTTTCCTGGAAAAAAGGCATCCCTAAATTAGGTTCTCTGGATTCCTACAGATTAAATTTAACAAAATATGAGCTTATAATAAAATTACCAAACACACAAAGAAAAAAAACACTACCACAAATAAAAGTCAAAGTGAACAACACATTTTGACTCCCCAACATTTTCAGATATTGACATTCTCAATAGAGAATACAAAATAAGAGTGTGTATATATCTATGTATGTATGTATTTACAGAAAGTAAAAACAGAATATTTGAATGATCAAAGAATATTAAACTATTAAAATGACTAAAGAACCATGTAGAACTTTTTGGAATAAAAATCTAGACGAGTGAGTTTAAAAGTAGATTAAATAAAGCTAAAGAGACAAGTGAATTGCAAAACATATCCAAAGAAATTATGAAGGATTTAGCATAAAGAAAATGAGACAAAGAGCATGAGAGAGATGTTGAGACATGTAGGATCTAATGAGATCTAGAAAGCATCAAATCAGAGTTCCAGAAGGAGAAATTAGAGGGGCAATCTTTGAAAAGATAATAGCTGAGAATTTTCAAAGCTGGCTAAAGGTGTAAATCCACAAATAACACAACATATGCCAATTAATATAGGACGAATTTCACATTTAGGCACATTCTACTGAAGCTACAGAACACCAGAGCCAATAAGAAGTAAAGGCCATCAGAGATAAAAAGACACATCACCTATAAACAAATGATAAACAAGATTGAAAGTAGAATCAATATTGTGAAAATGACTATACTACCAAATGCAATCTACAGATTCAGTGCGATCCCTATCAAATTACCAATGGCATTTTTCACAGAACTAGAAAAAAAATTTCACAATTCATTTGGAAACACAAAAGACCCTGAATAACCAAAGCAGTCTTTAGAAAGAAGAATGGAGCTGGAGGAATCAACCTTCCTGACTTCAGATTATATTACAAAGCTACAGTTATCAAGACAGTATGGTACTGGCACAAAACCAGAAATATAGACCAATGGAGTAAGATAGAAAGCCCAGAAATAATCCCATGCACTTATGAGTACTTTATTTTTGACAAAAGAGGCAAGAATATACCATGGGACAAAGACAGCCTCTTCAGTAAATGGTGCTGGGGAAACTGGACAGCTACATGTAAAAGAATGAAATTAGAACACTTCCTAACACCATACACAAAGATACAGAAAGATAAACTCAAAATGGATTAAAGACCTAAATGTAAGACCAGAAACTGTAAAGCCCTTAGAGGAAAACATAGGCAGAACACTCGATGACATAAATCAAAGCAAGATCCTCTATGACCCACCTCCTAGTATAATGGAAATAAAAACAAAAGTAAGCAGTGCAACCTTATTAAACTTAAAAGCTTTTGCACAGCAAAGGAAACTATAAGCAAGGTGAAAAGACAACTCTCAGAATGGGAGAAAATAATAACAAATGAAACAACTGACAAAGGATTAATTTCCACAATATACAAGCAGCTCAAACAACTCACTGCCAGAAAAACAACACAATCAAAAAGTGGGAAAAAGACCCGAACAGACATTTCTCCAAAGAAGACATACAGATGGCTAACAAACACATGAAAAGATGCTCAACATCGCTCATTATTAGTCAGTTAGTTAGTTCAGTCACTCAGTCATGTCTGACTCTTTGCGACCCCATGAATCACAACACACCAGGCCTCGCTGTCCATCACCAACTCCCGGAGTTTACTCAAACTCATGTCCATCAAGTCGGTCATGCCATCCAGCCATCTCATCCTCTGTTGTCCCCTTCTCCTCCTGCCCCCAATCCCTCCCAGCATCAGGGTCTTTTCCAATGAGTCAACTCTTCTCATGAGGTGGCCAAAGTATTGGAGTTTCAGCTTCAGCATCAGTCCTTCCAGTGAACAACCAGGACTGATCTCCTTTAGGATGGACTGGTTGGATCTCCTTGCAGTCCAAGGGACTCTCAAGAGTCTTCTCCAACACCACAGTTCAAAAGCATCAATTTTTCAGCGCTTAGCTTTCTTCACAGTCCAACTCTCACATCCATACATGACCACTGGAAAAGCAATTGCCTTGACTAGACGGACCTTTGTTGGCAAAGTAATGTCTCTGCTTCTTAATATGCTGTCTAGGTTGGTCATAATGCAAATCAAAACCACAATAAGATATCACCTCACACGTCACATGGTCAGAATGGCCATCATCAAAAAATCTACAAACGATAAATGCTGGAGAAGATGTGGTGAAAAGGGAACACTCTTGCACTGTTGGTGGGAATGCAAATTGACACAGCCACTATGGAAGAGGGTAAGGAGATTCCTTAAAACACTAGGAATTAAAACCACCATATGACCCAGCAATCCCACTCCTAGGCATATACCCTGAGGAAACCAAAATTGAAAAAGACACATGTCTCCCATTGTTCATTGCAGCACTATTTACAATAGCTAGGATATGGAAGCAACCTAGATGTCCTTTGACAGATGAATGGATAAAGAAGTTGTGGTACATATACACAGTGGAATGTTACTCAGCCATAAAAAGGAATGCATTTGAGTTAGTTCTGATGAGGTGGATGGACCTAGAACCTCTTATAGAGTGAAGTGAGTCAGAAAGAGAAAGATAAATATCATATTCTAACATACATATACAGAATCTAGAAAAATGATCCTGAAGAATTTATTTACAGGGCAGCAATAGAGAAACAGGCATAGAGAACAGACTTATGGACATGGGGAGAGGGGAGGAAAGGGTGAGATATATGGAAAGAGTAATATAGAAACTTACATTATCATGTGTAAAATAGATAGCCAATGGGAATTTGCTGTATGGCTCAGGAAACTTAAACAGGGGCTCTGTATCAACCTAGAGGGGTGGGATGAAGAGGGAGATGGGAGGGAGGTTCAAAAGGGAGGAGATATATGTATACCTATGGCTGATTCATGTTCAGGTTTGACAGAAAACAATAAAATTCTGTAAAGCAATAATCCTTCCATAAAAAAATAAAAGAAAAAAAAAGTTCTTTCGGAAAGCAGGAAAATGACTCCAGAAGAAAGATGTGAGGTTCAAGATGGAAAAACATGGAATTGTTAAATCTAAATGTGAATCTAAACAAGTCTTGTAAGATTTACACTCACAGTTTAAATTTAAAAAATAGTAACAATGTTTAATCAGCAGGGCAAGGTCATTTAGAAAACAAAAAGCAAAATCTTGCTGTTTTACCTTTTTGAAAGTTAGGAGGGGTGTGATCAGAGTTAAAGTTATCTGAGAGCTTGTCATTATCAAGAAAGGAATGAAAAGATACTCATTACATTTAGAGTTCATTACATACAAATGATAAAATTTCAAATATACCCATTGAAAGACTAAAGAGAGAATTGTCTGGATTCCAAAAAGTGTACTCAAACCACTTGTATTTCTATATAACAGCAAAAAAAAAAAAAAGAGAATAAAACAAGTAAAAAGTCAGGATACCATTTACAATTACAAAATACAACATGTTTGAGGATAAATGTAACAAAGCATATATAAGACTTACCTCTTCTACATACTAGCTGTGATCCTGAGCAAGGTAACTTCTCTGAACTTCAGTTTGTTATCTATAATATGGCAGTAACAGTAGTACTTACTTAGTAGAATGATGAAAACTGAATGATAAAAGTAGCATTTAACAGTGTGACTAGCCCGCAGTACAACCCCCAGTAAATATTAGGCAATCCCTGGTGCCTCAGCTGGTAAAGAATCCGTCTGCAGTGCAGGAGACCTGGGTTTGATCCTTGGGTTGGGAAGGTCCCCTGGAGAAGGGAACGGCTATCCACTCCAGTATTCTGACCTGGAGAATTCCATGGACTGTATAGTCCATAGGGTCACAAAGAGTCGGACACGACTGAGTGACTTTCACTTTCACTTTCATTATCCCCATCATTATTATTAGGCACAGGCTAAAAGTCATGGTGAAGCAATGGTCCCAACACTCAAAGAGTCTAATAAGAATGCTACTGTAATAGACAAATAATCATTATATGATATATAAATTGTAAGTGTCAAAAGGTGATATCAACAAACTCTTAAGAAAGAGAACTTTTGGCCTAGGGACAGGAGGATGGGTACTCAGAGTCTTTCTGAAGATGATGGGTTTTGAGCTGCACCTAAAAATATGAGTAATTAGAATGTTTACCATGGGTACGGCATGGGGGCCAAAGGCACATTACATACACATTCTTGAGTCTGCCTTGACTGAATATTATTGGGGCCTCTAAGGGGAACAGCACAGAGATGGGAAAGCATGTTGGGTAATAGGGACTAGATCAGGTTTACTGGAAAGATAGGTTAGTGGAAGTATGCTGAAATTACAGAAGTGAGTTTTGTTAGCATAGCCCATTGTGACACTGACCCCAATATTAATTAGCTGCCAAAAAAAAAAATAATAATAATAATTAGCTGCCAGATACCAAATAATTGTCTGGGAAAATCTCTAAGGAAAGGTAAATACATCCTCTGGAATAATGTCTGGCAAGTTAAGAAACAGAGTTTGTTTTTTGTTTTTAAAGAAGTAATATATACAGCACAGTGGGTTTGGAAAATTGTCATGTTGTTAATTTCAGGTTTTGTTTTTTGTTCTTTTTAATCTAACTGACTCCCCTTGATTGAATGGATACGTGTATGCTCAGTCTGAGCCAATTCGTTACATCTGGAGTAAAATTGTTCTTTTGGGAGAAACAGTGGAACGGGGCTTACCGAGAGGAAATATGTGGAAATAGGGCAGCTATGCTAATGACAATTGTTCCTCTAACCCACATGCCTGTACAAGCCCAGAGAGCTCAACATTTCAGCTTGGAGAGTGGGGGGCGCCTCCCAGTGTGTCAGAAAACGTGGGCCCTCGTGCTCACGGAACTCACAGGCTCATTTTAGGAACTGTCCTGACATTCCAATAGCTCTTTTTTGAATCATTTTCTGCTTTCACCTGAGAGGCTCCCAAGCTGCAGACCTGGTCTGGTGTTGCTTTAATGTTGTTTCTACAGAATATGCAGACCATGTTGGTGCCTTATTTCTAAACCATACCTAATTTTTACAGAGGTTTCCTTTTTAATGTTTTGCGCACATGCACATAATTGTCGTTCTGCTCATGACTAGACGCAGCTGGGGGAAGGCTGTCCGCTAGATGAGATTTTAATTCGCTTCTTTCCTCATGAATAAGACTTGGGATAAAATGTACAAGGATCATTCTTACCTTTTTCCTGACAGTGGAAGTGGTTTGTTTGCCAACTAGTGAGTGGTGGGATCAGGTGGGAAGGATGGGAGTTAGAAGTGAAAGAAGAGACACCACCCGGGGAAGGACATCGTTGAAAGGACATTCTGCAGCGGGAATAGGGATGTCCAGGTGTTTGGGAAGGTCTCGACACCCTGGGTTGTAGTGTTCATTTTAAAACCAGTCAGCAACAACCTGGAAGTGTTCCCAGGACTCTTAAAACTCCCCAGTAAAGTATTTCTGGCAAGAGTGTGGAAATCTTTGTGACAAGTCCAAGCACACTGTGTTTTTAGGCCTGTTAAGTAGCTGCATGTAATATTAACATCGTGTGTTGTTCCATTCACTTAATTATTATTGGAATTGAATAGAATTTGTATTTCATTATTGGAATATTACTTTTTTGAGGTCTTACTATGACTTTTCAGAATTGAAGCCACTTGATCCAGTAGCCGTTTTATTTTTCACTTACGTACAATACATTGTACCAGGCTCTGTGTGCTCAGTCATGTCCAACTTTTGTGGCCCCATGGACTACGGCTGCCAGGCTGCTCTACCTATTGAATTTTCCAGGCAAGAATCCTAGAGTAGGGTTCCGTTTCCTACTCCAGGGGATCTTCCCAAGCCAGGGATTGAACCTGCGTCTCTTGAGTCTCTTGCATTGGCAAGCAGATACTTTGCCGCTAGCACCGCCTGGGAAGCCCATAGCTCCAACAAGCATTTTCTTCTTCATTTATGTGCAGTACATTGTACCAGGTGCCGTGGAGACAGGAAGAGGAGAGACACAGCCCTGCTCTGGGGGAGTTTATAGTCTAGTGAAGACCCTGTTTAAAGAGTCACTCAGGGGAAAGCTTGCTTACCAGACTGACAGCTACAGCAGAGATTCAAACTACTGATGGTTGGCCTCTGGGGAGGAAGAAATGGAGTCAGCTGGGGGAAACTTCTAGGTCGGGGGTCAGTTTTAAACTAGGCTTTCAAGGAAGAAGAGGATTCTCATAGGTTGGGAAGAGTAAGGGAATGCTTTGTAAATGGAATTTTGAGCCATGCCCAAGAGCTAGGAGGGTTCAGAAATACTTAAGAAGAGATCACATCCTGGACATGAAGTCCCTTGGAAGTGAGGTTAGCAACACACATGGACAGTGCAGTGTAATGGGCCAGGGACGATGGCAGAAGCCTTTGACTGTAGGCCAAAACTTGATTCCATGTAGGGCGTTGTGGTTTTGCGCCATTCTTCGGACAGAGAATTCAGAGACCCTGTTGGCTGCTGTTTTCTGGCCAATGCTGAAATTTGTTGGGAAATGACCTATTCTTTTCCATCCTCTTGTTTTGGCAGTTTCCAATAATTGCCATCTCTTCCAAAATTCACTTATAACGTCTTAACAGATACATACATTTAATACACACTTATATACAAGGACTTGTGGCACTGTTTTCCAAGTGTGTTTGCCTGTGGAAGGAGGTATTCCACTAAACGACGGCTTTGTGGTCAATTGTCTGTGTGCATTGCTGGGTTCTACACGCATCCAGAAGAGTCAGATTATACATTAGTATCTGCATGGTTCTGAGAAGTTAAAATGTCTTTTAACTTTGCATAGCAAAGATCCTCTTTATCTTATTGACATCTCTCTAAACAAGACTGGAGAAATATTGAGTTAAGATACCTGTCATAAACAGTTTTTATATGTTTCTCATAGACCCCACAACATCCTTGTGAGATAGCCTTTGTTGTTTCCATTTCTCCAGGGAGAACTGAAGGTTAAGTACTTTTTCCTTGTTCCCAGACCAAGAAAAGAGCCAAAATATAAATCCACATTCTTCTAATCTAGGAACTATCACCTCTCTTGCAACCTCTAGATTCATGTATCTTAACCTAATGGCTTGAGCTCCATCTTTAAGGGCTTTTTGTTAAAGATGGGTTTCTTTCTGCTGGGCTGTTTCAGTGATGGCTTATAGCTGTAAGTCCTTAATCATCTCCTCTGTATAATCTTTCATGATTCACACTCTTCTGGATGGAACTGACTACTCCAGGGTTCCTGGTAACATTATACTTTTTTGCTCGCTTGTCTCCATCACTGACTCTATGCTCCTAAATTTTTGGTGCACTTAGTGGGTCCAGCATTGAGCACAGTTCTTGGCCTGTAGCACAGCACAGTGCTTATTAACTGGGTGAGGGCCTGAAGAACATTTCTCAGGTACGGGAGCCGAGAGAGGAACCTCGATGCTCATTCTGACTCTGGTTCTAATCATGAGTCAGATGAGATCAGAAATCTGCAGCATCAGCTCGCTAAGAAACACACGAGGTGGTATTTTCTGTGTGCAGGTAGTCAGTCATCTAGTAGAGAAGTATACAGTTGTCCTATGAATATATGAGCACAAAATGGGACCAACACTGTTTAGTCACACAGTCAGTCTACCTGAAAGCCCAACCGGAACCTGGACCCTGTACTGCCCAAAGGGACCTCAGAATATAGTTGTTTCTATAGGTTTTAACAGTAGTGAGCATGAAGCACCCCCAGTGCACCAAGGTCTGACCTTGGCTTCAGGCCTCCTCTGCCTTTTCCTTACTTCTACAATTTTTAGCTTTGGCTTGGGTAGATTTTAATGCAGACGAAGAGTGCTATTTTTAATGTATGAAATCTTGTATTTATAGAACAAAAAGAACCTTTTTTTTTAAAAAAAAAAAAAAAAGGAAGAGTTGTAATAAAGTCAGGTGTAGGAGCCAAGGCTATAAACAGTCACATACATATTTCTTTATAATGGATTAAGGGAAAATCAGGAAATAAATGCAGACTGGCAGTGTTTTAGAAGAAAATAAGATTTGAATGATAAAATTATAAATTCATATAATTTATATTTCTGCCCAAAGTCAATTTGTTCATGTAATCTTTGTCCTTTTTAGAATTTGGTGTAGCAAATCTATTTGAAACATCTTAAAACTTTTTGGTCAAAATAACTCTAGTTCCTAATGCTAATTGGAAAATATGAATTAAAAAATCTGAAATACAAGTGAGGGGGTAGATTAGTAGAAAGTTTAAACTATAAGAATAGTCTCTAAGTAAGTTTTCAAAATTCCAATTATGGGTATTCAAGTGCATTTACACAAGCTGGGTTTGTTATTTCTGTAGTTAATAAGCAATTTCACAATGTACTATATATCACTTTTAAAGACATGATAAATTGTCCCTAATGGTATTGTGTGTATAAACTAGAGCTATTTCTGCCTTGTATATAATTCTTAGGATTGGGTGGTACACCTGAAAAGGCTTGGATTTTAATGGGGCCTTTTTAGCACTTTTGCACCTCGTATGTTCAGGATTATGTTTGATTGATGACTTTAAATGTGCTGGCATGAGAGATATGTAGATCTTAATGCTCTTAAACCATTTGTTTTCCAATCTCTGTAAAAGGCTCCTCTGTTTTGGGGTAACACTTTATCCTTCTTAAGTAAACAGAAATAGGTTTCTGGGATTTTGCTTTTTAGCATTGTAAATCCAGCAGGAAAGAGACAGGCTAGAGGCTTTTAAGAAAGGTCTAAAAACACCATGTTCCCATTTTATTAGAGGAGTCCGAAAAAGTCAAAGAGTGTGTGTGTGTGTGTGTGTAGATTCATTTGTCTTTCTCCTAAACAGTTTTAAAATAACTCCCTTCTTCCCGCCGCCCCCCCCACCCCACCCACCACCACCTGGTCTCTCTCTCTCTCACTCTCTTTCTATATCAGAACTCCTTGAATCATTTCTTTCCTTTGGACCACTTGATGCCCCATGCATTATCCTTAGACCCCTAGCTAAGAACTCTCTTTGGATCCCATCATCTGAAACAGCTACAGGGTTGGCTATCGTGTGGCCAAGGGGATGTTCTTCCCAATAGGTCTTAGAATAAGAGAGCAGAGCTATCCATTGAATCCTGAATCCTGCTTCCCAAAAGGCACTGGAAATTAGTCCCCAAGCCTGAAGGGTGTCTTATAATCCACCCCTGCAGGATTCTTCTGACTGGGACATCAGTGCTTCAGGAGGGGCTCAAAAAAAAAAAAAGAGGGCTCGTGAAGTTTCCCTGTTTCTGATTAACAATCTAGGCACTGTTCAGGGAGAGGGGGAAAATTGCTTCTGCTGAAAGAACAGATTGTTTTAAGAACTGATTATAAACAAGCTGCCCAGGGAGGAGAGACCTGCGCTGGTCAGAGGCAGTCTCTGCTGCCAGGCAGCGGCCCTCATCGCAACAGCAGATCTCTGCACCGGCCTTCAGCCCCGGCTCCCAGCTGTCCGTCATCTTTCAAGAAAAGAGACCAGCATGGTACTGACAAACACATTTTCACTTCCATCTAAGATATGAACTTAGGGGCTCGAGAGTTGAAAGACTAGTGCATTTACCCATACTTATAATATGTTGCTAATTAGCAGTCAGTGTCCTTGTGATCTTTTCCTTTGTCGTCCTCTTGAGGCATCCCATTTCTTTCATTTCCTTCCTCTCCATCATCAGCAACACTAAATGGAATATGGATTATTTTGGCAGCAGGGCAGTTTGAGCCCCCTGATTAGTCTAGAATGAAATGTGAAGGGAAAAAAAAATGTATGAAATGAGCCATTGTATCTCCTTGTTCTCAAGATGTTATTTTGAAATCTTCATGGGTAGTGATGTATTTGCTGGTGATTCGTTTTACCTAGAGACATTTAGGATTCCTTGGAAGGGTTTTTTTTTTTTCCTTCAGGATACTTATTCTTTTTTTATATTTTTAGAAATAAAACAGTTCTTATTAGGGTCAATCTTTGTAAATGAAGCCTGAATATGATAGCAGAAAAGGTAAAAACTCCAGACATAATATTAGGGTACTTAAAGTGACTCAGAGTCTTCTAGCCTTTTTCGCTTTTGCTTTTTTGACTGCACATGGCGGCATGTGGGATCTTAGTTCCCGTACCAGGGATCAAACCCTAGCCCTCTGCAATAGAAGCACAGAGTCTTAACCGCTGGTCTTCCAGGGAAGCCCCCATTTCTAGCCTTTTGTCACCAGTTTGCTGCTGTTGCTTTGAGTCTTTGAGTCAGCAAATAATCCCAAAGTTATTTTTCACTTAAACTCTTGAAATTGTTTATTGTAATGGGTATTTTATACTAAAATAAGAGCTAGATGCATATGTTTGACTTGGGTGTATGAATAATCTTGGTATAGACACCCATATTTGTGTGTGTGGAAGTATGAGTATAAAAGATGGTTGAAAGCACGTCAGCAGCAGCTGCCTTTACACAGGGACGCACCATTGGTGGAAGTATCATGTGTGATACAAAGGAAGTGCCTGTATGTGTTTGTATGGGAAAAATAGATGGATAGAGCCAGAAAAGATCTAAGCATCTGGTTCAGCTCTAGCAACTTATTAATATAAATGAGAAAATTGAGTCCTGGTGAAGGGACATACACATGTGATAGTCAAAAGGAGCTTGAACTAAGTTTTTCTAGCTGGTGGTCCACTTCTCTTAATGTGCCTTGGAGATATATTGTGGCCTTTGTTTTTAGTACCATGCACTGCTACCGGTAAAGAATCTGCCTGCAATGTGGGAGACTTGGGTTCCATCCCTGGGTTGGGAAGGTCCCCTGGAGGGGGACATGGCAGCTCATTCCAGTTTTCTTTCCTGGAGAATCCCCATGGACAGGCTACAGTCCATAGGGTTGCAATCAGTCAGACACAACTAAGTGACTAAGCACAGCACCCCCATATAAAGAGATGAAGGCATACTGTTTTTTGGCCTACCCAACAATGATATTATTAACTGTAATAATATTTTAAAATGTACACAAGTAGAACCACAAAATCTGCATCATAACTTTTCCTTTCCAAGGTATTTTATCTATTCAGACAGTTGCAGTGTGTGTGTGCGTAGTGCTAAGTGGCTTCAGTTGTGTTTGATTCTTTGCAACCCTATGGACTGTAGCCCTCCAGGATCCTCTGTCCATGAGATTCTGGAGTGGGTTGCCATTTCCTTCAGGGGATCTTCCTGATCCAGGGATCAAACCCCCGTCTCTTATGTCTCCTGCATTTGCAAGTGGGTTCTTTACCACTAGTGCCTCCTGGGAAGTGATAGTGTGTAAGCACTTACAAATTTGTTGCAAATGCAGCTAGCTGAAATACTCATCCACTAATAATCAATTAATTAAAATTATCTAATGTTAATTACTCAGGCTTCCCTGGTGGCTCAGCAGTAAGGAATCTGCCTGAAATGTAAGAGACACGGGAGGTGAGGGCTCGATCCCTGGGTCGGGAAGATCCCCTGAAGGAGAGCATGACAACCCACTCCATTAATCTTGCCTGAAAATCCCATGGACAGAGGAGCCTGGTGGGCTACAGTCCCTGAGGCTGCAAAGAGTTGGACATGACTGAAGTGGCTGAGCACAATGTTAATTACTCAGTATTGCCTGGCAGATAATTGGTCCTCATTAAATATATGTTGATTCACTCTTTCCTGTTCAGTTCTATCTTGAGCCAGTTTCTCAAATGGTAAGCTTTGAGTCAGTCACCCGGGGTGGTATTTTTTTAAACAGAAATTCCTGCTACCTAGTCCCTATTCAGAATCTCTGGGGTTAGGCCTTGAAATTTTTTATTTTTAACAAACTGAGCAGATAATTCTATGCACACAAAAGTTTGAGAACCACTGCCTAAAGTTAAGATATTGAAATCATAATTGGTTATAATCTTCAGTTGATCAGTCTAGTTGAGAAACTAGAGATATGGGAATGTAATCACCAGACATTTTAAAAGCAATGATGTAACTTCTATAAGCCCTAATCCTTATAAGACAATTGTTTTGGGTATTTTTGAATTATAGCACAGTATCATCATTATTACAAGTTATTCAAGCCAGATAGAAGTGTATAATGTAGAAAGCTAAAAGGCCCCCCTTTTCTCCCTACCATCCATCTTTCCCACTCCCACGCCCCAAGAATAACCATTATGAACAGTTAGTACAGATGCTTTGTGTTTTTTTCACTACATATACTTTGTCTATATGTGTTTATGTGTAAACATATATATACACACATATACATATACATGTAATACACATCTGTCTATATACATACTTATTTATATCCTGGAGGATATATTTATATCCTGCCCACTCCAGTACTCATGGGCTCATCTGGTGGCTCAGACAGTAAAGAATACACGTGCAATGCGGGAGACCTGGGTTCAATCCCTGGGTTAGGAAGATCCCTTGGAGGAGGGCATGGCAACCTACTCCGTTATTCTTGCCTTAAGAATCCTCATGGACAGGGGAGCCTGGCGGGCTGCAAGCTGTGGGGTCACAGAGTCGAACACAGCTGAGCAGCTAAGCACAGTGCACATTTATATTTGTTTATTCAGGTATTGAACAGATATTTGAGCATCTATTGTGTTCTAGGAACTAGGACTGAAAAAGCAACAGTGACCAAACAGATGAAGTGCCCTTTCCCATGAAATTCATATTCTAATGGAACCCAGATTCTAATAGGGAGACAGTCAATAAATCAATAAAAATGTATATAAAATGTAATATAAAATATGCATGCCATAAAGAAAAATAAAGTAAGCTAAAGGGATAGAGAATTCCAGGTGGTTCCACTTTAGGTATGTTGGTCAGGACAAGCCTCTCTGAGATGACTTTTAGGCAGAGACTGGAATGAAGTGAAAGAATGAGCTCTGTGCATATCTTAGAGAAGAGGAGGTGAAGTTCTTCCTAGATTATGTGTGCAAACTCACACTTTTTTCTTTAAACAAAATTATATTATTCATAGTGTCCTGTACCTTGCTTTTTCCATTCAATAATGATTTATGTGCACATTTCCAGTGTCTATATTATGAATTTAGGTTATTCTTTTTAGTGACTGCTTATTATTCCATAATACATATGTGCCATATTTTAACCATGCAAGTATTGTTGGACATTTTCTCTTTACATTTTACCTCTACAAACCATACTGCATGAAATTCTGTGGCTCATCATCTTAATATTTAGGTATTAAAGGATTAATATTATAGTTCTGTTGCAGAGTGAGATTATTTTAAGTATTCGGATCATATCAGTCAAATACAAAATGACTATTCTAGGATAAAGGAGCCAGACCTTGGGGTACAAAAGTGCATAATATTCCTTTCACATGTAGAGGTAAGAGTCACTTAATCATTTTTAGTTTTAAATTGGACCATCAAAGAATCCTAAATCATGTCTTTATCATAAAAGACCATATTTTTCACTCCTTGCCATTTTTTTTTTAAATTATTCAGCCAACTGGTTCTCATTCATAGCATTGAGGTCCGTTTGGGTTGGTTTCTTTTTACAGTGTCTGTTTTCTTATTACTTGTTCATACATTTGTTCTTCAGTGCTCCTGCCTTTATGTTGTCCATTGATTGTATTTGGTTTAAGCTGTATTTTGTCTTTTAAATGTAAGATTTTCATATTAAAATGTTTCTCTTAATTATATAATAAAGATAAAATTATATCACCTAGAAATAACTGTTTAATATTTGGAGGTATATCCTTTCAGTTTTTTTTTTTTTCCAATGCACATAGTTTTTTAGATCCAAATTTTCATTTTGGGTTACTGAATTCCAGCAACTATCTTTAATACACATGACTATCTCATAACTCACACTGAGAAGAAACCTATTAACTCTCTCCTGTCATCTTTCTATTGCTGGTTACTCACTTTATTGCAAATAACCCAGAGGATTGTTTTCTACATTTTCAGTTGAATAGACTTATGCCCTGTAGATTGATTACAAAGTAAATGGCTTCTGGGCTGGTAGGTGATGTCACCACAACACTCAGAACCCCTGGGTACTTGCCCAGTGACTGTTGTCACAGCTTCATGTCAGTCCTACCTGTGGGGAGCATTAGAACCCATGATTCAATTCCTTTTCAAGGACAGGGTGCCAGAAAGTTCTCATATGCCCCTCCTTCTCACTACCAGGCCCTGAAGGAGCTTGCTTTATATTTTCATGAAAAAAAAAAAGGTGTATTACCAAACTACTTCTTTAATCTCCTTCATTCTTCCCATCCCTGAGCTGGCTTTTAACTGGAGGCTTATATGTGTTTTCTCCCCCACCTTGGAATTAAAAAGAAACAGAATCTCTGAAAAATAAGAGCTAACTCATCTTCTCACCTGTTAGGCTTCTTTTCAGAAGAAGCATCTTATCTTTGGGCTCCTCTATAGCCTATGACCGGAGAAGGCAATGGCAGCCCACTCCAGTGCTCTTGCCTGGAAAATCCCATGGACGGAGGAGCCTGGTAGGCTGCAGTCCACGGGGTCGCTAAGAGTCGGACACGGCTGAGCGACTTCCCTTTCACTTTTCACTTTCATTCATTGGAGAAGGAGATGGCAGCCCACTCCAGTGTTCCTGCCTGGAGAATCCCAGGGACGGGGCAGCCTGGTGGGCTGCCGTCTATGGGGTCGCACAGAGTCGGACACGACTGAAGCGACTTAGCAGCAGCAGCAGCAGCAGCAGCATGGCCTATGACGGACCAGTGTAACAGGGGAATGAATGTTTCTTTAATGCAGACGTTGTTTGAATATGAGGCTGTCTTGTTGTTCAGTCACTTAAGTCGTGTCTGACTCTTTGCCACCCCATGGACTGCAGCATGCCAAGCTTCCCTACCCTCCTCTATCTCCTGAAGTTTGCTTAAGTTCATGTCCACTGAGTCAGTGATGCTATCTAACCATCTCATATCCTCTGCCACTTTCTTCTTTTGCTTTCAATCTTTCCCTGCTAGAGGCTCTCTAGCAGCAGTTTAGTGATTAAAATGTCTTCGTTTGCTCCTTAGTTTTCAAGCATGACTTAAGTAGCATTGAATTAAGCTTGCTGAGTGCCAAATGACTAGAATTAGTACCTTTGCTGTGTTTTTTTTTTAAATCAAACTGGTTAATTCGCCAAACAGTTTGGTAGTTTAGCTGCAGATAAGTTTATTCAGTGTGCTCCATCTTCATATGAACCAAATATCCCAAATTTACTATATGTAATTCATGTGTTCTTCTGTGTAGTATAATGTACAGTTATATGACCACTGGATTTTTTTTAATGAAGATAATTTTTTTCAACGTTTTTTTCTAAAATACTGTCTTACAGTATTAAAACTGAGTGTAGGGGTGAAAGGACTGCAGTACATTAAAGAAGCATGTTAATTGTGCCTAAAGGTGTTTGTTTTTTCTTGAAATGCCCATTTAGCTCCCAATTGATCAAAAGATGAAGGTTCCAGAGAGTCTTTCTTCTGACAGCCTTGATTATGTAGGGGTTCCCTTCTAGAGATTCTTGTTGTTTTATAAACACATGCATATGCATAATATATTCTGCCCAATACTCCCACTTTCTGATCTGCACAGTACAACAGAGCATCCCATGGAGTCAGAGAACAAAGAAAATCTTCACTCTGAAATTTTTTCCTGAAGCCAAATATGTCCTCAGCTTCAGAAAGAAAATTCCTAGCATGAATTGAGACACCTCTGTGGCCCTCTGAGGGAAATTTTAGGCACCATTGGTGTGCTCCCTAGGAAAATAGTATGCTTGGGGGTGCTGGAAGTTGGGTTGATTTCCCATTATGGATTCAGGTTTTGTTCCAGACATTTTGCCTACGTCATTGCAATTAATTCTCCCAGTGACCCTGTATTGTAGGTATTACTGCTGCATATCACACGAGGAAATTGAAGCTCAGAGAATCTCAATAACTTTGCTATCACTGTATAGCTCTCAAGTGATGGAGTCAGGATTTGAACCTCTGTTCATCTGACTCCAGTGCCCTGATATTTCTATCCTGCAGAACACAGACTAGCTTGTAGTAGCTGGTGGATAGAAAACCACTCTACCCCATTCAAAGTAGCTGAATTATCTTTTTCATCTATAATCAATCCCTGTGAAATTCTATTCACTGTAGGTTTATGGCATCCACTTCTTCACACAATAACCAGAAAACAAAAAGTAATCAAAATATTTGTAACTGCAGTGTGAGGAAGCATATGGAAAAGATCATACTGCTGTGCTGCTTCTAGTAAATTAGAGAACTCAAATTCATAACAGCATCGTGTAGAGAAAAAAATATTGTTTTTTTCACCTTGTTCTTCATCTTTAATGAGATAAAATTCACACAACATAATTAACCATTTTAAAGTGTACAAACCTGAAGCATTTAGTGCATCCACAGTGTTAGGCAGCCACCACCTCTATCACAAAACGTTCTCATCACCCCAAAGGGAACCCCGCATTATTAAGCAGTTGTTTCCCTTCCCGTGCTCCACCTGGCCTCCAGCAACCAACAGTCTTTTTACACTCTCCGTGGATTCATTTGTTCTGGAGATTTCATGTAAATGGAATATCATGTGTCAGCCTTTCATGGTTGGCTTCTTTCACCTAGTTTGTTTTTGAGTTTCCTTTACATTGAAGAATATATCTCACTTAATTCTGTTTTATAGCTGAGAATATTGATGTCTGAGTGAGGGTCCTGGGTCTTGCTCTGATACTAACTCTCTGAAAACTTTACACAAGCCTCTTCCTTTCTCTGGCCTTATTGTGCTCATGTCTTAAGATGAGCATACCCTATGGAGCATGAGTTCTGCAGAAGCTCTGGAACAAAAGGCCTTCCTGCTCAAAAGAAACATGGGGAAGAGTTCATGCTGGTTCTCCCTTGTGGAGGGTATGATGCACATGTCCTAAAGATTCTGGAACCTGCTTTACACTCTTTAGCCCAGTAGTTACCAACCTGTGACCAGAGAACCCTTTATCTTGCTTACAGTGTGTTTGTTTGTTTATATATATACATACACATATATGTGTATACATATATATACATACATCTTGTGAAAGCCAATCTAGCTTCTAAGACACTGTAACCTATGAACCACTCATTGATGCCACCTTGCAATGTGCCACTTGTCAAAATCCACGTTGATCTTGCCTCTAGGTTACTAGCCTAGAGGTATTCTTCCTCTCAGGGGAGGTTTGAGCCTCTGTTGAGGCATTTGGTTGTTTCAGTGTAAGAGTCAGTGATAAGACACCTCCTGCCATGCATTGCATATTTGTTCACAACACCAACATCCTGATCTGGACAAACTCTCCAAGTCCTGCTGGTCATTTATGTAGGTACAAACACTGTCTATATTTCTCTAAACCTAATTTTCTGTATAAACACAAAATACTTTTTGCATGGTTTTAGCTTCCACTAGTTTTTCCCTGTATACAACAGTTATGTAAAATCTGGCTATATTTTAAAAGAACCACTCACCATTGAGGGACAGGTAGAGTTATAGGACAGAAACAAATTAACCTAGAAGTCCTGGTGGCTTAATACAACAAAGGTTTATTTTTTGTTTATACTAAGTGTCCATCAAGCATTGGCAGGGAGCACTGTTCACAGTTAATCAGAAGTCCAGTCTGACTCCACCACTGGGGTTGTCACCAGCCACCTCAGCCCGGGATGGACGGGGTTTGCACACCAGCTCTTCAGTACTGTGGCCCCAAAAGGAGGCATATTCCTTCTGATTATAGCACAGTGGCCAGAACTAGGACACAGTCTCCCCTAAACACAAGAAGGCTAGGGAACAAGGACCGGATGGAAACTTTGGCAATACGGTGTCCATGGTAATGCCAGTTGTAGCTCTGAGTCAGCATTAGAATGCTTATGTATTGGTTTGCCTTTCTAGCTGTCTCATTTTTGTTAATTTTACACATAGGTACACATAGGTACAATTTTATACATAGGTACATAGTTTAGCAGTGCCTGCCCATTTACATGGAGAAATATTTCTTATTATAAGTTACTTTCCTGGATATTTTCTTTATATTACAGTTAGGGTGTTACATTCTTTTCCTCTTTTTGGTATGTGTGTCCATAGATTATATTAGCTCTGAATTTCATTTCAAGATGGGAAAGGGGCATTGGAAAATATGTTTGGTTTTTTTTTTTGGTTTTTTTCTTTTTTTTTTTTTTTATTTTACAGTGGGTTTTGTCATACATTGATATGAATCAGCCATAGAGTTACACAAATTTCCCATCCCGGTCTCCCATCCCACCTCCCTCTCCACCCGATTCCTCTGGATCTTCCCAGCCCAACAGGCCCGAGCACTTGATTCATGCATCCCACCTGGGCTGGTGGTCTGTGTCACCACAGATAATATACATGCTGTTCTTTCGAAACATCCCACCCTCCCCTTCTCCCACAGAGTTCAAAAGTCTGTTCTGTACTTCTGCGTCTCTTCTTCTGCCCTGCATA
Organism: Muntiacus reevesi; assembly: GCF_963930625.1. Taxonomy (NCBI): domain Eukaryota; kingdom Metazoa; phylum Chordata; class Mammalia; order Artiodactyla; family Cervidae; genus Muntiacus; species Muntiacus reevesi. The sequence goes on from NC_089250.1 coordinate 154,932,668, forward strand.
TAGGGCCATCGTTACCATCTTTCTAAATTCCATATATATGTGTTAGTATACTGTAATGTTCTTTATCTTTCTGGCTTACTTCACTCTGTATAATGGGCTCCAGTTTCATCCATCTCATTAGAACTGATTCAAATGAATTCTTTTTAACGGCTGAGTAATATTCCATGGTGTATATGTACCACAGCTTCCTTATCCATTCATCTGCTGATGGGCATCTAGGTTGCTTCCATGCCCTGGCTATTATAAACAGTGCTGCGATGAACATTGGGGTGCACGTGTCTCTTTCAGATCTGGATTCCTCAGTGTGTATGCCCAGAAGTGGTATTGCTGGGTCATATGGCAGTTCTATTTCCAGTTTTTTAAGAAATCTCCACACTGTTTTCCATAGTGGCTGTACTAGTTTGCATTCCCACCAACAGTGTAAGAGGGTTCCCTTTTCTCCACACCCTCTCCAGCATTTATTGCTTGTAGACTTTTGGATAGCAGCCATCCTGACTGGTGTGTAATGGTACCTCATTGTGGTTTTGATTTGCATTTCTCTGATAATGAGTGATGTTGAGCACATTTTCATGTGTTTGTTAGCCATCTGTATGTCTTCTTTGGAGAAATGTCTGTTTAGTTCTTTGGCCCATTTTTTGATTGGGTCATTTATTTTTCTGGAATTGAGCTTCAGGAGTTGCTTGTATATTTTTGAGGTTAATCCTTTGTCTGTTTCCTCATTTGCTATTATTTTCTCCCAATCTGAGGGCTGTCTTTTCACCTTACTTATAGTTTCCTTTGTTAAATCTCTTTAACAAGTGGTGCTGGGAAAACTGGTCAACCACTTGTAAAAGAATGAAACTAGAACACTTTCTAACACCATACACAAAAATAAACTCAAAATGGATTAAAGATCTAAATGTAAGATCAGAAACTATAAAACTCCTAGAGGAGAACATAGGCAAAACACTCTCTGACATAAATCACAACAAGATCTTCTATGACCCACCTCCCAGAATATTGGAAATAAAAGCAAAAATAAACAAATGGGACCTAATGAAAAGGAAAATACGTTTGTTATGAAAAGGAGGTCTGGGATTCTCCTGGTGGTCCAGTGGTCAAAACTTGCTGCTTTCAGTGCAGGGGGTGCAGGTTCAATCTCCGGATGGGGAACTGAGATCTCACATGCTGCACGGTGCAGCCAAAAAATGGGAAAAAAGAGAAAGGTCTGATGGAGATAAGAGCTATTTTTCTAGGTGTTCCGGATCATCCAGAGCATAGAGTAGGTCGTGAAGAGTTATAGGGCTTTACATTGCAGTAATAAAAAGCGTGTAGTGCTTGTGGGGTCATGCTCAGTCGTTCAGTAATGTCTGACTCTTTGCAATCCCACGGATTATAGCCTGCCAGCCTCCTTTATCCACAGGATTTTCCAGGCAAGAATACTGGAGTGGGTTGCCATTTCCTCCTGCAAGGGATCTTCTCAACGCAGGGAATCAAGCCTGTGTCTCCTGGATCACAGGCAGGTTCTTCATCACTGATCCACTGGGAAAGCGCTAAGACGCGTGTGAGCTAACATTTACTGTGCTCTCTCTACGTGCCAGAGACTTTGCCAAGCGCTATGAGTTAATTCCCTGCTTTAAGGCCCATCAGAAGCCTATGAGGATCCCCCTGAATTGCTCCTTTTACAGACGAGATCTACTTTCCTCATTTAGGCATATGAGGAAGGTTGCGGGTCCCTTGCTTTCTACTCACCCCATGTCAGTGTGGGTGCCATGTCAGAAGTGGGGCCCCACCTAGCTACTAAGAAAGGATAATTGCTCTTCTAACACTGTAAAGAGACAGCAGGCAAAGCACAAGGTTGGGACAGCAGAATAGGACGCCTGAATGGCCCAGAGGAAAGTCAAGAGAACAGAGAGAAGGAAAACAATCCTAAGAAAAAGGCTGTTGCCCCAGAAAGTTATATCCCCCCGTTCAGAGAGGACTGGGATCCTATGAGTGTGTCACTGAGAACCCCCTGGTTCTTTAGCCAAACTTTAGTCATGCCTCTCCTATCTTATCCCTGTTTCTGTGGCTCCCATTTTTTCTATGATTTCATGGGCATAATAGCTTACCACTAGCAGTTCAATCAGCTAATTTGTTTGAATAGCATTATCAAGATGGTTCAAGGCCAAAATAAAAATTAAAATGTCAGGACCCACCTGAGAGTGACACCGTCAGTTAACAAAAGAGAAAAAGAACTATAATTAACTCACAATTAGAAAGTAAAGGCTCTTGCAGGCTTCCTTTTATCAGTATTATATCCAGATACCTTTTTTTTTTTTCTCTTCCAGTGATGGGGTTTTCTTCCCTTTCACTCCTAAGTATATATGTAGGAAGGGCTACATTAAAATTTTAGCTACACCTTTACTTTCACTACTCAGCCTTTATTTTCTTCTCAGTCTTTATTCTATAAGAAATATTCTTTGGTGGCTTGCACATTCAGAATTGATTTTCTGGAGTAGTGTAACATTTTCCTTGCCCATGGCAAGACCACATTGGTTCAAGGCTAAGAAAGTAGGATGGTCCTACAGAGACCCTCTGGGTGACTCATCTCTTTTGAGATCCCGATCGTCCATTTTTTTGGCCGGTGTTTCTAGCAGCAGTGTGTGTTGCCCTGAAGGCACCTCTCATATGGTGTTGACTACACTAGCTGCACTGTTTAATTCCTGCTCTGGACTGTGCCTCCAGTTTTAAGTCACTTGACAGTACAGATGGTTTCTTTCTTTCCCCAAAGTTTATCAATAGCGTACCATTCCCTCCCAATAACTCCACACACAAACAGACATACACACACACATACACACAACTACGAACAAATTTCATGTTTTCTGTCTTTTAAAAACTAGATGTGATCTGCCTGACCTAGCTGGAGAATCTCCTGCTTTTTCAGATTTATGTTCCTGTGACCAGGTAGCTTGTCAAGCTGTTGTCTTAATCACTCAACTTCTCCATTAGACAGCTGCTTAAAAACTTTTCATGTAATTATCTTTTTTGACCCTCCATCTTCCACATTCTTTTCTTTATTGTAAACTTTCTTATGACTTTTTTATATGCTGTATGTTCCAAAAGGTATTTAAGCCTTCTTCCACTGTTTTGTCTGCTTTTCATTAAGTTTGCCATCAACTTGCCCTCCGTGCCCGTTGCCTCCCTCCCAATCCGACTGCTTGTTTCTCTGAAAGGGGCGAACCCTGTATCGAGTGGTCCAGATCTTCTCTGTGTCTTCCTTGCCCTTTGAAATAGAAAAGCAGAGAAGCATCAGAGAAGCTCTTAAGGACATTCACCAGAGTTGTTCCTGCCTTGTCATTATCTTCTAACTGCAAGGTTTAGAAAGCTGGGGCTGAAGGTGTCTTCATTTGTCATATGAGCCAGGCACCGTGATAATCATTTGGGGGAATAAAAGATGACACAGATCCTACTTTCAAGTAGCTCTCACTCTCGTAGAGAGGGTAGTTTTAGCAAGATAGAGTGCTTAAAAGTTTGAGAAGAAAGAGATCTCTTTTGATAGGGGCAAATGCAGAAGGATTCAGGGCAGATAAAGCATGTTAGCTAAACTATGGACAATGAGTGGGACTGTAAACACTAGAGATGATTGGGCGTATCCCAGGCAGTGAACCCACATGGGTGGAAGCTCACAGGTGCCCAGGTCCTATTTGACTAGAGCAGGGCTGGTTTTGACCCCCAGGGGACATTTGGCTATCACATCAGGTGGAGAAGGGATGCTCCCACATCTCATCAGTAGAGACCAGCCCTGTGGCTCACCATCCCACAGTGCACAAAACAGACCCTTCCGTCCAACGGAGAGTCACCTGCTTCAAACGTCAGTAGATGACAAGGTTGAGAAGCCCTTGAATAGAGCCTAGACTTTTTTTTGCCAGAGGGAACCAGGAAAGAGTATTTAGGCTGCAATTTGGAAAGGTTCTGCATGCTAGCTGAAGGCTTGGCTTTTACTTGGTAAGCACTGAAAGGGTTCTGACTAGACTAGTGGTCTAAGAAGATCAGGCTATCAAGATGCATTGATGTGTGGAGACAGGGGGACAGGGGGACCAGTGTGGGAGGAGGCACTGGTCTGTGTGAGAGGTTATAATGGTAACAGTGAAGAAAGAACCAAATATGAGAGATATTCCAAAGGAAGATTTGAAAAGACCAAACTGAGAAGCCAGGTAAAGGAAGATTCCAAATGAATTGTTATGTGCCAGTTCTGGGAGGCTCCCTTGATTTGCCTGCCCTTCACTGATGGGAAGAACCACAAAGCAAGAAGATAGGATTTTCATACCTAGTGAGTTTAAGGAGCCAGTGAGACAATCAAGGTGAATCTGCAGCATAATGGGAAATAGGGAATAAAAGTTGAAATAGGTTAAGAGACAAATTGAACATAGAAATTGGATGGTAAAAAAAAAAAAAAAAATCCTATGGTGATGAATGAGGATCTCAAAGGAGAGTATTTGAAGAATTTAAGGAGGACATGTGAGATTAGGAGGACATATGAGGTAAGAATCCGCCTGCAGTTCAGGAGACCCCAGTTCGATTCCTGGGTCGGGAAGATCTGCTAGAAAAGGGATAGGCTACCCACTCCAGTATTCTTGGGCTTCCCTTGTGGTTCAGCTGGTGAAGAATCTGCCTGCAATGCAGGAGACCTGGTTTCGATCCCTGGGTTGGGAAGGTCCCCTGGAGAAGGGAAAAGCTACCCACTCCAGTATACTGGCCTGGAGAAGTCCATGGACTGTATAGTCCAAAGGGTCGCAAAGAATTGGACACGACTGAGCGACTTTCACTTTTATGAGATAAGAACTTGAACGGCCAACACTTTTGAGCTAAAATAAGAAAGCAGCCCTAGAAGGGAGAAAGACGTGAAGTCGGGAGAAGCTCTCCGTAGGCAGACAGCATAGAGTCACTCGTGGACGGCTAACTGTCAGAGTCATGGGCGAGTCTTTCGCTGTTTGCTTACTTTTAAATGATAAATCTTTATGTGGTGGTATTTTGTAGACCAAGAATCTTGAGCTAACCAATTTGTGTATTTGATTTTTTTTTCAGTATCAGGATTTTGTCTGGGGTACACGGTTGTACTTAATATTACTTAATATTATTTGTATATATTGTAATCACTCATTAATTTCTTTCTGCCATTGGACAGTGTGTTACGGTCAGAGGAGAGTCCCATCTCTTCCAATAGATTATAAGCTTCATCAAGGGCAGAGACTATTTCTTTTTCCTTTGGCAAATAACCGCAGGACACAGTAGGTATAAATTAAATGCTAGAGACCAATTTTTCTCTCTTAAAATAAAGAGAAAACAAACAACCATCACAAAATTAAACAGATCATCAACAACAGCAACAATAAAAAAAAAACCCAAGGTCATTCTGATTTACTGTCATGAATATGGTATTTGTGGTGAGTCATAAACTAAAAGAAACATTTCAAATTTCTTATTTATCAGAAGACTGGTCTATTCTTCCAGAACCTAGAAGCCTCTGTCTGCTTACTACATCTCAGAATAGCTTTAACCAGACAAATACATTTAATTTAACTTAAATAACAACCTGAAAGCCTTTCGAATGGTTCCAATAGAAACATTAAGAATTGTTTATACCTCACTTTTATTTGGTTTTGTTTTCTTTTTCTAAAAGCCAAACAATTTGGGGACTCAAGAGTTTATAGGTACCATCTATTTTGGAATGCTGTTTACTTTATGATGTTTATTCTTCACCCACTGAAGGGTGTGAACATTATGGGTTTCACTGAATGGCTACCTAATGCTATTTTTACATTATGCTTTATATATAGTGTCCATTTTTTCGGTGCTTCTTTTAAGGTTCCCTTGTTGCATGTCAGCAGGAAATCATAATTAGGAGTGCTATGTGAAAGTCTTTTTTTCTTTAGCATTTAACTCTTGAGGAAAGAGGAAATTAAAAAGTAATGTAAAATTCTAAATAAGTAATTGCATTTTTATTACTTTGCTGTACATTACATAAAGGCAGATAATATAATTTACCTAAAAGATCTAAGTGAATAAACTTAAATCTGAATGCAAGGACTAAGGAGTAAAATGGTAATACTAAAAAATTGCCTTATATAGAGTTGCTTTTTGGCGCTGTAAAAATGGTTTACTCAACACACTTGCTTTTGAATTCATCAAATATGCAAGCATGTGGGCAGGGGGGACCCCTTATAGTTTTTATATATTTGAATCAAAGATGGGATTTGTTTGAATTACCCTTTAGCCCCCATTGTTAAAATCAGAATTAAGTTCTTTGTTTAGTGAAGCATTAATAGCAATCTTTGAGATTGCAAAGTAGAGCTGGTTGCTAGAGAGAGTTCTCAGTGTATTATGCTGTTTACCTAAGGGTTATATTCAAGAAGCTCTCTGAACAGCTGGGCTGATTATTGAAAATGCCTCATAGTAACTTCCAGCCTAGACTGATCGATATCGGTGCAAAGCTTTACATGGGAGGGAGCTATTTAAACATTGAGAGCCCCGGGGATAAAAGAGAATGAAAAAATAATGCTGGACAAATATGCTGAAATGTTCAAAGGAAGAAAAGAGTATCTTGTCTTGCTATAGAGGGAAAATTCCTAAACAAACAAACTAGAAAATTTTAAAGTTTGTCTTATAATGACATCCTAAAATTTAGTTATTTTTCCTTATAACAACACCCAAAATATTTATTTTATCTTATAATAGTTCTCCCAAATATTTAGTTGGAGATGGAATGTCTTATCAAGTATACCAAAGGCAATTTTAATTCCTTTATTTCACAATGTAATCTGTTTTCATAAATTCCATAAGTCACTGTCAGTGATACTATAGGTAAACACTTAACTTTATTGTTAAATAGACTGAGATATCCATATTTTAAACCTTTCTCTTTCTCAGGACCACTGAAAAATCTTATTACTGTTGTACTCCAACACCCAAATGTAGGCAGAAAATTCCTATATCTTTAATATTTTCTGCTGTAGAGATCTAGAACAGATATAGAAACATTTCCTTTTGTCTTAGTCCTAGCAAAACTAGCTTATTTGTATATCTCCAATTCTGTTTTTAATAGTTTAATATGTTAATTAAAAACTATATTATATATGGGAGATCTTATCTCCTAAAAACATTTGGCAGAATTATAACAGGAAAGGAAAATGTCAGTGTTTAAACTCCTGTCTCTTTCTACAAAATGGGATAACAGAGAAATACTCCCCGAAAGAGAGGGGAGGAACCACCCAATTTATCAAAGTGTGAACCTGTGTCGAGAAATCCTATATCTTGTTACAGCCATGATTTCTTACTTCTACCCTGCACACAACCAACAGACAGGAAGTTCAGAAACACAAAGGCAATCAATATGAAAACTGTGAAAGTCTCTTAATTAATCAACTCACACAAATTCTCCAAGTAAGAGGATTTTACAAGCATTTCAATTAAGGCTTTCCCTTTTTATTACTAAATTTCATTGACAATTAAAAATGCATAATCAAAGTTGACATGATTGTAAAAAGCAAAATATTATTTAAGTACTGAGCTTTTGGACTTATAGGAGACTTTGATTTTCTGATGCTTATTCTCTTGAAGAATCACATAGACAATTGCTAATTGGATAGTTATTCTGTAACAGTGATGTTTTTTAAAATTTCAAAATGAGTAGGTCTTTGAACATGTTTGTATTTCCCTCCTCACTTGTGCGTGCTAAGTCACTTCAGTCGTGTCCGACTCTTCGTGACCCTATGGAGTGTAGCCTGCTAGGTTCCTCTGTCCATGGGATTCTCCAGGCAAGAATACTGGAGTGGGTTGCCATGCCCACCTCCAGGGACCTTCCCAACCCAGGGATCGAACCTGCATCTCCTGCGGCTCCTGCATTGCAGGCAGATTCTTTACTGCCACCAGGGAAGCCCCCTCCATAAGTGAACATCATCATTTTGGCATATTGATAGCTAAAAGCTACATGATCAACTAATTAATGAAGTTTAATAGCAATACACGTGCAAAAAATACTGCCTTATTCAGAGAAATGTTTAAGAGCTAACATTCTGTGATATTTTAGACTTGAGATCCCTAGAATAGCCCAGAAACACTCCAAAGGCCTGACGGCAATGCTGTTTACCTCTGAATTGACATTGGAATATAAGAAACTTTTTGACATTGAAAATGGAGGTACAAAATATGAGAATTTTTGTGAAAAACAAAGATGAATTTAGTTTAATATTTTGTTTTTGCTATTAAAAGAAAGGTTTATTTGAACTCCTCTTTGACTCAGCTCAGGCCAAAGCCTGAGAAGTTTCCAGAAACTGCACATATTCCCAGTAATGGTTTATGCTACTTTTCTACTTTGAAGATTAAAACATAGACCAGGAGACAAAGTGTCATCTCATGATTCTGTGCCTCACTTAGGACAGTAGAAAAGTAATTTAAGTCCTTGGTTCAAGTTTTCTCCAGGAAATCAAAAATAACCATTGCCTTCCACTTTCAGCTGACAGTTCTGAAGAGTAACAGTCGAAGGGCCATTTGCAGTTAAAATTGAAAGATGAAATTACTTTTTTACCTGAAGAATTAAGTTTATGAAACATGAGACAATCTTTTAAATAGTTTTTATTTTTAAATTCTCATTAAAAAGTTATTATATTAAAAAATCTATTTCTTTTGTGTTTATATTGTAAAAATATTACAGAGATGCTAAAGATGTCATTTTAGAATATCTTTAAATAGCAATTTCTACCAATGCCATGAAAATATTATCTACCTATGAAGCATGAAATCCTACTGTTTGAGGAATGAAACATGGGAGTTTAAAAAAATAAGCAGAAGCTTTCCTGTTTATCAGGAGTCATAGCAGTCAGCCTTTGAGTCTAACTAAAATCTTATTTTGCCTGTAGCTTGCTCCTATTGCCACACCACCCCTCCCCCACCACTACCACCTCTGATGGGGAACCAGTGGATGAGCTCCTTTGGGGATCAGGCCTTGCAAAGCCTGGAGGTGGGTAAGGAGGATCTCAGCACTCTGAGAATACACACACACACACACACACACACACACACACACACACACACAGAAGCTTCTATAGATAAATGTTTAAGTGGACCAGATGGTTCCACTTCGTGAATGATTTGTTCGCTTCTATTAGTGTGCTGTGTTAAGGGCTCCAGTGTTTAGTCCCCGTAGAAAAATAAAGCTAAAGCATTTTAATATTGGCCCATCATTTGGCAACAATTGAATTAGGCAGTCCTTGTTTTATTTAAAGAGAATTGGTATTCTTTTGTATCTAAGAGAGTAGCAGCCCTGAGGGTAGTCTGAATACAAAATACAGGGCTCAGTCTGGAAACAGATCTTGGTGTCATTTACTATCTGGGCTCCAGGAGGATGTTGATGAATGCTGTGGTTTAGCATCCAAATTCCTCAATATAAAGGCCCAAGTCTCAGTTTCCAGCCAACAGTGGATAGTCAAGCATATTCTCATTGGCTGTTTTTGTATAACTTCAAAAGGATAGTAAATATTGCTTTGTTGTCTTGTGACTATTACAGAAAAAGCAATAGTTTGTTTTCAAGGTAATCATTCTAAAAGGAATGGGGGGTGGTGGGAAGCAGTAGCTGAGCAGGCTTGTCGAGCTGTCAGTTGGGCACTTCAGGCTCTCTCTCTGATCATGCTGTTTGGAAGTCTTTGCTGCTCTCCTTCTAGTCGTCTTGCTGTCTCCCATGATCCCTCATATCCCACGTCACCTCCCTACTACCCCACCCCTCCAACACACCAAGCTGGCTGTTGATAAGAGAAAAAGCAGAATGGCCACATTCCTTATCTTGCCCAGTTCTGAAAGGTTGAGGACTCCCACCAGAACTTATGAGCTCAGAAACTGGGGGATCTGGAAGAACTTGCAGAGGTCATAGCAAATGATATCTGTGACCATGTGGGATCAAGAAGGGAGGTGCCCTTAGCAAGAAGCAGAGATGGCAGTCCTTGTGGTGTGTCCCAGGCAGACTTCTGGTCCTTGCAATTGGCAAGGGTTCCAACCTTGGTGCCAAAACCCCACCTGCAGAGGGTCTCCCTTAAATGATCTTCTCTATCTGTTACCTCTAGTATCCCTGTCCCCTCCAGAGGTTCCTTCCTCATTTCCTAATGTCCCTTTTCAGTGGACGCCCTCGATTCCCCAGACTTCCTGCTGTATGTTGTGTGCTGTCCAAAGTGCTCACTTCTACAAACCACGTTTTGACACATCCCTATGTCAATTCCTCTCGTCCTGGTGGCTCAGACAGTAAAGCATCTGCCTACCATGCGGAAGACCAGGGTTCAGTCCCTGGGTCGGGAAGATCTCCTGGAGAAGGAAATGGCAACCCACTCTAGTATTCTTGCCTGGAAAATCCCACGGACGGGGGAGTCTGGTAGGCTACTGTCCATGGGGTCGCAAAGAGTCAGACACAACTGAGTGACTTCACTTCACTTCACTTCACTTATGTCAATTCATTGTGTAAACTACATAGAGTTTTTGGTCTGTAAGCTAACTCCTGTTCTGGCATCCCTCTGAACACAAATTGACAACATAAAGACAAGTACTATGTTAGCCTTTGTGAATGACAGAGACAGGATGCCGAGAAGCAGAAATCGATAGTATGGTGTTAAGACACAATAATTCTCAAGTGAGCAAAATCACTCTGAGTACCAAGTTAATGTGTATTGCATTTAAAAGATAATAAATGCAGTATTCATAAACTTATATGTGCCTTGTGATTCTTGTGTCAGCAGGGTTTCTGTAGACCTCTATTTATATCAAATCAACTTCAAATATTCCAGAATGTAGATCACATCTGGCCTCATTTTTGAAGTGTCCCTCTAGGACCATTTCTAAAATAGTAGATTGTTCCAGTTCTTTTTCCTAATGAGAAAAAAAATCCGTGTGTTCTGTGATTATTAATAATAATGGCTTTAAATAAATTATTGACGGGTGGCAGTGGAAAGTATTTTATAGTAGCTGAGGAACTTTTGGGAAAAGAATTCTGATTCCCACTGCAAAATGTCTAAGTCGTGTTCCCCTTGCCTCTCTACCTCATCAGTTCCATCAGTTTTCTGCCTTCCAAGCGGAATTGTTGTTCAGTCACTAAGTCATGTCTGACTCTTTGCAACCCATGAACTGTAGGCCGTCAGGCTCCTCTTCCCCCACTGTCTCCCAGAGTTTGCTCAAATTCACGTACAAGTAATTACTGAAGATCAACAAGGGAGAGAGGGGCAAATGTGAAGGATTCATGGTTCAAGATTTTAGTAACATTTAATAAAATCTTAGAAGATGATTCTTGTGTTTTTTGACATACGAATCTTGGAGCTTTTTTATAAATTTGGTATTCAACATAATTCCAAATATTGGCTCATACACACACACTCATAAACATACTATCTGTATGCCTAACTCTGTCATTGTATAACTACATAGATATATAGACATAGAGATAGATATGCCAGATGACTGCCATTCATGAGGCACTGTATGGAGGAGAAGTGAATAACATGTAAGATTTATTCCCTGCAGTAGGGGAGTTGCCTGCACTCTGGTAGGAGAGATGGGCATGAATATAGTCAGTTATTCTTAGTGGACATCCACTGTGAGCACCGTATCAGGCACTCTGTCAGACTCTGGGCATGGAGAGAAGACCAAAAACTCCAGCCTTGGGATACACGCCATCATTGTGGTTCAGATAATGAATTGATCTGAGTCCAGAGGAGGGGGAGATATTGCCAGCAAAGTTGATCATGAAAGGCTTCTAGGCAATAGTGACGTGGGAACTGCATTTAAGTGCATTTTCCCTATGTGTAATTCTCCAAGCATGTTTTCTATTTAGTTATATTGCATTTTGAGACATCTAAATCGGTGATCATTTATAATTTTTTTAATGTCTTATGATTTTTGTAAGTAAATCTTTAAAAGCTCGGCTTTACCCAAAATAATCCAAGACCATTTACTGTAATTTAAAGTATTCATAAAGTAAGGTGATTATTACTCCTGAGACCATCGTACAAAGCCCTGAAGTGTGTTAGACATAGGCCAGAAACTGCTCTCCTTTGTTATATCTTATGAGCCTGTTAAGTTAAAAAAGGGGGAAAAAAACCCTATCCTTTTTTGCTATTCCTATTCCATCTTAGACACTTGGAAAATAGAATTTTATATGCTACAATCTAAAGGGAGGATCATAGAGGAATTCTGTCTCTCTATTGCATATACTACCAAAGACTTAGAAAGTCAAGAGAAAAACAAACCAAAATGTTTTGCTTATTAGTGTACATGCATCCATTTTCCCGAAGTTGCGTAACTAACTGAATTAGGAAAGTGCTATAAACATCACATCGCTGTTGACATTGAACATTGCATAGCTGGAAAGAAAGGCATGTATATATATATTTTTTTCCATTTGCTATTTCAATAATCTAAATCGCAGTGGCAAATGAAAATACAATTGAATCTCAAGTGAATGACCAGAAACACCGTATATTTTATAAAATATGGCAGCATAATGAATAGGAGGTAAAAAAAAAAAAAAGAAAGAAAGAAAAAAGTCCTGGCTTTCAAGTCCTGATGGTTGTGATGTGATTGAATCATCGTGCATTCTGTTTGATGTCTCGGCTTTGCTATTCAGATATACTGCAAAGTATGTGCATCACCCTCTCTGCAAAGTGCACCTGGCAACCCAGCGTGGATGTAGTTTGTTTTTCCTGCACCTGCAAGAAACATATATATTCAGAGTAGAATTTAAGTCAGGGTATTTTAATTCTCCTAATTGTAATAGATTACCCATCCAGGGAAAACAATCAGTCAGGTACAAAAGAAACTGCTTAGGATTTGAAGGAATTTGACAATTTCGTTGTAGTTCCTAGCCTGGCAGGTGGTAATAATGCCTATGCCAGCACTGTCAAAATATGAAAATTAAAGTGACGATGGGTTTTAATGAAATCCATTTGACAAATATAATTAAGGTGTTTTAATATGAAGTCCTGTAATAAAGACTACCGGTGGACTCCCTGAGGTCCTGACTAATTGTGTAGATTGCTTTTAAGCTTTGAATAGTTTTATTGGATAATGAACTGTTAAGAAGTGTTAGATCTTTCTTAAGCAGAATTTGGTTTGAAAAAGAAGAGGAGAGACAGGCCTGAGGTGTGGCATTTTAAACATAATTAGAAGAGAGATTTAAGTTAACATCTTTGATCTTGCTGTCAGTTTTTGATTAGAGCTGTAAATGCTTTAATCAAGTGTAGTGTAGTCATTACATTTCTAACTGTTTTTTAAACTGTGAAATTACTGAGACATTGACATCAATTTTAACACATTCTGAAAATTTGCTGTAGAATTGGGTTTCTCCATCAAATGTTTGCAATTAGAATATCTGATTATACTGACTTACCAACCTTACACACAATGGCAAAATTACACTGGGGTGGGGACGAATTTCCTTTCTGTAGAAGTTAAGCACAGCAACAAAGCAGTATGATTACTTGATATTTATTTTGCTTTCTAGGAATGTGTTTGCAGGTACTCATCATGAAAAGTAGTCCATTAAAATGTGTGGATGAGGAAGTAACCTCAAACTGTTCATCAAGTGAATTTTATAATATTAAATGTTCTTAACTTCCACTCTCAAAGAACCTTTATTTGCCTAATAGTTCATTATGATCATCTAATGCCATATTTGGATTTTTATTCCCATGTCTGGCACATATAGTGAGCACTTAGTAACTATTTGTTGGAAGAATGATTGATCAGTTTACAATAGCTGAGTATGTAACCTATTTGAATGATTTTCCCCAAATTAAATAAGGTCTAAATAAGTCAACTATAAGGGAAAAGTGCAAATCCTCTCCCCCATTTGCCCACTGTTTTGACCCAGTTACTCTATATAGAGTATAAATGGGTATATATTTGGTATTTCTGACTAGTCTCAGACAATATCACTGAAATGATGAGTTAGACCAGTGCTGTGTGGGATTCTCCTTGGTGGAAATCTGCCTCCCTAGCATTTCACCCATGATTGCAGGAGTGATAAGGCTATTTTAAGGAGCCATGCCCTAGGGCCATTCATTGACTCTAGTAAGGAGTCTACACTGATTTCATGGTCTTGAACTTTCTGCTTGTGTATTAGTGTTACATCGCATATGAAATAAAGAGTTAAGAAGTCTGGATTCTCACCCATGCTCTTCATGATACACCCTTTAGAAAAACTGCTTTTCTCTAGGTGATCTAATCCAACCCCTGAGTGGAATAAATAACTTCCACATCTCTGCTGACTCTAGAGTTCCGCCGATCGGGGTCTTGTTGTTGTTCAGTTGTCACCTACCCTTTGCAACCCCACGGACTACAGCTCGCCAGGCTTCCCTGTCCTTCACCATCTCTGGGAGTTTGCTCAAACTCATGTCCATTGAGTCGGTGATCCTATCCCACCATCTCATCCTCTGTCACCTCCTTCTCCTCCTGCCTTCAGTCTTTCCCAGCATCAGGGTCTTTTCCTGTCAGCGTCTAACTCTCTAAATAAGTCTCTTTATCACCTTTACCTTTTAGCCTTTCTTGCTTTTCATGTTCTTCTGTTTTACTTTCCTTTGCAGTCTCCCCCCACCCCCCACCGGATATTCCCACCATTCATTTATACAACCATTCATCCATCCATCCAGGAAGTATTACCATTAAAGATCTGTTATGTACCAGGTGTTATGTAAGGAAAGAAATAACACCAAGATGCAATAGATGGCCTCTTGGTTACCTGAGGCCAGATATCTTCTTTTCATCCAATCTGATTTATGTGCCACTGGATGATAATACCTTTATAATATCACCTACTATAAATACATTAAGGAGTAGCTGGACCAGGTACCTTTCAACATTTTTACCTGCAAATACTGCTAGAAATAAAACCTTTTTTGTAGATTATCTGATGACTCATCATCCCACTGTTTTATTTATTCTTTACAGTTAGTTTCGGGTTAGCATTATGCCCATTCCAGAGCTAGAATGAATAAAGTTAGCATCGTGTTTCCATAGATCTTCAGATTTATCTTCTAAGATTTGAAAAGAGATGTGAGTTGCACGGTAGAGTGTCTGTTACACTTAGGTTGTCCGTGGGCACTCAGTTTTTAAAGCATGTCAAAAAGGTATCCACCTCACTGTGTGGCAGATGATCAAGTTGGGGACCAGAGGCCTGGGGTGGAAGTCGTGGCATGTAAACTCTTGGAGACCTGCCGAGATGATGGACAGATCGATGGAGAGTATCATGTTTGTATGCTGGTTGGTCCAGCACATTAGGCACATTTCTCTGTTTAGAACTTGTACAGTGTGTTATGTTTTGTTGTAGTGGTGGTGATTTTCACATCATTCTGCCCCATTTCAGTATGAGCTGCTATGTGTTGGGAACATGCTTTATTCTTTGTGTTCTTACAGTGCCTGCCATATAATTGGCTCTGCATACGATGGACATGAGTTTGAGTAAACTCCAGGAGTTGGTGATAGACAAGGAGGCCTGGCATGCTGCGATTCATGGGGTCGCAGAGTCTGACACGACTGAGTGACTGATCTGAACTGAACTGAATGTTTATTGAATTGAATTCTGATTTTACCTCTGATGTAAAATTTGTCTTCATGGGCAAATTGTTCTGGGAAAGTTGATTTTCATCAGGATTTTCAATTTAAAAAAGGGTAGAAAAATCCATGAACAAGTAAAAGTGACTGCAAAACTTTTCCTTTAGTTCTGTGGGCCTATTGTAAACTACTCAACTCTCCATCCCACCCCCAGCTGAAATAAAGGTTCTCCAAAGGGACGATGGCAATTTTCACTTTTGGAATATTTGTTCAGTGCTTTGAGATCATGATGAAAGACCTGTAGCATGGGGAGGAATTGTTTAGGTGTGATCCCTTCTGAATCCATAGATATAATCAGAGTCAGTCTGCTTATAAAATCATCAACACACTATTTCCCACTGCAGTAGGTGTTCTTTTGAAGTCTCTCATACCAAGCTCTGACCTTATTTCTCAAGATGTATCCACATTTTCTAAATGGGAGTTTTGGGGAAGTACAAAACAGCCTCAACGTGCAAAATGTTTTTGAATGTTACTTTCCATTTAACACTTAAGGACATCAATAAAATAAAATATGATATGTGTACTATGTAGTGTTAACTGGCATCTCATTAAAGTTAAGACAAAAAGTGGATTTCCCCCCATACATTCTGTACAGATTTGTTTATCATTAGTGCAGAACGTTTAGGATCTTACATAAACTTTTTGTCACTGAATTCCTGTATTACACATTGTCTCTGCTTTGTTTTTAAAGGAAACAATGATATAATCTATGTAGAAATTACTTATGAATTATCTACTGGATTGATGTCCTAGCTTCTTATGAAAAAAGTAGAAAGATTTTCCTCCACCACTGGAATCAAGGTTTAAGAGTAAAAATGTGGGAAGTGAAAATCAGCTCAAACCATGTTTTCTTCTCATTCTGATTTACTATCTCTCTCTCTCTCTCTCACTAGGAAAGAGAGCTAATGGTTTGTGCCAACTTCTGCCTCCATGAAACTAGAGAATTTTTTTAAATTGTCAGAAGATGCTATTTATTCTAGTCAGTGGCAAGCCTAGGACACGGCATCCTTTGTTACTGATGACCTCATCTTCAGGTTCCTGCGAACAGTTCTGGTCCCAGACTCAGTGCATCAGACTCTACAATGAATACCACCCACTATAAATACATTAAATCATCTTTAAGGTACAGAATTGCAGTTTATGAAAATACTGCAGACCAAAAAGAGAAACATTTTCCAAGGTACTAAAGAATCAAGAATAATTTTTAGTTCATTCTGCCTTAGTCTGTTTCATGTTTTAGAAGATCTGTTGTTATTCTTTTGATAGGAACCTTAAACATTCTCTCTACTCAGCAATCTTTTTTTTTCTTCAGTATTTTGAGCCTCCAACTTAATAATAGTTTTTAAATATGGCATTTTGTTTTCAAACAGGAGTTAAGGAGTAGATTAAAAATTCCTAATGAACCATTCCTCAGTCTGGGTGAGATGTGTAGTGGGTTTGAGTTCGTCAGTGGGTATAATGTATACCTATTAAATAATTTGTTTAATCATCTCTTAAAACTCTGAGCCTTCTGGTATCACTTGCTGTGTATAACACATCTTTTATTTGTATTTAGATGTTTGGGTGCGTGTTTTTGTTAAGGTTTCAGTCACTTTTCCTGCACCTAAAGAGGAGAATGGGATTTGCCAGTGATAAATGGGGAAGTTGACTAGCTAACTAATAAAGATTTGTCTTAATCAAGTATGATTTGTCAGAACAGGAGCGCACTGGGGTCAGGGCGCACGCAATGAATTATACAGCATTCACAGGAGGAAAGGACCCGGCAAGAGACCTCATAAATATGCTGCCATTACCCACTGCTAATTCGTATTCAAAGAGTGCTCTGCACAGCTAGTTTCTAGGTTGCAGAGCTGTTCACCAGCTTCCCGAGCTTTCTGTTTGTGTGAAAAAAGGAAGTTTCATTATGTGTTGGCATCATCTGGGTTCTCAAGGTATCACCCCCAAAACTAAGCTGATACCAATAATTTGAAGCATGGCTCATTACATTACATCATACTACATGTATGATATTTATTAAGTATGTACTGTGGGCTCCGCAACATGTTGGACGTGGAGGGGAGGATACAGATGCACAAAACACTCTCTTCTAGAAGACGTTTTGCATGCTTTCTTATGATCCTTTTCACGTCTTGTCTGTGTTGATTCAGTACAGCTATAAACATTTGTTCATATGACTGATTGCTGTGATAGGGTAAATAAGTCTTTTTCATGGTCTTTACTTTGTAAATCTTTTCTTTGATTTGAAAAGGTGGTTGTTTTTCTTCTTCACATGGAACATAATTTTCAGTACTGCTCTATGGCTGGAGCAACATTCAAAGCAAGCTGATTGGTGGTGTTCAGTTGTAGTTGGGAAACTATAGCTTCCTTGACTCTAACAAGTCAACATCAGGGACCAACCCTGTCCTCAGAGTTTCTTTTATGCGTAAGGGATCTATTGCATGTTTTTTAGATCAGATTATAATGATGACACAATAGCTTGTAGTATCTCAATGTCTAAATTGGGTAGAAAAGATCTTGGCATCATCTTTTTTTATTGGAATAACCACTCTCATAGTTGATGATCCCAGTCCCTCTTTGATTAAACTGATGTCCCTATTAAAATAATACTTGAGTAACAGTAATTTTTCAAATTGTTTGAGAGTACGCTTTTGTTATATCAGGGGGGACTTTGGACTTCCCACGTCCAACGATGGTCCCTCCAAGGAAGGAAGGGTTGAAATAGAAAGTTGGGAAAGCCCACTTTATCCATTCCTCTCTATTGAATGAAAATTGTTAGCAATTGACCTGTTACTTTGAATATTTCCGGAAGCTTCCTTAGAACACTGACCTCAGCCAGAAATGGAAAAAGAGCACAGTCCTCTGATTTCTGATCCTTTAGAAATTCCATGTCTCCTATTAGGATGTTTACAGTGGAGTTTAGTATAACATTGAGAATTCTATAGTGATGGGAATTTCTTTGCTTCAGGTGAGAAAGAACCCCACCAGTTCTGTGAATGATATGACATGTGATATGTGATGATATGAAGGAACTTCCCCTGTGGTCCAGTGGTTAAAACTCTGCTTCCAATGCAGGGGGCGCGGGTTTGATCCCTGGTCAGGAAACTAGGATCCCACATGCTGTGTGTGGCATGGCCAAGAAAATATTAAAATAAATTTTTTTAGAAAAGATGATATGAAGGGAATTGGTAGTGTGGTCAAGCCAAGGTTTACTTAGAATGATGCCTGAACTTCAGAATAGACAAGTCCTCAGTGAAATCAAAACCTGCCACCCCTGTGAGAAACACCGTAAAGATACAAGGCAATTTAGACAGATGGATGGTGAAAACAAACCAGAGAGATAGTTCAGTTCTCAGAAATGAGTGGTCCTTACATTGACAGTCGACACTGTCTCAGCAAGTGTGCAGTCACTGACTGCATGTCTCACAGAAAACAAAATGCCCGAAATCCTGGAGAGGAACTGGGAACTCTAGAATTGAGGGTAGAAGAAAGAGTTGGACAAACAGGCCAGATGGCTGGGAAATAGACCCCAGAATGTGAGGCTCTTGGACCCTAGAAGACTCATCTTGCTTTCTTTCAAGTGAAAAAAGTCATTTTTTAATTTTTTAAAGTTTGCCTTATACCTTCTTCCTTGTATTTGATTTATGACCTT
Organism: Muntiacus reevesi; assembly: GCF_963930625.1. Taxonomy (NCBI): domain Eukaryota; kingdom Metazoa; phylum Chordata; class Mammalia; order Artiodactyla; family Cervidae; genus Muntiacus; species Muntiacus reevesi. The sequence goes on from NC_089250.1 coordinate 154,951,920, forward strand.
GGAAAATTCATAAAAGTAGCTTCCTTTTTTGTTATGTGTTTATCCAAAGTGTTGCTCCAGATTGCTTGCCCAAAATGCCTGTGATTTTGGCCATTTATGGACTGGTGAAAGCACAGTATATGCCAGTGGCCATAAATGTTGGCTTGGGGATCAATCAGATATGGGTTTTGAATACTAGCCAACCTTGGGCAAATTACCTAACCTCTCTGAGCCTCACATTATCTTTAGGAAGGGTTAGTAATAGTTTGCTTCATTTGAAGATAAAGTGCAGTATCTGTCAAGTGCTTAGCACAGTAGCTGGCATACAATGAAGCAGTCAATAAATAATGGCCCAGAATAAACCCAATAAAATGGCCCAGAAACCTTTCCTGGAGGGAAACATTCATTTCAGTATTTTATACACAGCCTGTAAGCAATAAACTTTTGTTGGATATATATTAAATGAATAAAGTCTTTTTTTTTTTTTTAATGGCTAAGGGTTTAAGCCTACATGCCTTTTCCCTCAAAAAAAGTCCCATCACAATTTGTTAATACTCTACACAGAAGTTTGGTAAAAGACTCAATTTTAGTGGTTCCCTATTGGAGCCTATTGAGATGTAATTAAAAATGCTTCTTAGAATTATGCTAATAAGTTTAGTATACAGCCTTGCCAATGAAGTCTAGTAAATTCTCTATTGTATTGGAAACAATAGTAGCTTTGTTTTATTCTATATTTTAGAAACTCCCGACGTCATAGTGCTTGCTAAGAAAGGCAAATAGTAGTAAACTGTTTTTATAAAAGTTTCACTGAAAGAAGTCTCTAAGTGTACATTCGATTATCTACTATCCTTCTAAGATCAGGCTGATATTTCAGTTTGCAAAATTGAATAATTCTTTACTGTCCTTCACCTGACATTGACCAGCACTTGACATCTGATGAGCTAGATTATCAAAATCCATATTATTTAGCCTTTTCTTTAATGTCAGAAGAGCAACATAAATATTAGAAAATCTTTAGCTCCTTCGTACCTTTTATTTATTTGTTCTTTTAGGAAAACAATAATTTGGGCTCAGTTTGGATCTTTTGTCAGCTGTACATCTCAAGTTAAAAGAAATACTAAGGTCACATCACCTTGAAACTCTGCTAGAATATACAATAAAACTATCCATCCTTTTTTGTTATGCTTTTCTCCACCTGTCCACTAACTCCCTTGTTTGAGTTTCATTAATTTCTACCTCTCAAAATGTCAGTGTCTAAAATGCAGAGCCCTGTGCTTTATTCGGGAATAAACTATCTCCATCTTTTTGTCTGCTTCATGATATAGTATAAATTCTCCCCGTTAGCTTTTAGAGTCCTCTATAGATTACTCTGGTGTACAATTTGTGTGTGTTTGTGTATGTTTCAGTTAAACTTTATTTACAGAAACAAGCCACAGGCTGGCTGTATTGGCTCCAGGGCCCTAGTTTGCCCATTCCTACTCTAGAATAGTGGTTCTCAAAGCGTAGTCCGCAGGAACCAGCAACGTCAGCATCATTCAGGAACTTGTTGCAAATGCAACTTCTTGGGCCCCAGCCCAGACCTGCTGAATTAGAAACTCTGGTTGTGGGGTCCAGGAATCTGTCTTTAACAATCTGAATTATTTTTGTTTATTGATTGATCCAAAATCACTTTGGGCGATGACAGCAGCCATGAAATTAAAGATGCTTGCTCCTTGGAAGAAAAGCTGTGGCCAACCTAGATAGTGTACTAAAAAGCAGAGAATAACTTTGCTGACAAAGATCCATATAGTCAAATCTATGGTTTTTCCAGTAGTCATGTATGGATGTATGAATGTGAGTTGAACAGTAAACAAAGCTGAGCACCAAAGAATTGATATTTTCAAACTGTGGTGCTGAAGAAGACTCTTGAGAGTCTCTTGGACAACAAGGAGATCAGACCAGTCAAACCTAAAGGAAATCAACCCTGAATATTTATTGGAAGGACTGATGCTGAAGTTCAAACTCCAATGCTTTAGCCACTTGATGCGAAGAGCCGACTTATTGAAAAAAGATATTGATGCTGGAAAAGATTGAGGGCAGGAGGAGAAGGGGGCGACAGAGGGTGAAATGGTTGGATGGCATCACTGACTCAATGGACATGAGCTTGAACAAACTCTGGGAGATAGTGAAGGACAGGGAGCCTGGCCTGCTGCGGTCCATGGGGTTGCAGTCAGATACAACTGAACGACTGAACAATAAATTGATTGATCTGGGCTTCCCAGGTGGCTCAGTGGTGAAGAATCCGCCTGCCAAGCAGGAGACATGGGTTTGATCCCTGGGTCGGGAAGATCCACTGGAGAAGGAAATGGCAACCCATTCCAGTGTTCTCCCCTGGAAAATCACATGGACAGAGAAGTCTAGGGAGGCTACAGTCCCTGGGGTTGCGAAAGAGTCGGACACAACTTAGTGACTAAATGACAGTGATTGATCTATGCCCCATCTACTTCCACAAAAAGAAGTACTTTACAATAAAAGGTCAAGTAAGTATATCAAGAGTAAAAGACCTAACCCAGAACAGAAGCCAGAAACCAGGAAGTAAAAGGAAGATTTGGGTGGGGGTGGAGGTGGGGGTTGATGTGTAAAGAAATCCTAAAGCAGTGCTGTAATAACTAAGGATTAAACTCACCCAGAGCTTCCTAGGATTCAGGCCAAAGGAGAAAACACATTGAATTGCATAGCTTGCATTGTTCAGTAGTACAAAATGAATTATTTCCTGAACTGTCACAAAAATTTTTTTTTAGTCAGGAAGGATAGGAAGTGTGGTGGTGGTCTTTAAATAAGACAAAGGAATGTGATCAGTCCTGTTCTTAAAATTAGCTTGACTAAAACAGTGTAGAAATATTCTTTATGTTGTAATTTCTTAAAGAAATCTTATGAGGACCAAAGTCCCACTGTTAAAGGCATAAAGTTCTGTATTGGAGCGAGATATATGGTACTAAGGAGTGCTGAAGAATGAAAGCTAGGTCTCAACAAAGAGACCAATAAGAAAATTATGACTTCTAAACAATTTCTAGTGTGACGTCTACAAAATTTTAAGAACATACATGTCTAGACCTCGCTCCCAGGATTTCTAGTCTAGTCAGCCTAGAATGCGGTCTCTACAACCCCATTTGTTAAAAGTGCCATGAATGTGTCTAGTCCAGAACTGAAGAAGCACACCATCTGATGAGAGCCTTTGCCATTGGCTGTCTTCTTCACATTTCAGTCATTTCCCTTGGACTTTAGAAGGAAAGGGTTGGCAGAAAATCCACTGGCCAAAAGCTGAAATGTGGGTGTTTTGTGCTGTCAGTTGAAAAAAGACCCCATTGCTGTAGATCCCGGATAGCAGATAGGTCTTCTCCCTTGGGCCGAGCCTGATCAATTGCAGCAGTTGCCTGGAGCGTTGCGAGGAGAGGGTTACTTGCAAGGCATGTTCAGGACAATGTGATGGATTGATGACATCTGCCAGGTGTTTGGGATTAAGAGTGGCAGCCAGTATCACATATATTTGTTGACTTTGCTCTCAGACTAGATATATGAATAGCAAGAGTGACATTTTGTTGAAAAATTAAAGAAACTAACTTATTCTATCACCCTGAATTTTTATTTCTAAACTATTTCTTTTTAAAAAAATTTTTATTGGGATATGGTTGATGTACAAAATCATATGAGTGTTAGTTGTAAAACATCGTGAGTCATAGTTTTTAAAGATTATGTTCCATTTATAATTATTACAAAATATTCACTATATTCCCTATGTTGTACAGTATACCCTTGTAACTTATCTATTTTGTATCTCTTAATCCCCTGCTCTATCTTGTCCTTCATCCTTCCCTCTCCCCACTGGTAATCACTAGTTTATATCTGTGAGTCTGTCTTTTCTGTTATATTCACTAGCTTGTTTTTATCATGTCTTTAATATCTAAGCCACATTTAAGGATCCTCTTCTTACTTTCTCAGTCTTCCCCTCTAAATTTTCAACATGCTTTGCTGCCTGATATTTCTTGAATGATGATCACCCTTTAAGTCAAAGTTTTGTGTTTCTTAATGCTCAAACTCAGCGGCATTAATATTCAATGTTCCCTGCTCATCCTCATTGTCCTATGTTTCTTTAGACTCAGTGACTCAGTAACTTTCTGTTTTCCATTTATTCAATATATCCATGCTTCCTTCTCCTACTTAAACCTACATGTCTGCTTTCAGTGTGCTCAGAAGAGTCAAGATATGAAAAAATACTGCATAAAACATAAAATTTTAATTTATAAATCAGTGAAAACATTGGTCAAGCTCTTGAGTAAGAGTATAAATTAGATTTTTTTGTTGTTGTTAACATGTATAAGATGTATAAGAAGATAACCCCTTCCAGAGGAATTCTGAATGTTTTATGTGATTCAAAAATATTCCTTCCTTACACCATAAAGAAAAATTAAATCAAAATGGTCCAAAGGTCTATATATGGGAATTCCCTGGTGGTCCAGTGGTTAGAAGTCCACACTTCCCCCACAGGGACCACAGGTTCCATCCCTAGTTAAGAACTAAGATCCTGCAAGCTGTAGGATACAGCCAAAAAAAAGACGTATGTGTAAGAACTAAAACTATAAAACTCTTAGAAGAAAACATAAGGATAAGTCTTCATGGTCTGGATTTGGCGATGGAATTTTAAATGTGACACTTAAAAACACAACAAAAGAAAAAAATACATTTATTGGACTTATTAAAAACTTTTATATGTCAAAATATACTAGCAAGAGACTGAGAAGACAACCCACAAAATGAAAGAATATATTTATACAGTACATACCTGATAAGGGTCTAGCATCCAGAATATATAAAGAACTGTCATAACTCAACAACAAAAAGACAAACCAGTTTTAAAAAGGATAAGAGACTTGAATACACGTTTCTCTGAAGAAGATACATGGATTACCAACAGACACATGAAAGATGCAAAGCGTCATTAGACACTAGCGAAATGCAAATCAAAACCTTCACACCTACTAGGATGGCTATAATTTTTTTCAATGGAAAATAACAAGAGTGGCCAAGGAAAATGAGAACCTTCCTGCGTTTCTGGTGGGAGTGTAAAATGGATAGCCACTGTGAAAAATGAGTTTTGCAGTTCCTCAAAAGGTTAAACACAGAATTACCATATGATCCAGTAATTCCACTCCTAGGCACTTACCCAAAAGAACTGAAAATAGGTATTTAAATAAGTACTTGTACATGGTTGTTCATAGAAGCGCTTATCTACAATAGCCAAGGGGTGGAAACCAAAATATCCACCAGTGCATAAATGGATAAACAAAACGTAGTGTATCCATACCACATACAATGGAACATTAAATTTAAAAAATATTTTTAATACTCCATAAAGGAACTCTACTCCATAATTCTCCAGTACTTTGACCACCTGATGCGAAGAGCCGATTCATTGGAAAAGACCCTGATGCTGGGAAAGATTGAGGGCAGGAGGAGACGGGGGTGATAGAGGATGAGATGGTTGGATGGCATTATTGACTCAGTGGACATGAGTTTGAGCAAACTCTGGGAGATAGTGAAGGACAGGGAGCCTGGGGTGCTGCAGTCCATGGGGTACCAAAAAGTTGGACATGACTGAGCAACTGAACAACATCAAAGGAACTATACCTGCCACAACATGAATGAACTCTGAAAACATTAAGTTGAGTGAAAGAAGCCAGTACATATTTTCAGCTTGGTGTGATTTCAGTAATTTTTAGTATTTAAACCTGAAGATTACAAGCAACGTGAGTCTTATTGCTCATATATTTATATATGGACATGCACTGTTGCCACATAGCCACATCAAAAGGAGAAAAGTGATTCTATCCTTCAGGCCATCTTTCCCTTCTGGCTTCAATTCAAACCAAGAATAGAGTTAAAACTAAGAAAAAAAAATATCAAGAAAAGGGATGTCAAGGAAAATAATCCTACTATTCTAGTATTATCTTGTATTTATATATGACGGTTGCATTTTTATGATTTTATCTGTCCCTGTTTCCATTCCAAAACACTGAGTAAAAGTGTTAGCCTGTTAATCTCTGTGCATGGGTCTCAAGCCAAGAAAATAGGTTTTACCACATACATGCATTTGTGTGCATGTGAGAGAGACAGAGAGAGGGGGGGTAGGACGGAATGTCAGCTCCTCATCACTTGCTTCTCACAGCAGTAATGATCAATTCAAATATATTAAATTTCCCACCTCACCTGATTCATTTGTTAAGCATAACAACTTTCCTTGCCATTGTGGCAAGTGGGGAAAGGGGTCAGTAAAATGGGCATTTTACCATTCTACAGGAGAATTGGCCTCTTATTTTTTAAGAGAACAAAAATAGACTGAAGTCAAAGGTTTGACAAAAAGAACACATCCAGGACGTTTTTTACTCTTTGCATAATTTGTGAACAACAGAAAGCCATTCCAGTCAAGACCATGAGATCACAGCATATTCCTCTAACAGCTGGGATTGCTATATGGGAACAATGTCCAGGAAATCTGGAGACAGTCTCTTGTCCCACTCTTGCCCAAATAATTGCAAAGTCCTTTTTCGGCACTGACATTTTAAATGTATATTAAAGTATTAAAGTGCTTTATCACCCACATTGTAATGCATTTTGGAAGACACTTTCATTTAATTAAAAATTTTTGACTGCAAAGATCACTGACATAGGAGTCGGAAACTTGGTTCATGGTTGCAGCTCTGTCAGTCATTAGCGGTGCGACCTGGATGATCTCCACCCTCGGACTCCTGCCCCCTTGTTTGCTCATCTGTGCAGTTAATTACTCTTAGGGCTCAATTTCTTCTAAAACTCTGGACTCCTGTTATGATAAATTTATAGAAGACAACTGCGTTTTCAAGCTCAGTGGTTCCTATGAACACAGATTTCCTGAGCACCTGCATATGTAATCCATTGCCTCTTATAATGCTGTGTACACTGAGAGGTATAAGAAATGACCTCCTCTTGAAAGAGGTTTGGGCTTCCCTGGTGGTCTAGACAGTAAAGAATCCACCTCCAAAATGGGAGACCCAGGTTCAATACCTGGGTCGGGAAAATACCCTGAAGAAGGGCATGGTAACCCACTCCAATATTCTTGCCTGGAGAATTCCATGGTTAGAGGAGCCTGGTAGGCCAAAGTCCATGGGATCACAAAGAGCCGGACACAACTGAGCAACTAATGCTAAAAGAAGTTTACAGTCTCCCAGGGAAGGAAGAACGTGCAAGTAAGCAATCACCGGCAGATCCTATAGCAGCAAAGCAGGAACATAGATGAGCGGAAAGGGTCAGGAAGGTAGGTGGCAGCCTCCATATGACCTGGCTGTTACAGTGAGCCTATGCTTATCATGTGGAAATGGGGACTCGGTATTGCTCTATATTCCAAATTTCAAAAGAAGCTTGAGGTCCAGTTTTTTATATGAAATACACTTGTTTAAAAAAATTTGTTGTTGTTTTTGTTGCAGACCAGTTCAGAAATGCTTAAAACACTGTTTCACAAAAGCAAAACATGTTTGCCAACCACATAGATCCCGCAGTTCTCCCAATAGCAACTTCTGAATAAGCAGATAATTATCAATAGAATGTTATACATTCAGTGATAGAAATGTGTATAGCTCACAGAAGAATACAGAGAGTGATTAACTCTACCCATAATGATTTCAGAAAGGCTTTCTAATTACTTTCTAGTCACTTGTCAATAGTTTACAGCCCTTTTTGTTTTTTTTAAGAATGAGCCATTCATTCACCCCAGAGATCTGGACGCTGCTGACCCCAGCTCCCTTGTCTGTTAAGTAAATACAAGTTTGGTAAATTCCACAAGTGAGCCTTTGGAATGTGTTTTGACAGTTTTGCCCATTCAGATTTTCTGCTGCTTCATCTCCTGGCTTTAACATTCTTTATTGAATTGTGAAAATGGGATGTCCTTCCTGCTGCTCTGGTCTTATTTCATAGAATAGAACAGATTCATTCTCATTTCTGAATGGAGCTGTAATTAACATGGTTCCTTTTGTTTAACAACCTCAATTTACATAGTACCTGCTCATTCCAGAGCATCATTATTGGAGGCACAGCTTCATTGACTGATGTCTGAGGGCTCTGGGAATAGCATTTGCTAATTATCTGCAGCAAACCAGGTAACTAAGGGGAGGTTCTGCTATGACTTTGATGAAAGTAGTGCTGATGATTTTTTAAATTGCTTAATGATAGATTTGATCATCCTAAAACAAAATAGAATACATACTTATCTGCCAAGTAGATAATGTTAAGTCATCATTGCTGAAATAAAGAAAGAAAAGAATGAAAGAAACCTGGGGCCCTGTACATTCTTTTTGCTATGTTTGCTACTAAGATTGCATAAGTTTACTTTCAGGTTATATAAATATTTAAATATTTCTGTAGTAATATTATCATCAAAGTGCTTGTAAATATTTTATATTACAGTAAATGCAGGTGTCCTCAGAGGCCAAGTAGGCTACTGCATGAACCAGTACAGTGGTAGACTTGGGCATTCTGAATATGACACCACTTAAAATCATTTCAATTTGAATTATTTGTTATTTTTTTCAACATTGTCTTGGGGGGAGGGGGAAGGAGGGTGGGATACTTTTGTGGGTCTGAGTTGTCCCTTGTGCTCTAGTTTGCTTAAATGCTCCACAGAGAAAAAGAGGCGTTAAGATTTTATAGTCATTGAGTCCTAATGTTTTAAAACTAGAAGGGGCACTAAAGATTATCCATTCCAAGACTGTCATTTGACATTTAAGGAAACTGAGGCCTAGAGAAGGAAAGTGTTTTACCTAAATGAAACTACAAATAAGTATGTCTGTATTTCTTTTGAGTGGATCTTAAAGACAGGGGAATTTGGAGATCCTTCCAAGGTGCTATTTCTGTATTCTGTAATACAGTGACATTAGCCACTTGTGGTTAGTGAGCCTTTGAAATGTGGCTGGTGCTACCAACAAACTGAATTTTAAATTTTATATAATTTTAATTAATTTAAAAAGCCCTATGTGGCCAGCACGTACCATATTGGACAGAGAAGCTCTAGAATTACAATTTTCATCCCTGACTTCTCACTGTCTACCTTGAATAAATATTCTACTACTTCTTAATAAAATTTAAAAGACTGTCAACCATATACTTCTATTTACTTCCTCTCTATCTTTTGTGCTATGGTTTTCTTATATTTTACTTCTATATATGTTGTTATTATTTTGCTTTACATGGATCTAAATTTTGTGGATGCAAATTTGCATCTAATATCATCTCCCTTCAGCCTGAAGAATTTCCTTTATGTTTCTTGTAACTAAATTTTGCTTGATAATACTCTCATATTTCAATTATGTAAAATTATCATTATTTTACTTTTATGTTTAAGATATTTTTCACTAGATATGGAGTGCCAGGATGACTTTGTATCCCCCTAGCACTTTGGGATATTGGTCCACTGTCCTCTTGTTTTGTTTCTGATGAAAATTGAATCCTCCTTCTTATTGCTTTCCAGCATGTTTGGACTTGACTCTCGGAGGGCCAGCACCACAAGAATATGTGGTAATATGAGGTTTTGCTTTCCTAACCAGCGCCTTCTCCACTGCCTCTTTCATGGCAAGATTTGGAGATTGGGCGAGAATTGTCAAACCAAGCAATTTGCTTTTGTGTTTAGAACTCTTCCAGATCCCATTCTGTTCTGTAAGCCTACATTTTACACAGGATGTTTGACTGATTTCCCTTTATTCCTGAAAAGCCTCCCAGAGGGAGGTCTGAACTCAGACCAGGTACTCACTGTGGGTGTGAATGTTGCCACAACCCTTTGCTCACAAATGAGATGCTTCTTTCTCTCTAGAATTCATCACAACTTCTTTGTATATATCAGGTATCACCCACAAAGAATGATAATTATTTTATCTGGATTTTTCTTATTTCTCTGGGAGTGAATATTGTCTTTCTACATCTGAATTGGAAGCAGTTCTTTATATGCCTTGAATTGTGAAATAATGAAAGATGGTAAAAGACCTGCCTTTTCCACATCCCCGCCTATCCAGGGGTCAAGAATTCAAAAAGCTCTTCATGTCTGAGTAACATCGATACTGAGGATAGCCCACTCAGGGCATGATGCCAGAGTCCGTGTCCAGGCAGATATGCTAAATGCCAACGGACGGTTCATCCAGTCACTCTCTGAGCGGCTCCCTCCTGAGAAAACTGTATGTCAGCTACTTTGCTCTCCCAAAGCAATACGTTTTTTGCTAGAATTTCTTGAGTCATGTCCAAAATTCAGTACTCCAAATTGTTAGAAAAATATTACTTTGTGTTTTGCATCTGTCAAGTTGGCATTCTGCAATATACATAAGAAAGCACATGCTTTAAAAATAGCTCTTTAAAAAAAATAAAAAATAAAAAAATTAAAAAAAAATAGCTCTTTTAGGGACTTCCCTGGTGGTCCAGTGGTTAAGACTTCACCTTCCAGGTGCAGGGGGTGCCGGTTCGATCCCTGCACAGAGCTAATATCCCACATGCCTCATGGCCAAAAAACCGAACATGAAACAGAAGCAATGTTGTAGCAAACTCAATAAAGATGTTAAAAATGGTCCACATTAAAAAAAAATTTTTTTTTTATATAGCTCTTTTAAGTCTTTCTGTTCACTCCACACTTCACAGAAGTCCTCATATACAAACAGCTGGATAGTTGCAAATGCCTTTTACCTGTTGCTAAGATTGCTAATGAAGTTTTTGAGTGCCAGAAAATCATCTTACCTTCTGATTTCTTCCAAGAAGTCTCAACTGGCTGTCTTCAAATTTTAAATACTTTGTTGAAGAGTAACAGTGAAAGTGAAAGTTGCTCAGTCATGTCTGACTCTTTGCGACCCCATGGATTATACGGTCCTTGGAATTCTCCAGGCCAGATTACTGGAGTGGGCAGCCTTTCCCTTCTCCATGGGATCTTCCCAACCCAGGACTCAAACCCAGGTCTCCTGCATTGCAGGCTGATTCTTTACCAGCCGAGCCACAAGGAAAGCCCAAGAATACTGGAGTGGGTAGCCTATCCCTTCTCCAGGGGATCTTCCTGACACAGGGATCGAACTGGGGTCGAATGCAGGCTGATTCTTTACCAACTGAGCTATGAGGGAAGCTTTGTTGGAAACCATATCCTTAATAAAGTTTGTAAAAAGAAAATTATATATAAGTGAACAAAGGAATGATTATTTTCTGCTTTATATACTTTATAGCATAATGGCTAACATTTTTTTAATATTTTGTATTTATCAAATAGAACATTTTTGGTGAATTATATTGAATAATGTAATTATATATATTCCATGTTTATATTATAACGTGATGTGAACTTCCGTCAGTCCTGCCTTCTGATTGAAAATATTTCATCTCCAAAATACAAATTCAGTACATTTAAAAAATTAAGTTCATTCACATGTCATGATTGTTCAGGTGACATTATTATTTTATGAATGGAGGGAAATGATTCAGTGGTACAAGCTCCTCAAAATAAGTCCTGCCTTTTGTGATGCCAATCCAGTCCTTCAGGAAATATTTTGCCAGATTTATAGTTCTCTGGTTCTTCTCCATTCCTTTACAGGACAACAGAGTTTTTGAATACCTATGATATTATCCCCCACCCCCTGTAAAATGTATTGAAAAGGAGAGGAAATGTTAGCCAAAACCTATTTTGTAGTTTGTGACCCAGTAAAAAAGGCCATAGATCAAGGATATGATGATTCATTCTGGGTAATTTTGAAAACAAAAGCTCACTTTATAAATTTGAATGCTATACTCCCACAATGATTCCCAACCCCCTTGTGAAAAGGACAGAAGTAGTGCAGGAAGAAACTTTTCTCCAGGAATTCATTCATCATGTTCGTACTGACATGTAGAGTTCCAGCATGTATTGATGGCATCAGTTTTTATTTTCTTTTGTGCTTCCCATTGTTTCTTAATCTCCAGAACATCCTCACAGTCAATGAGTACAGTACTTATAAAATTTATGATTTCTCAAATTATTTCAAGAATGGCAGTATGGCAATTCCCATTCTAAAGGTACTGTACTGCAAAAGTTTAAAGAACTGAAAGCTCTAGACTCAAGATGTCACATCTGCATTGATTTATAGTCTTGTATTTCTTATTGATATTTTATGTGAGTGCTTTTTTTTAAAGTTATTCAAGAAAAGTAAATCTAACAATGTTATTTTTTTTTTTAGTGAAGTAATCCTTCAATGTCTATTTTGTGCAAGCAGAGTCTATTTTTAAAATAATTCCCTCTTAATTTGTTGTTTTGTTTTGTTTGAGGTAGGAGAACGGATAAGTATGCATAATTTACTTTGCTTGAACTTTTTTTTTCGTTGTATAAGTGTCAGCATTTCTAATATATTTGGCCTAGAATTTTCTTTAGTGGGTGATTCAAATGGAAGGTTGTTGCTGGTTCAGACACCAAGTCGTGTCTGACTCTTTGCCACCCCACAAACTGCAGCATACCAGACTCCCCTGTCCTTCACTATTTCCTGGAGTTTGCTCAGATTCATGTCCACTGAGTCAGTGATGCCATCTAACCATCTTATTCTCTGCCACCTCCTTCTCCTCTTGCCTTCAATCTTTCCCAACATCAGGGCCTTTTCCATTGTATTGCCAGAGTACTGGAGATTCAGCTTCAGCATCAGTCCTTCCAGTGAATATTCAGGGTTGATTTCCTTTAGGATTGACTGGTTTAGCAAGTAAGAAATTAAAGAATTCTGTTTCTAACAAATGCTTGGTATTTGCCTGTTAAGACCAGAACATATGCACTCTTGCCAATATCTCATCTTTTGTTAGATGGGGTTAGTACTTGGATACTGACATATTTCCCAGGAGGCAAAGAGATTGAGGGAATTACTTGAACATCTCAAAAGACCGGAGTTCTTCACCTCTTGTTCCATTGATTCCTTCAGTAGCAGACTGTAGATCCATTCAGAAGAGTTTTTCCTCCAGTGAACCTGATAGAAACGTGGATCTATCACCTACATTCCAGTGTTGCCTTCTCCAGTGCCACACATGATATGCTTTGAGAGCAAGAATAAACCCCCAAACCTTTCATATACTCCTTTTTTCATTTTATCCCCACATTGCTTTATTCCTTCCATGAATTTTTGCTGGAAACATTATCCTGGTGATGAGACACAACAGTAATAAATTATTTCATATTTGTTTGACATTATATACCATAAATCCCCCCCACCTTTTTTTTTTTTTTTTTGCTACACAACACAGCATGCAGGATCTTGGCTCCCCCACCAGGGACCAAACTTGTGCTCTTTGCAATGGAAGTGCAGATTCTTTACCACTGGATTGCTAGGGAAGTCCCAATACCATCCTCTTGAATGAGAGAATATTATATAAATAGTATTTTGCTGAACTAATTATAGTATTGATGGTGTTCATAGATACTAGAGATTTTTAAGTTAAAAGTGTATTAAAATTGCTATATTATGTTGATTAAAGAAATTCAATATAATAGTAATACCAAATCGTATGACAAAATTGAATATTGTAATTGTTTTGCAAAAAAGAAAATTGCAACTCTAGTTGTTTCCTACTTCTCCATTTTTGGTGTCATCTTCCACTTTTATGATGTCTCCACTAGGACCATATATCCAATTTTACCTTAAGGATATATTGTGTGGAGTCAGTAATAAAAAGCTATTATCAACCTTAGAGGACATATACTAGAAATGGAGTAACCTGTGAAGAATTTTCAGTTTTGTATAGGTGTCAAAATATAATTGAGGTTATTGTATTTAAGCTATTATTATTTGGATTTTCTATTATGAAAGGAATATGCAGTCCTTTTTTTGATGTGCCATGAAATATGAACTCTAATGTAACATTTGTCCTTTAACTCCTAAGTCATCACTATTAGCACAGGAGTTCATGAGTTGAAGGGCTTGATCTTGGTTACTGGTCACGTCCCAGCATCTACACCCAGCACGGAGTGTATTGAGTGCATTGATTCTCATGTACTATACAATTACATACATTTGTGTGGTACACTATAAATTTCAAAAGATTTTTGGTTATCTCATTTGACTCTTAACAACAATTTTCTGAAAAAAAACAAAAAGGACAGATTTTTTTTTTCCCGATGAATAAAATTTCAGTTCAAGTGGATTATGGAAGACCCAGTTTTTAGGAGGATGTTGGAGTCATAATAGTTCATTGTTTTTTGTTTGTTTTTACAGAAACTGCTCCCTGAGCTTTATTTTGTGTGTGTATTTAATTTTTATTGGAGTAGAGTTGCTTAACAATGTGTTAGATTCTACTATACAGCAAAGTGAATCAGATATATATATATATATATACACACACACACACATCCCTCCTCTTTTTTGGATTTCCTTCCCATTTAGGTCACCACAGAGCACTGAGTAGGGTTCCCTGAGCTGTACAGTAGGTTCTTGTCATTGGTTTTTTATTTAACTGATCCTGAGCATTCAATAAATTCTGTACCTGTTGTCCTTTTGGTACTTCTGAAGGTTTTTTCCAAAGTCACCTTTCCTCACTCAGATTTTCTTGTCCATAGAACAAATTGGCCAGGAGATGTTGGAAAACCTCAGTCACGACAGAGAAAAGATACAGAGAGCACGTGAAAGGGTAAGTAGAAATCGTATAATCTTTTCACAAATTCAGTAAAAGAAAAAAACATAAGCCAAATATATAAATAAAAGGTCTTGGGCAGACGCATAGGCTATAGCAATTACATTGATGTAAGATCCCCTGGAGAAGGGAATGGCAACCCACTGCAGTATTCTTGCCTGGAGAATTCCATGGACAGAGGAGTTTAACAGGCTTCAGTCCATGGAGTCGCAAGGAGTCGTATACGACTGAGCCACTTTCACTTTCAAGCATGTGTAAAAAATGGCTAGGGTGAAGGAGTGTGTAGAGCCTGGGTAGGGGGCGGGGAAGTGTGTGATGCAGAAAGATTAAGCTGACTGTATGCCTCCATACCGGAATTCCCCCGAGTAGATATTTTATTTAGTGCTGTAACTAAGAGGCTTCCCTGATGGGTCAGCTAGTAAAGAATCCTCCTGCAATGAAGAAGACACAGGAGACTCAGGTTTAGTTCCTAGGTCGGTAAGATCCCCTGGAGGAAGAAAATGGCAACCCGTTCCAGTATTCTTGCCTGAAAAATCCCGTGGGCAGAGGAGCGTGGCTAGGGCTACAGTCCAAAGAGTCACCAAGAGTTGGACACGACTGAGTGACTAAGCACACGTGCACATAGCTAAGAAGATCGTTGATGGAGATTTGGGAGTATGTCAGCAGGTCTTTCAGAGTGAAAGTAAACATATGAATCTCATTTCCCTCAGTTCATTTTGTTTCAGTTTTTATCTCTAGGACTGTGTGCATTCTTAAGGTGGAGATACTGATTTATGACCAGATATCTATTAAACTTTGTCAACCTGTGAGACATTTGCTTTTATATCCAGTTCAAGTATCCAGTTTAAAACTCCTGGGGTTATCTATTACATGTAATTTTCTAAATCTAAGAATTTTTTTGACTTTGGGTAGGCATCAAAAATGTATTTTAAAGTATTTAACCTTTGTTTATGAATCGAATTTTTCATCATGAAGGAAAACCATTGCTTGCTAGTGCACTTTAAAAATAATCTATTTGCCTGAAGTTTCATTTTATTATGTGTTAATGCTGCTTTTCTCCTCCTAGCTTCGGGAAACAGATGCTAACTTGGGGAAAAGCTCCAGGGTTCTGACAGGGATGTTGCGAAGGTAAGAGTCAGGTAGGGTCTTCCTTTCTCTCTCTCCCTTTTTTTACAGTATATTTTTCATCTCGTTGCAACCGGGCATTTTCCAGACATGCAAGCTTCTGCTCTTAGTAGAAGAGCAGTCAAGACCCTTTTGAAATGACAGAGCACTGGTATTAACTCTTGTTTGGACAGGGACACACACACTCTGAGTAACTTGGATTAGAAAGTTTGAGCTCGAGGGGTTACCTCAAGCTATGGAAAAAATTAGGGTTGGACATGAAGTATTTTTTCATAGCCTGAGGAAGACCCCGTGGCAGCAGCAGACTGATTTTATTTTCTATTTTGATAGCCTTCTTGCTGTCGATGGAATGCTGGCCTTTGGTTTCAGGAGCATACTTAGTATTAGCTTTGCCCTCTGTTGCCTTATTTAAATTTCTTTTTAAAGTGACTCTGGGGAAACATTGCTATTGTATGTATACTTAAAAATGATTTTTGAAGCCTGAAGAATATCAGAATAATCTGAATTTACTCATGTTCAAGCAAACAAATGTTTATGTTTTGTATGTGTAATTAGCCTTTGATTGATAGAAGATACTTGGGAGAATATGTGAAAATGAATGAATGAATGCGGGTAACAGTCTAGATTCTATATTTTTGGAAGGAAGTGAGAAATGTTTTCATTGTTCTGAAAATTGGAGTCACATTTGATTTAGGTGTATTCAGCATGAAATTATTACATTCAGAATCTACCAAATAAGAGTATTTTCTAGCATAATCTTCAGTTTGGAACTGTGGATAGAAATGTAAATGAGGAATGTTGAGAATCACCTTGGAATAGCTGACTTGGAATTTTAAAGAAAAGAATCTTGTTTATCATTGATGCTTTAGTGGCAGCTGTTTGAATATAAGTAAAGTTTTCTCTAATCACATGTCCATAGATAATGTGTTGTGTCCAAGCATACTGCTAAAAGTATGTTTGCTGAGTGAGAGATTAATTTCACAAGAATCAACCAAATATATGTCTGCTTAGTCTTCTATTGGCCAGTGTGGTCAATGTAATTTCTATCAGGCTGATCAGGAGCAAGGTTAAATTCCTGGGGCTCTTCTAACTCACTTTGACACAACTCCACACATCCCTCCTTTTCCTCCACCCACAGTCTCAGTTCACCATAAACCACCAAATTCTCTGATTAAAGGTGATATGTAAATGACCTAGAAAAATACAAAATCCACAGATAAGTGGTGATTGAAAGAAATGCTTCAATGCCTATAAACAATAAAAAAGGGAAAAAGGGGAAAAATTCTCTATTGCTTCCCTGGGAGGGCCCCTGCGATGTGAGCTGTAACGAATATTCTGCATATGTCTCCATTTTGTCAAATCTCATTAAAGAGTCCTCCCACTTTATGTCAATTGAGCTGTCCAGAAATCATTCATCATTTTTAGTGTAAAAAAAAAATCATGTGGTTATTTAAATAATATCATATTAATGTTAAAGTTCAGCTGTCATTTAATGGTATGGCTTAATCAGACGTAGCATTTAGGAAAAATAGTTTATCCAGGCTCTACATAGCTTTCAGGTTGGCAGATTCAAATCAGGATTTATGGGCTTCTAAACCAATGTATTTCTATCCACGTTTCTGCTTGATGTACCTCACCCTTTTGTGCAGGACACTGCAGACAGTTATTTCAACAAATAAAGCATCTCCTCATATTGTGTTTGAATAAATTTGCAAGTCATTTAGAGAGGGGGAAGCACAAACAACTTCTGTAACCTTTGACTGGGCTTTCTTTAGAAAAATCATACTAACAGGGTTACTTCATAAGCCCACAGAAAAAAATTACTCTGCTGAAATCTACTTGGGGTTCTCTTAATACACAAACTCAGTCAATCACTGACTCATCTCCTTTTGCACTCTGTCTAGAGTGTGAACGGAAATAAAAATCCCCAGATGGACATCACCTTGTTATGTCTGAGCCAAGGAAACTCTAAAGTCCACCTGTGCACATTGGTGACTGTTTCTCACTAAGCACAGCTGGGATCCTGGTATCAGCCAAGGCATCCAGATACTTTTAATCAATGCTGTAACCTAACTGGAACTTCCCAATTGGCTCAATAGTAAAGGACCTGCCTGCCAGTGCAGGAGACGTAGGAGACGTGGGTTCGAACCATGGGTCAGGAAGATCCCCTGGAGTAGGAAATGGCAACCAGCACCAGTATTCTTGCCTGGAAAATTCCATGGACAGAGGAGCTTGGTGGGCAACAGTCCACGGAGTTGCAAAGAGTTAGACACGACTGAGTGAGCATGCACACATAAACTGAGTCCTCAGGAACTAAATGCAGATGCTAGTTTGGGTTTAGTTTCTAATTACTATCCCACTTGATATACGATTTATGTATTTTGGACTTGGGAAAGGGCCAAAATATTTACCATCTTCTTCCGTTCATTGTTTTTTATTATTTCCATGGAAAAGCAGTCTCTAGAGAAGTGGAACGAGAGTGTATGTTTCTAATAGGAAGTCCTTCCTTTCTGATTTTGCTCTTCTGTTGTATCCCTCCTATTCACATGGCATTCATTCCCAGCCGTGGTGAGGTCTTATTTCAGAAAGAGAAGTCACAGTCTCTTACCAAAACTACACAGCTACATCGTCTGTCAACAGTTGCTTCTGATTTAAGAAAAGTTGTAATATCAAACAATGTGCTCATTCACCTAATGTGTAAATATATACCAGAGATGAATGTCCTTGGCCAGGGCAGTTGTTTACCTGCTTATAACATTCTGCAATATACCAGACCACTGACTCAATGGCCATAAGTCTGAGCAAACTCTGGGTGATCCTGAAGGGACAGGGAGGCCTGGAGTGCTGCAGTCCATGGGGTTGTGAAGAGTCAGACAGACTGAGCAACTGAACAACAAAAATACCAAACCAAGGAGTTTTTTTATCTGAAAGAAAGATTGCTAATTGTTTTTAATTTTTTTTAAGTTTGTTTTTTGTCAGATGAACAGAAATGGCATATCATGGTTCCTCATTTGAGTCACTTTGCTAATATTGATTAGTCTATTGTGAGGACAGGTGAAACCAATGTTTAATCAATGCCAAAGTTTGTATATAATGCAAATTTGTAAAAATGCCAATTTGTATATAAATCCACCTGATTTTCTGTAAGAGTGACCAAAGGTAGATAGGGAAATAAAAATGAGTAAGTGGCAGTGACTACCATTTAATCTTTTATTAACTTAAAATGAGGTTTTTTTTAAAAAATACATCTCCTCCCTCTCTCCTACCCTCCCTTCCTTCCCTCTTCCTTTCTTTTTTTCTCTTTATTTACCTCTCTAAATATTTCATGCCTAAATACAAGGACTTGGGTCTTCTCAAATGAAACCAATTTGATCCTTGCCTTCAGAATACTTCAGTCAAGTAGAGAATATGTGCATATAAAGAGGTGTAAGAATTCATAAAATTGACTGATTCTCAAGGAAGCTATGGGAGATTCTGTAACTTAATTAATTCTTACTGGTTATTAAAGAGAGTGCGAGGAAAACAAATAACCAATGGAAAAATATGTTTTAAATAGCTATACAACCAGTAAGTTTGAAAAAAATAAACAGAAGATGACTCATGGGATCATAACATAAATTTCGAAAGTATATAGAAAACATTGAGATATATCTAGTGGAAAAGCAACTGATTCAACCTAAATAAATATTCTTCATGTAACTATGCTATATCACCAAAAGAAAGAAAACAAAGGGGAAAAAATGATCCACTCAAAATTGTATTAGTAAAACTTGATATCAGCATGCAGATATAAGTGATTTCCTGGAAAGTAATTTTTCTTCTGTCTTGACATAAGATGAAGAGCTACCTGGGGACAAACTGTTCATTTCCTGACTCTGTAGACAGAGCTTTAAATAACATGGTGTTCAGATAATAATGAAAATGGCCATGAAACAAATGACCATTCATGTGGTGATGGGGGTCAAAAAAAAGTGAATTTTTCATTGACTGCCACAAAATTAGACTATCATAATTGGCTGTCTTAAAGTGCTTCAAGGAACCCTGAGACACTTAAATGTTGTTCTCCTTATATTTGCATAAGTGTGTGTGTTTGTGTATATTTTTTTTCCTATATATTTGACTGGATGGTCTTATTAGATCAAATAGTACCAGCAATCAGTGAAAATGAAAATAGACATTTTCAAGATTTTCAGCCAGAAAACAAAAGCACATCATGATTCTATTTCTTTTTGCCTCTGAATAGTGAATAATTTATCAGTAATTGTATGTTTATTTCTAAAAGTATTTACAGGATTCATTAGAAATGTAAGAGTTATAATTTGAGATCTTTGTTGACATGAGTTAGGAAGATATGTTTTAAGTTTATATTGGCACATTGACTGCATATACATGGGGTCACAAAGAGTCGAACACAACTCAGCCATTAAGCACATATGCTGACAAAAGGCTTATAAAAGGAAATGACATACCTAGTATTTTGTAAAACACCTTTTTATGTATGATATCTTAATATCAAATAATTTTCTCTCTTTTGCACACTACCAATCTTTGCCACTAATATTTACACACACATATATACATCAGAATGTTTCCTTGAAAATGTGAATTCTGTTTATCCTTACATCATGTATGTAGTAACTTTCTTGAGTATGTGGGTATTGAGAGGTATCTTATAACTAGTCTATTTAAACAAAGTAGATAGGATTAAATGCAGTTGAGATAGCTATCATTATACATTTTTAATTGCAATATAATTGATTTATTTTATTAGTTAAAGGTGTACTGTATAGTGATTCAGTATTTTTATACATTACAAAATGATTTCCACAAATTTAGTTACCATCTGTTACCAAACAAAATTATTATATTATTGACTGTATTCTCCATGCTGTATATTACACTTATGTGACTTAATTGATTTTATAACTGGAATAACTTAATCCCCTTACTATTTCCTATATGTATTTTTGTTAGAACTACTTCTAAGCCCATCTGGGAAATAATTGTCACCTGTCATTGTTATCACATTTTACATTTAGACATGGTTTTGTTGCTTTGGTAGAATGACAGGTAAAAACATCTGGAAAACTTAAATGTACTCTCAGAATGATTCCTAAGGGTAAATATATCAGAAACACCAATGCAATTTCTATAAGCAATAGAAATATAGTTTTTTATCAAAAAAATTTATTCCTAAAGAAATATGCTATGACTAAATGTTTTTAATCTTCTTTAAAAATTCATACCCACACCCCATTTTGCCCAGGAAACATTTTTTTATATTTTAATTATTCTTATTGTAATGTCTGATAATTCAGCAGTTAAGAGTTTTTAAGTCTTGTGAGAAAAAAATGTCCTTGAGAATTTACTTGCAATTTTTATACACTGAAAAATGCCTTACATTTATATTTTTCACTTTTTCTGGTTTTTGCTTTTCTCTCTTTATGTCATTTCATTTCTTTCTTGGCCTATTTTTACTAGTGATGAACATGGACCCTGACCTGAAATTAGTATAGCAAAATCTTAACCTCTGAGCTATTCTTCAGCTTTTAATCAAGTGCTTATTCTTTCAGAACAAAATGATTCAGATTGCAGCAGATTCTTTAGACTTAACAGATTTAAGTTCCATGCTTAGAATAATGCTACAAAGAGAAAAAAAAAATTTTTTTAATCTTAGTCACTTTTTGTGTGAGTAAATTTATTACAATACACTTGACTCATTGCTGTCATCCTCTGACCCCTTCAACGCTGACATGGGTGATGTTTTTACCAAACTAAAGAACAGTTTTGGATTTCTTTATATATATATATATATATATATATATATATATATATATATATATATATATTTCTCTTTAGTAATATTCTTGTAGCTTTAAACATAGAATTTTGGTCCTGTGTTAGACATTTGAAAACAGCATCTATCAATGGTAACTGTACCAGCTTGCTTTAGGTGTATGTCTGACCCTAACTATACTTAACACAAATCAGATTTAATCCTTAAAAACCCTGTAAAGGAAGCATCATATCTCCATTTTACAGATGAAAATAACAATGCTTAGTGAAGTAGACTCTCCATAGTCACATACAGAATGAGAATGTGAACCTAGCTCTCTCTTTTGAATGCACTACACAAAAGGTTCTTAGAGCCGGTTTTCACTAACTAGTGGCGAAAGTGAAAAGTGAAAGTGAAGTCGCTCAGTTGTGTCTGACTCTTTGCGACCCCTTAGACTGTAGCCTACCAGGCTCCTCCGTTCATGGAATTTTCCGGGCAAGAATACTGGAGTGGGTTGCCATTTCCTTCTCTAGGAGATCTTCCTGACCCAGGGATTGAACCCTGGTCTCCCACATTGCAGGCAGACACTTTACCGTCTGAGCAACCAGGGAAGTGAAATGAAGACTTAAAACAAACTGGTTTTCATTATGCAGATGGTTACTCTTATCTGCTCTCTGTGTCATGATTCCATTTCTCCTGTAAAATAAGTGTGGTAGTAAACAATTTCCTTAAAATGGTTGATTGTTACAACAAACGGAAAAGGAAATCCTTGGCAATCATGTGTCAGTTTTCCCACCTTCCCCTCTCACTCCACACTTTACTGGTCTGGAAAACTTAGAATTTTAAGAGCCTGTATCCTATACCACACTGCATCTTTTAATAACAAAAACCACTACTACTTATGCACTCACTGATAGCTTGTAGGTAACAGTCACTGTTGTCGGTTCTTGCTATACGTTATCTTGTTTCATCTTTATGACAACTCTGTAAGGCATTACTCCTATTTTAAGAAATAAGGAACTTTTGTTCAATATTGTCCGGCTCTATAGAAGCGGTCTGCCTCCAGAGCCTGTTTTTCCTACTGTGCTGGACTGTTAACCCTTCTATGGAGAATTAGTAGCCTCATAGAGTCAGACAACCATTCTGGGTGGTTCTTGACAACAATCAACAAACCCTTACTGCATCCCACTCTTTCATACAGACTGGAGGTACTGAGTCTGGGCTGTGTAGACACAGAATCTGCTGTGTACCAGTGAAGTCCTTAGTGAGCTTATTTTTATAGAGTCCTTTAGAATTGCTTTATTTTTAAGCCTAGACTATGTGACATTCATCAGAACCAACAAAAGTGTGTGGAGGTGAGCCTAGCATCTTCCTTACCTTTGATATTAGTAAATTTTATTTTTATGAATGATTTTGTATCACCTGGAGCCTTCTCCTCATTGGAGAAAACAATTACAGTTTTGTTTGATTATTCACAATGACCTTTCTGTGTATTTATCAAGATGCATAGGGTTTCGTGAATAAGAGGTAGGCTCTGGGGTAACAATGTCTCTGCTACGTTCTAGCTATTAACTTTGGGCAAAAATCTCACTCTCTGTACCTAAGTTTTCCTGTATGTAAAATGGCGATGATCAATAGTCCATACATACCAAGTACACACAACAGTGTTTGGTAGGTAATAAAGTTTAAATGTTGAAATGCTGACTATGATCATCATTGTTGCTTTAAAAAAAAAAAAAAAAAAAAACCCAGGGAGCAAAGACTAAAATCAAAATGTCAATTAATAATTTCTTGAGGTTGATGAATTTTAAATGAATGTTTTTAAATTTTCATTTTTTGTTTTCACTCCCAGATTTCCCTAATAATTTTTAGAAAATTAAAAATGAGTGATAAAAATGAAGTCTCCTACTTTCCTTATGTCCGTGTTCTGGTACCACCACCCTCCCTTTCTGCTCGATAATGCTGCTTGAACTGCCCACGGTAATCAAGGCCTGCCCAGAGCAGAGAGACCCCCACGTGTGAGCTTAGTTGCTCCGCCGGGTGGGTTGCCGTTTCCTTCTCCGGGGGATCTTCCTGACACAGGGATGGAACCCACGTCCCCTGTGTCTCTTGCGTCACAGGCAGATTCTCTACCTATTGAGGCCTTGGGGAAGCCCATCCAAGCTCGGTCCTTCTCTCACTGGGCGGTTTAGGGAGGGCAGCCTCCAGGTCAGTCTCCGACTCTTCATCCCCTTGTATACCGTTCTAGATATTACTGGCCAGTTCGTCTTCCAAAGTGCACACCTAGTACTGTTTTCTTTCCTGCTTAGAAACCTCCCGAGGTTCCCCATTGCCCGCTGACACATGTCCTCCTCCGTCTCACCCCCAGGGTCCTCCAGTGAATGTTCTAGTCTTATTTGCTGCTACTCCCTCTGGATACACCTTCTGTCCCTACTAAAATGAACTATTTCCCATCTCCATAGCCCACCTTAGATTTTCATTAGATTTCGTTTCATGCTTCCACCTGGCATATTCTCCCTTTGTCACCTGTATTAGTCAGGGATCTGAATGCAAGTGAGAGAAGGCCACATTGAACTGCCTATAAACAAAAGAGGGACATAATTTTGGGGGGGCTCCACAATCACTGCTTATGGTCCCTGCAGCCATGAAATTAAAAGATGCTTGCTCCTTGAAAGAAAAACTATGACCAACCTAGACAGCATATTAAAAAGCAGAGGCATTACTTTGCCAACCAAGGTCCCTCTAGTCAAAGCTATGGTTTTTCCAGTAGTCATGTATGGATGTGAGAGTTGGACCATAAAGAAAGCTTTTATTTTGATGCTTTTGAACTTTAGTGTTGGAGAAGACTCTTGAGAGTCTCTTGGACTGCAAGGAGATCAAACCAGTCAATCCTGAAGGAAATCAGTCCTGAATATTCATTAGAAGGACTGATGCTGAAGCTAAAACTCCAATACTTTGGCCACCTGATGCGAAGAACTGACTCAATGAAAAAGACCCTGATGATGGGAAAGATTGAAGGCAGGAGGAGAACGGGATGACAGATGATAAATGGTTGGATGGCATCACTGATTTGATGGACATGAGTTTGAGTAGGCTCCGGGAGTTGGTAATGACAGGGAAGCCTGGCGTGCTACAGTTGATGGGGTCACAGAGAGTCAGACACAACTGAGCAACTGAACTGAACTGAACTGAATTGTCACATGTAACTAAATAGTTCAAGGGCAGAAGTGACTACAAACACAGTGGAATCTAAGGGTTCAAGCAATCAAAAGGTCATTACAATCAGGTGTTGCTCTTTCCATCTCCCCTCTCAGCTCCCTTGTGTGTGGTTCCATCCTTCATCAGGGTGCCTCCTTGTGGAGACAAGGCTTTTGCCACCTCTTTCAGTGACACCTGTTGAATCTAGCTATTTTTGTTTCCCCTAAAAGTCATAGCATTGAGTCTTACTGGTTCTGGGTGGCTCTGGTTGTGTAAAATCTCATTAATCTATGATCTGATATTTTAGGCCTGGAACCTCATGGAGGGGATGGGCACACAAACTGACGGGAGTTCCCTTAGAAAAATTCGGGGCTTTTACTAAAAAGGATAATAGATACTAGGTGGGCAGAAACAACAGATGTGTTCTTCAGAATGTTGCAGGTGAACTTTTGTCTATACTGTGGATCTCAGGTGAAACGCCATTATCTTCATCAAGCCCTGATCATTCTCCCAGCCAGAAATGATCCCTGCTCTGACTCTTCAGGGTAGTTTGTCCTTCTCTCATGGGGTCACAAAATCAGACACGACTTAGCAACTGAAAAACATGGCACTAACATCTTCTACTTTGCTTTGTGTGAAAGTGAAGTCACTCAGTCGTGCCCAACTCCTTGGGACCCCATGGACTGTAGCCTTCCAGGCACCTCTGTCCATAGGATTTTTCAGGCAAGGGTACTGGAGTAGGTTACCGTTTTCTTCTCCAGGGGATCTTCCCGACCCAGGGATTGAACCCAGGTCTCCTGCACTGTAGGCAGACGCTTTACCGTCTGAGCCACTGGGGAAGTCTTTGTATATATTGTAGTTATTAAGGGCCATGTTGTCATCTTCTTGTAGATCTTTTTTATCCTCCCTCATCCCTAAGGGATTTTACATATTTCCCCATGCTATTGTGCAGCCAGCTGAATAGCAGAGGGTATCCAAGTGAAAAAAGAAAACAAAGCCAGGAATCATTTAGTACCCCCAAAGTATGGACTTTCAACAAATGCCTGTATAGATACCGGACAGGCAGAAAATGTCCTACCTGAAAGCAAAGTAGGAGACACAATCAGAGGATCTACAGTTTTGGATAAAATGAGAATAGCCTTTCAGTTCAGTTCAGTCCCTCAGTCGTGTCCAACTCTTTGCAACCCCATGAATCGCAGCACGCCAGGCCTCCCTGTCTATCACCAACTCCCGGAGCTTACTCAAATTCATGTCGATCGAGTCGGTGATGCCATCCAGCCATCTCATCCTCTGTCATCCCCTTCTCCTCATGCCCCCAATCCCTCCCAGCATCAGGGTCTTTTCCAATGAGTCAACTCTTCGCATGAGGTGGCCAAAGTATTGGAGTTTCAGTTTCAGCATCAGTCCATCCAGTGAACACCCAGGACTGATCTCCTTCAGGATGGACTGGTTTGATCTCCTTGCAGTCCAAGGGACTCTCAAGAATCTTCTCCAACACCACACTTCAAAAGCATCAATTCTTCAGTGCTCAGCTTTCTTCACAGTCCAACTCTCACATCCATACATGACCACTGGAAAAACCATAGCCTTGACCAGACGGACCTTTGTTGCCAAAAGTAATGTTTTTAATTTGCTATCTAGGTTGTTTTTTAATATGCTATCTAGGTTGGTTTTTTAATATGCTATCTAGGTTGGTCATAACTGTCCTTCCAAGGAGTAAGTGTCTTAATTTCATGACTGCAGTCACCATCCACAGTGATTTTGGAGCCCAAAAAAATAAAAGTCTGACACTGTTTCCACTGTCTCTCCATCTATTTCCCATGAGAATAGCCTTTAGTTGAGGTCAACCATAGCTTTTCAGGCTGCTGAGACAGGCCCGGATAGACTAGTTTACAGGGGGAGGTGGGGGGGGGGGGCGGGCATAGCAGGGTGAGGATGACAGTTCTTGTGTCAGATCCCTACTCGGAGGAGAATGAGGAGTTTCTATATGACCAGTTGTCTTCAGGGGTCTCGGTCTAGACCGTAAGCTGCTGGTGGTCAGGAGCCCCATTGCATTTACATGGGGCCATGCTCCCTCGGCCTGGGCCTGGGCCTGGTCAATGAATAGTCTTTGGAAGAATGGTCAAGAATAGTTTCAAAGTTGATGTCTAGGTTCTTGGATGTCATTTAGTTGAAACCCCACAGGTTTTTATCCGTTGCACTTTGGCTACCATGTAAACATGTTCTTTCAAAGATAAAATAAGTAACTTCACAGTAACAGAATATTTTTGTCCATTATTTAATCACAGTGGAAAAGCATCTTATATTGATATTTTCCTTGGATGTGAGTCACAATTTGACCTAATTCACGAATTACCTTTCTTTTGTGATTTTTTCCTTTTATCCCCAGGAAGCATGCCATTCTTTAATGCAATGTAGAATATGAAGAGTGCATGTCACCTTCACCGTCAACGCTTTCTTTGAATGCAGCCTTGAGCTGTTAACTGGAAGCAGGGAGCCCTGGGCCTTCCTTGTAAACAAGTAATGGAGCCCTCAGCTCACCCTGCCGTCCCCACCTTGTAAATAGCTACTTATTAACATATACCATCACCAAACAACATTTTTCCAATTCCAGACCCCCACAACATTACACCACTGTCTGCTCCATTGTAAGCTGAGGGAGGCCTTTGGCCATCTGTTTCATTAGACGCCAGAGGCAGTGAGCAATATCTGAACTTTGCTGAAGCGAGTGCCCGGGCTTCCCGCTTCACACATCTCCCCCTTCCTGCTCTGCCACTGCTGCCACCGCCGCCACCACCATATTTTTTTGTTTGAACGCTCACATTGTAAATTAGTGTATTCACACATCAATTTTAAAAGGCTCGCTGTGTTATAAGATGGGACAAAGCGAGCTCAGTAACAGCCCATGCACAGTGCAGGTGGTCGAGCTAGCTGCTCCCCAGATCAAAAGTCAAATAACTGTGAATCTTCTTTTGAAAGTCCAGTTAGGGAGACAAGGCAAGGCTTATCTGCACAAACAAGAACGAGTTATAGATATACATCGCAAATGCAAGAGGACAAAAAGGGGTTTCAGAATCTTGTAGGAGAAGAAAATCTTCTAATGCTGACAATTCTGAGGGCATCTTTAAAATACGTAGCTCCTTTTTTTTCTTTCTTTTTCCTTTTTTTTTTTTTGTAAAATTAGTCTTTTATTGTGTGGTGATTGGTAATTATTATTTATGCTTTGGTACTGTTCCTAAAGTAGCTAAGATTTTTTTTTTAAGCCACCTTGGGGGCAGGAAATAGCTCCTTTTCATGGTTGTATTTTATTTTTCAGCAGCATTTAAGGACAGACTCCTATTTATACCACACAAGCAGTTTTGTCTGTTGTAAACAAAGTAAGTGGCTGGGAATTGTGCTTTCCCAGAAATGTTTTCCAAGGAAGCCATAATAAGAAACAACTGTGTACGTCTTGAGATTTTTTGTCATCTAGGTGTTAAGAAAGAATTCTTTGCATTCATGGGAAAAAAAAGAAAAAGAAAGAAAGAAAGCACTGTTTATAAAGAAAGATATTCAATATCCAAAAGTGTAATTAAAGTATTTCTTAAACTACAAAAGTTGGTCACCTTGCTTGTATTAATTGAGGTAGTTTTCTTTTTCTTCTTTTAAATTATTTCCAGCATTTTTTGACAAGATAGTAGCTGAAATGACAGGAGACATTTTCTTTTTTTAACCTCAGTAGCCTACTTAGAAAGTTAGCGGCTTCTTTTGTAAAATTGTGTGAAGGACTTTGGAACTAAAGTATGACTATCAATCAATGGGGAAAATGCAAAAATGGTAAATTTTACGAAAAAAATTTAAAAGAGGGTTAAAGAGACTCAGAATTATGAAAGAGCAGCATAGTTTCTTATAGTTTACATAGCCACTCCTTTGTCCATCTTCTGATATCTTAATGATTTTATGATTAAAAAAAAAAACCCTCTCAGCTTTTTAATTCTCAAATCAGTTAAAAGTGTCTGAATCAGGAGAGTCCCCAAGTGTTTTCAGAAAAACCCTGCTCTTTATCTCAGGGCGTATAGCAGTGGTCCCTATCCTAGGGAGGGTTTCACAGAGTCTCTGAACCACTGGAACTTTCTGAAAATTTTTGTGTATGTGTGTGTATGCATCATGCTGAGAATTTTCCATAAAATTTTCTAAAGAGTCCCCAGCCAACTCCAAAAAAGTTGAGAAATGAGGCATTGTTACAGAACTATGTACAAATGTCTTAGCTAAATGCCATTACAGGCTTTGATATTCTGGCTTATTTGAAATGTATTGGTCTACAAGAAACACTTATTTTGAATTTCCCACAAAGTTTAACAAGAAACTTTTCAGGGGTCCTTCCTTTGGGAAATCAGACCATTTATCAAAATTAAGTCCTTAAGGACAATCATAACAATTAAAATCTCTATAAGGCCTTATAGTTTGTAAGTCACATTCACGTACTTATCATTTAATGCAAATTTCAGAGGAAGTCTGTGATTTGGCATCATCATTATTATCCTTATGTCGTAAATAATTGAGCCCTACAAAAGTTGAGTCTTGCCTAAAGTCATTCTGTCAAAATGGGGCAGAGTTGGACCAATACCCTGGTATTAGCCTCAGAAACCATGTTCTTAGCAACAACAGCTTAGCAGCATCTTCTTCAACAGCAAATGTGTACACCATGTTTACTGTGTCAAAGGGAATCTGGTAGTCATCAGAGATTCAACAAACTCAGAACTCTACTCCTGGGTACCTTAAAGTTTTTAAGAAACAACAGTGCATAGTCACTTGTGCTTCATGGTCAGTGAGAGATAAAGGCTGTAGGCTGCAACAAGAAGAAGAAATCCTGGTGCCCACGGTCAGTTAAGATTTTATAGGCGAGATGGCAGCCTAAAAGTTGCTGCCTAATTCTTAACCCACCCATGAGGTACGCTGCTTCCCTTTTTATGGCAGCCTCAAAGTAATAACTTCCAGCGGCAGATATTGAATCCAGGGTAGGAAGGATGGTGTTAGAGAGATCTTATTTGTCCACAATTGTGTTGAGGGTATATAGGAAGTTAACAACTTGTAACTGCATCTGCTTATAAAATAAATATGACCCAAATCCTTCTTGAGAATTTGTTTTAATTGCAGTAGAGTTTAAGATTTTCTTCAAGTAAATAAGAAAGGCTTGAAGGCACCTCAATAGAAAAAATAGTTTCATAATTGCAAGCAATTATGAAAAATCTTTTCACACATTTTATTTACCCCAATTTTAGAAAGATACTAGGAACTTTCATACCCTTGACTAAAATAATGTGTTTAGAAAATTCTATGGTCTTTGGAATTATACTACATATTGACTATAGCTTCTATACTTGAGATTCATGAATAGATGTGAAGAACGTTGGTAGAGTACATGGTTTATTTTATTGTGATCCATTAATTAGTTGATAAGTATATCACTTTAAAACATTGAATTTTTTTTCATATATTCCAGTGAAATCTTTCTCATCAAATGGGTTTATAGAAATCTAGTTAGTAGCAAACTTGCCCAGCCAATGAAGAAAAGCATTCATTTTCTGTTCTGTATATGTGATCTGAAGCCATAGTCTTTAGCTCTTTTAATCTGTCTGTTCAAGGCCAAGCTATTTATATGGATAATTTTTAAAGCTTCTGTATAAAGAAAACAAGAACATTTTATTTATTCACTGGGGTTTTTATGTGCCTTGAAATTGCATAGATAAAGTATTTTCTGGCTCATGGATCTGGAGGAGATAAAAGGTCTCTTATTTTATAAGACTTTATGTAAGCTTTTCAAATGTACAGTTTTCTCATGGCTGGAATTTTTTAAATGAAACATTATTTCACCATTATAATTGGAGTTTAATGTGGACATCTTTTTCCTTCCCTGAATTGCATGTTAAATTATGTGTTTAAGATCGGTTTTATTGCATTTTTACCTTCTGGATTTTCAGTAGCTCTCATGTTGAAAAAATGAATTTACCAATCCTCATTTTTAGTAATGGCCAACTATTTAACATGCCACTGAGTGGAAAACCCAAAAATCAGATTTAAGAGGCAAAGTGAAAGGTATAACTTGCTTTTGCAGCGTATTGGTCAGGAGGATAAAAAATTATTTACCTCTGCCCTCCTTAAAAATTTTTTCTGAGACTGATAAACTGAAAAGGAAAAGGAGCTATTTTTGAACTCCGGAGTAGCTGGATTCAGACCAGATTCTGGGTGAACATTAGATGCTGTTAGCTCTGCCATGTCAGGGCCAAGCAACAGCTTTCCCTGGCTGGAGCGTTCCCAAGCTATCACG
Source organism: Muntiacus reevesi (assembly GCF_963930625.1). Lineage (NCBI taxonomy): Eukaryota > Metazoa > Chordata > Mammalia > Artiodactyla > Cervidae > Muntiacus > Muntiacus reevesi. The sequence goes on from NC_089250.1 coordinate 154,982,963, forward strand.
GCCATCAGACAGGTGGGGAATAAATATTGTAGAATGGTGGGACATTTGAAGAGCAAGCTCCCGATCCCCAGGACTCAATTTGGACAAGCTTCAGTTGGAGCAAACAGGTGTTCCTGGGAGGAACTGTCCTCAGGTGGCTGAGGGGGTGCCATTCTTTCACACACATGAAAAGTTCCCTTTCCCTCTGCCCGCAGGAAAATTAGAATTAACTACAGCTTTTTCTTTTGAAATGGAAAAAGAGAAATAAAAATATGGCACCAGGTTTTGGCTCTGACTGGATTTCCATGGAGCAAGTAATCTATGATGAATGATGAGAATTCTAGAAGCAAAGCATCCTTGCAGTTTTCAACATTGGAGATGCTGTAAAAACTGAATGAATGCAAAGAATCTTTTTACTCATGGCTGTACCTATCTCTAAGATGGAATAGTCTTTCCTTCTGTTATTCCTTTGTTCATTCACCAATTATTTCATGAGCTTTTGCAATTTTCTCAATACTAAGCTAAATGCTAGGCATAGCGTATAAGACAAAAACAAAAGGCCCTATCCTCCAGGGACTTAGCCTAAATGGTGGTAGTAGGAATTGGTTTGAACATGAAAGTGAACCTGATAGTCTTTGGGAAACTGTGGACTGAAAGTAGGTACTGGCATCAGAAGGATTTCTTTTTCTGTAGTGCCATCACACTGAGGATATGACTAACGTTTTATTTGAGGGGTCTTTCTAAGTCAGTTTTTTACTGTGAAACATAAGATATATTAAAATTTTTTTTTAAAGAAAAAAATTGTTTTAATCCTTCTTCCTTAAAACAAGCTACTCTGTTGATATAAGTATTTCCCTTTATTCTTTCAGTCATGATCCATGTATGATGTTAGATTGCTCCTCTGACTTAATATTGTATCATAAATGTGTTGCTTAAATACCACATCTTCATAATTATACTTTTCCTAATTAAAAACTTTTTCTACTGAAAGATTTAAAAAACCTTTAATTTTGTAAAAAAAAAATAATAATAAGTATCAAGAAACAGGGAGAAAGTAATCCATAGTCACACTAGTGACAGGTATCAACTATTCAAGTTTTGGCATAGATCATTCCAGTAATTTTCTCTGTGAATATTAATTCTATTACTGGTTCTATGAAATCTCTTCTTTACCCCATCCATTGCTTCATCTTTTAACCTTTTATCTTTTTTAAACCTCACAGGTTTTACTTTACAGTTTTCTGCCCTTCATTTTATAAAGGCTATACTCCTACTGTTTTTATTGAAGAAGCCAAACAATTTTCAAAAACATGTATAGGTTTCTTTAGCACACAATTTTCAGAATTGCATTTTCCCTCTGACACTTTAGGATGTCGTTTTCTTTCCCTTGTTCTATAGGATCTTTTTTTTCCATCGTCTTCATATTGTTGCACATTTTTGTTTGGTTTGGTTAGTTTTTAAATCCTCTTCTTGGGTCTGCAAATGGATGGCAGTGTTATGTGATCAACTTTGTCGAGAGAGAGCCCTCCGCCTCCAGACTGTCTTCATGGGAATGAAATGGGACGTCTTCCTTCCCCTACTCCTTGACTGTGGCATCAAAAGTGTCCAACCCTTGGCTGTACACCTGTTACCTCCTTCCCATCTTTACCCTCTACCACTGCATGCAAACACAGTTTACTTATGAAGACCATGCTTCCCAGGGTTCACCATACCTTGCTTGTCACTACCCAGTATTGATTTATTGTTTACCGAGGAACTGTAGTTTCTTATTGGCTATGGAAAAGAAAGGTGAGGAGTGTGGAAAAGGAGGATTGACTACAGTAGTTCATATGTCTCCTAACTGGCAGCATCCACTATAAGAAAGACAGATGCTTGGTTTCTAGTTGTAACAGAACTCACATTTTTTATCTCACAGCAGACTTTGTGGGTGGTGGACTACTGCTTACATTTTTCAGCCCAATTCATTTTTGCAGCAGTAGAAAATCCTTGCAGGTTCTGACAACTTGTGGTGACAGTTTGGATGTCATAAATTATCATCATTTTTTTTTCATTCCAGTTTAATGGGCACTTTGATAGGTGGAGCATCCAGAGCCATCAAGCTGGTGCCATTTTAAACCAGGAACCATGGATGATCTTTAAAATCACCCTAGATAAGAGGACCATGCAAACCGTTTCTGTAGCTCAACCCTTGGGCCTGTATGCTTGGGTGGTCTTGTTTTAACTGTTACTGTTTAATTATTGATGACTTACTGACATAAGGCATGGAAGCCTTAGGGGGAATGAAATCCCATGAGCCATTTTCCTTAGATGAATCTTCTTTGAGGTTTAAGTGTCCCTCTAAGTAATATAGTGAGGCTGGATTTAGGGGGTCATTCCAAATACTGCCTGGCAAAGCCAGCTGTGGCATCTGTATTCATTGATGGAGTCTGCTGATATATCTGGGAAAAGAGGCATGTCTGCCCCGTGCTTCATCATGACAGCCTCATACAAGCCCACCTACTGTATGTAGGCTAGGCATCCTTACGGCATTCTGTACTTCCCGTTTCTCTTCTCTCTCTCTCTCCACAGAAAAAGTCTAATCTCCAGCAATAAAAATGACTTACCTTTAAAAACTGATTTACCCTCTTAATGCTCCTATCCTGGAAGCTTTTATTAAGCAAATGATAATTCACTCCATGGGCTTCCCTGTTGGCTCAGCGATAAAGGATCCACTTGCTGATGCAGTAGATATCGATTCTATCCCTGGGTCAGGAAGATCCCCTGGAGAAGGAAATGGCAACCCACTCCAGTATTCTTGCCTGGGAAATCCCATAGACAGAGAAACCCAGTGGACTAGAGTCCGTGGGGTTACAAAGAGTCGGACATGACTGAGCAACTAAGCAACAATTCACTCCACACTTTGCACGTTCCTTTGCAAGGAACTTTGCTGGGTATGTAGGGATGGAGGATGGCTCTTGCCCTCAGAAAACTCACATCCTAACCGAAGAGGGATGAGGAGTGTAGTGGAAACACGACTTCCAGATGGATGCTGAGCAGAAACCCCGTGTGCAGTTCTGAGTGGAGATCATTGCCAACTTGGAGGAATTAGGATGAGTTTCATGGATGGCAGGGCATTTATAATGGCCCTTGAAGGAGGGGTGAGATTTACCCAGGCAAAGTTAAGAGATTCTAGACTAAGAAAACAGAGAAGTAGCATCTTGCAAGGTAGACATGGCAGATAATGCAGATCAGTTCTGTTGTCAATTCTATGATTTTTGCCTTTCGTTTTCTGGGGCTCCTGTTTTAACAATTAGTAGATCACCTCTCAGATCGCTTACAGCTGTGCAGAAGTGTCATCTCCCTCCCAGTCCACCCTGCCCCCACCACACTCTGGGGAGATAAAAGCTTGACTGATACGAGGCCTGAAAATCCAGGCTCCACTTGTTCTTCTCATTATTATTCTCTTATTGAGCACCTACTATGTCCTCTGGGCAGCATGGGCCTTAAAAGATCAAACTCTTTCATTGTTTTTATATAGCACATTGCTGTTTAATTTTTGCAAGTTCTAATTTCCTCTTGAACGTCACGGGTTTCATGGGGTTTCTCTAAGCATTCTGACAGGTGTTAGAAATGTAGGTGGTTATGTGTGTAGGCAGGATAGACTTCCACCAAAAGGTGGGATTTTTCTTTTGGGACACCATGCCTTTGAAAGTATCATCCAGAGCCAGTGCTCAGAACAATTCCTTTAGAGCTTGTCCTCTTAATTGTTAGGCTTTGCTGTCTCTTCATTGTTGTGTGGGCTTCCTATAACTTGTCTCAGCTCTGCTGCGTGTGACATAATCTGAGAATAGGTTGGTCTGGGGGTGGAGGGGAGCTAGAATCTGGAGGATTTTAGGAGGCCACGGATCAGAGAGCTGGATAGCCTGGATTCAAATTTCACAACATTGACTGAAATTGGCCTGAACCTACTATCATCTCTGCCACCCACCCACCTTTTTTTTCTGGCAACAATTTTGCTTTAATAGGACTTGAAATTTTTAACCCAGTTTTGCTTTGGGGAAAAAAATGTATTAACCATGTGCCTTGTCAAGACATCACTTTCTAAAAATTTCTTGATTGAAAGTTCCCTCTCAGCACTAGGGTTCTTTCTAAGTGCACACCTGCCTTGTTAATCAAGTTCTCTGGCTTTTAGTATTTCCATTTACAAATAGAAATGCTTAGCAGACAGCCTGGGAAGGAGTAGCTGTCCTCATCAGCATGACTAAAGCGCCGATGAAATACTTGCAGGTACCTGGCAGGGTACTGCAAAATCCCATGGTCTTTCACATCTATACGGAGAAGGAAGTATGAGCAGTCAACACAGATAGATGGTAACTGGTCGATGGGTGACAGGAAGCACAGTGTCCCGGCTGGAGACCCTGTCTGTGCGATTTCCCAATTGTATTTATTACACAAACAGTGTTGCCAGAGCAAAAGAGAACAGTTTGTAAGAGAAAGTGCTCATAACACACCTACAATGATCTTTTCCTCATTATTTTTTGTCTTTACTTAAATGTTGGTATTTCCCTTTACGTGACTTTAGCACAATTTTAAGTTCTGCCTTTTCCTTTAACATGATAGCTCTCACCACTATACGTAGTGAATTTGGTTTTGTAGTTGATCTTTTCTAATCAAGTTATTATTGGTGTTGATAGAGGTTCAGAAAAGCTGAGCAGCATGTGGTTGGCATGCGTTAGTTCTCCAGAAAATTGAAGGACTGACTCTAATGTGGCTCAGGCTTCCGCCACCTAATGGTTAAGATCACTGAACTTTGATAATTGGGTGCTGAGATCTGTGTGTACTGTTCTATGCTGTCCACACAGATCACTTGCATGTGTTAATTTTAAGGTGTTTCATGATAATATTGGTGATAAAGTGTGTCTATAAACAAAGCAGGCAGGTCACCACATGGAGGAGATAAATATGGTGGATTCTAGAAATAGCCCCATTTCCCACCCAAGTTTTCCCTAACAGACTGAATGACAATAATTGAAGTTGGGTTAGGGATGCATTGTCTTTGTCAGCTGTCGGTACTTGATAATGTAATCAGCATCAGTCCTGGCACCTGCCCAGTGGGGTGTTAACCAGGTGAAGTTTGTCTCTGCCTTGCACAGAGCACCGAGGGATGGCCTGGAATACGGAGGCCGAGAGGCGGGCTGACAGCAAGGGTGGTTTTGGAGTCGCCTTGTTAGCAGAAGAATGAGATGTGAGCTGGGTGCCGGGACAGGTGGTGCTGAACAGCCAGGGGGCAGCATGGGAGCATTTTGCACCTGATGGAGGAGAAATGGAAGGAGGATGAACGCAAGCTTCCCCATCTTTCCCCAGGCCAGGATGATGGATGACTTGTCATCTTTTGTGTTTCCGCTGGGGCAGCTAAATCGGAATCTCTCTACTGAGACCAGGGGTTGAAAACTGGAACTCTGTGGGGCGTAAGCAGCTTGCAGAGTTGGTTTTTTTTTCCCCCAGTCTGCACAGGTTGGGTTTGTTTTTAAAATTGAAATATTATCTACATATAATAAAATTCACACATTTTAAATGTAGATTTGATGAATTTTGGTCATGGCATGCAATTAGGCAACCACCACAATACATCTGGACAGAGACCAGTTCTCTCGCTAAAAAGTCAGGCCCTTTGCACTCAGTTCACTTCCTCCATCCCTGTCCCAAGCAGACTCTGATCTGCTTTCTGCTGTTAGTTTTGCCTTTTCTAGAATTTCACATAAATGGAATTATACAGCACATGATCATTTGTGTAAGACTTCTTTCAGTCAACATAGAAATCTTGAAATTCATCCACGTTGTTGTGTGTATTAGTATTTCATTCCTTTTAACGGCCGAGTAATATTCCATAGTAGAAATATGCTGCAATTTGTTTCTCACTCACCAGTTTATGAACCTGTAGGGTGCTTCCAGTTCAGAGCTATTATGAGTAATGGTGCCGTGAGCATTTGTGCACACATCGTTTTTTAGGTTTTCATTTTTGTTGAGTAAATATCTAGGGGTAGGACTGCCAGTTCATAAGGTATGTATACATTTTAATTTCATAAATTAAAATGGATTTTAATTTGGACCTGCCAAAGTGGTTCCAAAGTGGCTGAACCTTTTTGCATTCCCATGGCAATGTATGGGAGTTCCAGTTGCTCTGCAGAGTTACTCTTAAAACTTTCAAAATAACTGCCCGCAATTAAAACTCAAAAACTTTTAGAGGAGCACATGGTCTCCAGCACACTCTGGTTCCTGTTTGACCATCTCGATCATTTATATCATCCACCTCTCTCTGGTGGTTCGTCGTGACCCCTGCTTTAGAAACTCTGAGCAGCACCCTGACCCCATGGTATGCGGCAGATATCATGGCTGAGAACATATCCACAGAGGAGGTAAATCTAGATTCTCAGTCTTGCCATTTGTAAACTAACCCTTTGAACAAGTTACTTAACTTCTCTCTGCATGAGTTTCTTCATCTGTAAAATGCTACAGATATCTCTTTTAATGGTTTGTGGTAAAAATGAAATAATACAGAGCATGTCAAGCACAGGGCCAAACCCAGAGAGAAAATGTTCAGTAGATGGTACTTAATTTTTTTTATAAACTGTTCTTTTTTTTTTACTACACTGTGTCTTCATTGCTATGTGAGGACTTTCTCTAGTTACAGTGAGCAGGGGCTGCTCTTCTTTGCGATATGTGGGCGTTTCATTACAGTGGCTTCTCTTGCTGTGGACCACAGGCTCTAGGCTCTTGGCTCAGTAGCATGTGGCTTGAAGGCTCTAGAGCTCCAGCTCAGTAGTTGCTCTGAAGTACGTGCGATCTTCCTGGACCAGGGATCGAACATATGTCCCCTGCATTGGCAGGTGAATTCTTAACCACTAGACCATCAGGGAAGTCCCTAGATGATACTTATTAGTACCATGGTCTAGTCCAGTGATTCTCAACTGTATGTGTGTGTATCGGAGGCACCTGTGCAAAATTTTAAAAAGCATGGACACCTGGGTCCCTCCCACAGCTCTCCTCCAGAATCACTATCTCCTGGGCTAGACCTGAGCCTGTGCATTGTTTAAAAGTTCCGTACATAATCCAGTTGAGTAAACCTGGTCTTCAATCATCGGTTGCCTGAGAAGGCGGTAACAAGAAGCACAGCATTCTAAACTCTGTTCTACCACCAACTAGCTGTGTAATTTTGGGCAAATCATTTAACCTCTCTGCAGGAGGTTTAGCTAAGATCTGCCTAGCACATTTAGCCTTAAAGAATTATAAGTTTCTTCCTGGTAGATCACAGCTGCAGTTGGAGACAGATGGTTTGATGGTTGTGGAGGTCTGTACCTGCTTCTGGAGTAATATAGAGAAGGCAAATCTCAGACAGAACTCTGCCACACCTAGAAACATATTTTAGCAAGCAGGCACAGAAATGGCCCTCCACCTGTCCTATGGGCCCACCATGCTTCTGTCCTCTGTTCTGATAGGAGGGTGCATTGACAGCCAGCAACTTGCAGGAAAAGTTCCCTCAAGTTTGATGTGAGAATATTCTAGCAATAGGAGTTGGCGAACCTTCTAGTCAAAGTCAGGTGATAGACTCCTCCTTTAAGTAGATGTTGTTGTTCTTTTAGTCACTAAGTCATGTCCAACTCTTTGCGACCCCATGGACTGTAGCCCGCCAGGCTTCTCTGTCCATGGGATTTCCCAGGCAAGAATACTGGAGTAGGTTGCCATTTCCTCCTCCAGGGATCTTTGCAACCCAGGGATCAAACCCATGTCTCCTGCACTGGCAGGCAGATTCTTTACCATTGAGCCACCTGGATGGACCTTAAGTGGATGGACCAGGACTGAGTCAGAATCCTGAGTGGAGGACTCCAATTGGGGAAATAGGCAACTGGGGTCACTAGGAGCAGGTGCCCTTCCCATGCAGGCTGTGTATGCTGATGATAATGTTTCTAACCAGTCCACATAACTTCAATGCCATTTTTAATGTCCTCATTAATAATTATTAGTTATGCTAATTGAGAGTAACTAACTTATAAGATGAAGATAGCTGCTACACTTTAAGAGCTGCTTCTGAATATGGTATTTCATTAGTCTCATAGCTGAACTAAACAGTGTATTCCCATTAGGCCATTTCAGTCATAAATCCACTGAGTGTGGATTAAAAACAACGCACACATATATGTCACACTATATATGTGTATATATATATGTGTGTGGAAGTATTTTAAAGTTGGGCTTCCCTGGTGGCTCAATGGCAAAGAATCCACCTGCTAATGCAGGAAATGCTGGTTCAATCCCTGGGTTGCAAAGATCCCCTGGAGGAGGAAATGGCAGTATTCTTGCCTGGGAGAATCCCATGGACAGAGGAACCTGGAGGGCTACAGACCATGGAGCTGCACACAGTTGCACATGACTTAGCGACTAAACAACAACACGTTTTAAAGCTAATTACAGATAACGTGAATTCTCATGTCCCATCCAAACAGAAGATTCAACAATTTTTCAAATGATTGGTCCTAGTAGGTACACTGCTTTCCAGCGCAACTTGTCATTTTTAAGCCTCCTGTTTCTGGAAACCCCTCTGAATCCCCTAGGCCCCATTAATGCCCTTCCCTGACCTGTGTCCTCCTAGAACATAAATTGTCTCATGGCAACTTACTTCAGTCCAGGGAACATACATTAAGGATTCCAAACTTATGAAGTATCATCCTTTTTGACTTACCTAAATTCAACAGCATTATTTCCCAAACTTCAGTGATCAGAGTAGTACATCACAATTTTTTTTTGTCTTTTTGTCTAGTATCTCCACTGCTATTTTTCTTTAAATTGGCACACTTCTTTTTTCAACTTAAATATATTCCTTAGCATTATCCCACAGAGTATTATCCATGGAATAATGGTTCAAGTGTATTACTTATGCATTTTTTCCACATGTTAAAGTAAATGCATAATTAAATGTTTTAAATAAAATGTTGACTGTTCAAAAATATTTAAAATTAAAAGTGATCCTGTCTGTGTTGACTAACATCAGCTCCCGCCCCTGCAGTGGTCTGCACACGGTACCATGGGACCCCTCACTGTGTTGTATTTGTGGGGTTTCTTCCCATCTCCCCCCTTAGACCATGAGTCCCTAGAGGGGAGGACTGGCCTTCATCTCTGTAGCACCATGTCAGTAAGCCTGGTGCCTGGTGCATAATATACATTCAATAAATGAATGAATGAAATTTGATGAATGAATTTCTCTCACTATCACAAGTGAAATGCCATTAGCAAATGGAAATATTTGCTGTTTTCTCTGTTTTGATTTCCAGTCTCTGATAACTTAAGCACTCAGACATGGTCTCAAAACATGTAGAAGTGAAGTGATGCCTGTCTTTCTACCTCCTAAAACTTTTTAAAATGATTGTTTTCATGTTATTCTAAAGGTGGAACAGGGTGGGGGTGAGTTATAAGATGATTTTAAATTTACCTGACATGAGGCTCTTGGAAAATAAAAAGAACTTGAAGAGAGAGTTTCCAAGTAGAAAAAGCAAAAAGAAGCTATCAAGTCGTCATCTCAGTTTCCCAGAGGAGGTACAAAAAGTGAATTCAAAAGCCCTGTTGCTCCTTCCCGAGTCACACCCTTGAGGATGTAGGAGGTCCTGGTGGGCCAAGACTCTGTACACAAGCAGCGTTTTCTTGGGACCATGTGTGCTCTCCAGCCTCTGCCCCGCTGAGGAATTGGGAACCCCCGATTCCAAACTTAAAGTGCTTTATCCATTTTAATGCAGGCTACCCCCTCCCTCCGCAGTCCCAACCTACTAGTCCTGTGTCGTAGTTGCCCGCTTTATTCTGTCACACCCAAAAGCATTTATGCTCCTTGAGGGCAAGGACTGAATCTTTCTGCTCTAGACTTCCTGTATCTTACTAGTTCCTTGGACAGAATGGACACTGAAGAAGTATTTGAGTGAATGAATGAGTGAGTGAACGAATGAATGAATGAAAAAACAAATGATCAAAGAACAGGTGAGCTATTATGTTTTGGTTTCTAATGAACTTTGCCCACGTAACTCTTTGCATTTTAATGAAAATCTGGAAGTGTTAGTTGATCAATTATATCTCACTCTTTATGACCCTATGGACTGTACCCCACTAGGCTCCTCTATCCATGGGATTTTCCAGGCAAGAATACTGGAGTGGGTTGCCATTTCCCTTTTCCAAAAGACCTGGAAGGAAACACATTTAAGAGAAAACTTTCTAAAATGTCTGGAAGCATGCTTGTAGATGTGAGGGTTAATCTCATTATTTTGAGTAAGTTTTTACTTCTCACCTCCTTTAAACAAAGTTTGATGATTCAACCTTAAGAAGTAATCAGTCTTAATCTCAGAAAACAAATGTTCCAAAATAAATCAGTTGACTATAAGTTATAAATTAATCTTCCACTGATTTCAGTTATATAGGAAATGTAACACATGAAATGTTTTTGAGGTTTGTCTCTCCATTGGTTTCCAGAAATGAAAAGTTGGGTCTTAGAGAAATATTTATCTTAGCATATACCTACCTTGAACTTTCCTGCATGTTATTTGCTGATACAATTTCAGATTGAAGTATTAGCATTTAATTATGTATTTTGAAAGTTCAAGATTTCTGATTTGGGGGTTGATGAATTCCTTAAACATTGGTTAGATCCAGATTGAGTAGAAGAAAAGGGGCATAAGTACTTATATTAACAACATCTAATTTTCTTAAGCCCTTTAAAAATACACTTTTAAAATGTTTAGATGAAAAAGATAAATGATCTTGTTGGTTAATTTGCATTGGTTTTGCTTATTTCCCACAATTGGTGAGGTTGTTTTGTTTATAAAAAAGAAAGTGCTGCAACCTCGATCACTCAGTCTCAATTTGGGACATTGCAAATGCTCTCTATACATTAAACACACTTTTGCAAGTATGGCGCCGATTTGTTACGGACAGTTCCTCCCTACACTGTTTAGAATTTTTGGCAGGCTTATCCAAGAAAAGCACACAGCTCAAAGCAGAGGGAAAGAATGTTGAGGGTGCATTGTGTGCCCACTGGGCAGGCATGTCCCCTCATCCATAGCCCTGGAGTCAACGCCCACTATTGTCAAGTTGGGGAAACTTACTCCTTCAATAGCCCTTTTAGTCTGCACATGACACATCCCACTGAGGTTCATGATGGTCACTTAGAAAGCAGAAGAGGCTAAAATTCTGTTTCTAATCATATTTGCTGGCTTTTGAAAAGTTTGATTAAAGTACAAAGTGTTATGCACGATTCGTTAAGGACCATGTTACTCCATGTAACATTGTACAAAGTGCTCTGTTTGTTCAGAAAGAGCCTCTTCTTTCTCCTTGCTTCCAGTGAGTTTTGTTTATTGAGTATTTCATGTCTAGAGAAAAGTGTAAGTTAAGGTAAATGATTATGTGTATTCAAGTGGGCACATTGAGAGAAATTCAGAAGTGTGATCTCAAGGTCAGTATCGCCATCAGGGCTGTTTATTTTTTTCTATTTTCTGTAAAATGGGGTATGTTCTTTGCTTATTTGGCTGAAGACTAGGGGCCTCCAATTAACTCCAGTTAAATAGATCAAACAATCCCAGCTGGTGCTGAGCACCGTTCTCCATAGCTTTTCCTCTAGCCCATGAGATTTAGGGACATTTTATGAGTTTTGTAATATAGAAATTTTTCCTGAGTCTGATTTATTAGGATTTGAAGACTAACCTCAGTGAAATAGCTTCAGATATCAGTGTATACTCAGTATTGACAGAAAATAAATAGTTTGCACTATTGAAAATAAGACACCATAATAATAAAGAAGCGTGAGATTGCTGAAATGAATTTGCTCATCAGTATATTTGTTTTGATCAAAAATAAAACTATTGGGACTTCCCTGACAGTCCAGTGGTTAAAGAGTCTGAGCTTCCACTGCAGGAAGTACAGGTTCAATCCCTGGTCAGGGAACTAAGATTTTGCATGGCACAGCCAAAAGATAAAAAATAACATAAAAATAAAACTATTAACCATAAACTAAGAAAGCCTCTGCATAACCTTCCTCCATTATTTCCTTGGTCAGGTTCTGTTTCCTTAGTTTTCTTAATTTGGGCTGAGTCTCCAAGAAGAAAAAATAATCATCATTGCTTTGTCTGTATGCAATCTGGAATTTGTTTAAACAGGGGTCACAGCACCCAGAGACAGTGGTTTTTTCTGCTGAGGAATTGTGTTTTCTTGAGTTTGTACTGAACCGCATGAACAAATCATTAAGTGACACAAGTGAAGGGGAAGAGAAAAGTATTCAAAAATTCTTTGACCTCTGCTACAAGGGTGGCTGACAGAAGACACTAGCTTTAATTGTTTGTTTCTCTCTTGCCAGTTTTTGTTTCAGTAAAACATTCCATGATCTTGAGGCAAAAGGTGATTGGGAAGGCAATATTTTGATTCTAATGGCTATATCTATTTTTCTTTATTCAGAATGATCAAAAATATTTTACAGGCATAATCAAATAGTATTTACATGCAAATCATTGTACAGTTTAGCAGAAAGAGTCATTTTAATTAATACTGCTGTGGAAATGAAATTTAAACCTAAACCTGCAGATCTTTTGCTTGTCTTTTGTTCTTAACAAAAAATAAAAGAAGAATATGTGATGATATATTCACTTCCAAAAGATAAATGAATGAGTTTAAACTGGTTTGCTGGTTTAATTTTGTTTATCACTTTGTTTCCTAACAAGAAAATAAAATACCTACCTGAAATTTTTTTTGTCTGTATTAGTATATGTATATCTGTTTTAAACTTTTTCTTTGTCCTGCCAGCATCGATAGCAAACTCCAATTTTTGCCTACTTTCATTCTTTTTAAAATTACATTCAGGGTTGTATATTCCCATTTTAACATAAGATGATTCATTTGCTTTAGAAAGGAAACTTCCAGCAGCACTGTAGATACATAAGCTGATATATTTAGCAAATAATGTCAGAGAAACTTGAAAGCTGGTCTCGATCACATTGTACTGTCAGTATCTGAGTCCCGGTCCTCTAGAGCAGTGTTCTCGATATTTAAAAATTGAAAATAATAATAATAAAGAAAACAGAATCCTAGTAAAGACACAGATGTAGAGAACAAATGTGTGGATACCCAGGGCACAAGGCCAGGGTGGGTGGGAGGAACTGGGAAACTGGAACTGACAAATATACACTATTGATACTTTGTATAAAGTAGATAACCAATGAGAACCTCCAGAAGAGCACAGGGAACCCTGCTCGGTGCTCTGTGGGGACCTAAAGGGGAAGGAAACCCAAAGCAGGGTGATATTTGTATACAGAGAGCTGACTCACTTTGCTGTCTGGTAGAAACTAGTACAACATTATGAAGTAACTGTACTCCAGTAAAAATTAATAATTAAAACAGAATCCTCGCTATAGCATGGTGTCCTAGATGGAGTAGTCATCCCAAGTCAGTGACCCTGTGGTTTATCAAGCCTCGAGATTAGTCCTATATGCTGCTGACTCTTCCAACATTGAACACCGTCTCAGCACACCAGGCGTGTCTTATCCGAGTCTGATTGTTGCCTTCCCACACAAGGAGCGTTACACCAGTTTTTGCTTACTGTAGCAGAACACCACTAAGTTTATTGAAAACTACAGATGTAAATTCTTCGTAATGAAACCAAGACGGGAAAAAATAAGTCTAACTTCAGGGATTTTTTTCCCCCTAAGTTTAATAATTTATTGTGTTCAGTTAGAACAACACAGAACTATTGCTTAGCAACACTGGATTAGGCAGAAAATAATTTAAGCTGCCAAATGAGAAACATTTGTAATCGAATATGCTCTAACACTTGCTTTACCACATGGCTTAACACCCTTTTGCTCACACATGGTTAAACACATGTTTGAACTGGTGTTTTAACACCCGTCTCACACATCTTTACGCCCTTTGTTCACATATGCTTAAACCATGCTCTGACACTCTCTGCTCTCACTGGCGAACACAGGCAGAGTATTGTCTTGGATCGCATTTTCTAAAGTTTCATTGGCTCAGAGCGTTCAGCCAAAGACGCGTGTCCAGTAAAGTCACAGCTCTTTCTACAAGATGACGCCTGCTGTTGTCTGCCCTCAATCTGACTGAGCAGAGAATCTTCCCGGAGGTGACCGTGGCTACGGCCCTTCGTATCTACCACACCCCCAAGTGATGGCCTTTGCGAGTATTTCAGCCCAGGTGTGTGACATGTCACAAAAGTATTGTTTTTCACCCTGGCCTGTCTACTTGTATTTTTCCCAAACTACTACACTCTATAAACTCTTATTCAGAGCCAAATGTAGAATTGAGGTTTTTTTTTTTTAACTCTTATATCTTACTTGGCAACTTCAGCAAAGCTGAAAATATATGTACAGAAGTGTGGTATTTGTGTTACAGAAATCTGAATATAACTGGGGAAAGTGTGGCCTCACCTTACTCACATGAGTCTGATTTCTGGGATCCTCTTTCTTCTTTCTGTTTCTGTGACGTCTGCCATCCTCTTAGGCAAGGTGACTGCCTCCTCTTCTCTTTGACCTGCTAGATGATGCCATTGGTGGATTCACAAAAGATTGGCTCTTCTAAGAGAATAGGATTCTATGTGTGACAGTGGTTTAGAGTGTGGGTTTCTGAGCCAGACTGCTAGGGTTTGAATTGAATCAGCTTGTTTCAACATCTGAAAAATGGGAATAACAATACCTACTTTACTGAGTTGTAAGGATTAAATGATACGGTGTTTATAAATCACTCAGTGTCCCCCAAATTACTATTTAATTACTCTTAATTCACGTAAAATAAATGACAGTAACCTAAGTCTAAACAGTGCTCTGAGCTTCCCTGGGGGCTCAGTGGTGAAGAATCCACTTGCCAATGCAGGAGAAGCGGGTTCATTTCCAAGGTCGGGAAGATCCTCTGGAGAAGAAGGAAATGACAAGCCACCGCAGTATTCTTGCCTGGAAATTCCATGGACAGAGGAGCCTGACGGACTCTAGTCCATGGGGTTGCAAAAAGTCCGACACAGCTTAGTAACTAAACAATAACAGCAACAACAAGCCATGCCTACAGGTTATAAACTCTGTTTTATCCATATCTTTCCACATCCTTATTGAGATGGATGTAAGCATATCCCCATTCCACAGAGAGGCAAACCAAGAACAAATACCTTAAGAACTCTGCCAGAAATTGCATAACCAGGGAGTAGTAAGCTTGGCTGTTCACTGCTAGTCCCTTGACACTAAAAGCAGTATTTTCCCTACAATGTTACAAATCCCGTTAGATGTACACAGAATTACCAGAAATATCTCTTCCCATCCCAGAGCTTACAGAGGGGGAAAGACACTGACAAATGAAAAGTAACTTCCATTTATTGAGAAATAGTTATGAGTCATCCTGTACTAGGCACTTTTTAGTAAATTGTCTCTCTTCATCTTTAGAGCAACCAGTATGACAGCTGAGGAAAAAGTAACAGAACTAGAATTTGAACACAAGCCTAATTCCAAATAAAATCAATACTTTTTAGTCACTACTCGTATTGGCTTTCAACCAACAACAATAAATGAGTTCACAGACAAATTACAGCTATAGTATAAGTCAATTTTGAATGAAGTATGTTCTTCCCCTAATAATTCCTAATTATGCTGCTGTGTGATTGTTTCTTTTTTTTTTTAGCATTATAGAATGGATAAACACAGCAAGAAATAAAAGATTATGGTTGTTGTATGAAAGCACCTGTAAATTAAATCCACATTTCGTCTGTACCCCCTTGAAATGCAAGCCTATAAAATGGGCTGCCTGTCTAATCTTCATGGAAATGTGTGTGTGTTAACTCGCTTTAGTTGTGTCCAACTCTTTGCAACCCTATGAACTGTAGACCGCCAGGCTCCTCTGTCCAAGGGATTCTCCAGGCAAGAGCACTGGAATAGGTTACATTTCCTTCTCCAGGGGGTTTTCCTGACCCAGGGATCAAACCCACCTCTCTTTATGTCTTCTGCATTGGCAGGTGGGTTCTTTACCACTAGTACAACCTGGGAAGCCCTTTTACAGGTAACCTGTGCTAACAGTTATTTGGACATAAGAATCACTTAAATTCTATGGCTTTCACGTCTAAAGGAATTTGAGTGGATGGTAAATTATTTGAAAATAAACTCTGCTTCATTGACTGAATTCTTCTTATTGTTCAGTTGCTAAAACATGTCTGACTCTTTCCAACCCCATGGACTGCAGCATGCCAGGCTTCCCTGTTCTTCACTATCTCCCAGAGTTTGCTCAAATTCGTGTCCATTGAGTCAGTGATGCTATCTAACCATCTTATCCTCTGACTCCCCCTTCTCCTTTTGTCTTCAATCTTTCCAAGCATCAAGGTCTTTTCCAGTGAGTCAGCTCTTCACATCAGGTGGCCAAAATATTGGAGCTTCAGCTTCAGTGTCAGTCCTTCCAATGACTGGATCCTGGAAGGTCAATGTTTAGGAAATTGTATAAAGAATGCCAACCTTGAGTTTGGTGAATTGGAAGGGCAGTTTTCATAGTCATATATTAATAAGCTCAAGGTAATACCTTAGCTTGCTTTAAAGATAACTTAAAGGTGACTGCAATACTTGAACTAACTTTCCATGTTAAACTAGTTTGGACCCAGATGCAGAGACTAATGATCAGATCATTTAAACACAGAATAAGACCAGCCACGAATAGTAACACTTGTTGGATGCCTGACTCATAGATGTGAGCAAGAATTAGTAATTACTTTGAATGGTTGGAAGATCCCAGAGGAAAATTTGGGAAACTCTTCATTCCCTTTTGCCCTGTACACAGAATTCTTAGTACAAATACCTGGCAACATCAGAATACAGGTGCAGATTTGGAATATCTACAGCCTCACTTTGGTTTCTTTGTGTTTCAACTGAATCTCATTCTATTGACGTTCAAGATCAAATACTTGCATTTTAGTGTAACATTTGCCAAATTTCCAAACCTCTAAGCACAAAATCCTCAACCCTCCTTTCTTTGCTTGCCTGGAAATCTAGGTAGCACTGAGCCAAGAGTAGGAGTTATGAAGTGAGATTACAGTTGATTAGGAACAAAAAAAGTCCTATGTCCAGAAATGCAGATGTGCACAGCAGTCCTAGGGGAATGTTGGTATTTGATCTCCTCATCTTAAAGGTTCATGTTCCCAAGGTTAAGAGTTGCAGAGAGCCAACTTTTATTTGTAACTAATGCTGAAATTACTCTGGAGATTCTAGAAGTATTACATTACAAATCACTCAGCTTTGGAAATCCTACAGCTCGTGAGTTACAAATACCACTGTGTGAGAGAAAGAGGCAATAAGTGAAGGACAGCATTCATAAGCTTAATTTATACCATAGCAGCACGATCATGAATATGCTGGAAGAGAGTTTTCTTCTCAGTGAGGAAAAGAAAAGAGAGCCTAGGAAGTCCATGAGTCAAGACCCCAGCTAAAAGAACCAGGAAGTAAAGGCCTCCTTGTCTAGGGGAATCTGAGTGGGGGTGGGGGAGCCACAGTCAACTTGGGTTGCAATATCCTCCTTTTTCTGATATCTAACTTCATGACCTAGATCAGGTTGCTTATTTATTGAGTAAGGCTTCCATTTGGGTGAAAGGTAAAGCCTAGGTATTTGCAAAATAATATCTTTCAACAAGCTTGGCACCAATGGCCATCTATGAAAGAGATAACATATAACAGTTCACCTCAAGAGGGGAACTTTAGTGGAACCAAATTCAGTATTAAAATCAAGAATAGTTAGAGACATTCATATATCACACAGTTGCCTGGGTGTTTTGTTATTGTTGTTGTTTTAACCTAAATAAACTGTATTCCTGTAATAGGCACTTGGCATCCTCTGTTAACTAATAGGACTTCCTTTTTGGCTCGACCTTTCTTATTTTAAACTAGATGGTGATCTAGTGCTTTGTATTTTCAATGACTTTAAGCCCAGTGACAAAGAAAAGATGGATAAATCTGTGTCTTGGTTACAGGAGTCAATTATTGTAGGCAAAATTATACCTGTTGCACTTTTCACCAGTAGAATCTACTATTGGGTGTGTGTGTGTGTGTGTGTGTGTGTGTGTGTGTGTTTCATTGTGAGGTTAATCTGCACTTGTCATGAAACGTTTTCTTTAATAATTAAATCCACTTAAGTTATCACACTTTGAGAAGCATTTTTAGAGTGATTCTAAGGCATGACCTTAAAAAGAGAGCTAGAATTTGGAATGTAGTGCATAATTTATATAATTATATGGCTTCCCAGGTGGCACTAGTGGTGAAGAATCCACCCACCAGTGCAGGAGACACAAGAAACCTGGGTTCGATCCCTGAGTCCGGGAGATCCCCTGGTGGAGAGAATGGCAACCCATGCCAGTATTCTCACCTGGAGAATCCCATGGACAGAGGATCCGGGCAGGCTACAGTCTGTAGGGTCACAAAGTGTCAGACCTGACTCAGCAACTGACCACATACATACACATATATAATTAATGTACAACATGTAAATGTATATTTTAAGTGAACAGTATATACATAATATTTCAGAAATAAAACACCCCACACATGTCACCTGCCTTACACTAATGAATGCAAATTCAGGTTGTCCCATTTGAACAGCGACTACTTCACTCATCCTCACTAATGATATTTTTCAGATCTTGGATTTTGATAGATGCACTGTGGAATGTAGAAATAATCATCATTTAGGTAACTGAAAAGTAGCTATCTAAACTGATATAATGAATGTTATTCAAGATGTTCTGTCAAAATCCTTTCCAATTAGTGTTGAGGTCTTGAAGGGCCAGACTTGGCTTTTTATTAATATGTTCAGTTTATTAATGCATTTTTGATATATGCATAGTATGACTATCTAAAACATCTCATGATATTGAATAATTATGGTGCCTTTAATTTGCTATACCCAAGTTTATTCTCCAGTCTTATTTAAAATTCAAAATTACTTCATAGTTTCATAACTAATAACTCATTAGGAAGCTGTGCCAGGTACTAAGGTTACCTCTAAGGCAATGCATATTTAACAATAAACTAGAGAAGTTCTTGACTACTTGACTGTCATTGACCAGTTTAAATATTTAAAGTTATCATCTGACCCTTTGTCTAACCACTTTCGGAAAATGAAACAGTTTGTGTATAAAACATAGAAAAGGGAAGTCCTTTCACATAGTCTTTTCTAAAATGAAGAAAACTAGCTATCTGTAATCAAAAACTTAGATAACACTTATATATATGTGTGTGTGTGTATATATATGATACCATGCTGACCATGTATTATTTTTAGAGATTAAAGGACCCATTTTTTTCTTTTTCTTTTTTCTTGTTATTTTTTGACAAGACATAGAAATTTAAGCATGTCATTCTACTGTGATCAAATTCAGATTCGTTGTCAGTCACCTTAATAATTCTACATTCCTATCTGTCTCTCTGTTATATCTTTAAAAAGACAGCATTTGACTTGTTTCTGTTCCCCTCCAAATGATGAGAAATTGAGCATAGTTAAAAATTATAATGGTTTAACTCCTTGCTTATTGAGGTGTGTCCTACGTACAATATCTAGACCTTGTCTCGAAATCTAATAAGTAGCTGAATGATAATTAAAAATAATCCAGCATAATGCTGTGCTTATAGTGGTATGATTTAACTAATGTTTATTCAGTATCTGTGTGATAAAAATAGTTCTAGGTTCAGTAGGGACGCAGACCTGGGTGATGCGGAAGATACTTCATATAAGTCAATGAGATAATTAAGGTCTCTTTTCTGATGCTATCTTGTTTAGCATTCTTAGGTTCAGGACAGAATTTCTATCTAATTTAAGTGAAAAGAGTTTTGTTAGAGTGTGTATGGAGTTCTTGGGGAAAATGGTAAAATTCTTTGAATGCTGCAGGCCAGCAGAAGAGACCAGTCAGCCTCTCCTGGGACTGCTGACTGCTGCAGTCTTACACCGAGTGGCACCCAGGATACAGGAACCCGATTCCATAGTCCTTTCCATAACTTTCCCAGAAGAGCCAAATGCAAGCCCCTCCCCTGCACACACACACTCTTAGA
This sequence comes from Muntiacus reevesi, assembly GCF_963930625.1. NCBI lineage: Eukaryota > Metazoa > Chordata > Mammalia > Artiodactyla > Cervidae > Muntiacus > Muntiacus reevesi. The sequence goes on from NC_089250.1 coordinate 155,003,011, forward strand.
GAAGTGCCTGTTACCTCCCATGCAAGTTCCTCATTGCTCACATCCCCTTGCCAAGTCTTGCACAGGCATCTGCCTTGCAGAAGCTAAGCAATGTCTGAAAACTGGTCGCAAGAGAATCCCGAAAATGCAGTTCTTAGTTTCTAGCCTTCACAGTCAAAGATAGCTATTAGAAGGGATCCAGAAGTGTATGGAATGAGCCAGTGCTCAGTACCCCGCAGGCATGTTCTGAAATAGTGATTCTTCAGTTGTGTTCCAAGGAATCCTAAAATTTTATGTACCTGAAGGTTGCCAAGGAGGAAGAGAAGACCAGACAGGCAGGACTCCTATCTGGAGCAGCTCCACAGTAATCTGGTCATCTGTTGGGGATGTCTATAGTCCTGTGAAAAAAGTTTTCTCTGAAAAAATAAGGGTTTCCCCCCACCCCAAGTTTTGAAACTACTACGGCCCCCAAATACAGGCAGACCTCAGAGATAATGTAGGTTTGGTTCTAGACCACCACAGTAAAGAGACTCAGGTGAATTTTTTGGTTTCCCAATGCATATAAAAATTCAGTTCAATTCAGTTCAGTTCAGTCACTCGGTCATGTCCGACTCTTTGCGACCCCATGAGTCGCAGCACCCCAGGTCTCCCTGTCCATCACAAACTCCCGGAGTTTACTCAAACTCGTGCCCATCGAGTCGGTGATGCCATCTAGCCATCTCATCCTCTGTCATCCCCTTCTCCTCCTGCCCCCAATCCCTCCCAGCACCAGGGTCTTTTCCAATGAGTCAACTCTTCTCATGAGGTGGCCAAAGTATTGGAATTTCAGCTTCAGCATCAGTCCTTCCAATGAACAATCAGGACCGATCTCCTTTAGGATGGACTGGTTGGATCTCCTTGCAGTCCAAGGGATTCTCAAGAGTCTTCTCCAACACCATAGTTAAAAAGCATCAATTCTTCGGTGCTCAGCTTTCCTCACAGTCCAACTCTCACATCCATACATGACCACTGGAAAAACCATAGTCTTGACCAGACAGACCTTTGTTGGCAAAGTAATGTCTCTGCTTTTTAATATGCTATCTAGGTTGGTCATAACTTTCCTTCCAAGGAGTAAGCGTCTTTTAATTACATGGCTGCAATCACCATCTGCAGTGATTTTTGGAGCCCCCAAAAATAAAGTCTGACACTGTTTCCACTGTATCCCCCTCTATTTGCCATGAAGTGATGGGACCAGATGCCATGATCTTAGTGTTCTGAATGTTGAGCTTTAAGCCAACTTTTTAAAAATTACATTTGCACTAGTCTGTAGTCTCTTCAGTTCACATTAGCATCATATGTTTAAAAAATGTACATACTTAATTTAAAAATGCTTTATTGCTTAAACTTGCTAACCATCATCTGAGCCTTCAGCAAGTCATAATAGTAACTGCAAAGATCACTAATACAGTTCTCCCTAACAAATATAAAAATAATGAAAAAGCTTGAAATATCGCAGGAATTGCCAAAATGGGACACAAACATGAATGAAGTGAGTAAATGCTGTTGGAAAATGGTACCAATAGACTTTTTTGCCACAGATCTTCAAATTGTAAAAAAAGATAATATCTGTGAGGCCTCTGAATTAGGTCTACCTGTATGCCTCAGTCTTCTTTCTACTGCTTTTCTCGTTAGGCAGGGCATCACAAATATAGTCTGGCATTTCTTTCCATCACAGTTCTATTTAACAGACCATCCGCACTTTCTCAGACAGTGAAAGTGAAATTGAAAGTCGCTCAGTTAAGTCCGACTCTTTGTGACCCCATGGTCTATACAGTCCATGGAATTCTCCAGGCCAGCATACTGGAGTGGTTAGCCTTTCCCTTCTCCAGGGGATCTTCCCAAACCAGGGATCGAACCCAGGTCTCCCACATTGCAGGCAGATTCTTTACAAGCTCAGCCACCAGGGAAGCCCTTCTTAGACAATATTTGAAAATAATTACAAATCATACTCTTCTCTCCCGTGTCTCATTAGGAGAAGGGCAGCTCACAGGCCCATTCATATTAGGGTTTTTAATGTGAAGTCACCACCGCCTGAGAACATCTCAGAACACCTCAGCGGTGGAGGGCTATTCAGTCCACATAGCCGCAGGGATGAAGAGACTGGACACTTTTAATTACTCCTCAGCTACTTTGTCTCATTTGACTTCAAAAACAAAATTAGCAGTAACAGGAGACAGTGGTTCCATGGGTTAAATTAATCAATGTGTGCTAATTAAAGAACCGTTGAGCCTCTGCCATTCCTGCCTGTTTTAGTCGGTAGAGAGCTCTTAGTCAGTCTTACTGACTTTGGTCTCCATACTTTCCATATTTTGTCGTTCGAATTGAAGGGAGACGATCTCTGGTTTAAGTGGAAGAGAGAGAGCTATTCACATATATTGGCCTTCATGAAGGGATTTTTAAAATCATCTTTTTTAACAGTACATTCTTGTTGGTTATCTCTTTTAAATATAGCAGTGTGTGCATGTCAGACCCAAACTTGGAAGCGTTTCTCCCTCCTCTTTCCCTCCAGGACTTCCCCCCACCATACTACTGATATATTCGGCTTTTTTCACTCTGAACTGTAACTGTGCCTTTACAACTGATAAGCTCTAAAGAAACCTGGACTTGTGATACCAAGCCACTGCTTCTCCATCTTTCATGGGTTTTCAGAATGGCCTAACTTCACCTCTGCTTTCATGCAGCATCCATACCCAAACCCTCTCTGCTGCCCCAGAAGCATAGACCAGAGCCTAGCATTTCTTTAAAGCGTCAGAAATGTTTATCCCGTTTGCTCTGTTGTTCCCACTTGCTTAAAATAGACTTCAGAAGATTTTGGTTTTGTTATCTTTCCTATAGGTTTCTTATATTTAAAAAATGGTGAGTTTATTGAAATATTTGTAATACAATAACAGAGAAGAACCTACATGTTTTTAAAATATTAATTTTAAAATATTGATTTCATGTTTATTGTTGCATATCCTGACACTTCCAAAAGGTATAAAGGACATATAAAATAAAACTCATTGTCTGAACTGTTCCATTGCTAACACTTGAGAGTGGATTTTCCCTGCCTTTTTTGTGCATATTTTTGGTGGTATTGTTTATTCACTCAATTGTGTCCAACTCTTTACAACCCAGTGGACAATAGCCCACCAGGCTCCTCTGTCCATGGGATTTTCCTAGGCAGGAATACTGGAGTGGGTTGCCATTTCCTTCTCCAGGGGATCTTCCCAACCCAGGGATCAAACCCGCATATCTTGCGTTAGCAGGCAGGTTCTTTACACTGAGCCACCTGGGAAGCCCATACATATTTTACCTACAAACAATTGAGTATATTATTGGTACGTTAAGTTTTAGAAACCCATCTGTAGTTTACTGTTACTCCAAATAAAAAATGTTAAGTTGTCATCCTCATTTGGTAGATGCTGTATTTTAACATAAAGAATATAAAATCTGCCAGAATTATTTGTCTCAGATTTAGCTTATAAAAGTGTGTTTGGTTTACATTTTTGCCTTTCCATTTTTTCTACTGTCAGCTGTAAAACATCAGATCAGAATTAGCTGCTGTAGTTCTGGCTGCACTTTATTAAGTGTATGATGGAATTTTTCTACTCTGTTCCCAGTGAAGTTTATTTAGGTAAAAGGTTGATGACATTCTTTACCCCAAAGAAAGTTTTTTTTTTTTTCTTTCTTGCCCATGAAGACAATTCTTTCTTCAAGAGGTTAAACATGAAGAGCCATTCTCTCTCATATAAACAGATCTAACCTTCCACTGTGTTAAGCTGGGTTTATAAAATACGTAATCTCACATACAAATTAAAATAGTTCTGTAGTGTGTGTGTAGGGTATGTGTCTTACTATGCGTTTGCCGACATACAAAAGGATCTAGAAACATTTGTATTTTTTGAAAGACTGGGCCTCTGCCATAGTCTGATATGCAGAATCCATAGTTTATGCTTGGATGTATTTAAATAAGTTGAGTAACAGGTCTAGGTAAACAAGTTACCTTGATTACAAGAGGAAATGTGAGCCTGAGAATATTTGTGTTAATGGCTCATTTTTTTTCAAGTAAGACCCTGTGCATTCCTTACAGAGAGGACTATTTTCCTGAAAGTGATAAAAATGCAAACACTCATCTCTAATGTTTTATGTCATGTCAACTACCTCTTTGATAGGATTCTTTGTTTTGGTTATTTTCCTTACCAGTGATAAGATAAGGTCTAAAGGATGTATTCTGCATACTGATCAAAGCATTGCACAGTACTTTTGCCAGAAAAGTCCCTGAATATTCCAAGTAAGAATTAAAGAAAATTTTGCATGACATGGCATATTTAAAATATTTCCACTATTCAGTGGCCTAGTTTTTGATGGTCGAATGCACCAATAAGTGCTATTCATCTTATTTATACAAAAATTATGTTGTGTGTGTGTGTATATATATATTTATTTATTTATTCATTTTGTAGTCTATCCTGTTTAGCAGTTTAATGTTTCTTACAGTTTCTCTCATGGAAATGCAAACAGCAATTCTGAGTTTGTGAGTAGAAATCCAGAGCTAGCAAGTTTGTACTGTCCCCAAGGGTGTCCCTGGTGGTTCAGATGGTAAAAAAAATCTGCTGGCATTCCAGGAGATCCGGGTTCAGTCCCTCGGTCAGGAAGATCCCCTGGAGGAGGGAATGAATACCCACTCCAGTATTCTTGCCTGGAGAATCCCATGGACAGAGGAGCCTGGCAGGCTATATAGTTCATGGGGTCGCAAAGAGTCGGACACGACTGAACAATAACACATTCACTTTCATGGTTTCTAAACCATGGGCTGTTGGCCCTCAAATTTCTCTAGTAAGTTTTATTTGAAATTAATCTTGGAGGAGGGGAGCAGGCAGGTAGATGAGAAGATCCCCCATCATTCCTGATCAGACCATATATATCTCATATATGACTCTTGAAAACACTGGACACAGATACCTACACATAGAAAGTGCTCAGTAACTATAGGCCTATGAGAATTTTTAACCCCTGACTTCAAGCTACCAATTCTCCCGCAGTTAATGTCCTTAAATTTTATTTATTTAGTGATATTGTGAAGTAAGTTTGGAAATCGCTGGTGGCTTATATAAAAGCATGGAATAACCTATCTTAGTTATGTTGTTAAGCAATACCTGAAGCGGAGAAGGCAATGGCACCCCACTCCAGTACTCTTGCCTGGAAAATCCCATGGACGGAGGAGCCTGGTGGGCTGCAGTCCATGGGGTCGCGAAGAGGCAAACACGACTGAGCGACTTCACTTTCACTTTTCACTTTCATGCATTGGAGAAGGAAATGGCAACCCACTCCAGTGTTCTTGCCTGGAGAATCCCAGGGACGGGGGAGCCTGGTGGGCTGCCGTCTATGGGGTCGCGCAGAGTCGGACACGACTGAAGTAAGTTAGCAGCGGCAGCAATACCTGAAGAGAGAGGTCAGTTCCAAGTTGAGGTTCACTCTCAGCACATGCCATTGCCTGTTGGTTATTTTTTCCAGATCAGTAATGCCACTTAACGTGAAGAGCCTTGAGCCCTGCACCTTAGCTCTGTCTCCAGAACTTTCCTCAGCTTTGTCAGTCAGTCTGCATTGTTGTTCTTCTGTGTGTATGAAAACGGGGACCTTGGTTTTGGAATAATATTACACTGCAAATCAAATTCTGCCTCAAAAGAACTCTTCCACAATTTTCTGCATTCCAGAACAGGTTACAAAATGTCAAAATTAAGTAAGGCCAATTATTAGATTTTCATTTAATGGGCAGTTTTAATGTTCTCAGAGAATCTGAATAGTAATAGCATTTTAAACTACTGCATTCCATTTAAGAACTCACAACGAGTTCTTCTCTCTTTGAGTGTACCTTGTTATATTTTTGGGTATCATTTAAATTCAGGCTCCCAATCTGTAGGCAAAATCAATGAGCTAATGAATAACCTCATTTTTAAAACTTTTCAAATATTTCATCCTAATTATAAGGCATATCTAGTGACATTAAGTTGATGAAATCCCAAATCATCAGATTGTGCAGAATAGCCCTTACCAAGGAGTAATTTAGAGCATTTTCAGTTTAACAAATGTACTGTTTTTTAGGACCAGATCATGGCTTTGCTTACTGTGAGAAAAACTTCCTACTGTTAAGGTTTGGGGTCCATGTCAGTGTAGGTCAAACTTTGTGCTTTTTTAAATCTCATAGTTATGTTTGTTTACCATGTTTTATTTAACGTATTAAACGAAAAGCTTTCCTGCTATAAATAATAATCACCCCTGATTTCTAGAGCAAATTCTTCTTGGTAAATCACTCCTACATGCACTGTCCACCAGTTTGATGAGCTTCAAGGTTACTCTCGGGCCATACAGTGAGTAAGCGGCCAAGCGAAGTCCAAGACCAGTGACCTTCCACACCCAAGTGGTGTGGTTCGTGTAAACCACCTCATATCCTGTGGGGAATAAGGCAGCAAAGAGATGACTGTTTCAGTCAGTTATTCTCTGCCATGTTGTTCACAGCTCATAGGCTGTCCTCTGGGACAACAGAAAATGCATTCTTCATAGAGATCGAGGCTATAGTTTGTGAGAAACTCACACAGTAGGCGTCATCTCAGTCCTTCCTACTATCCAGATGCCTGTGTGGTTCTCTGTGTTAATCCTTGTCCCTCTTTATCCTCATCAATTCTGTGTCCATTCTCCAGCTGAAGATATTTCTGATATTTACTTTCACGGAAGTAGCAATCACTTATAAGCCTCGCTTGATCAATCCTCCCAGCTGCCCAGTAAGATAAGTCTAGAGTAGGGAACACAAGTCCCTCACTATTCCTTCAACATTTGAATGAGTCACCAAATTAGTAACCAAACTTAAATCTCCTGGTTCTCAGGCTGCTTCTCTGTTCTTGACCTACCACCAGCCAGAAAGTGGTGGGTGTTATGTTATATTCAGCTGGTCAGTCAGTAACTAAAATGTATTCTTGCATATTTCCTTTGATGGGACCAATACAGAAACAACATGTATTTTTGGTAAAAGCTCACAGACTGTAGAGTTACAAAAATCAAAGTCTTCCTGGAAATGTTCATCTTCTTAATAATTTGTCTGCTAGACCTACAATAGGACTCAATATCTGTGGACTAAATGATATAAATCCAACCAAAGGTATAATCCAAAGGGGAAGAAAGGAAAAAAAAATAAAATGGGGGAGAGGAGAAACTGAGGAGAGAGGCACGTCCCCTCCTAAAGAAGCTGTGCTTCGTGCAACACTTGGCCTGTAAAGAAAATCTGGCATCAGGACAGGCTTGCCCCACCCCAGTTTTCCACTCACATTTCACTTCCACGCCTCCACCACCCCAAACGTGAACCAGTTTGCTTCTGCTGCTAATGGAGGCTGGTGTCAGGTCAGGGCATTGTGACTGCATAGCATCTCGTTGTGCTGCGTGCATATTTAATGGATTCAGACCATCAGGATGTGCTCTCCTGTTGTGGTTTTTAAATTTGGAGGGACAGATGTTGAGCAGCTGTAAACTTCAGTGGAGCAAAAGGTGCATCTAAGATGAAGAGGCCTCTACAACCAGGCCCAGATTGCAAGATACACCTTCCAGTCAACTCAGGAGTTCCACTGAACACCTATCTCCTGTTCCTGATACAGGACCCATGTCCTACCTCTAGGAGCTTCCTTCCATGTTTCCCTGTCTACCTGACTTCACCTGGAATGGCCCTCACTGCCCATCCCATTCAGAGCCTCTGGGTTTGGAGGCTGGGCTCCTGGTCCACATGGATAGCCCCTTCCTCTCAAGCCCCTTTCTCTGACCACTGTGCGGCACTGGCCAGCCGGTAGAGCACTAGTCCTCACTCACTACTTAAGCCTCTTAGGATTCTAGAAACCGGGACTTTCCTTCTCAGCCTCAGCACTGGAGCACCTCACGTATGATTTCTTAATCATCATTATTGTCATGATTGCTGTTGTCATCTTAATTGCCATTTATTTGAAGAGCACTGAAATGCTAAGTGCTGTATAATCATTATCTCATTTCATTTCACCCTCAGAGCAAACCTGTAAGGGAGGCATTATTATTTTCTTTTACAGATGAGGAAACTGAGGCTTAGCAAAGTTCAATCACTTGCTCAAAGTCACACAACTATCAAGTCACAGCCAGGATTGCAGCCAGTCACGTCCATCAGCCTTAAGAGCTCAGCTCTCCTTGTCTGAAACCTGATACCAGCTGGGTTCTCATCCTGCAGCCTCCAAGGAATCTAAGTAACTACATGTGGACAAAGTGAAACGTCTGTTTACTGATCAGACTATGTTTCTGTTAATATGTTTCATTTAAAGTATCAGTGATGTTTTCAGCAATAAGCTAAGAGTCAGAGTTTTAAGAAAATATCCATGGCTGATTCATGTCAATGTATGGCAAAAACCACTACAATATTGTAAAGTAATTAGCCTCCAACTAATAAAAATAAATGGAAAAAAAAAAAAGAAAGAAAATATCTAAGCCTATTTACCAGTTCCTTTCACCTTAAATGGAGGGAAAATGCTACAGTAACCCTGAACAACACATGTTCGTATGCCACAGTTGGCGTATGAAGTGATTTCCCAAGAGGTTGCTACCATAAGACCAGAGGCAAAAATGGCAGAAGTCTTTGGCGCTCTCCACGTCCCTTGGTGCCCAGCTCTTTCCCTCTATTCCTCCTACCCCAGCACTTTTGGTCACTTCTGATGGTCTGATTCTCCTCACTGTGACCCCATCTGGTTCAATCTGTCCCATAAATGTAATCCCCAGTGAAAACAGCCCACGAGAGCTGGTCTCCTGGAAGAGCAGTCTGAGGAAGGAAAATCACACAAGACTAGGGACATGACCAAGTTTTATAGGAGTAGAAATAAAAATTATTAATACTGTGATTTTTTTTTTTTTTTTTTTGGTCACACCAGGTGGCATATGGACTCCCAGATCCCCAACCAGGGATCAAACCTACGCCCCCTGCACTGGAAACACGGAGTTTTAACCACTAGACGACTAGTGACAGTTAATATTATTATTATTAATAATAATAATAGTTATTATTATTACTCTGGACTTTTACCTCTGCTTTGGACAGCCCACTGTTTCTCATGTCGTGTTGGATCTCTGACCAAATTCGTCCTTCTGTGTCTTTCCCCTGCTTCACTTGTCTTCGTAGTACATATCACTCCCTGGAATTGCATTATATACTTCTTGGCTTATTAGCATCTCTTTACATCTACAGAAAGTAAGCTCCATGAGAGCAGGAACTTTGCTTTGCTTGCTGCTGTAACCCTAGCATCTGCAAGAGGGTTTGGCACATAGTAGCTGCTGAATAAATATTTATCAAATGAAAGGATCAGCCACTTTTCATGCCTCTTCTGAGCAGGGCAGCTTTTACTTTTTAGCCCAATTTTTGTCCAAAAGAACAAATTTAAGTAACCATCAAACTTGTGATTTTACTGTAATTATTGCTTAAGATGAGGTGAATTTTTTTTCTTTAAAAGGCCAATTTCAACTTGACATACAGAAAACAGTTAAGTAAATACTAGCTTAGGTGGTGTTCATGTGCAATAAAGTCAGGAAAATGGTATCTGAGTATCTGGCAAACACTGTGAGGTCAGAAAACACCGATCTAACAAAATGCACCATTACATTAGTGGATATCCTTCATGTGAGTAAAAAATTGTATTGATCTACACAATTCATTTGAGCCGACTTTTTCAGCCTCACGTGATGTGCACTGTATACACGGTTCTTTCAGAATTATCTTTGATGTTGGGAATTATAACTAATGTGCATAAAATTAAATCCAAAACACATCCACATTTGACTTTAAATGTTTACTCTTTTAAGATGTGCCCATGACTTTAAAATTTAAAAGATATACCCATGATTTTAAAGGATTAAACCCCAGGCATGTATTTTTTTTTTATAATTTTTTTTTCAACCTTTTGGGTTCAATGATACTTAGTAATTTAGCATGTAATGATGGGGTAGGATCAAGAATATTCAAGAACAAATTGTACCATATTGTTAGTTCTCCCTAATCTTACAAAAATGAACAATTGCAAATTTTTAATATCTCTTGAAAGTGAAAAGTGAAAGTTGCACAGTCATGTCCAACTCTTTGCAACCCATGGACTATACAGTTCATGGAATTCTCCAGGTGCCAGAATACTGGAGTGGGTAACCTTTCCCTTCTCCAGGGGATCTTCCCAACCCAGGGATCAAACCCAGGTCTCCTGCATTGCAGGTGGATTCTTTACCAGCTGAGCCACAATTTCTCTTGAATCTCCCAACAAAAAGAAGGACGATATATACTAATGGCTAATTTAAATGCTAAAAAGGCAGGGAGGGCTTGGCAGATAATCCCAAGTAAACCAAATTAGCCTCCCTATCATTATGATTCTTTTTTAAAACACAGCATTTTATGGAAAATGTGTTCCATATGTTTTCATGTTGCCACATTTCAGGAAGCTTCTGTGTGAAAATCTTTGCAAATGAAATTATAAAATTAGGATTAGTGGATGGGGCAGATGACTGGACAGGGGGACATAAATAGTGGGGCTGAAACCCTCTGTTAATAAAAAATATTGGTTTCCATATTTTAAGAAAAAATATCTCATGCTCTCTGTCTAGACCCCTAGACCTGTAGCCAGTGAGTCTGTACACTTCTGTTTCCCTGCCAGATACTTGTTCCTGGCTGGAAGACACTTTGTGATATTTGTTTGATGACACACACCTGCTGGGTAGATGAAAAGCTCCTGCTCCTGAGGATGAACTACTTCAAGGGCACAGTAAGCTTCTGAGAACTTTGGCAGGTTGTCCTTAAATCATTTGAGCGCATCTTGATATCACCTGTTGAACATATCTAAGACTCGTGCATTTACAGGCTTGTTGGAGGCAGAGTCGCTAACCCCAGGGAAGAGATTTCAGACTCAATAATGGCTTTGTGAGTGTCCTGAGACAGGGAATACACACTGCTTGTCCCAACCCACCTCTAGCATGTGAAGTGCTGCTCTCAGTACTCAGGATGGGAATTGGCCCAGGCACCTGCCTCCATGGAGTGGACCATCCGGAAGGGGCGATCTTAGAGGAATCCATGTAAGTGTGGTCCAAGATACAGAGATAGGCCAGGGGGAGAATGAGGAAGAATGAGGGTCCAAGGTGAAGGAAAGGGCCATGAGAGAAATTCAGATGAAGTGTTCCCCTGGGAGTTCACGGCACAGAGAGATTTCTGGTTGAGATTAGGGAAGAGTATGGGATGTTTCAAAAACATGGTGACAGTGTCACCAGATACGTTCTTTGAAGCCAACGTGTCTTTACACATTCATCTCCACCAACACTTATTGAGCACCAGCTACTGGTACAAGGCAGGCCTTAGGCAGTACCAGATACAAATCTAAGCTATTAATATCTCTCTCTTAGCATGGTAAGAATACATACCTACACAGGAGTATAATTATACATTTAAATAGGACAATAGAGGTACATAAGGAGTTCTTTGCTCTGTTGGGCTTTCTGGAGTTGGCGATGCCTGGTCTGATTTCTGCAGAGTGAATGTGGGTTAACCAAAGAAGAGAAAACAGAGACTGGGAGGAGTTAAAACGATATCTTGTGCTCAGAAACAACAGGCTTTCTGGTTTTATTGAATAGTGGAAAAGGTAAAGCAGGATCGATGGGTACCTTGGAGGGCCCAGAACTTCCTTACCATCTCACGAGCCCCTTGCCACCACTGCCTGAGTAAGCGGACAGCCCTTGCCACACAAATGCAGCTTCAGAGCAAGTTCCCTCCTGCCCCTTGATGCCCTAAGCGCCTCTGTATGGAAAATTCAAAGATTCCATGAAAGGGGGTCATGGACCTACTTCTGAGAAGCTTAAGCTCCGAATCATGAGTGAGTTGGGATATTACTTCATTTAGAGTTAGAAGGAATCTTTCTCCATTACTTTTATCTGCGTTGTCAAGAGGTTATGATTTGAAATCCTTGGCTCCAAATGCCCTATGCCCTTGGTATTATTTATGATACGAGTCTCCTTTCAGGCCTCCTGCCCTCCTCTTCTGGTTGTATTGCTGTGTAATGAACCAAAATGTAATGGCTTAAAATAACAGTTGTCATCTCTCAAGATTCTTGTGGGTCAGGAATTGGGGAGCAGCTTGGCTGGCTGTACCGACTCAGCATCTCCGTGAGGTTGTCTTCAGGTGGAGCCTGTAGCTGAAATAGTTGGGAAGAGAGGATGGAGGAGTAGCTGGAGACTGGCTAGGACGTTCTCCTGTTATCTGTTAATCAGCCTGAAGGTTTTTCCATGTAGACTGTCTACGTGAGCTAGTCTGGGCTTCTTCACAGCGTGGTAGCCTCAGGCTTGCCACCTCAGACCCCCAAAGATGAGTTTAAGAGCAAGGCTGCATGACCTTTATCACCCTGGTCTAGGAACATGGCTCAGTGGTAAGGAATCTTCCTGCCAGTTCAGGAGACACAAGAGACATGGATTTGATTCCTGGTTTGGGAAATCCCCTGGAGGAAGAAATGGCAACCCACTCCAGTATCTTTGCCTGGAAAATTCCGTGGACAAAGGAGCCTAGCGGGCTACAGTCCGTGGGGTCTCCAAGAGTCGGACACAACTGAATGAGCACTGACTCAGGAAGTCACACGGTGTCACCCCCGCTGCATTTTATTCCTCAAGACAGTCACAAGGGCCCACCAAGTTTCTATGGGAAGGGACCTAGACCCCCACCTCTTGATGCAGGAGTGGTATGGTTGGGAAAAATCAATGAGATAGAAATATTTTGTAGCCAGTGTTAGAAAACATAATGTGCCACACACCCTTCAAAACATTTCTCTGTGCCATGCAATCCTTTAAATTACTTAAATATTATCAGTAATTTACTTATCATGCTGTTGCCCAAAATCTTTCTTGTTCCCTTGCCACACCAAGATCGAAGCCTTGAGTGCACACACACGAACCAAAATACTTGCATTGTCTACATGAGAGTCAGTCACTCTAGTGTATCTAGTGTATGGCATTCCTCTCAAAATGATAACACTTTATAAGCATTTGTCCTGTTGCCCCATCTTCAAAGATGCTACACTTCAATTGGGCAGGTTTTTTTTTAATTTATTTTTTATTGAAGTATAATTTATTTACAATGTTGTGTTGGTTTCTTGGGTACAGTGAAGCAATTCAGTTATACATGTATATCTTTTATATTCTTTTCCATTATGGTTTATTATATGATATTGAATATAGTCCCTTATGGTGTATAGTAGGACCTTGTTTATCCACTCTATATAGAATAGTTTGCATCTGCTAATCCCAAACTCCCAATCCATCCCTTCCCACCCTCCCACCCATCTTGGCACCCACAACTTTGTTCTCTATGTCTGTGTGTCTGTTTCATAAATGGTTCATTTGTGTCATATTCTAGATTCCACATATAAGTGATACCAAATGGCATTTGTCTTTCTCTTTCTGACTTAACTTCACTTAGTATGATAGTCTCTAGGACCATCCATGTTGTTGCAAATGGCATCATTTCATTCTTTCTAATTAGGGACAGTTAAATCCAAATATTGTTCGTCTCTTTCTCTGAGAGGCTCCTTTTTATGTTACTACAGCAAACTAGAGCCTCAGGAGTGAATGATTTCCGGTCTCTCCTTATTTGCCATTCACTGGGTGTACTGATGGCGCTCATGACAGGTTGGTCAGTAGCATTTTGTGAAGTACTGGATGTTTCAGGGAGCAAAAAAAAAAGTTTCTTTTAAAAAAGGTTCAGACTTTGGGCTTAAGGAACTTTAAAAAACATGAGCCTATTCTTGGTAGGAAATCTTCTGATGTAAAGTTAAACTATTGATGTCAATTTTACATTTTTAAATAAGTACTATTGCAAGTATGCTATTTTAATGAGGACTTTTAGTTTTTACACGTACATAGTGAACAGAAGTTGGATTCTTCTAATGTTTTCTGTTAAAAATATATGATATGTGAGCACTGGGTTGGAGGGGATTTTTCACACTTGTATAACCTAGAAAAGAATATAGCTCTATTTTAAAATCCCTTCTAGTTCAAGAGTTATCCAAGCAACTAGTGTTGACCAAGGTGTTGAATACACCAGTAATAATAATGCTAGCCTTTCATAAAGCTAGGTAATCAGGAATAATGCTGAAAATAAGAAGACAGTCATTTATTTACTCTGTTTGGCATTGTTAGTACTAATAATGCATTTCAACACTGTGGAATTGCTAGCTAATGCTTTTGTGACTTTTATGCAGGTCATTGTTATTTAAATGAACAGTCGACTGCACTGTAATGAAGAAATGCAAGCTTTCCCAACTCAGTTATCAACCAGGATTCTAGGAAAAAGAATTTGTGTCTGCCTTCATTCACAGAGCAAACTGGAGGTCACTGTTTTCAATATGAACCTTTTTTTAGCGTTTCAACAGTGAATAATTAGGAGCTGCTGCTTCTGAAATTACCTGTATTCACTGTAGAGAAGGGAGGACTTTTATCTTCCACGATGAAATACATTTTCTCATTCAAATTTCATCATTCTTTTTTTAAATGGCATTTTACACCGCTGAGTCAATCCTGGGTAGCATAAAATAAAAGAAATACATTTTGTGTGCTGCTATAGCCTTGTTTATTCAATTTACTTCCTTAAATTTCAGCTCTGCCTTGAAAAATGATCCAAATGCAAAAAATGGGCTTAAAGCAATTGAACATATAAAGCAATTATCCACATGGAATACTATTATACAAACACACGTGTTCTTTGCACTTTAATTTAAATTGAATTGATCTTTGATCCTTATAATTTAAAGATCATGGGCTTCTATTGAGTTTTTAACAGCTTTAAGATACAGTTTACATAGTCTACAATTCACCCATTTAAAGTGTACGATTGAATGGTTTTTAGTATATTCACCAAGTTGTGCAGCCATCACCGCAGTCAATTTTAGAACATTTTCATCACCCCAAAACGAAATCTGGTACCCATTAGCAGTCACTCCCCAATTCCCACTAGCCCCTTACAACCACTAATCAACTTTCTGTCTCTATGAGTTTGCCTATTCTGGACATTTCATATAAATGAAATCATGTAATATGTGATCTTTTGTTCCTGGCTTTCACTTAGCATAAGGTTTTCAAGTTTCATCTGTTGTAGCCTGTATTAGTACTTCATATCTTTTTGTTGCCTACTAATATTCTCCTGTATGGATATTACAAATTTTATTTATCCATTTATTAATTGGACATTTAGGTTGTTTCTACTTTTTTTTTTGGCTATTATAACTAACACTTCTATAAACAGTCACATCAAGTTTTTATTTGAACATATGTTTTCATTTCTGCTGGCTGTATACTTAGGAGTAGAACTGCTGGGTCATATGGTAACTCTATGTTTAAGTTTTGAAAAAGTGCCAAACTGTTTTCTGAAGTAACTGGACTCTTTTATATTTCCACCAGCAATGTATCGGGGTTCCAATTTCTTCACATCCTCGCCAACACTTGTTATTGTCTGTCTTTTTGATTATAATTATCCCAGTGGATGTGAGGTACTGTCTCTTTGTGATTGTGATTTGCATTTCCCAATGTGGCTAAGATGTTGAGCATTTTTTTTAGGTATTTATTGGCCATTTGTATTTCTTCTTTGGAGAGATATCTGTTTCAATTGAGTATTTTAAAATTCTGTTACCTCACCTTAGGAATGTGGCTAGCAAAACTAAGTTGGAAACAAATATATCTTTCTAAAGGGAGTAATTTTCAAAACAGATTTAAAATTGAAGACATTGTTTTTACAATTGTAGTATCTTTGGATTATACAAGAATTGAACTGCTGTCAGGAATCAGTTTACTTCTGAAACTATGTTCAGTTTGATTAGCAATATTTCAGATCTTCATGTTCCCAGAGTCATACCTAGAAAATGGCTTAAAGATCTGTTTGTCCAGTTAACTCATTTTACAAATTAGGTAACTGAGAGCCTAAAAAATGAAATATGTGGGTCATACAGAATTAATGATAGACTTAGAGCTCTATTCAGGTGGAATCCAGAGAACCAAATGTCTCTACTTAATGTAGAGAAAATAATGCATTTTTCAAATGGGTTCTTAGTGATTAATAATTAAAAAAAAAAATCATGATGATGAAGTGCTCTGCAATTAGAATCCACAATATTTATTGTTGGGTACTTAACACATACTATTTTATTTTAACCTCATAGTAGCATGTGTAAGATTGATATTATTTTTCTGTCCCATTATGTGTAAGGGAGCAGGTTAGCTAACTTGTTGAATGGTGCCTACATAGTAAGTGACAGACTATAACCCAGACCTTCTGATTCCAAGTTCATAGTTTTGTTTCCTCCAGTCTTTACAAGAATACAACATTGGCACATTGTTACCCATGCCATCTTGCAAGCCTTTTACTGACACAAGTAATTCTGAATCACTGTCACAAGTAACCGATAGGTGGCATCATGGAGCATAATTTACCATCATTAATGTAGTTATTTCGCAGCACTAATATACCTGACTTTGGAAATAAAATCTAAGTTTCAAGTCACAGAAGAATTATTTGAATATAAAAATATTATGTATATACAATATATGTAGTACATTAAAAGATCTACTAATATAAGAACATATTTCTAGAGTTCTTTTCAATTTCAAAGAGCTCCCAGGTGGTAAAGAATCCACCTGCCAATGCAGGAGATACAGGTTCAGTCTCTGGGTTGGGAAGATCCCCCAAAGAAGGAAATGGGAACCCACTCCAGCATTCTTGCCTGGGAAATCCCATGGACAGAAGAACCTGGCAGGCCCCAATCTATGGGGTCGCAAAGAGTCAGACATAACTGAGCAACTGAGTACATACGCACCATTCAATTACAAAGCGTCTGGCTTACACTTTTGATTTGCTGTTTACAATTATGCAGTTAAGTTTTTCATTGTCCTTGTTTTTACGGATTTGTCGTTTATGATGGCACTAAGGCCTGAAGGACGTGGATTAGTTGCTGTAGTCGTAATGTCTCGGTCAGAGCTACATACCAGATGCAAGTCTCTTGGCTCCTGTGTAGGCCCGTGTTCCCTCCAGTGTACCATGCTGCGCCTTAATGATGTGCTGAAGTACACCCATTTGAAAGAAGAGGAGACTTTATGCCATTATTCCAGACAACAACAGAGCTCTGAACAAGTAGAAGTTCTAGGGAGGCAATTTTGAGGCCACATAAAGAAGACTTGATCTGCCCAACAATGAAATGTGTTGTCTTGTGAAGGAGTGAGGTCTCTTGTCATTGAACTGTTCAAGCTAGAGCTGGATGACCATCTGGGAGGATGCTCTAAGAGGGATTTCTGCATTATGTGTGTGTGTGTGTGTGTGTGTGTGTGTGTGTGTGTGTGGTATTGTTGTCAGGAGAAATGGGGAGGCACTCACGGTCCCTTCCAACTA
Organism: Muntiacus reevesi; assembly: GCF_963930625.1. Classification (NCBI taxonomy): domain Eukaryota; kingdom Metazoa; phylum Chordata; class Mammalia; order Artiodactyla; family Cervidae; genus Muntiacus; species Muntiacus reevesi. Next base: position 155,020,451 of record NC_089250.1, read on the forward strand.
TGAGATTGTGGATCTTTGCTGTTACTTAAGAGAATAAGCTGCTTTAAGGAGTCCTTTGTATCCTTACTGAAGAAAGAAACGGACTCTGAAAAACTCCTGTCTGTACAGAGTTTTCTGTTTAACAGAGAGTAACCAAATTCATCAGTTTGAATTACTAGTTGCCAAACAGAAGAGCACTTCCCATCTCTGTTTATAGGCACTCTGCACAACAGAGGTCCCATATTCAAATAAGCTTAAATATGAGCCTTTAATGTGATATTGTCCTTTGTGACTATCAGAGAGGAAGAGAAAATGTGCAACAGTGTCGGTTGCATTTTTTATTTTGCAAAGCTGTTCAGAAGCACATTTGGCAGTCTCACCCAGTGATTCCTAGCCCTGGCTGCACCTGAGAATCACCTGGGGAGTTTTTTAAACACACCAATGACCAGGCTACACCCCAGACCACATGAATCTAAATCTCTTAAGGATGGCTTCCCAGCATCAGTGTTTTTTAACAGCTGTCCAGATGATTCTTCTGTGAAACCAAGGGTAAGATGAACTACTCCAGTGTAAGCATAAACTCAGCAAACTCCGGACATTTGCTTTGTCATTTGGCCACTCTTTGGAGCTCAGATAATCCATTCAGAACCAAAGCTTGTTAAGTTTTAGCTAATGTGGCTAAATTATTCAAAACTAACATGGCTCATGTGGCTAGAGGCAGCATCTCACAGTAGTTCACACCACTGTTCTAGAGCCAGAAAGCCTGACTTTTTCTACTTACTAGTTCTGTGACTTTCGGCAGGTTATTTTCATGTCTCTGTACCTCAGTTTCTTAATTTGTAAACGGAGATTACAATGCTACCCATATGATGAAAACTAAGATAAAGACCTGAAAGAAAAGCTTGACATCTTATGACATTACAATCGTCATCATCATCGTTGTTTTGCTGCTGTTATTAGTAGTAGCTGTAGCAGTGATGCTCCTGGCATAGTAGCTAAGCTTCTATGAGAAAACAGTCTGTTCCGTACAAGGCTGCAAACAGGACTGACCTTACTTGAAAACTAAAGACTCTTTTCAGCTACTCTAGCAAGAGTGTACTCCCTCAGATTCAGAACTTTCCAATGAAGTGGAATGTTTTGCATCAAGTTTTTTGCAAGAAGCTGAAGCTTGAGCCAGGCAACCTCCCACAGCTCTCTTCAACTCTTTATTCTGCATGAAGAATAGGTCAGAGCTCTGCCAGCCAGGAGCCTGGGCTGAAGGGTGGTGCTGGGTCCCTGCTGGATAACTGGGAGGGCCATGAAGCACTGTGTATGGGAGGCTGACCTCCCGAATCCTCTGGGTAATCTCGTTTCCAGCTGCCATCCTGCTGAACCGTGGGACCTACGGTCCAGAAAGCATGGTTGCTATTCAATAGGAAGCAGCAGCTCCAAACTCCAGCATCCGTGGCTAATCGTGCAAAAAAGTAAATACAATTAGGGTGTGTGGGACAGCCTCAGAGAAAAATTAAAGTGCACGATTAGGCCTAGTTTCTGTTTAATTTTCAGTTGAAGAAATAACTAAGGCGGCTCTAGTCATTGAGGGTACAGTAGCAAGAGTCCCTGACTCTCTCAGGTTGAGGACAAGTGTAGACATTTCATGGATATTACATGTTCTCTAGCATACAGTTTCCATCGAGACAGCCTCCAACTGCAATTGTAGAGATTGGTGGAATATTCCTAGGAGGAGCTCAAAGGATTGTAAAGCTGAATAACATCTTTGTCTCGAGAACTTATGTGAGAAACTGTTTTTTTTTTCTCCCTTTTCTCCTATAAGCATTTTGTGGCTCACCATTGCAGACACTGCATATCTTTGTAGCCCACAAAGTCCCCATGTTAATAGTTGTTTGCTAGTTGTGGTCACTTAATTGAAAAAAGCTGGCATGGAGATATTACAGGTCCCAATAGGTCATTTTTGTATCAAGTATGGTGTTATTACCTTTAACTAAACCCCCTCCAAATCCAAATTTATTACAGTTCTTTAAATGCATTAATAACATACAAGAGGATAGACAGAGAGCTGGAGAAAAGATGTGTGTGGCCTCAGATATGCCAGTCATCTACAGTTCTGAGGGCTGCTTGCCATGGCATATTGCCAGTGGTGCATTATAGGATCCCAGATGGCATGGTTCCGTGGGTACTCATTTTGGATTTGCTCTGGGAATGAGGTTAAAGAGGATGCTAGGCAATGGCTGGAGTTCTCTTCCTTGCCTCTCCCAGAGTAGATCCTGAAAGCCTCCGTCCCCTCCCACCAATCAGACAGCTGCCCCAACCTCTCTTGGGGATTGTGGACTCAGCGCAATTGCTGCCTCCCCATGAGTTCCCAGGCATCTAGTTACCCAGTTCTGCAGAGGCCAGGAAGACTCAACTCCCTTGTGTGACCTGTGCCCGGCCTCCTCAGACTCTAGGGCTCGGGCAAGTGTGGTGGGCATGAATTCAAAGACTTGATAGATAAGGGTTGTGTTTTTCATCAGCTTGCCTGTCATAACTTGCTTTATTTTCTGGGAGAGTCTCTCTCTTAAAAAATAAATAAATAACCTTTTCTCACAGAAATTTATATAACACATACAGAATTTATATAACCCATACAGAAAAAAATAGTGTAGTGGACCACCATCTCCCAACACCCATCTTTCACAATTACCAACATTTAGCCATTCTCGTTTTCTTTTTCTTCCCTTTCTCTTTTGTTTTCCCAGAGTATTTTAAAGCGAATTCGAGATAATCTGATTTTAACTGTACATATTTTATTAATAGCATGTAGCTGTAGTACACGCAGAACAACTTTCCAAAAACTTCACTGCAATACCCTCATCACAACTAGCAGTTTTAATGATTGCACACCCTGGCCAGGTTAAGTTGTGTTACAAGCATCCACAAAGAACTGGGCAGTTTGAATCAGGATCCAAACAAGATGTACCTGTTGGATTTGACCGACCTAGCCTTAAGCCTCTTTCAATCTATTACAGATATTGCTCCTGCTTTTATAGCATTTATTTGTTGAAGAAACCAGATCATTGTCCTGTAAAAATGTCCACATTATATATTTGACCTATCGCATCCTCATTGTACTGTTTGATGTGTTCCTCTCTCCTCTGTGCTTCCTGTAAATTAGTGGTTAGCTCTGAAGACTTGATCAAATTAAGGTTCAATTGTATCACATCACGAGGCACAATAACCTTTATTGATGTCAAGATTGATAGTGGGTTCAGATATGGCCAGCCTGATTCATCCATTATGAAGCTGTCTATCCACCTGTTAACAGTTTCAGTTACTTAATAATCACTATCTACATCCATTAGAGGTTACAAAATGGAGATTCTCAATTCTGCCATTCTTTCTGCATGTATTAGCTATTATTCTGTATATTAATAGAAGAACTTATCATCATCAACTGTTGGCTCTCTGAAATACAGTTCATACAAGAGAAGCAGGCATAAAAGCCTCTTTCCATTGATTTATCAGTTTTCAGAATACTGAATTGCTCCAGCAACCTCCAAAAGTGACCTATAAGATTTGTTTGTTGTTGAATACTGTTTAAACACTTAAGGTTTCATCTGTTTCATATGCATCAGTCCACTGTAGTCATACTCTTTTTGATATTCAAAGAGGCCATTTTTCATCAATGGGAATACCTTCTAGAGGCCTCCGGTCACCTTTGAATGTAATTCCTCTAGTATTTTCTGGCAGGATAAGATACCCCAGGCTCCTGGCCTGAATCTGGAATCAACTGTTTCTACAAGGAATCCCAGTGCCTTTCTATGCGTGTAGAGGCCACAATCTGGGCACTAGGGGTAGATTCGTTCTTAAAATGGTTATATTGTGTTGTAATGGCAACCCCATCTTCCTAGATATCTCATTATTCCAGCTCCTTGTGGTCATCTGGTTCCACCTGGATACTCCCTGCTTCCCACACACTTACAGCAACCTATGTTCTCCTCTCCTCCTCCCAGACCCGACCTTCTCTCTCAGTCTGTCCATCCTTCCCGTCTAAGTCGGATGCTTCACTCATCTTCGAGCTTCTAAGATGCCAGCATGAAGAACACCTTCCTACTGCTAAAGAATAGTTTTATTCTTTTCACAGACTAATTTTTATTTAATTTATGAAGAAAGTTAACCTCCTGTTGCTATCCAAGACTTTTGAATCTCGTCTCTTTCTTAACCCAGATGAGCAGTGCTTTGAAACACCTTGGAAATGGTCAACCCAGTCATCAGGTCAGGGGAAGCTTCATGAAAACAAACACCCCTCAGGTGTATGTGTTTCCCTGGGAATCACAAGTGGGTGCATGTTAAAATTTTTAACTAGAGTTGCTGGGTAATGAAAAAGTGTTGAGAAGTTAGTTTATCAGAAGCATTTTTCCGCATACCACTGGGTATGTACACATACACATTCGAACATAAGATGAAAACTTATGGGAGAACATCCTCCTCGCTAGAAAAATGCACATACACATAAAATTTTATAGACAATTTCATGGTCTTCAAGGCCTTCAGACTATCTTGGAGTTGAATTTATTTTCACAGAGCAGGTCCTGCTTTGACTGGCTTGTTGGAGGCTGCAGAACATGGCGATGGGGCACAAGTCTGGACGGAAAAGCACAAAACAGGAATCAGGGTGCAGGCTTTCAGTTGCTTCACTGAGCATTTTTCATTCTTTGGTCTAGAGCTACTCCTGATGCCAGTCGATGAACTGTATGCTGTTATCCTATGATGTAGTAAGCGTAAAAATTGAGAGTAAACATTTAAAAATATAGTGATTTCCCCTTGCCACAACATCTCAACACATGGTTGGTCGACTGGTCTCATTGAACAGGGCGTAAACCATTTTGGGTGCTGTTGAGTACACGTTAGGTAAGTTGCATGCGGCTTGTCATTAACGGGACTCCACAAGGAAACGGCAACCCACTCCAGTGTTCTTGCCTGGAGAATTCCCATGGGCACAGGAGCCTGGTGGGTTACATAGTCCATGGGGTCGCAAAGAATTGGACACAGCTGAACGACTAAGTACCTATTAGTCCTCGAAAGTTTGGAAATGAAACATCCAAGCAAAAATTGGGGCTTCATCTAAGATAGTGAGAAGCATCAGCAGTAAAACCCAAAATGGCCTTGCTCAGCCTGCTCTTGTGTTGTTTGAACCTGTCTTCCTCCAGCGTCTGCCTCCATCGATCTTACTTAGAATCAGGCACGCAGTAGGCCCTCATTAAGTGTTGCTGAAGGAAGACAGAGCAGGGCCAAACTGCTCTTCCAAGAGAGAAGCTGCATTCTTTCCCTAATGATACCTGCATAAAAGATCCTCATGATCCCTAAGGAGTCAGAGTTGTATACATGAAGAAAATATGATAGGAAATAAATTATAAGCAGTCATTCTTCATGAATACCCCCTAGAACATGGGACGAGGAGAGGAGTGTTACGTAGCTGGTCCTCATTGTAGAAATCATGAGCTTTTGGATGGTTTGTATTTCAGTGTATAGACTGTATGAATCAACAAGTCAGTGCAGCAGATGTTGTCCATTCTCAAGGCAGAAAAACCACTGTGCAGTGGACTGGGCTCAAGCTTAATAATACTAACAGCAGAAAGAAAATTAATCTTCATAAGAAGATTTTATAAATGAAAGGAAAAATGATACAGTATTATCTTTTTTTACCCTCCTGTCATATCTTTCTACCTTCCCTGAGGATCCAGGGTTATTAAAAGTCCACTTTTTGAAAGAATCCAAAATCTTGGTTTTAAAAAGTGGCCTTCTGAAAGCTCACCTTTAGCCCTCAAGACTTCTGGAAGCCCGAGGACCAACCGACCTCAATAGGACCCTGCGTTCCCCTACTTCCACCTTACCCCCCATCCTCTGGCCCCAGTAAAGCCCACCCCACACTCCCAGCATGCCTTGCAGCTGCCCTGACGCTGTGCAGCTGGGCTGCTGAGGGGACAGTGTGGCCCCAAGTCACCAGTTGTCTCACATACAGAGAAAGGGATTTAACTCAGGACATCTTCTCAGATTCTTGGAGCCAGTCCCTGCGTAAGCCTTTCTTCCTTCCCTCTCCTCCTCCCTCCCTCCCTCCTTTCATTCCTTCTTTCTTTCTCCCTCTCTCTTTCTTTCATCTATTTTAAATTGAGTAGAATCAGAAATATTATCTACCAATAGCAAAAGAAGAAGTATTGAGAATGCTTCACACAGCTGATGAAATCAGCAGTAGATGGTGTAGGGGGGCTCCGTGTGGCAGAATGACACCCGGTTTGTGTTTATCCACAACTGTTAAATAAACTAGAAATTTCTGGGAATAATTTTGCTTTTTAACATCCTTTCAGAATAACACAGGCTGTTTGCTCCATCTCATGAAAAGAAAGACTGAAATAAAATAAATTGCTTTCTTTACCATGCATGGGGCGCTAAGGGGATAAAGGAGCCTTCCATAGTATGTGGGCCCAGAAAATACACAATTGCTAAAGTCTGATATGACCTTTGTCTCCACAAATAAAAAGACTGATAACCCCAGATGTCACCACCACATTTTTTAAACACATATTTCACAAAGGGCTCAGCTTAGTGACTATTTTCAAGTACAAAGTAATTTCCTGAAATGGAAAAAAAGAAATAGAATCACGCCATGTACGTGCAAAGAGAGGGAGTGTTGGGGGTAAGTGGGGCCTTGGTTACCCCTAGTGTTCCCCATCAATATCTATCAATAACCATTCCCTGCACCAATGCCCTGACTCTTCTATGGGAGTTTTATGGTTACTGATAGTAGCGTGATTATGGTAACCAACTGTAGAGCGCTTCTATGTACCAGGCATGGGCTAAGCCCTTTATATTAGTGGATTTTTAAAAACCTTCCACAATAGCCCTAAGAGATAAGTGTTTTTATTATTCCACCTTATGAGTAAGGAAACAACTTACTCAGATCATGTCTCTCCCAAGCTAGTCTGGGAACTGGTTCTAACCTATCAGCTTTACTAGCTTTTAAAAGGTTTGTTTGTTTGTTTTTGCTTTTGTCTTGAAAGTTTAAAAGGAGAGGCTCTTTGGCTCCTTGGCTAGAAGGGTTCGAAACCACTTTTTATCCCCAAACTCACATAAGCCATCAGAGAGAAAAGAAACTGACCTCAGTACTATCACTGAAAGGTAATAATTAATGAAAAAGGTGTCATATAAAGAGGTCAGTGGCTCGAAGCGTATGTTTCTCTTGGATTAACTTTTCTAACACTCTTTAAATATTGTGTTGATAGCAGCACAGACCAAAAAGAATGCAAACAGACCTGAACAGTTTAAATCTCTGGGAAGAAAAATATGAAAATAAACCTGTTCTTGTAGCCTTAAACAACTGCTTACACTTCTTTTTCTGCGATAATAATTGTGATAATTACCACTTATTGTGGGGCTTTTTTTTTTTTATGCCAAGCAATGTGCTTATCTTTAATCCTCAAAGACTGAAATTGTCTTAGTTTTACAATTGAAGAGGTTCTATCGCTATATAGAATCTTAGGAAGACTTTCCCTCCATGAAATTGAGCGTATTCAAAATACACAACAGGGAAATTCCCTGGGAGTCCAGGGTTCAATCCCTGGTTGGGGAACTAAGATCCAGCAAGCTCCGGGGTACAGCCCAAATTGAAACAAACAAAACACAAAATATGCAACAGACATTTCAGGAAAAACAGCACAAATTGATGCACACTTCCAAGGGATCTATACAAAAATACCCTCTAACAAGGCACATACAGTGGAGGAACAGCACCCTATGGGGATGCCATCAATTAAGCAGAGACACAGTCAGTTCACACCCCATTTGAGAAGTGGCTAATTGTGGGCTGGACACCCTTGGTGTAACCTGTGAAATATTCTGTCAAACACTTGGAGAGGGGACTTATAGATTCTCAGTGCTATGAAGGTACTGCCAAGGGTCACTCCTGGCTGTGATTCTGTAGAGTTCTTCCAACCCTCTTTGTGGGTAGCAAACCTGATATTCCCCAGAAACTTCAAGGGCCAGAGGTTGGGCACACTGGCCTCTAACCCAGGAACCGCACCATTTGGACATCTCTCCCCAGCAGCGTTGCCTGGGATGAATTATGTAACTTCTCTGGACCTGGGTCTCATCACCATAGTTCTCAGCAACAGGGCATGAAAATAACACTAGCCATTTGTATAAATGGCCCCGAGCTCCTTAGAAGTGAAAGTGTTAGTACTCAGTCATGTCCAACTCTTTGTGATCCCATGAGTTGTAGTCCAAACAGGGTCCTCTGTCCATGGAATTCTCCAGGCAAGAACACTGGAGTGGGTTGTCATTTCCTTCTCTAAAGAAGATCCCGTGAACTAGCTCGGTTATTTTGAAGGTAGAAATGGACTTGGTACAGGAGAGAGAGTACAGCTACAGGTAAACCATAGGGTTTTTTTCCATTCTATGACCCTCATTTCCCTGCAAAGACTTTACTAGAACTTAAGCTTTTTATTTCTACTTCTGGAAGGCTTCTCTTGGAGTTTATTGATAATTCCTCCCTCACACCTTTGTAAAAGAGATTGGGCCTTGCCAATTGATAGTCACCTTGCTGCTTGAACCATCTGTCCAAAGAGCAACTGTAAGAGGTACCTTTAAATTCATTTAGGGTCAGGGCTGGTGCAGAGCCAGCATGCCTGGGTGTCACTTTCTGCCAGTCCACCGACACAGTGGAGCCCCTGTGACAGGTGACCTGTGGACACTGGCAATTCATTTCTTATCCGTCTCTTAGGCTAAAGCATTTCTCCTTCCCGTTGATCACACCCTGTACCTTTAGGATTTTCTTAAACATCTCCCTCTCTTTCCTCCATATTCTCGCTTCCCTCTTTTTCCTCCTTTCTTTTTCTCTCCTCTTTTCTCTTTCTTTCCCTTCCCACTTTTCGCCTCAGCATTTTACTCAACCACTATGTCAATAAATCCAGCAAGTGACCATGAAAAGACCAATTCTAACTGCAAAATGGCAGCTCCGCCTCAGCTTGGAAGACACCAGGAAAAACGAACTTAAGCCATCAAAGACTTCAGAAGAGGTACTAGGAAGGTGGGATTTCACATGAGACGTATTTTACAATGAAAATTCTGCTATAAAAAATAATCTTTTTCTTATTTTTTCCCTGATATAGTATGAATAATGTATACCAAATGCTAAGAAATTATATGTAATTAGTCTGGGTAATGTATAATTTCCATTTGATTACATATATTAAAGTGATTAAGCAACTTCAGTTTTTCACTAGTAAATATCTGCCTTCTTTGTTCCACTCTGGGACTATAATGACTGTTTGTATCAAGCGTAAGACTTGTTCAGAACCCATGGGAGCAAACATTTGAATGTTAGCCCAACTCAGTTGACTGATATCTGTGAATCTGGGAGACAACATGAAGTTAGCTCTTTAGGAGGAAAAAACTGAAGAGAGATTTACATCCCATCTAAAACCATTATGTAATTTTTGTATGGCTTCCAGTAAGAAAATTGAGTAAAACGGCATGGATGGAAAGCTATATTTAAGAGAAGTTATTCAACAAAGTATGTGACATCGTCAATACTTTTAATTTTGCTTAGAATAAAATAAAATTTTTGACATTTCAGTTTTTAATTAATGACTGCTATTTACTTCTTGTACATCCCTTCTATATGTTTATTACCACATATTTATAGCAGGTTTTTTTTTTCCAATTAGAGGATAGATTTCATCCTTTATCTTTGCAGGTAGCTGATCCAAGACATTTTTATGTAAATGGATTAATTAATTGGTAGCCTTCATTTGAAACTTAAAAAGAATGTAATCCTTTTTGAGAGGCATTAACTGTTTTTTTCATAAACAATTCTTAAGCACCTTGTCACACAATTAGAAATTGGTTGACAGCGGTAATCATAATATAATGCATTACCCCTTACCACATCACCTTTTTTTCAAGGTGATTAAAAGAGCCCATTCATTAAAAGGCTGTGTAGCAACTTTGCTTGTAAAAATCATGTTTGGGGGAAACTTAAGGGGATGTATTGATGAAACTTTTGAACAAATGACATCACAAGTGAAATTTCCTATACAGCCTTTGTGAGCAGGCATCTGGCTACAAAAATGCACTGAATTTGGGGGAAGGCAGCTACACCTGGCTTTCTTTGAGAGCCCTTAAGCCCTGCTGCCTTCCAGCCCTATGATTTATGCAAATCAGAAAGCTCTGGCGGTCTCCACTTCCTGGCGGGGCCAGCATAATCCACTTCCTTTGGGTTCATGTGACCATGCAAATTTGAGCCCTCCTGAATAGTCCCAGAGGGGCTGTGCCTCTCATTATTCCTGCCCCATTCTCTGAGCAGTGCAAGCATTCAGACGATGAATGGACAAGGGTTTAATTACTCACCACATCTGTCAGATCAGATTCAACTTGAGAATGAAGAGAATCCCAGACAAGCCCGGTCATTTCTTTGCAGTGTTCTTCATAGCCGGGGTCATCCAGCTTGTCTTCTAGGGAATATTTTCCACTCCTGGTTTCATGACCCTTCTGGAAAACAAGGACTGCAGCTTTTGGAGATCCATTACTGGGCCTTTCACATTGTGTGTGGCCTTTACAAATGTTAATTAATCTTCCCGATGATGCACTGAGCCCCAGGGAGCCCTTTATTCCCCCAGGGCTGCTGATGACCAATATGAATGCCAGAAAGTTTTCCTTACTGTTTCCTGACCTACATGCTCCTCTCTGTGTGTGCTCTGCTTCCTTCCCCTCCCCCCAAATGTGTCTCCCACATGACAGATTGACTCCTCACATTACCAGGTCAGCCAGAGTTTGACATAGTAAAGGCAGATGGTCCGAGTAGAGGATATACCTAAGGAATAAGGTTCTTGCAAATTAAACACTCTCAGAGTCAGCAGCCCAGGCCCTCCAAGGAAAATGAGCATGATCACAGGTGGGAAGGAGGGTGTCCACTGGGAACCAAAGCAACGATAGCCCTCAATGAATGGGCACTAGCATTTCCTCCTCCTCTATGTTCGAACTCTTTGGATTTAAGAGGCGGCTCTGGGCATGTACAACTCTGAAATATAAGGTTCCATGGATTGCCATGATGTTTGGCGAATTTCGTTTCTGTTTTATTTTTCCTTCTTTTTTTTTCAATTGAAGTGGAATTCACAGAAGATAAAATTAACCATTTTCAAAAGCATCATTGAGCGTCATTCAACACATTGGACACTGTGCAACCCTCACCTCTTCTAGTCCCAAACATTTTCATCAAAACCAAATCCCTGTACCCATTAAGTAGTCACTCCCCGTTCCCCCTAGCCTCTGACTCTGTGGGCTTACCTACTCTGGACATTGCACAGAAATAGAAGCATACGATATGTGACCCTGTATGGCTGACCTCTCTCATTTCTCATAGTGTTTCTGAGGTTTGCTGTAGTGTTTTACTGTGGTCCTTAACTGAGTGTGTGTGTTTATCCCTCTTACCCCATCAGAATTATGCTTCACACGTTCTCTGTCTTGGATCAGAGAGTGAGCATCTAAGGAAGTCCGAGAGTCAGCCTGGACCCACCCTCTTCTCTCACTCCCATAGTCTTTAGGAATGCTCCTTAGGTTCTGTCCGTCGCACCTCTGAAACACCTCAGATCACTTGTCGTTTATGCTCTTCTGCTCCCGCCCCTCTTCACAGACCGTTCACTCCCCAGGTGGTCCTTCTCAAGCCCAGATCCTCCTGATCCCCTCACTGCCCAGTGTTCTTCAGGGGCTCCTCCCCACCTTCAGAGCGGGGTTCAAGCCCCTTCCCGCTGTCTGTCCCAGCCTGTCTGCAGCCTGTTCTCCCTCCCTCTGCCCTTAGCCCCACCCCTCCCTGATAAACCACATCTCCCCAACCACGTGAGGCGGCCTCAGGTCTCTGAACAGGGTCACACTCCTCTTCCGTGCCTTTCTGTGTCCCAGTCCCCCTCCCTAAAATGTCTTCCTTCCCATCCCCACTGCAGAAATCCATCCCTCCTTGCTTTATTGCATTTTACCTTCTCACCTTCCCTGATCTTTGAGTCAGAATGAATTCCTCCTTTCTAATCCCATGGCTTTTTACTTATCATAATACTTGCCACAGCCAGTCTTTAATAAGGGTTCTTTCTTTTTAAAGCTCTGTCCTTTTCCACTAAACTCTGATCTTTGTGAGGGCAGAAATCTTCTCTTGTTTGGTAGTAACTCTCCACCAACTGGGCTTCCCTTGTGGTTCAGCCGGTAAAGAATATGCCTGCAATGTAGGAGACCCGGGTTCCTTCCCTGGGCTGGGAAGATCCCCTGGAGGAGGGAATGCCAACCCACTTCAGTATTCTTACCTGAAAAATTCCATGGACAGAGGAACCTGGCAGGCTGCAGTCCAGGGTTCACAGAGTCAGACATGACTCAGCAACTAACACTAGCACCAACTCCTGTGGAGGTCCTCAATCAATATTTCATTGAATGATTTGAATTTTCTTCTCCACAGAAAAAGTATGGGCCTGTAAGGAGCCCCGAGTCATGGAGAGAACCAGTCTGATGCAAAGTAACAAGGACTAACATTTAAAATTATTTTCATCTTCTATTGAATTCAGAGTTACAATAGTTTACCAGTTTCAATTAGCAGAAAATGCAACTTTGCTTTTTTTTTTTTCCTCTTCAGATTATGTTCTTCATTACAAATCTCATGAGTTTTATACGTAGTTGCCAAAAATCTTCTTTTTGACAAATTGCACAGGATGCATTTTGGGATTGTGTGATAGAATTGATTGAATTTAGGCCAAGTTCTGTACCTTGATATCTCTCAAAACAAAAATACAGATGTAAGGCTACTCAAAAATGTATCCATTTGTTTTTATCCCAGCCCTCCAAATTTATTGTATTTAAGAATAATCAATTGGGTTCTTTTAAAATCAAATGCCAAGTAAATGATGCAAATAAAACAATTTTGTTTGCTGAGAAGTAATTGAAAATCTGCAACTAATTACAAATTGGCAAAAGCTCTGAACCCCAAATAGCTGAAACGTTTGCTGATGCATTGTTTACAGCTGGGTTCAAAACTGGCTTCCTTACACCAGCCATCCACAAGTTATTAATCAATACGTTGCCAAGTTCTATACCTCACCTTCAAAAAATGGTCATAAACATTTAATTTTCAATATGGGCTTCATAAATAAAGCTTTTAAAAACTAGCGGAGGAGGTATAATTGGTTAGAACACACAAAGCCTGTTCTTGAGTTAATGTGAGTTGGCTTTGGGTTTACACACCCTTGTTCTTCCTTGACTGTGCAAGAATTCTGCAACTCAGTTGAAATTAATATTCTGCCAGCCTGGTCACTGAGTCCCCTATAGCACTCCACTGATACATTACAAGACCTTTTTAATTGACGTTCTGGAGGAAAGCAACGTATTTATGGGCCACAGAGAAACAGGGATCAACTAATTTGAATTGCTATTTCTGCAAGCAGGTAAAGCTGAATTTACAAGTGACTGTATTCTGAGTGGTGGTTTAAATACACACACACACACACACACACACACACACACACACATTCTGATGCTTCCATATCTCAGACTCCATCTCCTACTGTTCTTTCTCTCTCACCTGGCCTACATTCACTCATGTGCCATCTCTGTCCTTGCTGCTCTGTTCTGGAATGTTTTTCATCTAAATAGTCACTTGGATGGCCCCTTCTTTTTTTTTTCCAGGTTTCAGGTTAGTGTCAGTCCTCAACAAGGATTTCCCCATCCACCTTACCTAGTATCTTGTACTTTGTTCTCTTCATTTATTTACTTGATTATTGTGAGTTGTCTCTATTAGATTGTAAGCTACGCAAAGACAGGCACCTTGTTTATCCAGTTTACTACTCTAACCTTGGTCCCTGGAATAGTGCCTCACACGTGATAAGTTCTCTGTAAGTATTGGGTGGATGGATGGATGGGTGGAGGGTTTAACCGAATGGATACATGGGTGGGTAGGTAGAAAGGTGGATGGCTAGATTAGAGGGGGAATGAAAGAATAGTTATGTTGGTTGGAACAAGCAGCAGAGTTAAGACAAATTGAATGCTAGGAAGGACATGACTCTAAAAACTTCATCAAAACCTCTTCTAAATTCCAAGCTTAGAAACTTCTTTCCAAGCTGGGGTACATGCAGAGGTTAGAGATGGTAAGAAAATACTACATAACATATTCTCTTCAACTTTCACAGGGGCTGTTCTATAGAAAAATCATTAGACCTATCTCTGTGGCCCCAAAAGCTTGATCCAGGATCTGTGGGTAGAGACTACCAAGAGTATATTGTGGATTAAAATGAGAGAGCTTTCTCACTGAGAGAGCTGCTCTGAATGGCAAATGAGTAGTAAGATGATGTTGGTGGAAGGATTGATACACACACAGTGTCTGACTGCTTAGTAAGGATGCTTATCACAGAGGCATTGGATGTGCTGTGGTTCTGGACAACTCGTCTGGGCTCTTATTTACTCTGAAGCTCTATGGTTCTATAATGGTCAAAGGGGAAGCCTGGTCCATGGTTGACAATTAATTTTTTTTTTTTCAGTGGGTTTTGTAATAAATTGATATGAATTAATTTTTAAAAGGAGAAATTCCAATGAGATTTGGATTTTTCATTTTGTCCCATAAGGAGATAACTTTAAAAATGATTTAAAAATGAACCAAAAGAAAATGTTCCCAGCAAAATAATAGGGCTGAATTCTGAAAGTCTGTTCAGCATCTTCCGTTCCCTGGGATGCCCAGGGACAAGGCATGCAGTATTTTCAGTACATTGGGACTGAGGAGCCTGCATTCTTAGGGGGCAGCAGGGGTGGCCTGTAAGGTCTTAATCCAGGTCTGTGATCTTGAGGCAAATCCTCCATGTGTGAAGCGCAGGGGTGCCTCCAAAATAGAACAAGAGCGCTCCATCCATGTGAAGATGACTGTGAAGGTCACTGAGACCTACAGTGATCTGGCAATTAAAGCTGCCTGTGGCTGCCTTACCTTTCAGGATATACTTCCAGAGATCAAAAAAGAATTTTTTTTTCTTTATAAATTGATGATTTTCTGTTGCTGAGTCATTCAATCTTGCAGTTCCTTTTGCTTTTCCTATTTATTGTTGATTCAATACTGAGCCGTAGCATTGTTGCCTTCTAGGGGGTGTAAGGGAGAGAGCCAAAGATGCAGGTCTGTGCCGTAGTGGGCAGATCTAGGCATGGCCATAAGCCCCCCTCCTGCAAGTCCGCAGACGTCCAGAGATGAAGAGGAATGTTCTGTCGGGTTAATGAAGTTTGGGTTCGTCACCACCATCCAGTTGCTTGCCTTGCCAATTCCTGGGCTGCATGGGATACTGAGAGTGGAGCAGGGGAGAGGAGTTTAGATTTCTCACTTGATTGCTAGCCAGGCTGATTCACTGTCTTACACCAGAGGCTCAGTCGGGCCATGTGTAAAATAGAGTGGTCAGTGGTGCAGCATCCGGGATGTTCTCAAGGTAGTGCTCACTCACCTTCTCTGGGGAGCTCTCCCAAGCCCTCAGGCAGAATAGTCATTCTTCCCTCCGGGCCTCCTCACTGTCCTCCGTCTCCCCTTCGTCAGTTTGTGATATAAATTATTCTGTGCCAGCTTGGCTCTCCTCTAAGGCCAAGAGATCTTTGAGAGCAGGCATTGTGTTTTCTTTTCTCTTTATATCTCCAGAGTGCAGTGCCCTTCCTGGCACATAACAGATCCTCAATGAATGCCTGATATATTGGGGGGCAAAAATGACTAGCTACCTGAAATATTAAAGGTATTCATATTTTGTGGGTGGAGAGTAATAAAGACATGCGAGGTTCAATGTGAAACTCATCTTGCCTCCCCAATGCAACCTGATGAAACAACGACAGTTTCTTCCTCTCTTGAGTCACCTGACCCTTAATGACTATTTTCTTACAAGGTTGTTGAGTTTACAAGATGATGGGACTGTGTTTACCTTGGACTTGGGGCTGTCCTCTATTAAGAAGCTTTCAGCAGAGCCTGGGCATCAAGTTATGGCATCACAGCCACAAAGCCAGTGGGGAAACCCTGAGGGTGGGGGTGGGGAACCCTCCTGGACAAGAAATTGCTTTGTTATCTGGTCTCTGAGTCTTATGGATTTGAGCTAGTGGACTTGAGCTGAGTGATTCCCCCAGTGAGGCCTCAACGTATCCCAAGACCTGGACATGCTCTGAACAGGCTCTGGACTCCCAGTGATCCACACAGCCCTTCAGGGTCAGGGGTCACAGTGCTGCCAGGCCAGCAGGACAGGTGGAATGTTGCACGGCTGCTCCTCTGGTTGCATTTCCCAACACCTCCCTATCCCACGATAATTGGTCGTTGGCATGCTATTTCCACCACCTTGTCATCTCAATGGCTTGTCTGGGGTCTCAGTGACTCTGAGTGTGGAGAGCCTGTCCCCAACCCTTTTTTCTCAGGACAAGTTCGACTTCACTTCCTCTGGCCTTATCAGACTCCTTGTTTCCAAAACTGTTACTCAGCTACTTGGGAAGTTGAACTCAATTTCTCCCTCCTGACATCCTCCCAGCTGAGAGTAACAAGAAAAGCAGTTGATTGCGGTGAGGTGTCCATCTTTTCCATTCTGTCCCATCTACCATGACTTACAGGGGTAACCCCGGGAAATTTTGTCAGCTGCATTTCATACTGCTTAGTGGTCATCTAACCATCCCTGCTCCGAGCCTAGCATAAAGAAACATACGGCCCCAGATTCTTCTATGCTACAGATATGGAACTTTCCCATGTTAAGAGAGCTAAAGATGAAATATGGTTTTCTGTACCTCTTTTCATTAACCATCAAAATAACAAGTGATGTCTTGTCTTTCAACAGAGACGCTCTTTTTACTCAGTTATTCAATGAAGAATGTGCCGTTGTCTTTGCTGTAGATTTTTATTTTATTTGTAAATTGTGCGTGCTGCGTGCTACGGAATACTGAGAAGCCATACACCCTGGCTTGTTAGCTGACACACAGTATGTGTGATTACAAATTGTTTGAATAACAGTGGACTATTGAACTGCCATCCAGATGTGTGTGGAGTTAACTGTGGGAATGTCCACAAAGGAGGATTATCTTTCTGGTTGCTGGGTCCAAGCTCCCTAGAAAGTGGAAACATAAGCGTGGAAGCTACTCACACAGAACATTAGCTACAAATGGCTCTTCAGAAGCAAAATTAATCACTTTTTAAAAATTACACATTGCAGTTAAGACTGAATTTGTTCTCTAAAAGTAAATCAGGCAAAGAAAGTGCCAAACAACAACAAAAGAAGTTGTGGCTTAGAAGGGCCTTTATGAGTGGTTTAGTCATTTTCTGTTTCTCCATATCTACAAAATTCGGAACATTGTAGTCCCAAAATAAACCATGACCACACCAAATCTCTGAGCTGACATCTTGTCTGCCTTGTCTGCGTTTCTGCACTTCCTTCCATCTCGTCTGCTGCAGAGGATGCCACATCATACAGTGGCTGACATTCGTAGTACTGACCAGGGGAAAACAAGACAGAAATCCCATGTGAACACTTCCTTTAAAACATCTAAACCACAGTGAGATACCACTTCACACACATAGGATGGCTCAAATAGGAAAGACAGTAACAAGTGTCGATGAAGATGTGGAGACATCAAAACACTTACCTACTGCTTACAAGAAATTAAAATGGCGTCGCCACTTTGTCAAACAGTTGGGCAGTTCCTTAAAATGTCCAACACGGAGCTGCCATATCACCCAGTGTTTCCACTCCTAGGTATATGTATCCAAGAGGAATGACGATACATGTTCACATAAAAACTTGTAAGTGAATGTTCAGAGCAGTATTGTTCAGAATAGCCCAACAGCAGAAACAACCCAATGTCCGTCAACTGATGAATGGACAAATAAAATGCAGTATATTATTTGGTCATAAAAAGGAATGAAATACTAATACAACCCAGATGAACCTTGAAAACATACTCAATGAAAGAAGCCAGACACAAAAGACTGTATTATATGAATCCATTTGTATGAGATGTCCAAAATAGGCAGATCTATAGAGACAGAAAGTAGATTAGTGGTTGCCTAGAGCTGGAGAGGTTGAAGAGAAATGGAGGGTGACTGCTAATGGGTATGGAGTTCATTTTTGGAGTGATGAAAATTTTCTAAAATTGATTGTGATGATGATTGTACAATGTGGTAAATATACTAAAGCATTGCTTTAAATGGATAAATTGCACAGTATATGAATTATACCTCAATTATGCTGTTTAAAACTGAAGGCAAAGTAAAGATAGTCTCAAGTAAAAAATTTTAAAGGTATTTCAAGGGAATTTTTTTTTTTAAGTGAATCATGCCTCAAATTAGGATGTCTTCAAAAACCACATATCTGGACTTTTTTGGCAGTATGAAAAGAAGAGGAAATGGTTTTAAATTTAGTAGCTTATGTCCTTTCTCCCCCCCTTGGAATGAAAGATCTGTTACTTGTTCAGCAGTGTCCATGCTTTCTATCTCCACTTGGAATCTGCAGCAGTAAGCTGGCACCCAGCCATCAAATACCTAGATCTAGCTTTGTGTGATAAAACTCCCTTTAGCAGTGCATATTGAAATATATCATTCTGAACCTATTTTAAATTCTGTGGCAAGCAAGTAAAAAAATTTTTCTTTAATCATGAAACATCATCCAAGTCAGGAGACAAAGGAACGAATAAGTCCTCTTTAGATTCTGTTCGCTCTCCACTTTCTATAGTTTAAAGAAAAATGTGGAATTTCCTGCAGAGTGATTAATAGGCCAGTGTGGTGACATACAGGAACTCTGAGCTTGACCTTGCAGGTAAAGGCTAACTGGTATGTTAAGTTGATTACACAATTTCCTCTAAATAAGTTGACAAGTGGTTTGCAGTTGCCTTGACTTTTGCCCTTATAAATGCACACTTATAAATGACTTGCTTTTTCAGCTAAAGCAATCCTTATTTTAGATGTGACATGTGTTAAGTAAACACCATGATAGGGAACCCCAGCTTCCTAGCCTTTACAGCCAGGTCAGATTAGCAGAGTTGCTAGGGGACATGAGTTGGGGCAGCCTGAAACTTGGCTTTGAGATATGATTGTATCCATAGGGCATGAGAAACCCAGAACTAGTTTCCTCCTTCTAATATGCTGAAATAGACTGGTGGATTTGATAAGATGATTCCACATATGGCTTGAAATATTCCAGGAGTAGAGGCTGCTAAATGGTTTGCAGTAAATGACAGTAGGTTTATCTCTAGTGTTTTGTACAGGTCTCCTTTCAGGATCTCAAGTCTGTAAGAAAATACAGCCTCTGGTGTTTTGTCAAAAATGTCATGGAGAAAAGGTTTCTGGTCAGCATTTCTGTTCTATGATCATTTTCACAGGAAGAAAATGTGGTCTTTGTATAGTAAGAGTATTTAATTTATTGAGATATTTTTATTTACAGATATACTACTTCTTTCTACTTAAAGGGAAAGTTACAAAAAGCTACTATAAGAGAACAGGAAATGTTGCTTCAGATGAGAAATCAAAATGCTGCTTAGGAAAATAATTGGTTATTTGTAGATTTATAAGTCAAGCACCTTCATTGAACTTAATATATCCTGATTTGATAAGCGAAAAGAGCTTTGCTAACATTGTTGATTTAGCTGGAATCTATTTGTGTGCGTGTGTGTGTGTGTATGTGTGTGTGTGTCTTCCTGAATGAGTTAAACATTTGGAAAATGAATTGATTTTTATTTGAATATACAAAGATAATACCATTTAAGCTTTCCAGGTCTAGAATATGACAAGCCTTGAGCTCATCTGGAAAACAGAACATTATTAGGACTCAGAGGTTAAATTTACCATCCCACCATTAAATCCATGAATGTTCCTCTAAAACAATGTGCAGACCCATTATAAATCATCTTGCCTCACATTAACTCTTACATAAGATGAAACTCTCCAGCCTGAAAATGTTTACTACTTGCCACAAATGACTAGCTTAGAAATCTTTTTATTTCATTATTTCATCCAGTCATCCATAAGTATTTGTAAAAAGGATTGCCATCCACCTTCCAGCTGGCTATGTGCTTGTGCAAAGGACTGGGGCCAATCTGACCTGCACGTGGCTTCTCCTTGAAAGCTGTCAATACTCAGTAACCATGAGCTATTAATAATAGCATCCTCAGTCCTTGTTTCTAAGCCCTGTCACTTCCGCCTAAGCTGGCCAGCGCCCTGTTGATGTACCCATGAGGCACGATGAGGTTTTCCACACTCAGCCCTCTCTGCTTGTGGAAAGTTAGGATCTCCTGAGGTTTGGCTTTCAACCCTGCATGGCAAATGCAAGAGTCATGAATTTCCCACCACAGAGGACGAGTCAAAGAAGTTTCTGCTCCGTCTCAGTTTTATCTCTCAGGAGAGTATCCTTTAGGAACTTCCCTGGCGATCCAGTGGTTGGAATTTTGACTCCCAACGCAGGAGGTACAGGTTTGATCCCTGGTCAGGGAGCTACGATCCCACAAAACTTTTCTTAAGTCTTGGTCAAAAAGCCAAAACTTAATAAAAAAAGCAGAAGAATATTATAACAAATTCAATAATGATTTTAAAAATAGTCCATATCAAAAAAAAAAAAAAAAAAAAAAGAGTATCCTTTAAAAATAAAGGATAAAGGATAAATACTTCTGTTAAATACATTTTAAAATATCTCAAATTTTATTTCAAATATTTCATAAACAACAAAATAAGACATACTAAATGCTCACCCCTCATAATAAATGAGCATCCTTGTTCCCAGCACAAGCTTAAGAATTAGTATTTAACAAATACAGATGAAGCCCCTGTTCTACCTCAGAAGTTTATAAGACCAAGTATGCAGTGCCTTGAAGAAGCCCAGTCAATAATATTGGGAGCTGTCCTGTGATAGCAAGAGAGAGAACATGCTTCTGGAAGTAAAAAATAATGCACTTTTCTCTTGTTGGTTTGAATTTTTTATATTCCAAATACTTAAACCATAAGAAATTGTCAATATTCCATTATTTTCAAACCTCAAAGGTGACAGTTTTATATGGTTAGCCTTAGAGCAGAGAGACAGATATCCATTGCACATTACAAGAAGAAACCAAAATCCAGGTCACATCTTCTCTTGGCCTAGATCATTAGCTCGGACCCAGAATTGGCTTCCTTGCTTTTATTCTCACATGTACATGCTCAGTCACTTCAGTCGATGATTTGTGACCCCATGGACTATAGCCTGCCAGGCTCCTGTCCATGGGGTTCTCCAGGCAAGAAGAGTGGAGTGGGTTGCCATGCCCTCCTCCAGGGAATTTTCCCAACCCAGCGATCGAACCCACACCTCCTGTGTCTCCTACATTACGGGTGGATTCTTTTCTGCTGAGCCACCAGGGAAGCCCATCCCTTCCAATTCAACTTCCATGTTCTTGCCACAAGCGTATGTATATCACATTAAGAATCAAGACAGGAAAGCTGTCTTGATTATTTACATAGTGGAATTCTTACTACAAGCCAGCTACCTTGCAGAGGCTGCACTTTACATTACTCATCTCATTTTAGCCTCACAGGAAACTTTGAGACCTCCAGAGGCTGACCCAAGTTTTGTGGGATCCAAGTTTTGGGATACCCTGATGAGAGGAAATTAAATTCAAAATGAATTATGAAAGTTAATATCTGTTTAGGTTAAGAAAAAGTACAACAAAATTTGAGAGGCAAGTAAATACTTCAGATACCACAAAGCCCAGAAAAATCACATAGTTTTATTAATTAACCACTTGACATCCATTTATGATACTTTATTCCCCTACATTTTTGACTGCATATTCTTTCATCTAGCAAGTCTTTCATAATATCATTTTCTATGGAGAAAATGCTTAGTCTTTCCTCTAAAATGGTTGAGCAAGCTTTTTTTAAAAATCATGGAGAGTACTTTTATAACTTCTTTTTGCTTCATAGTTCAATATTAGTAATATCCTGTTAAGTTTTAAAAGAAAGTGGAAATGAAAACAGTTGCTCAGTCATGTCCAATTCTTTGCAACCCCATGGACTGTAGCTTACCAGGCTCCTCCGTCCATGGCATTTTCCAGGCAAGAGTACTGGGGTGGGTTGCCATTTCCTTCTCCAGGGGAATCTTCCTGACCCAGAGATCAAACCCAGGTCTCCCACATTACAGGCAAACACTTTACCCTCTGAGCCACCAGGGAAGCCCAAAGACAGTGAAAGTGAAAGCATTAATTGCTCAGTCACGTCCAACTCTTTGCAATCACATGGACTGTAGCTTACCAGACTCCTCTCTCCATGGAATTCTCCAGGCAAGAATACTAAAGTGGGTTCCCTTCTCCAGGGGATTTTCCCGACCCAAGGATCGAACCCAGGTCTCCTGTATTGCAGGCAGATTTTTTACCAGCTGACCCCCCAGGGAAGCCCCAAGATCATCATCAAATGGAAACACTTGTCATTTTTTCCCCAGATATGAAACAGTGAGATTTGGAATATTTCCAACAGACTTTGCTTCTGACTCCACACAATTCTTTCTCAACCTCCCATAGACCTCTGGTGCTGGGTGCTCTAAGGCATGTTTGTATCACAGGATGACCTCTGGCCCTGCTCCTTTATGTCCCAATGTTAGATGAACTGGCTATTTCCAGCCCCAAAGAGCTAGCAATAACTTACCCAAACATGGCAGTGACTGTTTAACATGTTAGCATATTCCACTACATCCAAAGTAAATTACCCCTAACTCAACTTTTTCCCATGGCCAATGGTAGAGCAAACCAGTCACTCCTAAAGGAAATCAACCCTGAATATGCATTGGAAGGAGTGATGTTGAAGCTGAAGTTTCAATACTTTGGCCACCTGATGCGAAGAGCCAAATCATTGTAAAAGACTCTGATGCTGGGAAAGATTGAAGGCAAAAAGAAAAGGGGGCGGCAGAGGATGAGATGGTTGGATGGCATCACTGACTCAATAGACATGAATTTGAGCAAACTCCAGGAGATTGTGAAGGATCAGGAAGTCTGGCGTGCTGCGGTCTATGGGATCACAAAGAGTCGAACATGACTGAGCTACTGAACAATAACAAAATGCTCTCCAACACAAGGAAGGTCAGAGTAGAAAGAGACAGCAGTCCTAATGGATTGCAGTTAATATGTCTTATGTTTACAAGTTGTATAAGATACTTGACCAAGTGAACATATTTCTAGGGCCTCTCCCAGGGCCTTGGAAGGAGCCCAAACAAGTGAGGGACTGACCCTGAAAGCTAGAAGGGAGCTGAGAAGTTGCATTCACTTCTGGAAAGTTGCTCGAGGTCACTGGGGTAGCAAGTGACAGAGCTAGGATTTGAACCTAGTCTGTGGAGTCTAAGCTGTTATCTACTAAATTATGTTCACTCACATTTTTTTCACATAACCTTTCCCTTCCTTTCACACTGCATCTTAGCACCCAGCATTTCACCATTGGTCAACATCTGCTACACCAAAGCATGGACATTCGAATCTCAAAACAGGTTTGCTATATTCCTGCACACCCCCGGGCCAACTTCCTTTAAGACTCTGGAATTCAACCGCTGTTTGAAACAAATTTTATCACGACATAGGACTTCCAATAACTCCGTATTAAAATTCACCGCCTTTCCTCCACCCACATTCTGAAATTCATGTTGCTGCTCATCCAGCTTAGGGAGATTTCTCGGGCTGCCCCAGGGTTGATAAATATAGTCTAGTCCTCTGACATTTATTCTGGTGTCCCTAAGAGCCATGTTTCAGAAGTGGTGGGACAGTCTTCATTAGAAGGGGGACAGCCAGCAGGGGCCCTGCTCTCAATGGCCTGGCACCTGCAGAAGAAAGGGTTTTCCTGATAAACCTTCCAATATCTGGACCCGCAGTTGTGCACATGGGCGGAACTCTCTCTCACAGAACAAGTGTGTTTGCCAAATCAGGGACTGAAGTATCTTGCAAGTCCACTTGTTTCAGAAGAAAGACAGGATAAGGGAAGTGGCAGAAGCAGTGATAGGGAAGGAGTTTTTCACACTAACAAGTGTGAGCTGATAAGCCCGACCTGTAAGGCAAATGTTGAGGGGTCCTGAGTACACTTCTCAGGCCAAAATTAGCTGAGCAAATTTGATTTGGCTTTTCCATTTTATAGTGGGAAAAAAATTCCAAAGAAGAAAGAAAACTCAGAGTGTATTGCTGTCACCAATGACAGATTTGACTGCTTATCTGCTAGATTTTTTCCTACTAAAGAAGTCAATGAAGTCACTGTCTAATATGTCTGAATTGTAGGGTGACATGGCAAAAAAATATGGTAATAATAATATGTGAGTCCTTACTACGTTCCCAGTCCCTGGGCTGAGTGTGTTTACATTGCTTATTTCATTTGATCCTCACAAGAACCCTCTGAGGCTGTTTCAAATTACAGATGAAGAAAATGAGGCTTAGAGAGATTTAATAATTTACCCAACTCAGCCACACAGCCAGCAGGCAGTGGAGGCCAGATCTGAACCAAAGCAGCCAGTCTTGGGTCCCTGCACACTTACCCTCTCTCATACACGGAGGGTCCATTTATATCCTGTTCTTGTCCCCCTGCTCTGGGATCACACTCCCTTTCTGAACAGTTCCCATAATGTGAGAAATTGTCTGAATGTTACGCGAAACATGTATAAAGCAAACAAGTATTATTTTTATTATCTGCCGCAAGTACCTCTATTAGCTTTTTTTTTTTTCCTCTTATGGTGACTGGAAGAAAATGTAAGATTGGTAACAGGGCAAAGTAAACATTTACTGAGAAGCCCCCTGTCAATCCAGGAGACATAGGAGACGCAGGTTTGATCCCTGAGTCGGGAAGATCCCCTGGAGGAGGGCATGGCAACCCACTCCGCTATTCTTGCCTGGAGAGGACAAGGAGCCTGGTGGGCTACAGTCCATAGGGTCGCACAGAGTCAGACACAGCCTGATAAGACTTAGCGTGCACGCGTGAATGGCTTGATATTATGCTTAGTTCTCCTCCACCCTTGCTTGGAGGCCCAGCCTGTGTAAAAGGAAGCCCCCAGCAAGGCTTAAGGAGAGTGTGGCTGCATTCTTCTGGCAAATTCAGGTTCCTGTGACGTGTCTAAGGTCACGGTGTTGCTCCTTGGGGGCTGAACTGGGTTCCCTGTGTCTTACCCATCTGTACCTAAAAACTCTACCGGGCAGTTTTTGAAAAGTTCTCCGGAGGGGCAGTCATGTTCTCCTGGTCCAGGCGTAGAGTACAGTGTCGAGTCAATGCCAGACCAAGGGTCCCTGGGGAAGCACCAGCCCAGGCCTTGTGGTCACGTTGGAGAGGAAGTGATGAGTCAAGGCCGAGATGATGAGAGGGACCCTCAGGAGAGTGTGTGCCCCAAGGCACTCATCTCACAGGAGGACCAAGGCCCAGGGGAAGGAAGTGACCCCCGCTGGTCACGGTGGAACCAGCACCAGGCTTCCTGTTGAAGACACTCCTTCCACCGTAGGCTGCCGACGTGCTCAGCCCAGGGCAGCACCTCCCGAGTTCGCAGGGACGTCCTGAATACTTCGTGGCAGTTTTGCCATCCAGCGATGCCTGCTGAGGTTCCGTTTCAGAATTATTATGCTGAGGAGACCGACTTCTAGGAGAGGCTCTGCCCTTTTTTCTCAGATGGTTAGATTCTCCGTCTATAGCAATAAAAGAGCTACTTAAATAAACTCTTGTTTTATTCCTGCAGTTGGTGACTCATCTACAGTAATGTGTGTTATCATATTACCTGAGCCAGTCGCATTTTCTCCAGACTCATATTCCTCAACAGAGATGCAGGGAGATTGCCTGACCAGTCCATTATTGCTTGTTCCAAAAGCAGGAAGGGCCCTGACCATACACACGTACAAGTATTACACACAGATGACACTTCCTTTTCTCTGTGAGGAGCCTTATTTAACCAAATATACTTGAAAGAGTTGGAGAAAGTCAAACTGTTGCTCACATTGATCTAGCTTTGCCAATAGACTATTTTGGAAGGAAACAGTTATACCTTGTACACTTTATTCTTCTCCAAACCTTGAGTTCATTCAAATTATGGAAACATCCCCTGCAGAGCCCAGTTAGCAAAGCCAGTCTTCACCGTCCAACAAAACAACCCAAGTGGACTGGTTTTCTGATAGAACAAGTCTGACTTCATTGTTTCCATTTAAACGGATGTGTTAGTACACGTCCCTGGGACAAGCCTGTCACTCTGAACTCTACTTCTAAAGTAGGTGGGAAGTTTAGCAGGGAAGTGGATGTACAGAGCAGAGAGCCTCAAGCCTCTCCGTGAATTTGATACAAGGTGGGAAGGCATGAGGCACTGCTACCCTCACTACATTCTACTGACACTCTATCCGCACAAGACTCTCAGGGAAGCTGGATTCTTGAAAAATAACTTAGGAGATGGAAGAGGTGAAGCCACTATACTTTCAGTGAACAAAAACTCTCAAAAGTCGCACCACTCCACTGTACAATATGTCTGAATTCAGACCATCCTAATACCCTCTGAGCACCGGTCATCACCCTTAACATCATTCCTTAACAGGAATATATATATGTAAAGCAGGAAGAAACTCAGAGCTCCAGCTTGGACCTATGGTCCTTGATTGAAGGAGCAGCTACTCACAACAGTCACTCATACTGTCTCTGGTCTCTTTACTTGGCACTGTAGAGGTTTCTACACCCTAGATAAAGCAACTCGGTGAGATAGGGAAAGAAGGAATTGAGGAAACAACAGTGGTGAAAGAATGCTAGAATGACGGTTGGGTCACAGGCATAGTCTTAGAAGATTGGCCCCAACAAATAAGACATATGGAAGTTGGGGACCTGGAATTTGCTGCTTTCAAATTTGCATGCATACATGCTCAGTCGCTTCCGTCATGTACAAGTCTTTGTGACCCCATGGACTGTATGTAGCCTGCTAGGGTCCTCTGTCCATGGGATTCTCCAGGCAAGAATGCGGGAGTGGGTTGCCATTTCCTACTCCAGGGGATCTTCCCAACCCAGGGACCGAGCCCATATCACTTACGTCTCCTGCATTGGTAGTCTGTTTCTTTACCACTAACACCACCTGGGAAGCCCAAATTTATGTATACTGCAATGTAAAGATTTTAAAGATATTAACAAAGCGCCTTGTATCAGGATGTCCATTGCAACGTTGAAATAGAAATTTAGAAGCAGCATAGATTCATCAGTGGGGGGAGGGTCAATACAACAGAATACAGTAATTAAATTGCATAAATGAATCACACACACACATGCTCACATATGCATCCATGAACTATTATGTTGAGTCAAAAGATGATTTTCAAAGTGCTGCTTAGAGAGTATTATGTTAAGAAAATAGCGCACTGGTTTATAGATACATAAATATGTGGTAAAAGAATGAAAACATGGACTGAAACGTGAACTACTGGGGGAAGGTGCATCAACTTTGTAACATGTTATCTTTTCAAAAGAGCAGCTCAGCGCTCCATGCTGTTTAAATTGATTATTGTATTTCCAGAGGAAACAAAGAGACTGATTTTTAAATATGTATCCTGTGCATCAGTTCAGTGGGAAAAGGGGCTTGAGAGTTTCAACTTAGGCTTTTGTGGGAGAACAAAGGAAGTGAGGTGACCTTTCACCTCCACCACTCCAGCAGCCCCAAATACAGGTTTAAGAGAATTTCCATCTTGGAAGAGGCTGAGTCTGGTTAGACTGCTTATCCCAAAGTCATTCCTAATTTTTGTTTTTAATGAAATTTGACAAATAATGTATGTGCAAGAAGGCTCCTGTAGAATGGCCTTAATTTGAGTTTAGGAATGCATAATTTTATCAAGATCTCTGTAATTAGATATTGTGCAATAGAATATAAAGCAAATACTGCTCGTTCCATGGCAACAACGGCCTTTAGTACCTCACTATCTTTGAGATAACGAAGGTTTCCATACACACGCATCACATGGGATTTTTTAAATAGATATCCAAGAAGAAAATGAAAGTTTCCCAATTGGTTTTCCCCTAACTTTAAGGGCGAGTATATGAACGTGTGTTCTGTTCTCTTCTTTTTCTATTGTCTCCTAGATGTGAGTCATTCTCCCCCACTCCTTGACCCATCTGAACTGGAAACGTGGGTGCTGCAGATTTCATAGCCCTATAGAATAATGTCAGTGCTTCATCTAGTGTTTGGGGTAAAGTGCTTATCTTTGGAAAGGAGAGAAAAGAATTAAGATTGCAGTCACTCTCTTTGTGGATTGAGAAAGGGTTTCATGGGATGGTGGTCTGTGTTTTAGCAGAAAGAGTGCTGACAGGCCAGGGCTGGGACTACAGAGCAAACTTCTAGAAGGCAGGGAGTAACTTCTGTGACTCCAGCATCTAGCATTGCAGGCACACAGTAGGTACTCAATAATTAATTCCCTCCTGGTTAACTAACCATTCAGAGGGAAGACAGCAGTGTTGAATAATTACTAAGGAAAGCCCCCACAAGGTACACTTTTGCTTGTAAACTGGAGGTCAGATACCTGAGTGAGCAGGTAGGTCATATTAATATGTCAGGCGGGACAGGCTGAACATTATACAGTAGGAAGTGAAAGGCCTGGGGTGAACCAAGGTGTGCATGACTGATCTTAAAGCATTCAGATTTTTTCAAACATCAACTAAGCCAAACGAAACAGTCTAATTTGCATTTCTGCCTAGGCTTTGAGGAAAGCTAATTCTTTTAATAGCATAGGGATGTTTTCACTGATAGATAGCCAAGTCCCAAACAGGTTAAGAACAGTTTCCACCAAGTGCCAGGATTAAGCAGGTAACTATGCAAGGGTATTGCTCTTTCCTCAGTAGTAAGACTCTGTGTAAGATCTTCTCTGTGCATGGCAAGTTCTGAAAGCACCAGGCTCTCTTTTTCTTGCTTTGGAATCTGGTTGAAATCCACTTATAATGTTCACCAAGGTCAACTTAGAAAAAAAGAATACCCAGCAACATATCCTGTACCTTAAGAGGAAGGGTCTTTGGAAGGCAAGAGAAACAAGCCCATGCATGCGTGTCTGCTAGCACACGTGTGTGTGTTAGTCGTTCAGTTATGTCTGACTCTCTGTGACCCCATGGATCATAGCTTGCCAGGCTCCTCTGTCCATGGAATTCTCCAAGCAAGAGTACTGGAGTGGGTTTTCATTCCCTTCTCCAGGGGATCTTCCCAACCCAGGGATCAAACCCAGGTCTCCCTCTCTGCAGGCGGATTCTTTACCATCTGAGTCACCAGGGAAGCTAGCACATATGTGACCTTCACATCATCATTTTAAACACCAGCTGGTCAACAACTGCCTTCTGCCCAGCCTGCTGCTTCCCTGGAGTGATCTCCTAGAGTCTGATTAATCGTACCTCCCAATAAAGGCTGGTAGATTGTACATAAACATTTCTAGTACAGAGCCTCTTCGCCACAGGGTTTTCCCTTTAAGAACTACTAGCCCAAGTCCCTCCTGTTGGGACACATGACTTTAAGTATTTGTAGATGTTCTGCCCAAGATACACCTAGGCTCAATTCATTTCATTAGTTTCTTTGAATAGTGTGATTGGAATTATTAGAGTAAAGCTCTTTTCAATTTTAAAGGCATTAAGCAGTTTTATACGTGGCAGTGAGGTGTGCACCTTGAGAGTATACTGAGCACATCTCAAGAGAGATATTGCTATATAGTGAGGGGGCAGAGAAACACATGTTAATTACCCCTGTGAATTTTGTAAGTGTTTTGGAGAATCATAGAAATCAAACCATTCCTTGGATGTAGAGAGCAGTCTCTTCCCAGTGACTGAAGGGGCAGTTGGAGGTGTTCTCTTGTCTTCACATGATCCTGAGAGATAGCTAGGAACAGTTGTACAGCAAACGATTCAGACCCATTAGGCATCATGGCATAGCATTTGAAACATCATTTCAAGTTGTTCATTTCTTCTAAAATGTATGGTCTCATTAAGGCAGTTGTAGTCACTTTTGTAAATAGGATCAGCAAAAGAACTAAAATTGTCCATCTGTTCATTAAAACAAAGAACTGGATTAAGAGTCTGAGAGCCACCCCCCAAAGTGGTTTCCTAGAAACTATGCATTTTATTTTATTTTATATTTATTTATTTATTTGACTTTGTTGGGTCTCAGTTGCAGCATGTGGAATCTTTGATTTTTCACTGCAGTATGCAAACTCTTACTCGCGGCTTATGGGATCTAGTTCCCTAACCAGGGATGGAAGCCTGGACCCCTGTTTTGGGAATGCAGAGTCTTAGCCACTGAACCACCAGGGGAGTCCTGAGACTGTGTATTTTAGAATGATGCAAAAAGCAAAGCCACGGAACGGACAAATGTAATACCATGTACCTGCAAAGGTAGGGAGTTGATCTCTACCCTCATTGGTTAGACAGTCACTGAGGTATTTCAGTATTTGTAGGTGGCAGCTCGTGTTTCCTTTGCTCAGTGATTTTTCATAACAGTAGAGTAGGCAGAGGTCAGACTGCACTCTCTAATGGCTACCATATGCCTGGTCTTATCCTATCAGGTGCCAGGTACTCTCCTTAACTACAACTAAAGAACTCCTTTAACTCAGAATTCAGAGAAAAGGCAGGTCTCTTTTCAGTAGCAAAGAACCAAAGTTATAGTGTAGGAATGACTATGCATAGGTCACATAAAGAACTGGAAACAGGTATAGAGAAACCATAATATACAGTGATGAGGAGCTTGCAGGTGTTCCCAATTCCTCCTCTCACTGAGCTGTGGCGAAACCCATGTTCAGAAGCTCCCAGGGCTGAGCCCAGTCTGGCTCCAACCAGAGCCTCCTCTTTCATTGTCACACTGATTCCCTTTTGTCCTCTGATCCCTGCATCCCTTCCTGGTTTGTGCTATTTGAATTGCACTGTCAATTACTCTAAGACAGAGTTAATGTCCTAATTACAAAAGAGTCTCCACTTCTCCAGCCTCAGTTCCCGAAAGAATCACACCCAGATGTCACCCACTGCATTTCTGTTGCTCTAGCACTTTCTGACCTTTGTGCTCGTTTGAGAAAGCTCTGAAAATACTGAAAGTATCACTCTCCCTCAGTGGAAATATTCTTTGGGAAAATTCCCAGTAACACTGTATTTCTTTCCCTGCTATGGCAACCAGGGTTTATAAGGCCTGCTTGCTTTAGGTGAAGAACAGCTTTCAGACTAAATGTTTCCTTCACATAGTAAATCATGGATGGTTTTCTGCATCAAACTATCCAACTCCAGGTATCAGTCTGTTGGAGAGAAAGAACTGTGGTGCGGGTTGATGTCTGCTATTTACCTCCTTAAATTTCATGTCATGGGGGGTCTGGTGGTTTGGCAGTCTCTCCTTCAGGTCCAGGACAGGCTTAGTTTGGCCTTCATTTCACTTATGTGGACTTTCCTCTCCTACCGCCCCCCAACTCTTTTGTTTTGTTTTTTTGGTATGATACGGATTTCAGGTTTGTGAACTCTGAAACCATATTTTACAAATTGGTGAGACATGTGACATGAAAAAAAGATTTTTTTTTCTGATTTGTTTACATGTACTTTACAGAAAGTTTCTTAAAATGAAATCAGATTAGCTATATATTGGGGGGGGAATCAACTTTTAAAAACATAAGATTATATAATATAGACACTGCCTGAAGAAGATGCAGATATGAAGAGTTTCCCTCTAGCATACCCAGAGTGAAATGTATTATCAGCTTTTAGACTTACAACTTATTTTTGCAATAATAATAATAATAATTCCTTCCCTGAGCTTATGTATATGAAAGAAATAACCAAGAAGCTTCACTTTTCAAAATATATTGATAGGGCTTCCCTGGTGACCCAGTGGTTAAGAATCTTCCTTCCAATGCAGGGGACACAGGTTTGATCCTTGGTGAAGGATTTGATTCTTAGCAAATTACGACCCCACATGCCATGGGGCAACTAAGCCCGTGCACCACAACTTAGAAAAGCCCACGCACTGCAGGGAAGACCCCGGGCGGTATCCTATATAAAATATAATGATAATACAACCCTCAGTCCTATAACCAGAAAGAACCAGCATCTTCAAGCCACTTTTTTCCACTGTGGAAGGAGAATGGCTTAGATTTTTTTTTTTTTCCAGAGTTACTATTCCCAGGATGGTAGACAGTGTGCAAATCCTAGAAAGAGTTTATTTTGCTTAAAATGTGAGCATTTTCCCTCCAGATTAACTGTGCTGTTGAAGCCAAACCTGTAATTACTGTTATCTAATAGTTTTATAGTGTGCCATCCCCTATTTGCAAGGAATTTTTTCATTGCTTATTCAGAAATACAATTCAATGTTGAAAAGGAGCTCTTTTCCCTTGATATGGGAAAAGAGGCTATGCAAGGGCAAAAGCAGTCTTTTTGCTCCAGATCTGTGTTCTGTCTACCCAGAGTTGAAGTATGTTCCTACCCAGGAACAGAGTATGATCATTCTCTGTGAATTTATTACATGAAAAGAATTTGATTTTTTTTTAATGGGTGGGAACGCCCTATTTTCAGCTTATGTCCATGACCTCATGGGAATTGTAAAAGAGGGAGAAAACCCCCCCAGGAAAAAGCCCTGTAGGGGCTTTAAATTAAATCATCAGAGAATTAAATCATCAGAGAATTTTCATCCATCCTTTCCAGAGTCAAGTCTAAATCTGTAACAAGAAGTCTACACACAGCACAGGTGGGAATCTAGGAGCCAGGGAGAGGGGGGTACGTCTTCCTGGGACTTGATGTAGCCCCTGTTGTTATGTGGGGGCTTCCCAGGTGGCTCAGCAGTAAAGAATCTGCCTGCCAAGCAGGAGATTCAGGTTCAATCCCTGGGTCGGGAAGATCCCCTGGAGAAAGAAATGGCAACCCACTCCAGTATTCTTCCCTGGGAAATCTCTTGGACAGAGGAGCCTGGTGGGCTACAGTCCATGGGGGTCACAAAGAGTGGGACCCCACTTAACAACTAAACCATCACCACCACCTGTTGCTGTCTAAATGTGTAAGCTGGACCACCGGAGCAAATACGGTTGGCATTCTGTTTGGGCCACTGTGCTTCTGTGTAGATAAAGAAAACAGGGGGAAAGCTGAGCCAAAAGCAAGAAGGTAGACATTCCTTAGGAGGAGGCAACCAATGGGGGAAGGACTGTTTATTTCTCAGGAAGTTATGAAATCTCATCTGTAAAACACAGTCATATTTTTCTTATTACTTGATTTAACACTTGAGGAAGTTAGCCCAAGCCAGCTGTGACTCTCAGGCTGCCCTGCTCATTAAAATCCCCCTCCACCCCCTTGAATTCAGACCCCCTTTCACCATTACTGGGTGTCCCCTGGCCTGTTGTCCCTATGTTGACTCCATGTAATTCAAGAATGTGCCTGTGCAGTGCGCCCAAAAAGTTTCTTCTTAATGGTGTATTTTATACCTACAAAGTAAAAAATTCACTATAGAAATTTTGGGAAATTCTGAGAAGTATAAAATAAAAATACAAGGCACAGTAATTCTATTATCTGTACACTGTGCCATTGTTAACACATTAGCACTAAAAAACAAAAAAAAGAAATGTTTTTTTTAAGCATTCAAAGTGATCCTGAAGATAGCAGGTGTGGAGGTGTCCAGAACCTTCCCTTGAGGGCAAAGGTCGTATCTTCTCTGTCTCAGGACCCTGCTAGCTGGCCCAGCACCCAGCTTGCAGCTGTTTTTTCATAAGAAGACTCTAGCATGAGTCCAGGAAAGAAGTATGTCAGTGCTTTCTCTTAAGTAGCAACTATAAAATATATTTCTCAATTATGACCTTTTTCTGGAATTGTTTAGAAATGCCAAACACGTGTTCATAAATGATTTGGGGTGTAAGGGTTGATGAGAATGTGAGACATTTCTAGGGCTCTGCTCGGAAGATAAGTTTACTTAAATTTTTGTAACATTTCTTTGGCATGCAGGGCAGGAAGATACCTACTTGGGGCAGTGGACTCTCAATGGGTGAGCTGAGCCCAGGGCTGCTTGAGAAGGGACGGGCGGTGGTCTCCCCAGTCTGGGGCCTCTCCACCCACCTGCAGTATTTGATTCGAAGGAGGTGCAGTTTGAAGGGGGGTAGGGGAGGGGCCAGAATGGTTGGTATCCAGGTCTCATAACCCATCAGGGCCTGTACATGGACCATGTGTCCCTGCATGGAGCAGCGCCCATAAACAGATTACAGAACTGCCATTTGTTAATCCCAAAACAGTTTTCTGTCATTTAATTAGAAAATTCATCTTATTTTGCCTCCAGGCCTTGTAGCCTTATTGCATTTGCACATATTTCAAAATGTTTCAAGTACTGACCAGATAACATTAATGAATATATTAGATAGGCAAACGCTTTTAAGCAAAAAGTAATAAACATGCTTGTGTGTGTGTGTGTGTGTATATATGTATATATATATAAAATTGTTAATTCTGTCTGGAGCCAAACAGGTAATTTTCCCTTCAGCATTTTTTTTCAGTCAGCTAAGACAGGTTGGCCTAAGAGTGCAGTCAGCCTGTCTGCAGACTCGGGCTCGACTTGCATACCAGGGTCAGAGTTTTTTCAGAAACAGACAGCGAGATGATCTGATTGGCTCTGGTCCAAAACATGGTCACAAGGGCTTCTTTGATGAAAGGGTCCTTGGTAAGTCCTGTACCAAAAGCAGCCTGCCACCCTCCTTTCAAAGATATCTATTTAAAGTAATTCCAAGAAAAGGGGAAAAAAAAAAAAAACAGTGAGAAAAAGAAAGAGGGAAGGGGGAGAGAGAGAGCGAGGAGTTACCACAAGAATAATTATGCTCCCTGGCATAGAGAAAGGGGAAAAGTTATTACAAGTGAACTGCTGGATGTTGAAGTAGCTGGTTGGCAACTCTGCAAAAACATAAGGAATGTGCAATTAAACTCATTAAAACATCATCATTATGCTTATCAATCTTTTTCCAAAAGGGGTGGGGTGGAGCCATGTGTTAAGGCATGACTGCTTTTGCAGATAAAGATCCAAGACTACCTCGCTGCTTCTCTCAGCAAACAGAATCAGCTCTTCTGTTTCCCGAGGCACCTCCAGGTACATGCACGTGGCCGTGGTGGGTGCCCTCCAGGACAAGTATCTGGGAGACTGGCTCCTCTCGGCCAGCAGGCTTCCTTGTGATAGGATCCCCATCAGACAGGCAAGTCTTGATGAGCACCTGCTGTATGCCCAACACTGGTGGTCAGGGAAATTCAGAAATACTATACAGCATGTGAGCCCAGCCCTCCAGGCCCCACTAGCTTAGCTGGGGAGGTGAGACCGAAGTCATTCATTCATTAAGTAGAGAAGATATATTGAGAGGCAGCCCTGGGTGGGCACTCCACTGGGTACTGTGGGTGCCAGGATGACCAAGGTGGACACAGCCCCCATCCTCACCATCCAGCAGAGAGTCAGTCCGTCAGGCCCAAGTTCAGTGATGTAGAATTGCTACATGACCAGTGCTGGGAGGGGAAGGTCAAGGTTCAGTGGGAGGACAGGTGGGAGCAAATACTCTACACACAGCTTCCTCATTTTCCACGTTTAATGTTAAGCTCCTTGAGGAGCTCTTTTGTCTCTCTTTTGCAGTCACTTTTTCTCTTTCTTTGCTGCTATCATTTTGTAATGGCATTTTTAATATGAAAATAGTTTATAATGAAGATCACATACAGTGAAGTATAAAAAGAAAATTTTAAATTATCCATAATCTGAATACCCAGAGAGACCCTTCTGACCTTTAGATATATCCTCTTCCAATCTTTTGTTTCTATTTTTGCTTTTTTACAAAACCATAGAAATAGAATTATTTTTCCACTTGACATAATGTGAGCATTTTCCATATCATTGACCATGCTTCAAATCGCTGTTTTAGAATATCTGCACAATTTAACTGATATTATACTACTGGATGTTTTATTTGACTATGGTTCTTCACTGTTATACATAATACTGCCTTGAGCATCTTTGTATATAACAATTGTCATTTATTTCATATCCAAACAGTTATTTTCAAATAGTGTTTATACAGTAACCACCTGTAAAATCAAGGAAAGTTGTATAAAACAAAACAGAGTGTGTGGACCCCACACTGGAGCTGAGTAAATCTGGAAAACAGGTTATTCGCTGGGGATTAGCACAAGCAGGAAGGCTCATAGGGAAGGTGTGACTTGAACTAGGATGGTCTCTCTCTTTTTTTTTTAACAATTTTATTAATTTATTTATTTTTGGCTGTGTGCGTCTCTGTTGCTGCAGGGGTTTTTTCCTAGTTGTGATGAGTGGGAACTACACTCCAGTTATACTGTACATGGGCTTCTCATTCCAGTGGCTTCTCTTGTGACAGAGCACAGGCTCTAGATCACGTGGGCTTCAGTAGTTGTGTCTCCAGGACTCGAGAGCACTAGCCGTATAGTTGTGGCGCATGCGCTTAGTTGCCCCGCAGCATGTGGTATCCTCCCAGACCAGGAATCAAGCCTGTGTCCCTTGCCTTGGCAGGCGGATTCTTTACCACTGAGCCGCCGAAGTCGGATGGTCTCATTTTGAAAGCTTTATAATACTGTGGATTGTCTCAAAACCTTCATGTTGTACTTTCTTCTGAGCAACTGGAAGGAGCACCCCTTTTTCCCTTCCAGCTCAGTCCTGGAAGACTGGTCACCCATGTCTCCACTATATCTCTAGTTCCGGAGTCCACAAACATTTCTCTGCTTCAGAATCACCCCAGGGTGTGGGTTGGAAAGACCGATTCCTGGACCCCATCCCACACCTGCCAAATCAGAAGCTGTGAAGTGGGGTCCGGGAATCTGCATTTTTTAAATGCATACCAAGGAAATTCCAGTGCAAGGTGGTCAGTGACCCAGTGAGGCAGGAGGAAGTGCTGGCTGCGGCCGTGATGCTGGACGCAGTGGTCAAGGGGAGGGCTCCTGGCAGAAATGCATGGACTCAGCCCCTGGGCTTGCCTTCCCCACTTTGTGTCCTATGCCAATCTCCCCCTCTTCTGTAAAAGGAAGATAATGATAGGAGAGCCCTCCAAGAGTAGTTGTGGGGATGAAATGAAGTGCTTAAGACCCCAACTCAGAGCCAATATCCCAGGAACATTTTTGCTAGCTGTTATTTTTCATACGTGGGCTTTCCAGGTGACGCTAGTGGTGTAGAACCCGCCTCCCAATGCAGGAGACATAAGAGACATGGGTTCAATCCCTGAGTCAGGAAGATCCCCTGGAGGAGGGCATGGCAACCCACTCCAGTATTCTTGCCTGGAGAATCCCATGGACAGAGGATTCTGGCAGGCTCTGGGGTCCATGGGGTCACAAAGAATCGGATACAACTGAAACGACTTAGCACGCACACAAGCACATTTTTCATATATATCCTTTCCCTTTAAAACCTGAGCAGTCCATAGGCCTCCTGGCTTAGCCTTTAGTCTTTCTTGGCTGGAGCTGAGCTCACCAGTGAGACCTTGTTTCTAAGAGTGACCTCAGAGATCAGTGACCCTCCCGCAAGAGGCTCCTGCGGAAGCACTGTTGCCCACTCCACTTCCCTGGGCCTCCTGGCTATGGCAGGGGAACTGGGGCATCCGATTGGTAGAAATGCATCCTTGGTTGGAAGCCAAGTTAAGCTAAGGTGGGAGGGAAAGATAAGCCTAAGGAAATGCTGATGCAGAGAGGTGTGACTGGAGAAACACCAGCCCCCTTCAGGACTGGAGAGCCAGCTTGAACTTTAATTCCTGGTTTGATCAAGGTAGTGTAAAATGGACCCCAAAGG
Source organism: Muntiacus reevesi (assembly GCF_963930625.1). Lineage (NCBI taxonomy): Eukaryota > Metazoa > Chordata > Mammalia > Artiodactyla > Cervidae > Muntiacus > Muntiacus reevesi. The sequence continues at coordinate 155,058,148 of NC_089250.1, forward strand.
TCTTTAGATGGAAAACTAGGTTTTAGGTTTCACATATTAGCTGTAGTTAAAGCCAAATGTTCATTCCACTCAAATTGTGTGGGTGGATCACTTTCCTCCCACTGTTGAAGTATCGTGTTTTTAGCTGCTAATAAACTTAATAGAATCCATTTCTTATTTCCCCTAGTGTATTAAGTCCATTCACATGCACTGCTGAACCAACGCTTAGTGACACTGTGTTAGAAAGTATTTTTGTTGGAAACAGACAACGGACACAGTTCAGCTGCAAAACACGTCTCAAAAAGGCTTCTTTTCTCCAGTCTCAAGCTTGCAAAAAGTCATTTGAATTCAGGGATTCCTCCCAGTCAACCAGAACACCTACACAAAGTAGGAAAGAATTTTGTTTTATTGATTCAAGAAGCAGATTCAAAGAAACTGCCTGCTTCTCTACACCCACAGAAGCTCCCACCTGTCAATTTCCCACCCCTACCCCCAAATTCTCATTGCCACAAATAGCCCCAGGTTTTCTCACTGTCCCAACACTCCAAGGCCACCCAGAGCAGAAGAGTCAGGGCGCATTTCCAGGTCCAGGCAACCCCATCTCTTCTCAGTGAAAGATGCTCAGTCGTGTCCGACTCTCTGTAACCCCATGGACTTAGACAGTCCATGGAATTCTCCAGGCCAGAATTCTGAAGTGGGTAGCCTTTCCCTTCTCCAGGGGATCTTCCCAACTCAGGGATCGAACCCAGGTCTCCCGCATTGCAGGCAGATTCTTTACCAGCTGAATCACAAGGGAAGCCCAAGAGTGAGTAGCGTATCCCTCTTCCAGAGGATCTTCCCAACCCAGGAATCAAACCGGGGTCTCATGCACTGCAGGCGTATTTTTTGCCAGCTGAGTTATGAGGGAAGCACTCTCTTCTCAGAGTGCTTGGTGATTGAAGGTGAGTTCTGTAACCTAACAAAACAGAGAAATGGACGTGGAGAGCAGTGTAGGGAATACTAGAGTCTTCTAAGCCTGGATTGAAAAGAAACAAATAAAAAAGGGAGATCATGAAGCTATAGATATAGACAAGGAAAATACGCAGAAGTTCTCAGGGAGACATGGAATTCAAGGAGGTAGACATAGACATTTGATAATTTCAATCATTCTATCCTAAAATTTCAAAACGTGATATCTAGATGACCAGGATGCTTTATGTTTGTGGCATGTTGGTTATCAGTAAGTGTGTGCTGGGACACGGATCGAGATGAGATTTTAAGAAAATACATAAAGTTGGGAACAATCCAGATGTTTGTCAGTCCATGATATTGATTAAGTTCCCATTTGATTTAAGAATGCAAATGTAGGACACAACACCGTCCCTTGTCAGGCCTGCTCTGTTTTGGTAACTGGTAAACCCACATCCTGAATCGGGCTTTCCTGGTGGCTCAGGCGGTAAAGAGTCCACCTGCAGTGAAGGAGACCCAGGTTCAATCCCTGGGTCAGGAAGATCCCCTGGAGAAGGAAAGAGCAACCCACTGCAGTGCTCTTGCCTGGAGAGTAACGTGAACAGAGGAGCCAGGTGGGCTACAGTTAACGGGGTCACAAAGAGTCACTTGACTTAGTGACTAAACAACAACAAAAACCCATTTCACTTGTGAGCATAAATTTTCCTCGTACCCAGGTTTATGTATACCAGGACTGTAAGTCTTGAGGGATCTGCTGCTTTTTTTACTAAGTGACTGTGAGATCTTTGCTCTGCTAGAAAATTATAATGCCACACCCATGTTTGCTGAAGTGATCACCCTTGATTGTGTGGGGCTTCTCTCCTGGTATAATCAGCATGGCCCTCTTAAACAGAGCTGTCTTAAAAACCCAGATCTACCAATAAGATCTGTTTTAATTTTGGTCTAACAGCTTTCGGATTACTCCTCAAGACTATATTGTCAGGCTTTTGTACAAACAAGGAGCTTACACAAAACTTCCATTATAGTGGTGGCTTGAGGGTGAAGGGGGGCAGCCTTGTTTGGTTGATTGAGTTATGATTGTGTAGGGAACAAATAAAGGCTTTCTTTCCTTAAACATAACGGTTATGTCTTACTCTCCCTAATAATGCCACATATTCTTTGGAAAAATATTTACACAGCCTGACATTATTCTTAATGTCAGTGCAATGTGTTAACCTCTAAGTTGAAATCCAGTTTTAATCCTATAAGCTAGAAAAATAAGTTCGATTCTGCACAATTGAGTTTTGAAACTGTTGATTCTGTTGCTGTATTTATTACCATTGATGGTTGGTTGGTCTCTCCCTTCTCCCTCCCCCTTTTTCTCTCCTCCTCCCCCGCCTCATCCCTTCTCCCTCCTTCCTCTTCATCCTTCATCTTTCCTCTCTTTCTCTGCATATGTATATATGAATTAAATTGATTACATATATTCATGTATATAGTTCTCTACAAGTGTGTATCTACACATGTAACGATTTCATTCATGCTACAAGGAACTATCTTACTTCCTTCTCTGGGAATCTACTCTCTGTGATCTCAATAAACCCTTTTACAAAGAACTGATTTACTGTAGGCCTGGACGGTATTTATACTTTTTCCTGCCTTCCTCCCCAAAGAAGTTAAATGGCTTTTCTTTGACAGTTGTTACCCTAGGTGCATCACAGTTTTACTGACCAGATTTTATTTAAAGTCTCTTATAAAGAAAAAGGGTTGAAAAGTTTGGGTGCTGGGTAGGTTATGTGATTTCAGCTGAGGGGTAGCCCACCCCGGCTAGTGTGGATCCGGCAGGGCTCATTTCACATGGCTTTAAGGGCTGCAGGCACGTTCTCTGTAGTTACGCTCACAAGGGCGGTAGAACCTAGCATGCCACAGTCAGTGATCCGGATGCAATCCAGCTGCAAGGTGTAATGGCAGTGGCCAAAAAAGAACCAAAAAGTGAAATCAGAGATGAAGTTAGACAAAGCTAGGCTGAGAACTTTTTTTTTTTTTTTCTCGGAAACAGAAAGCAGATAGTGATCCAGAAACAGGAAGCAAAAAGATTCCTACAAATTGGGATAGGAGCCATAGTGAAAGCTTTTAAAAGTGAGTTTGCAATGACTTTGGCTCTGGATCAGGCACTGAGCACTGTTTGTCTTCTCTAAATCCATCTTTAAACATAGTTCTGCGACTGTATTTGGGCAGGAGATTTGAACTGGGATATTATAACTTCCACAGACTAATTTTAATCAGCTAATTTGGCATTTTGAAAGCACTTCAGGTCATTGTAATTATGCAAAGAATATGCAGTCATTAGCGCTCAATATACCAATTTCTCATTAATATCTACCTGGAATCAAGCTGATGAATACAAGGCTATCATTGCCGGAAAATGAACATTTTCACCTAACAGCGTGGCTGCTTTTCTCTCCCGGCTGCTCTCAGGATTGACGTGAGTGCTGGGCCTGGGGAGCAGGGCCATTTAGAGTTCAGAATCAGGTCTCACACACATAAAGTGGATCGAGATATTTAAATGTTACTGATCCAGCTTATCACAGCCAAACAATCTAGGGGCAGGCTAGTTTTAAAAAATTTTTTTAAAAAGAGTCACAGCTGGAGGGCGTTGTTCATAACCTCCCACCCTTGGGCACCTCAAACTCAGACCCAGAAGCCCCTGCCAGTTGGCACCAGACTCAGAAACCCATTCATGGTGCCACTTTGGTTACTAGAGGGTGAAGGACTAAGCTTGTGACCTCCTGATAGACTTTAAATGTACTACTGGCCTTTGCTACAAGCCTCGTGTCAGAGCATGATTTTATACACCCCACCTGCACTCAAGTGATGCGGTCGAATTGAGTTCTTGCTTCTTTCCACCTGTTTGTATTGATACTAAGAGCATGTTGCCCTGATTTGTACCTAAGAAGTGAATTGAATGGCCTGCTGGCAGGTGGGATACTGCTTCAGTGAGTTATGGCACTTCAGAGCCCTGTGACTGGGAATTTTGTGCCTTATGTTGATATAAATTGTCTTTGTTTAGAAACTATCTTATGCTTAAAGCTCATCTCAATTTCAGCTCTCAGGCGTTGTTTCATAAAAATATGCCACAAGGTCATTACGTTTCTTTTAACCTCTAGGCTGATGCTTTTACTCTCAAAGCGTGTATGCGTCCTAAATCGCTTCAGTCGTGTCCGACTCTTTGTGACCCTATGGACTGTAGTCCTCCAAGCTCTTCTGTCCATGGGTTTCTCCAGGCAAGAATACTGGAGTGGGTTGCCATGACTTCCTGCAGGCGATCTTCCCCGCCCAGGAATCGAACCTGTGTCTCCTCCGTCCCCTGCATTGGCAGATGGGTTCTTTACCACTGGTGCCACCTGGTAAGCCCTTTACCCTCAATACCTCCTGCCATATTACCCCAAGAACATGTAATGAACTAGATGCCAATCAGATGCCTGTGCAATGGTCTTGACGCTCCCCTCAATGGTTTGTTCTTCTGACACACCGTAGCACCCTTTCTGGGAAACAACATGCTAAGAATGTGTATGTTTCCAGGGAGAGATGAAGGGAAAGATGGAAGGAAAGTTGTTTTTGTTTTTTTTTTTTAAAGCTGCAGTTATACCTGTGAATAACCATGTCTGCAGCATCCCTGGGAGTTATTGAATCGTTCCCAGTAGACCAAGGCCCAACCTGCAGCACTGGGGATACGCATGGCACCCTCAGGAATTCTTAGTTAAGGTTAGAGATTTTTCTCTTCTGTGCCAGAAATTCTTGGATGCAGTTTGCATGCATGCTATCAGTCACCAGCTACTTAATCCCAATCAGTGCCTGTAGAACTTGACGTGTCGGTCATTGTAGCCAGCTGCAGGCAATTCTTGATTGTCTGTGGGAATGGAGAAAACTTGAGGCATGGTTGATCCAAAATGGTGAATAATGCAAAAGAATCCTATTTTGAGAATTATCTTTTGTTGGTTTTGTTTTTATAAAACTGTTTTACCTTCCCAGCTATACTTTGCTTAAGCTAAACTTGGTGTTTAAAATGTCATATTCTAAGTTTTTATATTACATGGAGTAATGTATTAGAAAAGGTTAGAAAATTATAGGAGGCTTAAAAATCACACCATGAGTAACCTTTTGCCAAATATATGTCTTGACGATCTTCTCCTGCTACAAACACATATAAATAATTTTTATTTAAGTTGAACTTTTTTCACTTTACTGCAGATGGTGATCATTGTTCTGTATCGTTAACTCATCAGCATCACCATGTTTATGGGTTGTATGGTACTTGGTGTTATGAATGTACCGCAGTTTGTTTATACACATGCCCATTGATGAATTTTTGCATTATTTTGAAATTACAGTTACTAACAGCGTTCGTATGTATTGTTATTGCTGTTTAGTTGCTAAGTCATGTTTGACTCTCTACGGCCACATGGATTGTAGCTCTTCCATCCATGGGAATTCCCAGGCAAGAATACTAGAGTGGGTTGCCATCTCCTTCTCCAGGGGATCTTCCTGACCCAGGGACTGAACCTACATCTCCTGCATTGGCATGCAGATGCTTTACCACTGAGCCACTAGGGAAGCCAATGTATATGATATTAATGTATTTAATATTTGAGGGTGTTCACTCCCATTGTTCCAGCATAATCCACACTGTTGATTTATGCCTCCCTGTCTTCAGGACTAGGACAACACGTTAGAATAGTTTCTCTCTTGTGCTTTTAATCTGGCAGCTTTTACTTTGTACTCAGCACTGAGGAGGCATTTATTTTCTGTTAGGAATCGAGTGTGCAGTGAGGGTTTGCCACCCTCAAATTAAAGTTTGTCAAAGTGAGGACTTGGGGAGGCAGGATAGCCCAATGGTCAAGAGTAGGAACTCTGTGCCCAGACCATCTGGATTCAAATCCCCAGCTTGTTTAAGGGTATTCAACTCAGGAGGCCTGCCTGCCTCCCTGCCTTTCTTCCTGCCTTCTTTCCTTTGTTTCTCTGTACCGTCCCAATTTTCTTAGTTACAATGAAAAAATAATAATTTTAAAAAAAATTGAAGATGAATGGAACATTTAACCAGCTTATTTTAAACCCTAACTCCATATAAGATGTGGTGAGATAGTGTAAAGCCCAGAACATTCTAGGCACCCAGCCCCTTCCCAGGACCCGTCTTGTCATCAGGCACCTGGGGGGGAGGGTGAGTCGAGGTGTCTGGCGATTGTTGTTTCTCTTTGGGGGCTGAGTCCCGCAGAGCAGTGGTACACGGGGCAGCTGTCGAATGTCTGGGAGGATGAGGATGTGGTCTCTTTTGTGCCATGAGCCATGAGGTCCTTGTGTCACAAGAGCATGACACCTGTCGCTTCCCCCCTTGCATCCTGGTCCCTTTCCTGGGACTTCTGGACCCCCGCCTCCTCCTCCACCCCAAACTCTGTGGCAGGTGACCTCCAGGACAAGCCAGGCCTCCCTCAGCCTCTCTCTGTCCCTACCCAAGGGCTTCCACGTCCTACTTGGACCTGCAGTGGCTCGCAGCTCCCTGCAGATATTTGAAAAGAGAATGAAGTGATTTCCATAATTAAAACAAATTGCTTGACGAGTGTGAGACTCCATTGTTGTACTATAATGGAATGATTTAGACACTTTGTGAGACGTGGGGCAGGGGGGGAAGCTGTTCTCCCACCCTGGAAATGTAACCACAGCTCCACAAAGCTCTTTCTGGAGAGACTTTCGGTGGTTAGAGCAGGATGCGGCTGTTGTCTCTGGGAGAAAAGACCAAAAGAGAAGACCCTTAACTTTGCAAGTCTTGCCTGCTCAACTTTAAGCATATGATGTAATTCGTGGAGTCACTACTGAAGCCGGAGGGGGCATTTGGTATTTGCGCACTGACCAGCTCCCAGCTTACCCCCTCAGTGGGGGATTTTTTGCTTTTTTGTTGTTGTTGTTGCATGTTTTCACCCTCTACCTCTGTCTCTTCAGGTTCTCTGGTGCCACCGAGCAAACGTCTTTAAAACCACATTAGGATTTCAGATTTCTTTTGTGCTCAGTCGTGTCTGACTCTTTGTGAACCTTTGGACTGTAGCTCACCAGGCTCCTCCGTCCATGGGATTTCCAAGGCAAAAATACTGGGGTGGGTTTCCCTTTCCTCCTACGGGGGCTATTTCTCACTCAGGGATGGAACCCGTGTCTCCTGTGTCTCCTGCATTAAAAGCAGATTCTTTACCTACTGAGCCATCAGGGAAGCCCCTTTAGGATTTCAGGTTAAAGGAGACCAAAGATGACTAGAAAACTAAATGACTAGATGTGTGATCCTTGACTGAATTTGGGAACAGGGGTGTAATCTGTAAAGAACATTATTAGGACAAGTGGCAGAATTGACGTGCAGACTGTGAATTTGATGTTAGTATTATATCACTGCTAAACTTCTGATTTTGGTCAATGTGTTATGGTAATAAAGTGGCATCATGTTTGCACCTGATTCTCAGATGGTTTCCAGTGAAATAGGCATTTATGCAAAGAGAGAGAATGGTAAAATGTGTGGAGCAAAGGAACAACAACCAGTAAATCTGGTAAAGGATACAAGGGCTCACTGTATTATTCTTGCAACTTTTCTGTTAAGTTTGGAAGTATTTCCAAATAAGAAGTTAAAAACGAAAAAGCCAGTCATGTTAAGAAATAATTCTGGCCTGACAGAATTGTCAGGGCCGACAGTTACTCATTTCTTAAAAGAAAAACTGGGAGGAGTAGAAAAGAAAAGAAAAGAAAAAAATGCATGGTTCAAATTTCTGTGTGAATTAGGAAGAGCTAAAATTTGCAATTAATTATATCCACAAGTTAGATGGAAATCCAGCTCACCACCACAGCTCTGCTGAATTTAGAACACAGAACCCAAGCCTTGCCTCTGCCCCATACAAAGTGCTGCCATCTGGTGGGGGTCAGGGGGTGGCGCTCATTATGAGGTGATCACTAACCAGGAAGTGAACCCTTCATGTGCATGGAAGGACTTGTACTTCCTCTGATGGTATCAGGGAGACTTTGTCATTTAATTTACAAATCTTGTTGTCTCCCATTCTCATAAGGAAGAAAACCAGTTGACTTGGAACCCAGGTTCATTTGGGATGTTAGATGAAATCGTGGAATTTCTCCATCTTCAAGTCTTTAGCAAGTTAGACTTGCCAACGTTAGCCTCCTAGTTTATATCCAGATGTACCCCGCACTCTATCCATGAGTTGTTGCTCTTGGGCAAGGTAGAGCGGTGGTAAGGGTTAAATGCCCTCTAGGTGTCTCATTTAGGTTCTAGTGTAGGTGTGGTGTCAAGTAGGGAGAACCCAAGTGGTATTCACGGGGGGTTTTCTTGCTTAGTGATGTTGGCACCCATCTCCCTATCCTGTAGCTCTGCATGGCATTTGGAAAGGTACCTGGGCAGGTCCAGGTGGCTCACCCCTCTTTTCCTTTCCCATTGGAACAAGGGAATACCTGTGAGAGCAAGTAGGAAAGAAAACCTGGGAAACAATCGAGTTCAAAGGTGTCAGATTCAGATGCCCATGGGACCAGGTAGATACCACAGCTGAGCGAAATAAGCCAGATGTGTGCGTGCTAAGTTTCTTCAGTCGTGTCTGACTCTTTGTGAACCCATCAGGCTCCTCTGTCCATGGGATTCTCCAGGCAAAAATAGTGGAGTGGGTTGCCATGCCCTTCTCCAGGGGAACTTCCCTACCCCAGGATCGAACCCATATCCCTTATGGCTTCTGCATTGGCAGGTGGGTTCTTTACCGCTAGTGCCACCTGGGAAGCCCAAAACAAGCCAGGTGGTGATAGCAAAAACTGGAGCATGAGCGCCCTATTGCAGAAGCTTCTCAGAACCCACTGCATTGCTTTTGTGGGGGAGTGTGGGCCTGCTGGAGCTTCTCAGGTGGCGCTAGTGGTTAAGAACCTGCCTGCCAATGCAGGAGACATAAGAGACATGGGTTTGATCTCTGGGGTCAGGAAGATCCCCTAGATGAGGGCACACAACCCACTCCAGTATTCTTGCCTGGAGAATCCCATGGATAGAGGAGCCTGGTGGGCTACAGTCCATGGGTTCAAAAAGAGTCGGACATGACTGAAGCAACTTAGCATGCATGGGCTTGCTGACATCAGCCCTTCCAACTTTTCCAGAATGCCTGATTTCTGGATTAAACATCTCCCTGTTCATTAATGTTGGCAAGAAATTGTTTTGAAAAATAAAAGACCAACACATCTGGCTGGTGGTATCTGACCATAGACTGCCAGTTGGCAACTCTGATCTAGTCCAGCTCGCCTCTGTTACATATTGAATAATTATATTCCGCAGTTATTGGATGCCGACAGGGTGCTGGACCCAGAGAGGCCAAGTGATGGGCCTGCAGTCACACTGCCAGTTAATGGCAGAGGTAAGCATTGCATCAGGGCATTCAAGTTATTTAGCAAGTGCTCCAGTTTGACGTTAAAAACAAAAATTTGGCTAAAAGACGCAGCCTCATGAACAAGAGTAATTAATTCCAAACTTTTTTTCAATAAAATTAATTCCATCATTAAATGTCATAATATCCTACTTCTGTCTCAAATTTATAGAAATACCTCCTTAAAATCCACTGTGTTTCTTCCTAACCACAAGTAAACTGGTTTTCAGAAACAAATAGGTGTAAAGATGGGGTACAGAGTGTCAGCTACCACAGCTATGGGGGAAAAAAGTAACCTCTACTCACCCCCCACCCCCCTCACACACACACACCCCATTTAAAATTATTTGTTTTAGAAATAAACAGGTTGGATAGGATCATTTCTGGCTCGTCCAGGAAACACTTTGGAATGGAGAAAGGAGAGGCCTTCCAGATTCCCCAGGCCCCAGGGGTGGGGTGGGGTGGGGGAAGAGCCTCCATGAACACACTGGTCCCCTTTTCCAGTGCCATGTCCCACATTCTGATGTAACTCAGGCTCACATGTGCCTGGATTCTGGAATCAGAGAACCTTGACTTCAAAAATTCACAACCTGCCATTTATTAGCTATGAGACCTTGGATGACTTACCTAAACTCCTTCTATTTCTTCATGTTTCTTTGTTTGATTTTGGTCGTGGTATGCAGCATGTGGGATCTTAGTTCCTCAACCAAGGATGGAACCTTCGCCCCCTGCAGTGGTAGCGTGGCGTCCTTTGGACCGCCAGGGAAGACCCTTTTCATGTTTCAATGGAGATAAGAATGGTGCCTGGGCTTCCCTGCTGGCTCAGTAGTAAAGAATCTGCCTGCCGATGCAGGAGACGCAGGTTCAATCCCTGGGTTGAGAAGATCCCCCGGAGAAGGGACTGGAAACCCACTCCGGGATTCTTGCTTGGAGAATCTCTGTGGACAGAGGAGCCTGGTGGGCTACAGTTAATGGGGGGTGTTGCAAAATTGTCAGACACGACTTAGCAGCTAAAGAGAGACAGCATATAGAATGGTCCCTATCTTGGAGAGCAGTTCAAGAACTGAATGGGGGAAATTCTGCCCAGCACTTAACATGGAGCTGGGCATGCGCAGTTCTCACCTCTCTTGCTCCTCCTGTGACGAATGAATGAGGCAGACTGTGAAGTGGGCAGCTGAGATGGGTGTGTGCGGGGGAGTTTGCCAACCACACAGCAGAGCAGCCGCGCCACAGGAGCAGCTCCTAAAACAGTCGTGGTTTGGGTTGCTTCAGGGGGGCTGGGTAGAGTTTCATATAGACATAATTCATGTGCCCTTCAGTTCACCCATTTAAAGGACGTAATTTAATGGTTTTTAGACTCTTCACAGATTTGTGCAAACATCGTCACAGTAGATTTCAGACCATCATCATCAACTCAAAAAGAAACCCCAGAACGTGTAGCCAATCCTCCTATCCCCTCAGCCCCAGGCCACCACTAATCCACTTTCTCTATAGGTTTACCTATTCTGGACATTTCGTATAAATGGAATCATATAATATGTGAGCCTTTGTGGCTGGCTTCTTTCACTTAGCGTAATGTTCTCAAGGTTTATCCAGCTTGTAGTATGTATCAGAGCGCCATTCCTTTTTATGGACAAATAGCATACCACATTTTATTTAGCCATGCATCAGTTGATGGGCATTTGGGTTGCTTCCACATTTTAGCTACAGCGAATCATGCTGCCATGAACATTCATGTTCAAGTTTCTGTGTGGACATATGTTTTCATTTCTCTTGGGTATAAACCTAGGAGCAGTATTATTGAGTCAAATGGTAAGTCCGTGTTTAACTTAACTGTCAAACTGTTTTCCAAAGCAGCTGTACCGTGTTATGTTCCCACCAGCAGTGTATAAGGGTTTTGATTTCGCCACATTCTCATCAACACTTGTTTTTATCTGCCTTTTAGCTTCTTGCCGTACTCATGAGTGTGAAGTGGTATCTCACTATGGTTTTAATTTGCATTTCCCTGGTGAGCATCTTTTTCTGTACTTATTAGCTTATATCTTCTTAGGAGAAATGTCTACTCAGATTCTTTCCCCGTTTTTCAATTGTGTTGTCTTTTTCTTATAGAGTTGTAAGCATTCTTTATAAGGTCTAGATACAAGTTACCTGTCAGCCGTATAATTTGCATCTTTTTCCACTTGATGGATTGTCTTTTCACTTTCTTGATCGTGTCCTTTGAAGCACAAAGGTTTTTAATTTTGATAATGTACAATTTATCTATTTTCTTTTGTTGCTTGTGCTTTTGGTGTCATATTCTAAATCCAAGGTCACAAAGATTACCTCCTGTGTTTTCTTCTAAGAATTTTATAGTTTGGGCTCTGGCATTTAGGTTTCTGATCCATTTCAGGTTAATCCTTATATATGGTGTGAGGTAAGGACCCAACTCTCTCTTTTTTTGCATGTGGATATTCAATTATACAAGCCTGTTTAAAGGAAGAGAAAGAACAGTGAAGTGATGTGGTCATCCACTAAGACACACTCAACCCAGTCCACCTTGGAAGCCCTCTAGCCAATAGGAGCAGGATGGGAAGAATCAACTTTCACAATGGGAGAGTCACTTCAGCTACTTAGAGGCTCTAGTCTGCAAGCCATGAACTGTAACTCCAAAGCTCATAAAGTGTGCCCGTTAAGTTAATGAAGTAATGACCAATAGGGTAGTGATTTAATCACCATAACTTGTACTTGTCTCTTACCTACCTGCCATCTCGGAGCCTTTGGGGCAGAAGTAGGGTATAATAGAAACAGAATTGACCTCATCGTCAAAAGACTAGAAGCTGATTCTTGGTCACCCTTGTGACTTTAGATGAGTCAATAACATCTCTGGGCCTTAGTTTTCTCATCTCTACAGTGGGCTATTGATACCAAGTTCCATATAAGTTTGATACAAAGCATGTGTGTTCACTCTCATCATACATCTAACCCCTCTTCCACTATTGATCTTACTATGTGCTAAACTATGTGTCTGCTATTGTTGTTTAATCACTAAGTCATGTCTGACTCTTTTGTGACCCCATGACTGTAGCCCGCCAGGTTTCTCTGTCCATGGGATTTCCCAAGCAAGAATACTGGCATAGGTTGCCATCTCCTTCTCCAAGGGATCTCACTGACCAGGGATCAAACCTGCATCTCCTGGTTGGCAGGCATATTCTTTACCACTGAGCCACGCGGGAAGCCCATTGTCTGCTACTGCAGATCATGCAGGTCAGAATACTAGAATCCCATACAGTAGGCAATTCCAGAGGCACAAACCCACCCACACACTATGCTGTTCTACTCCTGATGCTCTTCTAAGACACTAACCCTGGGAAGTCTTAGAAAAGGAGGACAGTTGGACACACCTCAAGTCTGCTGACGGTGTGCCTGGAAGGTGCTTAGGCTCAACCCATCTTAGTGTTGTGAGTAGCACGCCTGGTGCCCAGCAAGAAACAGCTGATTGGAAAGAAAACTTGCAGCCATAGGATTGAGCACCCCATCCAGCAGAGCCTAAATATTGGAGAAGAGGGCCAAGAGGGATCTTCAGAATGTGAATTCTGAAGACTTTTCCCCCAGGCCTGAAATTTCTTCTAGTGATGCCCTACCCTTGGGTTAAGACACAGTATCATGGCCACATCTTACCTGGCATGGGCAGCGGAGAGCTAGTGGATGTGAAGACTCTGGGAGTAGTAAGAAGAGCTATGCCAACGTGAAGAGGTGCCATAACCCACTAGGAGACACTGGCATAAGTCATAGGATATTAGAGCTGAGAGGAAGGGCCCTTAGATCTTCTGTCCAACTCCCTCCCTTGGCTCAAAAAGATGACTGTCTCAGAGACACAGAGTGACGTGACCGAGGTGCGGCAGTGTATTGTGGTGGCAGAGCTTAGGTGCCTAGCATAAACTGCCGTTGGGTCCTGAAGCCATGGAGCCTGGAACTCCAACATTTTGATATGGAGGGTGTTGGAGAAGGTGTCTCAAAAAGACTGAGTGTTCAGGTCTGGAGATGAGAGCATCAGAGGAACAGCTCAGGAGCTATTTGACGGTAGTGGTGGCAGGGGGTCAGAAGCATAAACAGGCTTTGAGGCAGAGGCGCAAAAGCTAGAAGTTCTCTGCTTCTCCGTTTTGACAAAGGTCCTTCCCATAAGTATGTTCTATTTCAACTGAAACTTCAAATGCCAGAAAAAGATGCTGGGACATCTGTGACCCAAGCCTGCTTCTGCCACTGACTATGGCGGGGCAGGGGGTGCTTCCCGGGACCACCATTCCCCACCTTGCGCCTCCATCTGCTCATGGCATGTGAGATGGGAGTAAAGTAGGTGAACCCTGGAGGCCTGTACGTCTGACAACCTCCACGTTTAAGGCCAAGTCATGCTCGGGGTGGCAAATTAATGAACAACTTTATGGGAGAGTGTTTAGAAATAAGTTTGGGGTGATGATTTTAAGTTCAACCATTTTTGTATGCACTTATTCAAGTGATACATTTGACCTGATTAATAGAAAGTGCACTAGCCTAATGTACAATATTAGGAGATAATTGCGATGGATGAAAGTCTCTTGAGTCAATTAACTCTTATTACCTGGAAACCATTTATAAGAGGCAATAAATTATTGGGACAACACAATTAGCAGTCCCACAATAAAACGGGTTTCACGTGTGTGCCTGTAGGCGCCCCACTCCTGAGGGCCTGTCAAGTTAAAGGGTGCGTGTTGGGGGGGATGGCTGTGCCCTTTTGTGTTCACAGGAGTGTGTTAACAGGCCGCAGGGCTGACATATCCCAGGCTAGACCGGGGCAATGAAATAAGCTTTCCACGCCTGGGAACAATGACGCCTGTGTCACAGCCAGTCAATGCCTGTTTCAGCGCCTTGTGCCTAATAGACTCTCACCAAGCGTTGGCCAATCTGCTGAGTGATATTTGAGGTTGGATCTTGTGATTCTGTTTCAAGACGGTTTCTAACACTCCCATCCTGGAATTTAAAAACTGAAATTGCTTAACATTTAGAAAGAGTTGTTTTTCTCCTCTCTCTTCTCTCATCAAGCTACCAGTTCTAAATAGGACAGAGTTAGAATCAAAGGAAGGTTCTACATAAGGATGCTAGAAAGTACCATTCACTACAGTAGCAAATAAGCTTCTAAAAGCCACATTCCTCTCTTACATTTGTTTTCACTCTGTTTAAGAAGGTTGTCTTGTCCCTAAGCTGGCTCAAGCTTAGTTCAAAGTGTCTCAGAACAGTCAGATCCAGGATTCCTTTCCACTGAGCCTTCGCGTTATTTGCTTATTAAAGTGAAGAGAACTACTCTAGAATTCTTTCACAATGATCTGAAATAACCTGACATTCACTTTGACCAACCTAGTGTTTCTATCACCTGAAGAATTTTTTCCCTCCACTGTTGCGTTACAAGCAGGATTCAAATTCCTAACAGCGGGGACGGGGGTTGGGGAGGGAACTCAACCAATCCCAGAGTACAACATTGTTAATGATCAACGTTTTATTTTTACCATGTTGACTGTTTCAACCACAAGCTTAAAGAATTATCAAGGCCAACTGCATTAGTCCAAATAAGCTGGAAATAATAGACTGACCAGAACCAGTGCTTAGAAGGCAAATTTATAAGTCGAGTAATTGGAAATGTAATAAAGAGGGAAGCAAGTCACCCTAGAATGTAGGTCTCTCTCCTGTATGTACATCCAAGTTTGTGGGTTTTTTTTTTTAATATCACCAGATCACCTTATGATAGTCTATCTGTGACTTCTTCAGCGATGATAAATGTGCAATCTGATCTTTCAGAAGAATAAACAGTTCCTTGTTAATTAATTTATACAGCTGTCAGTGAAGCTTTTTCTCTCTTTGCACTGTAAGTGTTTCCCTGCCGTAGATTTTCTTGCCGTTCCTGGCAAATCTCCAGTGAGCGCCTGGGATTTATTAGGCTGACTTGGTGCAAAGTCTATTGATTGTGGCCCCGAGGGTAATAACTAAATAGAGCCAGAGCAACAAGTCAATAAGAGCATTGTTGCTGCAGCCGGCATTCGCTCGAGGAGTGAGATTGTTTTACAGCAGCCGAGGGTAATCACGGACAGATCAGTGTGTTCAGCACGCGCCGCGTGCACTGTGTTAGAGCTGAAGACTGTTTGAGAGCTTTCAGCAAGATCGCTAGAGAATCAGGGTGGGGTCCTGGGATTCTGAACCCCGTGAACGCCTTCATTACAGCTTAAAGGTCTCAACTTTAGCTTTTAACATCTGCTACAACCTCAGGGAGCCCAGGGGCAGGACTGGGGCGAGAAAGTGTAAGTACGGGCCCTGGACCTCAGCGTCTCAGCCCTAAGTGCTCTCTGTTCTGGGCCGGGTCCCAGAAGAAAGATGGTTAGGACCCAAGAGATGCTGAAGCAGCCGCTGTCTACTGTCCATCCATCCATCCATCGGGCCACCCATCTGATGAGGTGCTAACCAGTGGCACCATCCCCAGCTTCTCATGACCCAGAATGTGTTCAACATCCACCATCCAAACAGGAGCTGTGATGACCCCAGAGGAAGTCATATTTTTGTCATCTTCTCACTTCCACATCTTCAGTTGCAGTGACTTAATTTTCAGAACCATTTTCTTAAGGCTTAAGACCAATCGTATCTTTCAAAACTCTTCTTTCCTCACTGGTAGAAGTTCAAAACTCCAACATTCACATATCTGGTGACTGGTATTTTTTTTTTAATTACAGAAAGCAAAATCAAAGTCCACATCAATACCAGTCTGTCCTCTGCCTTTTGAAAAATCTTTGCTATGTCTCATGGTAGAAACCCATGTCTGTGCACAGACGACTAGAAAGTCAGAAGCCAGCTTCCCGGCTGTGGCTGGTGCTAACCAGCCTCTCATTGCCCCAGACCCACCATGTCCCAGTGGTGTGGGAGTCACTAGGTGGGGTGGATTTCTCAGGCCCACTGGGGAAAGCTCCGGGACCCTGGCCCACAGTCCAGGTTCTGAATTGACGGCTGACAAACAAGTGCCTTCTCTTCCCGTGAGAGGGACAGCCCTTTGTTACACAGAAGTTTGTACTGTGAGTCTTTGACATGGAGTAGTATGGAGAGAAAGGCCAACTCTAGGGCTTATGGTTAAAAAATAAGACTTCACCAAAAGGATTTTATTCTGAATGTAAACTCTTCATGGTCAGACACTTTCCCTGATAGTCCTTGGGAACTATCACATTTCAGTTCCATGCCTGATATTCATCCGCTAGAGGCAGAAATCACCTGTGGGGAAAGGGACCATCCTGGCCCCCAGGTCATGAGCACACTGGCATTTCCATGCAGTCCCCACAGATCTCTGTTTTCTGGACATTCTGGCATTTGTCTTCTGGCCCTTTCCCAGGAAGTGCTGAAGTTATGTTAGATATTGTGTGTTTTGCCATTTAACTTACAGAAAGAATGCCGATAGAAACAGATAGGAAGTATCTTCCCAACCCAGGGGTCAAACCCAGGTCTCCCACATTGCAGGCAGATTCTTTACCAGCTGAGCAAAAAGGGAAGCCCAAGAATACTGGAGTAGGTTGCCTATCCCTTCTCTAGGGGATCTTTCCGACCCAGGAATTGAATTGGGGTCTCCTTCATTGCAGGTGGATTCTTTACCAACTGAGCTATCAGGGCATCCCATTGATGATAACAGGTCCCATAATAGTCTTGTTACTCACATTATGCTGGGAAAGTGACCTTTGAGATCCATGACTTGGAAGTACCAGTACTTGGATAAGTACCACCTCATTTTTAACTAATGTACCAAGGCCATCATTTCCAAGTTGTTGAATTGAAGAGCCATGGGGCTCCATAAAGGCAGGCACTTCTGAGGAGTTGTTTAGGTTCTTCTGCTGAAGCCAAGAGCCGTTCTTACCCTCAGTCATCCATTCAATGAAGGATGGTTATTGGTATGAGTGATGCCCAGATGTGCCAACGTGAACCAGTGACCCACAAATATCTCCAGACCCTCACATGACCCAATCCAGATTGAAGACAGATCTTCCACAGAATCTTTGTTTTTTTTAAACAAATTTCTTTGTTCAGTACAGAACCAAGGTTTGGGTTTTTTTGTTTTGTTTTTTCTGTTCATTCCTATTTTACTGAAAGAATCCTTGGCAAATCTACGGCATGAACTAAAACTTGGGAGGGTGTTTAAAAATTACCTGCGGTCTGAGTCACATTAGTGAAACGTTCAGAAGCAGAAGCAATTCCAGCAGGTAGCAGTCTTTCTGAAAAAAAAAAAAATTTGTTGAGAGTTTAGTCAGTATTAACATACAACTTCTGAGCAAAGGTGAACCCCTGCTTCCTTCGCTGGGAGACCCAAGTGACTTGTTCATTGGACATATTTTGGTCCGAATGAAGAAATTTCTGTCTGATCTGCTTAGGTTCAGTCCTGAGATACAAGCGTTTTTTGACAAATCAAGATGACCTAAGCATTGAGGAGCCCTGGCACTGGAAAGAAATATGCTAATCTAAGTTGATTTTTAGAATGCTTTCAGATTCTCAAAGAAGATGTTTTTGTTTGGGCGGCTGTGGAAACCTCACATTTGCCTTATCACAGCTTGAAAAGGAAAAAGAGAGAACACACCAAAGAGTACACACATTTGAGCTGGTTTGGATGATTCTACCAATATCTCATCTCAAGGTTGTCAAGGATGGAGGCCGGATATTTTTTGTATTATGTGCTCTTCTCAGTATCAGGGCTAGTCAGAATCATCTTAGATTCATAAACAACTGAAAGTAATAGATTCGTATATTTTCTAAATGCTGAGAAGTCAAAAGGAGTCATGTGTGAACTTGTAAAACTATGGCTGCAGGGTTTATCTTTCTAAGGGAGGCTGGACTTTGACACACACAGAGACAAGCATGGCAGGAATACTACCCTTGTGAAAGGACCAGTGATTTTTCTGTTACCAATAAAACAAGTCAGTTGTGAATGTATGTTCACTCAGTTGTGTTCGACTCTTTGCGATTCCATGGACTATAGCCCACCAGACTCCTCTGTCCATGGAATTTTCCAGGCAAGAATACTGGAGTGGGTTGCCATTTCCTCCTCCAAGGGATCTTCGTGACTCAGGGATTGAACCCTTGTTTCTTGAGTTTCCTGCATTGGCAGGCGGATTCTTTACCAGCTGAGCCACAGGGAAGCCCCTATTGTGAATACATCTTCATAAGGGAGAGTGTTCTCTTTTTGCCTCATGGAGCAGATTATACTAAACTCATATACACTCACAAGGCCAATCATATAGGACTGGCCCATATGCTATCATGTAAGTTAGACCCAATTTTCAGGTATTTCAGATAAGCTAGCTGGGCTTGATTTTAAAGAATATCCCTTAGGCTGTTAGCATGTGCTCACCTACTTTAAAAAAAAAAAAAAAAAAAAGATCATCTAGGAAAATATTTTACTTTAACAATCAAATCTTCTTCAGCAACTATAGCCAGCATCCACTTTACATCAGTTTGTGCTTTTGTGTTTCCTGCATTTTATGATTTGGAATAATCTGAAAATAGGTGTCTGAAGGGTTAGGTGAGATTGGAAAGAGAAAAATGCCTATATTTTCAACATGACTATGATATAGAAGCTGTCAGGCTTTTATAGGCACATTCCCCACAGTGTGCTATGTTGCCAAGGGCTTCTCTATTCTTCAGGTTTCTCGTGGACTGTTTTTCTGTTACAAGCAATTTATTACTTTTTTGGCTCTGAATTGCTGATATTAATTGTTTAATTCTAAACTGAACTGAACTGAAACTTACTTGTATGCCTGGCATTCCGATCATTGAGGATCTGGATAATATCGTGATCCTGATGGAAGAGGAATTTAGCAGTTTCACCTACAGTTTGTTCAAATGCATGCACTGTATTTCAAAATAAGCATTCAAAACCTTTGGAAACACAATGTCAAGGTAAATCCATATTTCTCCTTTATTCCCAGCTGAGGTTTTCTATAATAGCCAACATTTACCACATGCCATTCACGTCCCAGATATTAGCTTAAGAACTCCATGTACGTAGTCTCAGTTAATTTTCATGTTAGCCATATAAAGTATATATTGTTGTAGCCATTTTATAGATTCAGTTCAGGTCAGTCACTCAGTTGTCTCCAACTCCTTGTGACCCCATGGACTGCAGCACGCCAGGCTTCCTTGTCCTTCACTATCTCCCAGAGCTTGCTCAAACTCATGTCCTTTGAGTCGGTGATGCCACACAACCATCTTCTCCTTCATCCCCTTCTCCTCCTTCTCCATCATCTCCTTCTCCTCCTTCCTGCCTTCAATCTTTCCCAACAACAAGGTCTTTGCAACAGGTGGCCGAACTATTGGAGCTTCAGCTTTAGAATCAGTCCTTCCAATGAATATTCAGGGTTGATTTTCTTTAGGATTGACTGGTGGGGATCCTAGGGCCACGCTATTTCTGCCCAGAGCCACTTATCAGGTTGACCACAATCTGGTCACATCTTCAATGTGTGGAGAAGGAAATGGCAACCCATTTCAATACTCTTGCCTGGAGAATCCCATGGAGAGAGGAGCCTGGTAGGCTACAGTCCATGGAGTCACAAAGAGTCGGACACGACTGAGCGACTTCACTTTCTTTTCTTTCACTTTCAATGTGATCTGAGGCTTTACTTGTCCTTTGCTGCCTCTTCACCACTTTGCTGTCGTAAGTGTCAGATCTGTGTGGCAGACTGAAACCTTTCCCTCCCCAGTCCTGCCTCCTCCCCTTTGTATTTTTCACAGGTGGTACCCTCCACTAAACTTCTTTCACTCCTAACTCAATTTCAGCATCTGCTCTCCTGAAAGTTCCAACTGACACAAGTTCCTTCTTCTAGACTCTCCTCCTCTTGTACTTCCTGCTTTTCTAGCACTTCACAGTGCTGTGGTCCTTACTGTTTGAAACTATACAGTGAGCACGTGATTGTTCAAGTCTGTAAGCTCCATGAGGACAGGCACCTGTCTGATTGCCCAACTTTGCATCCCCAGACCCAGGTCTCTCGCCTTTTACCCCAGAGTAGAGAGACTTGGGGCTTCCCTGTGGCTCAGTGGTAAAGAATCTGCCTGCCGATGCAGGAGATGCAGGTTTGATCCCTGGATTGGGAAGATCCCTGAAGAAGGAAATGGCAACCCACTCCAGTATGCTTGCCTGGGAAATCCCATGGACAGAGGAGACTGGTGGGCTGTAGTCTGTAGGGTCGCAAGAAGTCGGACACGACTTATCAACTAAACCACCACCACCACCAGAGAGGTTTGTGCTCTGGATTGCAGCCAAATCACTTTCCATCACCCTGCTCTGGGCTTGCTGGGCCCTGGGTGTCCAGGGCGGCTTTACTGACCGCAGCCAATTGAGTGTTGAGACTGTCACAGCTGCTCTGGGATTGGGATGGGGAGACCTGACACTGACTTAGAAAGCTCAGCAGAAAAGGATGTAGCGATAAGGTCTGCATCGGGCCAGTCCCTTATGTGAAAGCCCGTTGGCATTTTTTTTCCCTCATGGAAGTGCGTGCGTGTCCTTTCTCCTTGAGGAGAAGATAAGGACGTTAGTGCTTGCAAGGCCTTCTGAGTAAAAACATCTGTATCCGATTTTCCCCGTCGCAGCGTGTTAGTGAAGGCCTGCTAAAGAGCAGTGTGTAGTTGACAAGACTCTCATCAGAAGGTGTCACTGCCATCAGCTGGAATTACAGTGGGGCTGTTAGAGCCGGTGCCCAAGCCAGATGCTGGGCCAGGTAATCACATTTGGTCTCCCTAAATTCCCCCCGGACTTCCACTCGGACACATATCCTTCATCTCTGCCCTGACCTGCTAGGCAGTGTTTGCTAAGAGCCTTTCAGCTGCTGCCATAGTTCATTCCAAAAATGGATGCATTCCTGAAGGACCACTTGTCAGGGGGTTTTGTCAGGGAGATTCCTGTTTGGGAGAGGGGCTGGCCTGGCTAGATGGCCCCTCAGGCCCCTTCCCTTTCCATCTTTTTTTTTTCCCTACTGTTTTTTATTATTGTTATTGGAGTCCCCTTCCATTTCTGATTTTGTGGTTCAGGGATTGTCACCCTCAAAATATACTGTGTACAGAACTACTGAGAGCCTTGTAAATGGATATACTGCCAGTTCAAAAGGGTATAATATAGTAGGAAAGATGTTTAAATACACACACACCAAACAAATCTGGGTATCCCTAGGACCCAGAAAAACTCATGTTTCTATTTTCTCTCTCAAGTATTTTTTGAAGCCACAATTAAGTGAAGACAAAAACGTGTATACATTGAATGGAAGGCATGTAATCTTTGGGATAATTCTGATGTAATTAACACAGCAGAGCTGCATTAAGGCCAATAGGCAATGAGTGGAATTTTCCAACATTGATTAAGCTGGACTCGAAGAGAAGTGAGTCTTTGTCTGCCAAATGAAAACAACTTTCGGATATTTAAATTCAGGTTGGAAATTGGTTTGAGTAAGGGATATTTAAAGCACAGCTGTTCAAGGGCTAAAAACATATGAGTATATATGTGCATGCTAACATACATACACACACACACACATATACACACCCTCTGCCGCCTCTAAAAACAAGTTAGCCAAAGGTGTACATTCCTTCTAAGTTCTCATGATCAACAGATGTAAATGTTCATGGTGTTCGGATGAATTATGGACCCTAATGAGATTTCAATACTAGGCAAACAATAAAAATTTATGCATTGCATAGTTGCTGTGGCCTTTGGCTCCATGGCTAGTGTTCCACCCTTTCAACAGCTTCAGTAATATAATATCCAGCTGGCTCTGGAGGTAAGGAAAATTCAAGGGGTGAATTGCAATTGTGAGAAATTATTTGATGGATTACTTTGTCAGAGTAATGCATGGCCTTGGCATAATTACCGTGGCCACCTTAACCCTTGAGGCAGGTGGTGACAAAGGCCCACGGGGCCTAGGTACTGAGCCGGTCCCCGCACGTGCTTCTCGCTCTTCTCATCCCCAGTGTTCGTGAGGTCCAGGATCTCACGAACGAATGCCGAACAAGCACATTCCTGTCCTAACGCGGCGAGCGATTGGAACAGTTCTTTTTCCAAGAACTGTTGTCCATGTCAGGGTGAGAGGAGTCAAACAAAAGGCAGACCGACCTTGAAATAAAATGGGGCGAAGACGGAGAAAGATGCTGGCTATCTTTAAAGCCATGCTTAGTTTAAACACAACGGCAGACGCAGGCACATTTTCTCTGTCTGTCTCTTTATCAATTCAGACCTTGAATCTAATGGTTGTCTGCCTTGTCCTTTATAATGTTCAAGTCTTAAGATGTGATTAATAGCAGAATCCCCGGGTGTACGTGTCAGAGACCACATCTGTAGAAGATCTTCCAGCTTATTTCTTAACGCTAGTTGTAGTTTGGAGCCAGAAAGTAATTCCCATTTTGTGAATGAGAATAAACCTCTTATGCACTAATATAGCTACACCCAGCATCCGCTCTGGGGGAAAGAAGTTGGCCTATAGGCTAGGGCAGCTCGCATTTCAGCATTCTGAAGTGCTCCTCTGCGTGGCCTTAACAAGCGAGAAACCGCACCCGCCCATTTCATGGTTTTATTATGATAACAGAAATATATTTGCAGCATGTTGACAAACTCACTTGGAGTAAACAGAGTCGTCTTAATTGTAAGTTCTAATGTTTTAATGCTAAATTGGGCGATAAGTCAATGTTTCAGTTTGGCACCGCGAACCACATGTTCTCCAAAAATAGCCCTTGACACTTTTTAAAGCAAGTCCTTGGTGTACTTAGCCTGTTCACAAAAGGCTTCATTCTTGTCTACAAATGGCAAACCTCCGCTTCATCCCTAGCAGGCCCAACTCCAGTGAGGCTGGAGAAAAATAGGCACTTCCCCTGTATCAAGGCATTTTTCCAACTCTTACTCTCGTCAAAAAGGAACGATTTTGAAGTACATGGAGAAAGTCTGCCTAGGAAAAGCTATCTTGATTTTCAGTTAACACACCCGCCCCCTGAGTTTTTTTTAAAAGGTCCGTATTTCTGCATAGCTGAAAACATAGATTCCACCCTGGAGAGATCGCCGGGCCGTTCATGTTACACTCTGAAGCCATGTGTTTTCATATCGTGGCAAAACCCAAGATGTAGGCAGATCCCTTGGCCCCTGTTGGCTTTGGATTTTAGTCTTTTCATTGTTCTCCACTGTAAACTTATACAGAAAAAGACCTCTGCGCCCCTGAATATAAGCACAGCCAGTAATGTTTTCCCACAGATGCCAACGATGTAGCTAGGCAAGACCTAGGAGTGGTGGGAAAGGGGGCAGAGGTCCATGAGTGCAGTGGCTGGGAGTGAAGGGCTCGCCAGGTGCCCCAGGGCCCTCGCCACTTCCCTGAGGGGCTCTGTCAGCATGATGACCACGGCGGCAGAGCTCCTAAGACCCTGCTTAGCCATACAGAGGGGTGGTCACAAAAATAACAATACCAGCCCTTTACTTTTATATGGGCTTTCCTGGTGGCTCAGTCGGTTAAAAAAAAAAAACCTAACAGAAACAACCCTTCTATGCAGGAGACCCAGGTTCTATTCCTGCGTCGAGAAGATACCCTGGAGAAGGGAAGGGCAACCCACTCCAGCATTCTTGCCTAGAGAATCCCATGGACAGAGGAGCCTGGTGGGCTATAGCCCACGGGGTTGCAAAGAGTCCAACACGACAGAGCAACTAACACTTTAGAACTTTTACTTTTTTGTTGGCTCTGTACTCATCACTTCCTATGCTTCATCTCATTTAATCCTTTCTACAACCCTTTCGGACTTCCCCAGTGGCTCAGTGGTAAAGAATCCACCTGTAATGCAGAAGATGCAGGAGACCTAGTTCGATCCCTGGGTTGGGAAGATTGTCCGGAGGAGGTCATGGCAACCCCACTCCAGTATTCTTGCCTGGAGAATCCCATGGACAGAGGAGCCTGGCAGGCTGCAGTCCATGGGGTCACAAAAGAGTCAGATACGACTTAGCAACTAGGCAACAACAACAACAATTTTCAAAGGCAAACTGATCTGAATTAAGGAGAACTAAGGTCTTATGCAGAAGGCAGGTTGTATCCTGGGCTGCAGATTAGCTTACCTTTTAGCAGTGCCTCCTGGGCTCACAGGCTCTTAGTTCTCTGTTCCTTTCCTCCAGATTTGTAGGCCCAGCCATGCCACTTATACTCATTAAATGTCAGAATACTGGGTCTTGTTTTCCACTGGACTGCAAGCTTCTTGAGGACAGTGAACCAGGTCTGTTTCATCTCATTCTCTAGTATCAAGCACATGGTACCTGGCACATGACAGCTGAAATTTGCAGAGCTGAATAAGGGTCCATGATAAAGATATTTGCAAATGATCCAGGCATGGGAATATGTCAATTTTTAAATGAAAATCCAGGTATTTCTCTTCTTTCTCTGCATCATTCATCTGTTTATCAAATATTTATTGACACCTATCAAATGCCAATATATACTATACACTATATGGCAATATATACTATACACTATATACTATACACTATATACTATATAGTATATACTATATACTAAATGTATAGCCAATATATACTATACACTATATGCCAATATATACTATACACTATATACTATACACTATATACTATATAGTATATATATACTATATACACAATATATACACTATCAAATGCCAATATATACAGTCCATGGAGTCACAAAGAGTTGGACACGACTGAGCAACTGAACTGAGCTGAAATAATATGCCAAATGCTTGAATGGGTGATGGAGACAACAAAGACCAAGACAGACTTTAGCCTTGCTTGCTCTTACACAAGTCCACCTCACAGAGGAGACAGTCAAGAAGCGAATTGCAGATTGAAAGGAATAAAGAGGTTGCTGTTACCAAGAGGAAAGGCAGGAGGTTGAGCTCCTTCAGTCGGGAAGACTTACTTTCCTATTTCACTACTAGTATGCCATCTCCCCTAAAACCAAAATAGCTATTTGTTGGTCTATGGACTATTTCACAGTTCTATTGAGGTATCATTTGTATACTGTGAAATTTACACATTGTACACATACAGTTCAATGATTTTATAGTAAGTTTATGGAGCTATGCAGCCATCACCGTGATCTACTTTTAAAATATTTCTGTCACACCAGATGTTGTGTCATGCCTGTTTGCATTGAGTCAGTCCCAGTTCCTACTCCCGAGCCCCAAGCAACCACCAATCTGATTTCTAGAAATTTCATATAAATAGACTCATTTATTTCTAAATAAATAAATTTATTTCTAAATAAATTCTAAATAAAAAAAGAACGTAGTCTTTTTTTTAAACTTTTAAACTGAAATATAATTGTTTTATAGTGTTAGTTTCTGCTGTACAACGGCATGAATCAGCCATATGTATACATACAGCCTCTCCCTATTAAGTCCGCCTCCCACCACCCCCCATCCCACCCCTCTAAGTCATCACAGAGCACCAAGCTGAATTTCTTCCAGCTGAGCTTCTTTCCCTTGGCATAGTATTTTTGAGGTTTAGCCATACTGTCACATGTACTAGTACATTGTTACTTTTTATTGCTGAGAAGTATTCCATTGTGAGGCTGTACCACATTTTGTTTATCTGTTCACCAGTTGGTGGGCACCTAGATTGTTTTTCATTTTTGGCTATTATGAATATGCTGCTGTGAACATTTGCACAAAAGTTTTATATAGGCATATGTTTTCATTTCTCTTGAGTAGATGCACAGGGATAGAATTGTTGAGTCATGTGGTATGTTATGTATATGTTTGTGGTATGTATATGTTTGACTTTTTTTCTTTTAACTGCCAAACTGTTTTCCAAAGTAGATGTACCATTTTACATTCCCACCAGCAATGTATGAGGACTCCATGTTCTTGGTATTGTTGGTCTTTTTGATTAGAGACATTTAGTGGGTATGCTGTGCTACCTCATTTTAATTTGCATTTTCCTAAAGACTAATGAGATTGATCATTTTTTTCATGGGCTTATTAGCCATGGTGAAATGTCTGGTGAAATGTCTATTCAGCTCTTTCTTAATTTTATAAGTTTTAATTGGATTATTTGTCTTCTCTGTGTTGAATTTTGAGTTTTTATTTTTATGCTCTTGAATAATAGTCTTTTATTAGATATATGATTTGCAAATACCTTCCCACAGGTTGTGGCTTGTCTTTTTACTTTTTTAACGGTGACTTTTGAAAAATAAAAGCTTTTAACTTTCATAAAGTTAATTTATCCATTTTTTATTTTATGGATTGTACTTTTAGTGTCTTACCTCAGAAATCTTTACCTATGCCAAGGTCACAAAGATTTTCTTCCAGAAATTTTATAGTTTTACTTTCTATATTCAAGTCTATGTTCTGCTTTGAATTTTTGCACATAGTGCGAGATCATGATCTAAATTTCTATTTTTTAATATGGATATTTAATTCTCCTAACAGCATTGAATTACCTTGGATCTTTTGTCAAAAACGAGTTGGTCATAAATGTAAATGTTTAATTTTGGAAATTTGTATTTTGTCCCATTGATCTATATATCCTTTACCAATGCTACACTATCTTGATTAATGTGACTTTATAGTAAGTTCAAAATCAGGCAATGTAAGTCCTCCAATTTGTTCTTTTTCAAAATTGTTTTGGCCACTCTAGTTCTTCTCATTAACATATCCATTTAAGGATTCATTTTTCAATTCCTGCCCAAGAAAATCTACTAATATTTTGATATGAGTTGCTTTGAATTGCCGTCTAAACAATATTGATTTTTCCAATTCATAAACATGGACTTATTCTCCATTTATTTAGATCCTTAATTTTTCTCAGCAATTTTGGTAGATTTCAGTATACAGTCTTATTAAAGTTACTCCTAAACTTTGTATTCTTTTTGATATTACTTGAATTAAATTTTCTTAATTTTATTTGCATTGGTAGTATGTAGAAACACAATTGATTTTTGTATGTCCGTATTGTACCTCGCAAACATGCTAAACTCATTTGTTAGTTCCAGTAGCTTTTTTGTAGATCCCATAGGATTTCCTACTTATAGAACCATGTCATCCAACACAAGGTTGAATAGGAGTAATAAGAACAGATCTCCTTGCCTCCTTCCCCATTTTATGGGAAATCATTCAGTCTTTCAGCATTAAGGATGCGGTTAGCTATAGGTTACGAATGCCCTTTATCAGGTTGAAGTTCTCTTCTATTCCAGTTTATTGAGAGTTCCTATCTTGAATAGGTTTTAGATTTTGCCAAACTTTTTTTCTGTGTCTGATAAGATGATCACGTGTTTTTGTCCTTTATGCCATTAATGCAGTGTATTATGTTAATTGATTTTCATATGTTAAACCAACCTTGCATTACTGGGATAAATCCCTCTTGGTCATGGTTTTAATCATTTTAATATGTTGCCAGATTTATTTTGATAGTAGTTGTAAAGGATGTTGGTGTCATATATTCATGTTGGGTATTTCTCTTCTTTGTATAGCTTTTGTAACAGGGTAATGCTGACCTTGTAGATGAGTCGGGAAGTGTTCTCTACTCTTTTATTTTTTAAGAGAGTTTATGTAATATAAGTATTTTTTCTTTAAATACATGATGGAATTCATTATTTAAGTCATGTGGCACTGGATTTTCTTTGTGATAAGATTTTAAGTTACTAATCCGTTTTATTTACTTGTCATAGGTCTAATCAGATTTTCTGTGTCAGTTTTTCTAATGTGTTTATTTCTGGGAATTTGTCCATTTCACCTAAATTGTCCAATTTTTTGGTATAAAGTTGTTCAGAATATTTCCTTATAAACTTTTTAATTCTTATTAAGTCAGTAGTGATGTTCCTCTTTCATTTTTGAAGTTGGTAATCATGTCTTCTTCCTTTTTTGGTCATTCTAGCTAGAAGTTTGTCAGTTTTGTTGATCTTTTCAAAGAGTCAACTTTTAGTTTCATTTATTTTCTGTTTCCTGTCTCATTGATTTCTACTGTAACCCTTTTTGTTGTTCAGGCCTGAAGTCATGTTCTACTCTTTGCGACCCCATGGACTACAGCACTCTAGGCTCCTCTGTTCTTCACTGTCTCCTGGAGTTTGCTCAAATTCATGTCCATTGAGTCAGTGATACCATCCAACCATCTCATTCTCTGTCACCCCCTTCTTCTGCCCTCAATCTTTCCCAGCATCAGAGTCTTTTCCAATGAGTCAGCTCTTCGCATCAGGTGGCCAAAGTATTGGATCTTCAGCTTTAGCATCCCGTGGACATTCAGGGTTGATTTCCTTTAGGATTGACTGGTTTGATCTCCTTGCAGTCCAAGGGACTCTTAAGAGTCTTCTCCAGCACCACAGTTCAAAAGCATCAATTCTTCAGCACTCAGCCTTCTTATGGTCCAACTCTCACATCCATACTTGTGTGCATGCTAAGTGGCTACATCCATATGTGACTACTGGAAAAAACATGGCTTTGACTATATGGATCTTTATCAATAAAGTAATGTCCCTGCTTTTTAATATGCTGTATAGATTGGTCATAGCTTTCCTTCCAAGGAGTAAGCATCTTTTAATTTTGTGGCTACAGTCACTGTCCACACCCTTGATCCTTTTTTTTGTATTTGTATTGGGCTGTTTGTTCTTTTTCTAATTTCTTAATGTGATAGCTTAGATAATTAATTTGAAACTTTTTTTTCCAAATTAGGTAGATAAATTTTCCATTAAGTTCTGCTTTCTTACAGATATTGTTATTGTTTCATTTTGATTTGTTTTGAAGCACTTTATAATTCCCATTTTAATTTCTTGTTTGACTCATGGATTCATTAGAAGTGTGTTACTTAATTTTCTAACATTTGGGGATTTCCCAAATTACTTTCTCTTGTTGTAGATTTCTAATTTAGTCCTGTTATGATTGGAGAACATACTCTTTATTATTTAAGTTCTTTTTAATTCTTTGAGGCTTGTTTTATGGCATATATGTGGTCTCTGTTGGGGGATTTTCTATGTAATTTTTAAAAGAATGTATATTCCACTGTCATGAAGTGAGGTGTTCTATAAATGTTAATTAGGTCAACTTGGCATAAAATTGTTGAAGTCTTCTGTATTTTCACTGATTTTCTGTCTAGTTATTCTGTCAGTTTTCTTAGACCAGAGTATTGAAAGCTCGAAGTATAATTATTAAACTTTCTGTTTCTCTTTTCTTCTATCAGTTTTTGCTTCATGTATTTTGAGACTTGGTTGTTAGGTATTTATACATTTATAATTACCATATCTTCTTAATGCATTGATCTCACTATATTTATGAAATATCCCTCTTTTTCTCTAGGAATGTTTCTTGTCTTAAAGTCCATTTGTCTGATATTAATAGAGACATTCCAACATTCTTAGTTTTCCTATTTACATGGTGTGTATATTTCCTTCTTTTAACTTTCAACCTGTATGTACTTTTGAATCTAAAATGTGTCTCTTTAGATAGTATATGTTCTATAGACAACATAAAGCTGGATCTTTTTTATCAGTCTGACAATCTGCTGTTGATTGAATTATTTAGTCCAGTAACATTTGTATGATTTTTTAATCTTGTTGGATTTATGTCTGCCATTTTGTTGTTTGTTTTCTATATGCTTCATATCTTTTTTGTTCCTCTCTCTCCTCTTTTCTACTTTCTTTTTTAAAATAGATATTTTTTTGTATACCATTTTCATTCATCTGATTTCTTGACTGTATTTTTATTGTTATTTTCTTAGTCTTTGCTCTAGAAATTACAATATATATTCTACCTTTCCACAGTCTACTTTATTTTACTAGTGACTTAGTTCTAATAAAATATAGCAAATTTGTTCCAATATGGCTATTTTCCCCCTCTTCCTTTGTACTATGATTGCGAAGTCTGTATATATTATAAACCAAACAATACTGATTGTTGTAATTATAATTATTGTTTATGCAATCTTTATATTCTTTAAAGAAATTAAGGGAAGGAAAGAGAAGGTGTATATTTATACAGTCTTCTTACCACATATTTACCATTTCCAATGTTCTTTATTTCTTTCTCTGGATGTGAGTTACCATCTGGTGTCATTTCCTTTCAGCCTAAAGGACCTCATTAGTATATCTTATAAGGCTAAAAAATAATCTCTCATTCTTTATCTAGAAATGTCTTTATGTTGCCTTCATTCATGAGTAATGCTATTGCTAGACATAGAAATTCTTGGTAGACAGGTTACTCCCACACTCACCTTTTTACCACTCTGAATGTGTTGTTTATCTGTCTTCTCCCTCCATTGTTTCTGATGAGAAGTCAGCTATCAAACATGTTGTTTGCTTGCACGTAATGAGTTATTTTGTTTTGCTGCTTTCAAGATTTTCTCTGGCAGCTATTACTTCTCAAATATATTTTTCTGCCAACCTCCCTCTCCTTTCTCCTTCTCTCTCTCTCTCTTCTCTCATTGTATATGTGTTATGCTTTCTTCAGTGTTTTTGGTCTTTTTCATCTTTAGATGGGATGATTTCTATTGGCAAATTCAAGTTTATGGATTCCTGTTCATTTAACTTATTGTATTTTTCAACTCTAAAATTTTTATAATTCTTTCTCTATTGAGATTCTGTATCTATTGAAGCATTGTCATCATAGTTTCTCTTAATTCTTTAAATATAGTTTCCTTTAACTGTTTGACTATGTTACACTAACTGCTTTGAGGCCCTTGTCTGCTAAATCCAACATCAGAGTTACCCAGAACCAGTTTGTATTGACTGCTTTTCCCCCTAAATATAGATCATCCTTTTTCTTTTTTTTTTGTCATAATTTTTTGCTGACAACTAAATATTTTAGATGGTATATTGTAACAATTCAGGGTTCTGATAGTTTTAAGTAGCTTGCCTAAACATAAGGGGATCTATCTTCCCTGCAGTCTGCTCAGTTATCGCTTTGTTTTTTTAATTCTTATTTTTATTTCATGAACCTGACTTCCTAGGAGTTGCCCCGTTGTGCACATAGCTTAGTGACCAGCCAATGGTTGAGCGGAGGTTGTGCTGAAAGACCTTGAACCATGAGACTTCCATCCTCTGCCAAGCGATCTGTATGTGGGTTGAAGAGAACATTCAAAGTGCAGGCAGTTCTCAAGCCTGCTTTTACTTTTCACTGGAGTCTCCTAGGTCTCCCCAGCTTGTACCATACTTTCCCAAGCAACACAAAATGTATGGAGAGCTTATCTGGCACATCTATAATTCTCTCATTTGCAGATCTCCCCATCACATTTTTGGTTTGAATCTCAACCAGGACTGCAGCCTCAGGCTACCAAAACTGTGCTGTTCCTCCTCCCCGCCGCCCCCATTCATTTTCCTACAGCATGCTACTTTTATTGGCAATGCCACTGGGTTTTCCCTTCTGCTCCAAATCAAGTCAGGCTTCCCTGGCAGCCCCGCCCTGATAAAACCACCATTCTAGCCAACTAAGCTAGCGGGTGAGGCGGAGATCTTCTTACCCAAAGTTCTGCCAGCTTTCTATGAATAAACACTTCTCAGTTTGTGCTTTGCCTTCAGTTATTATCCAGAGCCCTGAAAGGATTGTTTTAAGGACCGTTCAGTTTTAAATTTCTTTTGGGGGGTAGTGGATTTCTTGACCTCTTGACTCAGAGCTGGAAGTCCCCTGGCAGAAGAATCTTGCTAGTCTGTATAAAGTATTTAGGATGTGGTTGTAATGAAAGGCCTTATCCTTGACTCCTTGTGGATTTTGGCCCCTGACTTCCCAGAATTCCCAGCCCTCCTCCTTAAGAAGCTTCCAGAGACTGAGGTTCCCCAAGACAGGTAATGACCAGCTGCACAAACTTTCACTGCATTCATTTCCCCATCGGCAATGTGACTGTCAAAATTGTATCTGCGCGTGCTTACATCAGCTTCAAATCCAACTCAGCCCTTTGCCCATTAACTGACCCAAAGGCAACAGGTGGAACCTGTTTTTGGCAGAACTGTTGAAGAAAAATGGCCTCGTCATCAGCCTGTTTCACTTTCATTTATCTCTGTCATCTGGGAATACAATATAGATAGTATCAGGCTCAACAAAAGGTACATTCTGATATTATTTTCAGTTTTTTGTCTAGACAGAAAAGACTAAGCACTTGGATATCAGAAATGCCTACCAAGAAAAATAAGAGAGATGGGCTCAGTGGAAGGCCAGAGGGGGTAGCACTGCTTGTTCGCTTTCTCTCCCTACATTTTTTTTTTTTAAAGAAAAAAGTTCAACCCCACCACCCACTCATCAGGTGATTGGAGACTGTAGTTGTAAAAATGTGCTCCAGGCAGAAGTTCTGAAAAATCCCAGAAAGTGTTGAAAACATCTCTAAACAAGGTATTTTTCTCCTGCACCTTTCTTGCTAAAGGTCCCAATTGCTGCCAAGAAAACTAGTGAGAATGTTAGCTGCCAAATAAAAAATTTATGACAGTGTTTGGCAAAGGACTATCTCACTGCTTGTTTTATACATTTCCACAAGGCACTTGAAGGCAACCTCTTTCTCTTCCCCTCCTACCTCCCCCCACACTTTGGGTTCGTATACCTTACAGATCACTGTTCTGGGTCTGTTCTTTAATAAAAGAGCAAACTCCTATAAAGTAGGATTAAACAATATAACTTTTTTCCCCTTCAGTAACCTCGGAAAATGTGAAGAAAATGTTTTCAAATATGATGTGTTGCATAGAAGGAGAAAGAGAGACGCTGGGTTTGCCTGCTTAGAATAGGCACATGTATAAGAAAAAAAAAAAAAAAAATTTAAAAAGAACCTTTCAGTGAACAGTTGACTGTAGACTCTTAGTGGCAGAAGGAATCTTAGAAATCCTCCAGTCCTTGCATCCCACCCCTCAACACAGACACCCAGGACTTTGCAGACAAGGAAATGGGGGCCCAGAGGAAGACAGGTCACACAGCTAAAGTCACACAGCCGAGCCCACCTTGGAGGAGAACCTGGCTCCCACCTGACTACCACCCTCTACCCTCCACATCACAACACAGTTCACATCACTTTTGCTTGTTGGGAACCTCCCAAGGCCCATGCACTTGCTGTGGGTTTTATGAGCATTAGAATTCTAGGCTTTTCTACTTTATGAAAATTAAAACATTTCCTTCCCCAAATCTCTTTTTTAAAAATCAAACGCACTAACAGTGAGTCAAGATGCGGCAGTAATGCTACTGAAATGGTACTTACTGCCTGCCCATATCAATTAACCTCCAGGCTATGTCATTAAATTAAACCTTTTCAAAAGGGTTGGGGGTAGGGAGGTTGGTGGGGGAGATGTTTTAGAAAAAAAAGTTATGAAGCGAGTTCGGATGTTGATAGTGATAATTACCCTGAAATATTTTGCCTGCCTGTCTAAGAAAGCAAAATTATCTGTCTCAGTCTTTTCAAAACAGTTATCAGATGATGCTCTCAGCTGTTGATTAGTGCTGTTTGGCACCCATCGCATCATTCTCACATGTTCGGAAGCCTGGCCGCACCCTCGTGCCTTGCCTGGCTTCTGCTTGTAGCTGTTGCATGCCCACCCAGCGATGCTGAAGCATGAGGCTGGGGCTGCGGCTGCCTTTTGCTGGGGCTGAGTTAAGGAAGCGAGTGTTATTTGATATAAAGTGCTGTGGACAGAGCAGGAGTAAGCGGATTATTTCAGACAGCGTTAGGAGGTAACCGGAGGAAGATTAGCGCTCCGCGAGGCAGATATCACAAGCAAATTAGAAAACCTCCCCAATTAGTACGAGAAACCCAGATTTGTGCTGTTTGTGATCTTCTGCTGAAAGGCAAAGTGTCGACTTTATGGGCTCGAGTCTTGATTTAAGTTGAAATGTTGGCATTTGCTATCAGGGCATGTTAGCATCTGAGGCTGTGTACTGGCCTAATAAATGAAATAAACCCCTGTTCTCCCTGGCTGCCAAATCTTCCCATTCTGACGTTCTATACATTGGGTAATGTTTTCTTTGGCCCTGGAATAATCTCTAGGGCATATTATAATATTTCGATACTGGGACTTTTTGACATGACTCCAGTATCCCGCTCTTAATCTCTCTTTTGTTTGTTTGTCCTGTGGCACATGTATTATGCTGAAATCATAAAAATGGAGTGTGCAAAATGCCAGATGCTGCAAATGCAATTAGATACTTAAAAATAGCTTCCTTGGTGGCACTGCTTGAAACCTGAACTGGGCCCTGTTTTTTCAAGCAGGGTGGCACTTTTCTGCTAAGCTACTGAAAGTGTGCTCTGCCAGGAAGCACAGATCCCCCTTCTGAGGCCACTGGGCAAATGCTCAGGTCATTCTAGAAGTCAGACCAGGCACCTCTCATCCTGGCGACATCACGGCAGCCTCAGGTGTGCGGCTGTTCACTCTCCAAGTGCCCTGTGTATTCTCCGACATCTCGACCTCTGATGTTTTGCAGTCAAGTTGTACATGGCAGAAGCCCTCCGCAGACTGAGGCTGACTTATGTAAAGAAAATGGGGTAGCTATAGCCCTTGTTTGAAGATTGGACATGCATTTCAAATAAACTTTTATTTCACCAGAATTCAAACAACTGCAAAGCCCAGAATTTATTTTGCAATCTTATCCAAGGAAGAAGGTAACATTTTTGTATATATGTGTGTGCTTAGTCGCTCAGTCATGTCCGACCCCTTGTGACCCTTTGGAATATAGCTGGCCAAGGCTCCTCTGTCCATAGGATTTTTCAGGCCAGAATACTGGTGTGGGTTACCGTTTTCCTCCTCCAGGGGATCTTCCCAAGCCAGGAATCAAACCTGCGTCTCCTGTGTCTCCTGTATTGCAGGTAGATTCTTTACCAGCTGAGCCATCAGGGAAGCCCTGTATATGTGTATGGAAACTGATAAATAGTGCATATTCTTCTGACTCTAAACATAGTGCATATTCATTACAGAAATTTTTGGAAAATGTGATGAGTCATAGAAGATTTTTTTTTTTCTTTAATCACCATG
Organism: Muntiacus reevesi; assembly: GCF_963930625.1. Classification (NCBI taxonomy): domain Eukaryota; kingdom Metazoa; phylum Chordata; class Mammalia; order Artiodactyla; family Cervidae; genus Muntiacus; species Muntiacus reevesi. Next base: position 155,093,420 of record NC_089250.1, read on the forward strand.
ATCTCAACACCTAGGCACAATTACTTTCATTTCAGTGTATGTCTTTCCAATTTTTCTTTAAGTTTATATAGGCAAAACTTTTGCTCAGGTTTACCCTTTTGCAAAATTAGGGTCATAATATGCGCAGTATGTATAATCTTTGCTTTTTACCTAATATATTATGAACAAGAAAATTTGTCACCTTAATGACAAGTAGGATAAAACAAGACCCTCTCAAAACTTCTGAATGATCAAGAACAAATTTATTCAGTGTAGTTTTAGTATTAATCCTATTTCAGTATTTTTTTCTTTGAAAATTATAATGTTTATAGCAACTCTCAACTCACCAGTTATAGGAAATATTATCATATCATTATGTATTTTTGAGAACTTTGCATTTTCTTTGTTTTTACGTGCATGATCTAATCTGAACATCATAAAAACCTTTAACGTAGGCGGAAAAAAGAACAGATGTTGTTATCCCTGATTTGATTCATAAATGCAAAATGAGCTACAAAGTAAGATGCACCGTGATGCCAGTCCTTATTCTTCCTACAATGCACTGCATGTGGTCTTTGAAACTGGAACTCATTTTATTTTATTTTTTTAATTTTTAAAACTTTATTTGGCTGTGCTAGGTCTTTATTGCAGCATGTGAAATCTTTAGTTGTGGCATGCGGGATCTAGTTCCCTGACCAGGGACTGAACCCAGGTCCTGTGCATTGGGAGGGTAGAATCTTAGCCACTGAACCACCAGGAAAGTCCCTGAACCCCATTTTAAATACCAACTTTGCCACTGACTAGCTGTGCCATCTTGGGCAAATTCACTCCCCTAAGCCTCAGTTTTCTTCTCTTGAAAATGGTGACATTGATATTTTTGTCATAGATTTGTTAATAAGGATTAAATAAAAGAATTGGTGTGGAGTGCACGATAGTGCATGTCCAGTTGCTCAGTCCTGTCCAACTCTTTGTGACCCCATGGACTGTAGCCTGCCAGGCTCCTCCATCCATGGAATTTTCCAGGCAAGCATACTGGAGGGGTTTGCCATTTCCTTCTCCAGGGGATCATCCCCATCCAGGGATCAAACCCACATCTCCTACATTGGCAGGCAGATTCTTTACCACTATGCCACCTAGGAAGACCTTTAGGATAGTATAAAGGACCGAAAAATCTTACTATTGTTTTTTTCTCCCATATTCTTTCTTTCTTATAACATTGTGAATAAAATGTTATGTTTCCTTTTCCAATTCACTCAATTCTTAGCTTAGCATTATTTTAAATAATACTTATTAATATTTATGTAATAATATACAATTTAAGAAAATGCAGAAATACATAAAAATAGAAAACAAAAAGTGCTCCCCACCCAAATACAAATACTGTTAACACTTGGCTACATTTCCTTTCAGTCCTTTTTTTATTTTTTCTGTGCAAAGGCCTGCCATTTTTAGACATGTCAACTAGTGTCTTACAGTAAGGAATATCAGTGGTAGTTAAGGTATGTGCTTTATTAGACCATGGTCTGTAGCCACCATGTCTTGTTCTTGCTTGCAGATCTTAAAAGAGATCCCTGGGACTTCCTTGGTGGTCCAGTGGTTAAGACTCTGTGCTTCCACTACAAGGGGCATGGGTTCAATCCCTTGTCAGGAAACTAAGATCCCACATGCCATGCAGCTCAGGCAGCCAAAAGAGAGAGGAAAAAAAGAAGTTGTCGCTTTGGAATCCTACTTCCATTGACAGGAAGCCAAAATGGGGACTTGGATGGGTGGTCATGGCAGGAGTGCAATGAAGATGTTTCCAGAACATGAGGTCTCTAAATGCACTGATGAGTCCCTCATCCAGTGGTCCTGTGGCCTTGGAGTAAATTGTACAAAATATTGGTCCCCAACCTTTTTGGCATCAGGTACCAGGTTTTGCGGAAGACAGTTTTTCCACAGACCAGGGGCAGAGGGGATGGTTTGGGGATGATTCAAGTACAGTAGGGTTCGAGCTCCTCTGAGAATCTAATGCCACAGTTGATCTGACAGGAGAAGCAGTGGGGAGTGGCTATAAATACAGATGAAGCTTCACTGGCTCACCAGCCACTCACCTCCCGCTGTTCAGCCTGGTTCCTAACAGGCCACAGAGCAGTACTGGTCCCTGACCCAGGGGTTGGGGACCCCTGGTGTAAAACCCAGGCCATCCCTTCACAAAACCAGCTTCTCTGACATAGAAAGAGGGACTGGCCTTCAGCAGAGGTCACCACCATTGTCAGGCCCAGATTCAACCTCATTAGCATCCCAGGCATGGGCAACTCAGAGTTACTACACCCAGATATCTTCAACCACTGGGAAGAAAAGCCTCTCCCAGCCCTTAAAAGGTATTCTGTTCAAGCCGAAAGGAAAATTCCTACAGCCAAGCATCTCCTGTCAGCTAATTTGATAGTTCTCTATCAGTCAACCATTAGTGAATACATTGATTCTTCTTATTATTTTTCTTTTTTCCTTTTTTGCGGTTCTGCCTTGGCTATTCCCAAGATTTCTCTGAACCAGATGGGCAAAATTGATTTTTATTAGTTCCACTGGCCTTGTGGAAAATTATCTCATGAACTGGTTTTTATAGGAAGACTCAAAGCACAGCACAGGGTGAAAAATAAGCCTATAGCAGTCAAAACTGTTGTCTGAAATGTCTTCAGACTGGAAGGCTGAATTTATTGCACAAAACAAGTACTAGCGAGGCGGAGGTGTGCAGTCCTGCTCATTATCACTGGAAAGGAGAACCAAAAAGCCGAGTAAAAAATTAAATTTTAATAATGCCACTGATATTTTCTAAATCTTTCCTGACAGAAAGACTCTCATTATTTTTATCTGTCTCTGAGTAGGTTCTTTTAGTGCCATCTCAGACATGGCCTCAGCTATGATTGTTTTCTAGGCTTTAAAGCATCTGAAAAACCAAATATATACAGAGAGAGAGATGCTTTAGATTGTTCAAGGAAGGGCCGTGACCGTGGTAACATTTTGGCTCGCATATCTGCAGTCAACATTTGCTGGGAACGCCTTCTGCTTCCACAAAAGAGGTCCGTGTTATTAAGACAATTGAAGTAAATCCTCCAAAACAAAGAGAACCCGCAATCCACTGTATTTGGCTACAGAGGATCCCAGGGGCCCCTAAGTCCCAAGTTTGGGTTTGTTCTGGAAACCGCCCCATGCTGGCCATGAAAGGAGATTCAAGGGGGAAAAAATGAAATTATCTTATTGTTTCAGTAAACGTGCAAACTCGCCTTCCAAGTATCACAATAGTACAGAATTGTTTGGGGGATAAGAGAGAAAATAAAGCCAGAATCGTTAAAGTAGCCAACCCACAAAAATCTGAATTCTTTTTGTTTTCTTAGTTCTTTAGTGCCTGCGTATAAACCTGTCTTGGTCTCAAAAGGATTTATAGCAATTTGCCAAAATGTATACAATACAATAGATTTTCTATATAGTAAATGACGTCCGGAGGGAGGTTAGTACACAAACAGTGGAACGGCTCATGAGTTTGTGAGAAGCAGGCCACAAATTTATCTCTGGGCATCTGACAGGCCACTTGAAGAGGAAGATGGTTTCTGTTCTTAGTCACTAAGCTGTGTCTGACTCTTTTATGACCCCGTGGACTGTAGCCTGCCAGACTTCTCTGTCCATGGGATTTCCCAGGCAAGAATACTGGAGTGGGTTGCCATTTCCTCCTCCAGGTGATCTTCCCAACCCAGGGATCGCACCCATCTCTCCTTCACTGCAAGCAGATTCTTTACCGCTGAGCCACCAGGGAAGTTCTATGGTTTCAGTTAGATGAGTCAACCTCCATGAGATGAAAACAGCCCCTTCCTCTGCCCCGACCAGAAAGAACACCTTCCCATGGGACCTCATTGCAGGTGCACACGCCATGCAGAGTAGTGAACATGTTCAGGAGCATCCTTACAGGAAATACGAGTTCCATCCCAAGGTTGCCTTGTACTGTGCCTCAGCATAAGCAGGTGGCGTGGAGCTAAGCAGAGCCAAGTGCGCATGCGCGAACCTAAGCCTCGCAGGTGGTGGAGGTTCCCCGGGGCTCCGCTGCTCCAGGGGAGACTCCTGTGCCTCCGGGAGAAGCGGACCCCATTCATTAGGCCCCTCGATCAATACTGTTTCCCTCAGCTGGACGTCTGACAAGTGTTCAGCAGGGAAGTTTGAAAGAAAGTGAAAGTGAAGTCGCTCTGTCATGTCCGACTCTCTGCGACCCCATGGACTGCAGCCCACCAGGCTCCTCCGTCCATGGGATTTTTCAGGCAAGAGTACTGGAGTGGGTTGCCATTTCCTTCTCCAAGAGATCTTCCCGACCCAGGGATTGAACCTGGGTCTCCCGCATTGTAGGCAGATGCTTTACTGTCTGCACCACCAGGGAAGTCCCTAGTTTGAAGCTGTACCCAATTCAGTTTGGAACCTCCTATGGTACCACCTTATATTGATAATTAGGGCGCTCCTGTTGTCTAGTAGCCAGTTAGAAGGCTGGATTTCACCATCCACGTGTGAAGATTAAGGCCAGGGAGCTTGAAGGCAGTACCTCTAAAGAATGACAGAGAAAAGAATGACTTCTTCTTTCTAAGATTCAGGCTACTCTTTGGCTCAGTTTCTTTAAAGATCACTCTTGACTTCTGGTTGGTTTTTCTATTTATTACAGCCAAACAATGAGCCTGAGAAAGAGTGCAAAGGCCACTCCACTCCTTGGCAGTTTAATTCCTTTATTTTTACCAAGTCCACAGACGTGGCTGTCGGCAAACATCCTAAGGGATGCTTGGGTCATGTATATTTACTACCATTTTAGGAAAGGGAAAATGGAGTCACGTTATCTTTCACAAGATGACTCAACAGGTTGGGCGTAGAGGCCATCCTGCAAACCTCTCTGCCACTTATCCTCGAAAAAGAGGCCACTTGGCTTCCCATGCCAAGGGCACTGGCTTATAAGATGTTGCACATCAGATGTACACCCTCCTCCTTGAGAGTCACCAGCCAGGCTCTCCAGCGCCTTCTCCAGGCTGTGAGGATCAAGGGGGCTGCAGATGTGTGGTCCAGCCCTGACCTCTGCCTGTGCTTTTCATCGCCTCGTGAGAGGTCCAGAAGGCATGCACAAGCTGGTTTCTGGCTTCTGTTGACCTCTCTCTCTAGCCCTTGACCCTGCGGTTAGGAATCAGTTATGGGCTAAGTTGGATGCACTCAGTGTAGACCCTGGTTATTGATGCTCACACCAAGGCTGAACTTCAGACTTCTGCAGGGTCAGGAGGGCTGGGCTTTTCCTGCCTCTGTGAGAATCTCCAGCAATGTAGGGCGAGGAGACGCTCCCTGACCCACCCCCTTCCTTTTAACTCACCCCTTAATAACTAGCCGGAGGTCACAGACTAAAGATCAGGACCGCTCTGACCCGTAGACACATGTGCTTTGTTTGGCTGCCCAGTGTTTTGGAAAACTTTTTCTTAGTTGCCAATATTTAAAACTTGAGAGATTTTGCAGAAAGAGCACAATTTCTGGCTTCTCTTGGCAAAAAAGAAGATCCAGCTGTACTAAACCAACTTTCCATCCCCAGGGCAACTAGGAGCAGCACCCCAATTTAGAAAGAGGGCAGGCACACCCGGTTCTCCAGTCCCCTTTCCTGATGCCTGCAGCCCTCAGACTGGAGATACCTGCTCCTCCCTGCCAGACTTCCTTCCTTGGTTAGAGAAGAGAATTGCCGATGTTCCCAGGCCAGCAGGTGACCGCCAGCAGGTGACGTGGCTTCACCTGTGCAAACCTGGGGCTCCTGCTATCTGATTGTCACCCTGTCCCACCCTCCACCCTCCCAAAGAAGTGTGAGTCAGCCATCGCGCTTATCTTAAATAAGCCTTCAGAGGAGGTCTTCTTAACCTGGGGCTCACCTGCTCAGAAATGATTAATGCTGCTATGGGGAACCCAGAGGGATGGGGAGGGAGGTGGGAGGGGGCTTCAGGATGGGGGACACACGTACACCTGTGGCTGATTCATGTCAATGTACGGCAAAAACCACTACAATATTGTAATTAGCCTCCAATTAAAATAAATTAATTTTTTTAAAAAACTTTTTAAAAAATCAGTTTAGAGTGAAAGATGGTGAAGGAGATATGAGTTTGAGCAGACAGTGCACACCCTTCTGGGTGTCTCCCGCAGAGCAGCCCAGGGATTCATGTCAGCAGAAAATCCCTCCCCGCGGTCAGGAGCGGTGTGTCTGGACCCCAGAGTGAAGGTCACCTGATGGGAGCTGGCCTGTGAGGAGCCACTGTGGAGATGGACCTGGTGGGAAGGCAGAGAAAGAAAAGGAGAAATACCCTGACTTCTCGCTCCCTCCCACCCCACTGTCCTGCCAATGCCTCCCATTGAACACAGTGGGCAGCCGGCCCACAGGGGTTGGGGTGGTGGTGGAGGCAGTCTCTTTATGATATACAGCAAAGCAGTGAGGGGATAAGAAAAGGATCTGAAGACACATGGCCCCAGGCTTGGCACAGTGGGGATATGAGTTAAGACATATCCCATTCAGTCACGGAATCAAATCTGGATGAAAGAGAGAAGTTCTTATGTTATGATCTAGAAAACATAACCACATCCCTCAAGAGTTGACAGAGATGCAGGTGGCTGATAAACCTTTGCCAAAATGTTTTATTCCCCCGACATCAGGAAAGAAAAAAGGTGTAAATCCGTGACTCTTAGGAGACACGTATCTAATGTCAGATCTTGCAGGAAATATTGTGAAAGCCCATCACAAAAGCCAAGGCAGCCATGTCTCCACCCGTGTGACCTCAAGCCGGCCCTGATCCAGAAGAGGCATCTTGGCTGTCAAGGGGCGTCTCCAGGGAAACTGACAGCTGGGGAGGGCGGCCTCCAACTTCCTGGGTAACTGAGTAGCTGCTGAAAGTGGGGCTTCCAGGAGATGGGCTGAGCCTGGGCCCCACAAGGCAAGCTAATCAAGGCCAGCAATGGGATGTGCCCTCCAGGAATCAGCAGAGAAATCTGAAGGTCTTCCAGGCTAAGGCACCTGATGGGGCGTGTCTACTGGAGGGGAGGGAGCAGGCAAACAAGGAGGAATTTCAGGATTCACTGCTGGGAGATGAGTGAGCAATAGATAATAGGAGTGAATGAACTGTTGCTCACCAGGCTCCTCTGTCCATGGGATTCTCCAAGCAAGAATACTGGAGTGGGTAGCCATTCCCTTCTCCAGAATATCTTCCCCACCCAGGGATGGAACCTGGGAATGTGAGCAGATTCTTTACCGTCTGAGCCACCAGGGAAGCCCTGATAAAATAATAGCTATTATAGTTCAGTTCTAAGCAGCTACTATTGCCAAGCACTGGTCCAAACACTTGATGTTGACTTAACTCACTTATTTATTCATGTAATTAATTGGCCAAGGTACTGCTATTATTAACCCTATTTTTCTGATGAGGAAGCTGAAGCATTGGTACTTTGGATCTTTCAGGTTCCTTGTATTGGTACTTTCATCTTTTTTTTTTAAAACAGAGGACTGATGGAGGATTTTCCACTTTTTATTTTGCCAAGTAAGGGGGACTAGTTTTCCAAAGAGAGTGTATATTTCCAAGGTCCAAGTCAGGACCCTGAAAGAAAACAGTGACATCTACTATCACCATCACTCCACAAAATAAAGAATATTTCACACTAAAAGAGCCAAGGATATAATCTTAGAGAAGTAATGAAGTAATTTGCCCTACTAGTGTGTGGCAGATTCAAATCTAGGCAGTTGGATCCAGAAATGAAGGCGACTGATTAACTTCTGCCCAAATGTAGCTCATGGCTTCTCTGGAGAGTAAGGGAGGTGTGGGGACTCTCAAGGGAGGGGTTGGGGAGTGGCTCGTTCAGGAGGGCAGTGGAGAAGAGTGTAAAGATGAAGATGTCCAAGACTTGCCTTCAGACAACGAAGGCGAGTCTGACAGAGAACGTGAGACACACCAGTTACATAAATAACCACTTTATTATGTGTGCATCCAACAGGGGTGGAAGATAAGACTGGAGATGTGGGCTGGGGCTTCAGGGAACTCCTTTGTCTAAAGAGGCGTGATATCATCTCCACCTCATAGGATTGTGGTAAGGGTTCAACAAAGTGCAGAAAATGCCAGAACAGCAGCTGGCTGGGAGTCCACATCCCACTCAGATGAGCTTGCGGGTATGGTATGGCTGCAGCTCTCATTGCTGTCACTGATGTTGCTGTTGGCATCACCATGGCAACCACACTGTGACAGCGTGAGGAGGAATCTCCAGAGGGTAGAGCTGGGTGGGATTTTCCAGCTCTGGGGTTCACAAACTTTGGCATTTCTTGGGTTTGGGACTTTTTTAACAGAAGACTGAAGGAGGATTGTCCACTTTTGATTTTGCCAAATAAGAGAGAGTAGTTTCCAAGGAGAGAGCACATTTCCAATGTCAAAACAAGGAGATTGGAGGGGAAAAACGTACCATCTGCTATTACCGTCACTCCATAAAATAAAGGACATCTGCACACAGAAACAGTAGGAAGGACACAATCTCAGAGAAAAGGGCAGTCCTTGAAATCAAGTAATCTGGTTTTAGGACTTCCCTGGTGGCTCAAATGGTAAAGAATCTGCCTGCAACGCGGGAGACCTGGGTTCTAGCCCTGGGTCAGAAAGATCCCCTGGAGAAGGAAATGGCAGCCCATTCTAGTATTCTTATCTGGAGAATTCCATGGACAGAGGAGCCTGGTGGGCTACAGTCCGTGGGGTCTCAAAGAGTTGGACACAACTAAGGGACTAACACTTAATCTGTCCTTTTTTTAAAAAAAAAAAAAAAAAAAAGGAGGCCGCTAGGTCATTCTTTTTTCATCTTCAGCTTCGGCCTGGCATTTGGGAATCACAGTTATCCATCCTTCCATGCCCCTCTTCAATGGGTTTTCCATGAAGTTCCTTTAAGTTTTTCCGTAAGTTGTCACTGAAAACCTGAATGAACATTTTGGCCAACCCAATATATAAACATGGCACTGGGTTGGGCTCAGTAAGAGACTGCTAGGTTCTGAGCTGTGTTCCTGGATTTTGTTGCATGTTCCCTGTTGGCAGGAGACATATTTGGAGTCGCCGTGATGTGCAGTTGCCATAGTGGCCCCGGCCACTCTCGTGAGAATGAGGATCACAGTGAACCAGGAATGGGCCTGGGGATCTGAAGACATGACTGTGTTGACCATGGTCGACATTGGACCTTGGGCATGTATGTCCCTCCACCTCTCAAGGCCTCCGGGTCCATGACTCTAAAACTAGAGTGTGGAGACCTTCTCCAGCTCTGGGAGTCTGCAAACCTGGGAGAGATTACGTGTAACTTGCCTATCTACAGCATCCTAATTTCATTTTCTTCAACTATTTTCCAAGCCCTTTGATTGAAGCAAGCTGCCCTGATCCTCTCTGAAAGCCTGGTAGCCAGCAAAGCTCTCCAGGCCCCCTGCCATCATCAAGTCCATATTTAAGAATGGCAGCGGGCCGCACTGCCCGGGCTGAAATGTGATGTGTGTTTGGCCCCGCAGAGTGCAGTGTAACTACACACCACTGATCAGACCCTGGCGGACTTATCAATGGGCTCTGACAGGTACTTGCTGGCTGCCTTCCCGGGCTGGGAAGGTCTCCTCAAGCCAGCCAATGGGATGCCCTCCCTTTGCCTTTGATGTTCATGAGGCCACCTCAGAGGGAAGGCTTGCCCTGCCAGGGACAGTGTTACCATGAGACCCAGATGTACCAACCTGTGGGATCAAGAAGTCTGGTGAGCTTGGGGTGGGGTGGGGGGGGAGCAGCTTCTGGGACACCACCTCCACCACCCCACCCAGCCCCTGGAGGCTCTGCAGGCAGCTCCTCCAGCTTCTGACCACCTTCCTCTTGCCTGTCCCGTCTCCTGAAACCGCATTTCCTTTCAGAGAATGACTTGCCAACTGCACGCATATAAAGGCTTTACCTTTTCAAAGTGCTGTATAATCTTTAATGAGCTAATCCTCTTCTCCCTGGGGTGGTTGGTGAACAGGCTGCTTTTGCTTGGGAAGAAACTGGAGTGACTTGCTCCAGGTCACCTCAGGCCAACCCAGGATTGTGGGTGCACAACAAATTGTCCCCAGCCCCTGATGACGACCTCTGTTGTGAGACTTCTGTAATTGATTGCTCTTTGTGACACTGTTGGCTCCCGCAGGGCAGGACTCCGGGTTTCCTATTTTTCTGCCGAGGGACTTGGCCAGACCTGCTGTCCCCATCTGCACAGCATGCAAGGACCACAGTCTCCAGTGGAGGAGAACGTGCTCTCGATAGCTTTTAGCTTTGAGTCCGGGAGTGCGAAAATCACCGATAGTGTGTGAAACCTAGCCCCCTGTCTGCTTTCGGATGGCCCGTGGGATAAAAATGGTTTTGACACTTTGAAATGGCTGGAAACCAATCAAAAGGAGAATATTTTTCAATATGGGAAAATTACATGAAATTCAAATCCCAGGGTCTGTAAAGAAAGTTTTATTAGAACACAATCATACTCCCTGGTCCACACATGGCCTCGGTCTCCTTTTGCACCTCACAGGCAGAGTCAGGTAGTTGCAACAGAGGCAGTATGGTCCACAAAGCCTAAAACAGTTACCATCGTGGGTTGTATTATGTGTTCACCCCTTCCTCCCATGCCCTCCCCCCAAGTCCATATATTGAAGTACCTCAGAATGTGACCCTGTTTGGAAATCTTTGCAAAAACAATTACTTAAGATGAGATATTCCTGAAGCAAGATAGTCCCCTGGTCCAATACAACTGGTGTCCTTAGGAAAGAGGAAATTTGGATGCAGATATACACACAGGAAAAAACATCATGTGAAGATGAAAGCAGAGATCTCAGTGATGCTTCTCCAAGCCAAGGAACTTCAGATATTGCCAGCAAACCACCAGGAGCTGGGGGAGAGGCATGGAACAGATTCACTCTCCCAGTGCTCAGGAGGCTTCAACCTGCCAACACCTTGATCTAGGACGCCCAGCCTCTGGCAAGTGAAGCAGTACATTTCAGCCACCCAGTCTATGATACTTTGTTACTGCAATTCCAGCAAACTAGTATGTTTATTATCTGACCCTTTACAGAAAAAGTTTGTGGATCCCTGTTAAATTAAGTAGAAACTTGGAAACAGAGTGCTATTCATCCTCACTCAGGACCTAGCCTCTGTGTGCCACATACTGGCTCCTGTCACTCCTGGGACTTCCCTGGTGGTCCAATGGCTAAGATTCCAAACTCCCAATGCAGGGGGCCTGGGTTTGATTCCTGGTCAGGGAGCTAGAACCCACATACTGCAACTAAGACCCATCGCAGCCTAAATAAAGAATTATTAAAAACAAAAACAAAAAAACCTATCCCTCCTGTGTCCTCTTCCCTCAGGATTCATGGATAACTGACCACTTCTAAAAGCAGGTCAGTAAATACGGACTCAGTATGGCAGGTGATGGCTTAGTAAGTTGGCCCAGAGGTAACATCTGGCCTTCTTCTTGTTTTAAATGTCTTGTCCCAGAGGCAGGAGTCTCTGTGGGAGGAGACCTCTCTGGTCCCTCATCTCACATGGCTTTGAGCCACTGCCCACTCTGTTCATGAATGGAAAGCTCATTCTGGGATGAAAGAACCAACAGCTCCTGAAGCTTGTGAGCCCCACAGCTGTATGCAGAGCTTCCGGCGAACCAGACCGGAGCTGTCCTAACCTCAGAGGAGGACAGGAGTGTGCAGAAATGGAGAACGACTGGTCATTGTGAAGACTGAGACCACATGGTCAGGTTCACATCCTGGTGTGGATGTGAGAACTCTGAATATTCATGTCCTAGGGCTGCCATGACACAGCACCAAAAAAAAAAAAAACTAGGTGACTTAAAACAACAAAAATGTGGACCACGCTCCCTCCGAAGGCTCTTGGGAAGAACTCTTCTCTGCCTCTTCCAGCTTCCGGTGGCCACACGCACTCCTTGGCTTGTGGCAGTCTCTCTCCAGTCTGCATCTGACTTCACAAGGCCTTCTGCCCTATGTATCTGTCCTCTCTTCTCATAAGGACACCCGTCATTGGATTAGGGCCCACCCTACACCCAAGATGACTTGAATTCAAGATCCTTCACAAATTAAATCTGAGAAGACCCTGTTTCCCAATGAGATCATGTTCTGAGATGGACTTGAATTTGGGGTGGGTGAGACAGGTGCAGGGGTGGCTCTTCAGCTTAGTACAGTATGGTTGAAAGTGAGAGAAGCCCCAGCCAAACTTGCTGTAATCAAAAGAGAATCATTTGGCTCCTATAACTAGGAGGTCTAAATGTGACTCTTCAGGCACACAGCAGGGGTTCAAGTAATGCCCTTACAGTCCATCTTTTTCTCATCTCCTTTCTCTCTGTTCCTCTGTGTTGGCATCGTTCAGGCAGGTTCCCCTCCTGCGTGGTGATAAGAACGCCTCCCACCTTCCATGTGTGGTTGATGCATGCATGCTGATGCATGCTCAGTCCCTTCAGTCACGTCCGATCCCTTGCGACCCTATGGACTGTAGCCCAACAGTCTCGTCTGTCCATGAGATTCTCCAGGCAAGAATATTGTTCTGGGTTGCCATTTCCTCCTCCAGAGGATCTTCCCAACCCAGGGATTGAACCTGCATCTCTTATGTCTCCTGCATTGGCAGGTGGGTTCTTCACCACTAGCACCACATGTCCACCCAACATATCTCCCTCCAGCCTCTCTGTGCTAGGCTCCCATTGTCCGTCCAGCCAGTCCCAGTAAAGAGAGTACCTTTTTCTTGAGATTTTAGGAAAAGTCCTCATGGGACTCCATCTGGCTTGGTTGGTACGCTATTTCCTACACAAGTGACTCTGCAGGGGCCAGAGAACTAGTTAGCTGGGCCTGCCTGGATCACGTGTCCACGTGTGGAATCAGAGTGGGGGTGCCCCACCTGAATCCCTGGGGTAAAGCAGGGGATTCCTCCTGAAGACGTAGGACCTGGAATACCCTGGGTGGACATTGTCAGAGGCCATAACAAACACACAGCTGTAGTTCAGAGGCAGCCAGGTAAAGTGAGTGTTAGAGGCTGATTCCCACAAACCATTTCTGCTGCTCCTTTTTTCATCTCTTTTTGGTGAAGACTAACGTGGAATTGGATGCAGAACTGGGGGAGACTTTCCCTTGGCCCTTGTTTGTGAAAAGTTCCTTCCCCCACTGCTCTCCTGGTTGCTAAATATCCTGCCAATTGTTACTCTTCTGTCAGAACCCAAAGGTGGGGCATCATTATTCAGGCCTGGTGGACCAGGCAGGAAGGCGTGTGCTGGACAGGACCCCAAACCTGTGGCGTGTTTTGCCGTCTCCAGCTAGTGAATGCAGGCTTGTAAAGAGGCTTAGATGCTGCTGGCATGCTTCATGGTTGGGGGGACGGGGGAGGTGGTGGTTAAGAACTAATTCCTAAAGCTGTGCATGTCTACAAGCAGCCCTTAAAAACCAGAAAGACAACCACATCAACCTCCAGGGGAGCTTCATTCATTCATACATTCAGCAAGCTTTTTTTTTTTTTTTTTTTGAGAATGTCTGTGCCAAGCTCTGTTTTAGCCACTGGGAATACAAAAGACAAAGGAGATTCAGACTGTCAAAGGGTCACTTTTTTTTTCCACTGGGGAAACATGCACAGAAACAGAAAATTCATAAAACTGTGTGCTTAGTGGTGAGAGAGGGGCCCAGGGAAATCCAAGAATGAACAAGGGGTGTGGCTGGGAAATTCTCCTGGAAGAGGTGAGGAAAATATCAAGGACTTGGTTTTGGAATCAGGGTGAATCAACCTAAAACTACTTTTTGGTTTCAAATAGCAGAAAATGCAGCTCAAACTGAATTCAGGAATAGAGTTCATTTATTTTCTCATGTAACTGAAAGTCCAAAAGAAAGATGTTTGATAGAGAGGTTCACCATGTCTTCAGGACTAGAGTTCCATTTCTCTGCCTTTCCTTCAACTCTGCTATCCTCCATGGGTCAGCTTCTTTCTTAGAAGCTGGCTTCCCTCATGGAAACAAAAGGGCTGCAGCAGATCCCGGCCTGACATCCACTCACCACATGGTCCAGGTGACTTCACATTCTAAGCAAACCTTCTGCCATTCACTCAGTTGCACAGGCTTCATTCACGTGCCTGCTTCTGGCGCAGTAACTGTGGTCAGGAGCGTGGAACACAGTGACCTCTTATCGTAGGTCACAGCTCTGCCCCTGGAGCTAGGGATAATGTCAGATGTTTGGAATGGAGAAATGAATGCAGCCAACATGTATCTGCTTTTCATGGAAAGTAGAATGCCCACCTGAGCTTGCTGAAACTTTCTTCAGCACACACTGGCATTGGTTATAGCTGAGTCTTCAGTGAGGAGCCTTATAACCAAGAAGGGAGCGAAGGGGCTATTAGCTTCTGAAAACCAAGAGACAAAAAACCTGTTCTTCAAGGAAAGAAGTCGTATCATGCTAAGTCACTTCAGTCGTGTCTGACTCTTTGTGACCCCCATGGACTGTAGCCTACCAGCCTCCTCTGTCCATGGGATTTTCCAGGCAAGAATACTGGGGTGGGTTGTTGCCATTTCCTCCTCCAGGGGTCTTCCTGACCCAGGGATCGAACCTGCGTCTCTTACATCTCCTACATCGGCAAGCAGGTTGTTTACACTAGTGCCACCTGGGAAACCCATATGAGCCTTCGTCATACCCTGGCATCTGTGATGCTTTAAACCAAAGCCTCATCTGGCTTGGTCAGCCACCCCATCTTGGAGAACTGGGGCAGGAGTGCATCACCCAGTATAGCTGATGGTGCAGTTTCAGTGACCCTCAAATCTCACTGGCTTCATACTAGTCCACCATGGGTCATGCTGAGCCCCCGGGGCAATGGTCTTCCATGGGGTGACTCAGGGATCCAGGCAGAGGGAGTCTCCATCATCCTGAACCTCCACTCCTGCAATGCTGTTGCTGTTCAGTCGCTCAGTCGAGTCTGACTCTGCAACCCCATGGACTGCAGCACGCTGGCTTCCCTGTCCTTCACCATCTCCCAGAGCTCAAACTCATGTCCATTGAGTCAGTGATGCCATCCAACCATCTCGTCCTCTGTCGTCCCCTTTTCCTCCTGCCTTCTATCTTTCCCAGCATCTGGGTCTTTTCCAATGAGTTGTCTGGCTGTTTGCATCAGGTGGTCAAAGTATTGGAGCTTCAACATCAGTCCTTCCAGTGAATGTTCAGGACTGATTTCCTTTAGGATGGACTGGTTTGATCTCCTTGCCGTCCAAGGGACTCTCGAGCATCTTCTCCAACACCACAGTTGCTCAATCGTGTTCATCCCTTTGCAACCACACAGACTGTAACCTCTGTCCATGAAATTCTCCAGGCAAGAATACTGGTGTAGGTAACCATTCCCTTTTCCAGGGAATCTTCCCCAAACCAGGGATCAAACCCAGGTCTCTTGCACTGCAGGCAGATTCTTTTCCATCTGAGCCAGTAGGGAAGCACCTCCCAGAATGTACACCCTCCTAGAACAGAATAACAAGGGAAGAGTCAGCTGGAGAGTCAAACCCTGGAAGTTAAATGCCTCCACCCAGAAGTGACGCCCAGCTCTTTTGCTCACACTCCACTGACTAAGATAGGTCACATGGTCACATCTGACATCAAGGGGCAGGTGAGTGTCTGTACCCAGAAACAGAGAGGTGCATGGTGGTGAATGTGGAGATGCCTACGACGGTGGAATTCCTGGGTTCCTCCAGTGAGAGAGCGGAGGGCTGTTCCAGGTGCCTGCCTGCCTACTTCCCTTCAACCAGTCTTCTGTGATTCCAGCTGCCACACGCTGGAGCTTGTTTCCAGAGGGGGAGGAGACTGGCAATGGAAAGATTAGCCGCTCCCTGGGTTCCACACAGGGATCAGTATTTTCAATAGTACTTTGTGAGTTCAGCCTCAAAGTAAATGGTTAATTCATCTTGTATCAACAGCACTGTGATTCATAATGTAAACTTGGAGAATCCTTGATGTTTCGGGCCCACATTCCTTTTAATTTGGCTCTGCATTCTTTTAAAGCCACAGCGTGCTCACTTAATAGAATGCAGCATGCAAATGCACAAGTTTTTGCCTAGAGGCAATTTAGCCTGGCTGTTTCAATGGATGTCTTCTTTCAAGTGTATATTCTTTCTTAAATTATTTACTGGGTAAACACACTTTGCATTTTCAAAAGGGAGATTAAGACTGCTTGCTGCAGACCTAGTGGAACATAAAGCCCCCACCACCCCATCCCCAACCCTGTCCAAAGTTAGAAAGTAGTTACTTCGGGCTTCCCCCAAAGTTCCTTCTCTGCCTCTCGAGCTGGGAACCCCGCTTCCTGGCTTGTGGTTCTGACTCTCTCTGGACTCTGCATTCCTTTCTGCTTCGCCTGCAGCCGTACCTGCCAGCAGCCCCTGGCCGGGACAGTACTCCAGGCCTCCTCACAGATGGGGCCCTCCAATGCCAGCCCATGTTTCCCTGTCCAGGCTGGCTCGGTCTTATTCACCCAAGGGCCCCAGTGGCTCACTTTTCTGGTCCTTAGAGGTGCTGTATCCAACACCTTTGAGGTCCAAAGCTGGGTTGGTGGCCGGGCCAGGGTCAATCTCACTTCCAACTCTGTGAACACCAGTTCTCTTTATTTACTTATTTATTTGCCCCTCTGCACCATTCATCCCAAATATTTGCCAGCCTTTGGTTGAAAGCAAACCTTCTCTCCTGCTGACCTTTTCCACTGCCTGCACCCGGTTCCATGAAGACCATTCCTTCTCCCTGCTTCAGGGAAAGGCCCCAGTAGTGCAATGTTCCGTCTTTGGGGGACTTTTTTGTTTATTCATTTAGTTACTCAGTCGTGTCCAACTCTTTGTGACACCATGGATGGTAGCCTGCCAGGCTCCTCTGTCCATGGGATTTCCCAGGCAAGAATACTGGAGAGGGTTGCCATTTCCTTCTCCAGGGGGTCTTCCCGGCCCAGGGATCGAACCTACGTCTCTTGGCACTGGTAGGGTGTTCTTTACCACTGAGCCACCAGAGAAGCCCTTTGGGGGATTTACCTCAGCTTTTAACTTCAGGTTTTTCTGTGTAGACTCCCTGAGATTTTCCTGCAAATTAAATTTGCGCAGATTTCTTCTCCGTTCTCCTTTGAATGGAATGATTACAATTATAGTTCTTTCATTGTCATCCTTTGGATGGATCTCCTGGGGACCTACTTACCAGTCTCCATGACTTGTGCTGGGGCTGCAGAGGTGACGGCACCAGGAACTGAGGATGCACCAAGGTTTCTCTGAACCTCTGTGAGCCTGTGGCACCCTTCTTGGGATCAGGTGTGTGTGCACTGAGTGAATTAAAGATACGACCCATTAGGAAAGATCATGAGTGAAACCCACTTCTCTTTGCCTGGAGATGAGGGAAACCCAATTAGGAAGACCAGGAAAGAGCTGAGGATTTAGGGATCCCTGTGTCTTCATTTTTCTAACCATGCCTCGGATTAAACAAGTAACACTCACAGTTAATCCTTTATAAATTAGCATCATGGATGCCTTGGGGCCCTCAACCCACAAATAAAATGGTTGTCAACCAAGAGACACACTACCGTATATTACTTAAGGCAGAATTTTAAAGAGTTTTCATGCTTTTAATCTGTTTCACTGCTGAGTTTCAATTTTGCTGATTTCCTTTGCAAGTCTGATGCGGGTGACTGTGGTAAATAGAGATTTTGACAGTGACTCGGGCAAACAGGATGGGTAGGGACGGTTCTGAATATTTCTGCCCCTTCCTGAAAGAAGGGGGGAAGATCCATCTAGGTTTTAAATCACGCCACCACGTCGCACTGATCAGTGTTCGTAATTAGCCTCGCTTTTAACAAGCCGTGAAGTCCCGTTTTTATTTCTTTATTTTGGGGACAGAGGATCTTCCTGGCTTCTGAGTAAATATGGCCTGTTAAGTCTGAATTAGCTGTCATCACAGAAGAATTAATGTCAGGGCACAGCCTTTCTAGTGGAGAAGGGAAGAAGCAAACGAGACAGATCTTAGCTGAGCCTTACGTGATAAATGAGGACCAGGCGAATCATTCATCTCCTTCGAGGAAAGTGGACACAGGCACTAAAGCAGTTTTGCGGAAGACGTGTCAGCAAATGTGATCATTTTGTAACCTGTCAGGAGGAGAGAGCTGGTCCTTCAAGGGGGGCCACAAGGGAGTGAGTTTGTCTGATGCGACTGTCTCTATCCATCCATTTAGGCTTGGGGAAGAAGGGGGTGGGCGAGGGAGGATCCAGCTGAAACCACAAGGATGCTGTCATCCTTCTGAGAAAGAAACTCATCCAGAAGCTAGAAAAGACTGAACACCTTGTAAAGATGTATTCTCGAAGATGTGAGGTTAGGAGGATGGGGTCTCTGTTAAACTGGGGTCTGCATGGTCCCACCTAGCTCCTCCTATGGGAGTCTCCATCCAGTGTTCTGTGTCTAGACGGGCAGCAGAACTTTTTCTTCTTCTTCATCTTTTTAATATTTATTTATCTGGCTATGCCATGCCTTTGTTGTGACATGCAGGATCTTCCATTTTAACTGTGGCATGGGAGACCTGTAGTTGGAACATGAGAACTCTTAAGTTGGGGCATGTGGGGTCTAGCTTCCTGATCAGGGATCAAGTCCCAGGCCCCCGGTATTGACAGCATGGAGTCTTAGCCACTGGACCACCAGGGAAGTCTCCAGCAGGCCTTTTTCTGCTTGATATTTGGAGGACGGACAGATGGGGTTTGCTGTGAGGTCTTGATGGCATGGACAGCCCACCTGGAGGGCCCACTAGTCCGCCTCTATTTCTGCCTGCTTGGTTTGGTGGGAGAAAGTGTGGGCGAGGTTGTTTGACCCAGCTTCCCTTGGAAAACCTCAACCCGAGATTGTGATGTTTGACCTCTTTTCTCAGAATGAGGTAACAGATTATGAAACAACTTCATCAGAAGCCCTCTGCAGGCATTCTCGGAGCATGCATCTTCACTCTAGTTCTACTCCGAGCTCCCAGCTCCCCATCTGCATTTAGCAGAGCCAGGGCTGAGGGGGTGGGAGTCCCGAGAGGTGAGCCCCCCCACCCCGGCCCAAGCAAAGCACACCAGGCACCTGGGCCATATTTTGTATGAACCTGCATTTCCATCTTTTTTTTTTTTTTTTTTTGCCACGGAACACATGTAATGTTTCCTCCTGGCATCACAGAGCCTGAGCCCCAGTGACAGATGACGGTTTCGTAGCCTGAGCTGCAAGCTTGACACTTGCTTCTTAATCTTGTCCTTTTCTTCCTAAGTCTCTCTTTTACTTTTCCCCGGGTGTTTCTGTACAGGTAAGTATCTTACTGTGACATGTTTCCTTAGCCTTTCACTTTCACGGGAAACACTGAGGGAAAAGAAAAAAACACAAAAAACCGAGGCTTGTCTCACATGTTAAATTAAAAAGAGAAGCTCGCATGGGGCCCTTGATCCCTGAAAGATTACTATGTGGGACTTGGAACCCAGAAAGCCATTTGAATCACCGTAGCTTCGCCGTAAGCATTTCTCCCAGTGCTGCATGACAGACGCGGTAGAGTCGTTCATTTGCTGGTGGATCGTTTGTAGAAGCACAGAACCGCGTGGTCTCTCTCTCTCTCACACACACACACACACACACACAGAGCTGCATGGTCTCTCTCTCTCTCTCTCTCTCTCTCTCACACACACACACACACACACACCACACACACACACACACACACCCCCCCCTCATACCGGGTTCCCAGCCCCCACCCAGGAAGCCTCCCTTTGATTAGCCGACTTGGTCTTGTATGATCTTTGTCCTCTGTTTATCTGTGTGAATTGTTTTTCCTCCATTGCTCTCTCCTAGAATCATCCAGAACCGGATCCTGATCGTCATCTTGGGCATCATCCTGGTTATCACCATCCTGACGGCGATCACTTTTTCTGTCAGAGGACACTGATGTATCTGCTCTTCCTTGATAAACAGCGACCACGGCTCGTTCTGAGTAATTAAGACAAAATGGTCACATGAATCATTTTCTTGCGCTGACAGGCTCTGAATGACCCTCCCTCTCTCTCTCGCCACTGTTCAGCTGAAGTGCAAAGACTGTAAAAATATTTTCTATTCCTGTTTGCATGTGGGTTGGTTTCCTTTTCTAGGTTTGTCTTCACCCAGATTTGTCCTTTATAGGGGAAGGCGAGTGTTTATTTGCCTTTTGGTAATTTCATCTACTGACCAGAATAGCCTGGGTGAGCTTCTTGCTTGCCCTGTGGACGTGGCAGGGGTCACGGTTGGGGAGAGGGCACAGATGAGTCAGTCACGGCGGCTTCTGATGGGCTGTGCTGTTTGTCACACACCTCTTGTCACCGATCAACCCTTCTGTGATGTCTGAGGATAAAAAATGCAGAGACCAGCAGGGCCAGAGCCACTGACTGGCCCTGCAAACCAGGCCTGTTCCTCCCCAGACATAATGAATATAGTCCACCTGCCTGAGTGTTTTCATTGTAAAGGTGGGTATTTAAAAGCAGTTGTGTGGGAAATTGACTTAGCACTTTCCCCGTTTTTCTATGCGTGCTTTTTTTTTTTTAAACCCAAGAATATTTTTTGCTGAGTCTGCCCGATATCCACTTTTCACAACTTTGATTACTGGCTGCAATAAAGATTCCCTTGCCTTCCAAAAATCCCATCCTCCCCAGAATCTGGTGGCAGAGAGTGCCCCAGCACAGTACTTCCCGGTGACCACCTCTCCCCTGACCTGTGTAGGCGTCTCTGTATCCTTTCCATCTTAATATTTGTACTGTCAAAAGGAGCCCTCATACATGCAGAGGGTCTGTCAAGGTTCTCTCCACATCCATTCCAGTATGTAAGAGAACATGAATATTTCAGGAAGAGCAGGAATATGATTCCGTCAGTGCGAAATTTCAGATGTGATTATCAATATGGTATAGGCCTATAGGCTGATCCGCTGGAAATAAACTTGATGGGAAAACATTCGCTAACCTCCTTTCAAAGAATCAGGGGTCGCAGTGTGTTACAATAGGACGGCTTGGGTTTTTCACTAACAAATGCGAGCACAGCCTTCCTGAATCCACAAGGTACTCAAACCTCTAACGTGCTTTGTGATTTTCTTTTGGTTTCTTCCTGTCCAAAGGAACCGGGAATTGCGTTCAAAATGAGTTCATTTATGATCAGGCTCCAAGTTGCCTGAGCTGAGGTCATTCTCCCCCTAGTCATAACGCGAAATGTGTTTTTCTTAAGACTTCATAGGCACTTCCAGGGTCCTTTCTATCTTTTGGATATAATTGGGAGCTCTGAATCCTTGAAAAGCAAACCTGTTCCCTTCATAAAAAATGCTAACCACCTGTGCCCATGGGCTGAGATCACCTGGATGCAGTACTTGATTTTTTTTATTCTTCTCCCAACTCAGAAGCAAACCATTATGGTTTAGAGAGGAAACAGACAATGGCAAAATCCACCCGAGAAATTGCACTTATTGAAACAGGCTAGGGCCTGCATGTGTTCAGATAAATCATTTAGTATTGTGTAAATAAAGCCGCAGCCTTTACTTCTCGAGGATGGTGTGGGATTTTGGCAGAGCGCAGTAGCCCAGCAAAAGAGGGAAGGCTGTACTAATTTTCCTATCAGCTTCAGGGCTCTATCCTAGCAAGAAAGAATCTTTTCTTCTGATAACGGAATGAGTGTGTGTGAAACACATCAAAGAAATGATGAAAAAGCAAGGCAACAAGTCATCTCCTTCTCATTTGGAAACTCTAATGGTGGGCAAGTATTCTACCAACCTTTCTGGTGGCTTCCCTCAAAACAGCTGGTCTTAGCTGAGGTGCATAATCGGTTACCCAGCCACAGCTCATGCCTATAGACTCTTCCTGAGGCCACCTGGCAAGCCAGACCGATCTGATCATCTAAACTTGCTGGCTTCTAAATATTTCACCTGAGGTTCATGTTGAAAGTAGACGTGGTGCAGGAAGAGGGTATGGCTCACTTCTCAATGGCAGCTTCTTTGGGTTTCTATCTCTTTATCAGCCCTTGCCGGAGACTTTGCCCCACTTCAACCTTAAGAGTGGGAAGAAGGTGAACAGATAACCCTTGGCCTAACAGCCCCATCCCGTCCACCTGGAGAACAACCTCCTAGGCCGGGATAGTGAGCACTTTGTAGGAAGCTGGTCCGAAGACCCCTGTATCCCCGACTGGCCCTCCCAGATGCTGCAGACAGACTCAAGTAGCCCCCGGGAAGGAACACTGTTCACCCTGCTTCCCTGGAGAAGGGGGAAAGCCCACCGATATAAAGCCATTCATAGAACTGTGAAAGGTCCTAGGAACTCAGTACGTCGACCTTGATTGATGAATATCTCTAAAGTCAGGAGCCTTTGTTAAAAAATTGTGTTCAGCAGAAAGGTTGGGGGTTGCTGGGGAGGAGGAAGAGGAAGGAGGAAGCCCTTGCCATATAAAATTCATGCAGACTAAACAGTTTCCCTGACAGAATAAATAAAGCGGATGCTGCCCTGCTCCAGAATCAAAAGCAATTTAATTAAAGTCTCTTAAGTTGTAAAGAGTTTTAAATGTTCCATGTTGAAGACGAATGCCGGCAAATGCAGCGGGCCTGACGTCAGCTGCCAGGCCTGGACTGGGAGGCCATTTGCTATTCTGTTTAAGGCAGGCTGGATTGTCTTATTTTGGAACCAGCTTGGTGGGGGGTTTGCTTTGCTACTGCTTCTGAGCCCTGAGCTTCAAAGGCTGAAATTAATGGTGAACAAAATTGTGCGGCTCTGGCCGTCCCATGCGGGGCAAGCCCATTGAGGGTTATCATTAAGTAAAGAAATAAAGAGGGGGAAAAAAGCCTGCCTGTTCCAAAAACCTCATCAGATAATGACCTCAGTGATTGGATTTTCATTACCAAACAGCATCCAGAGATTATCTACTCCATGGAAGAAGGGAGGGGGGAGGGAAAAAAAAAAAGAAAGAAAGGAAAGCAACTGTCTTTCTCTTCCTCTCTCTCTCCTTTTTTTTTTTTTTTTTTGCACATCTTTTCTTTAAAACTGTCAGATCATTTCAGTATTTCAAATCCGAGGAAAACAGCCTGCCTGCTGCTGTATTTGAAGTTGTAATGGTGTCAAAAAGTCACGACTGACTGACAGCCGTCAGTCCCAGAGGGGCTCATTAAATCATAAAAACTTGACAAGGAAATAATTGCGCATCGCCAGCAACTTGGCGCCTGTTTAGACGTTTTTATTTTCTTTCATTATTAGTCCCCACCATTACGTTCATTAACAAATTGCATTAAACAACTGTTAAGGGCTAATGATTTGTTTATCGCTTTTTTTTATTATTATTATTTAAACATTAGCTGTGTCATGTGGTACTCCAGCAGCCTCTTGCCATCATCCAACTGAATATTTTTCCACTCCGAGCTCCGGGTACTGTTGGAATATGAAATAGATTATTCATTACTCTCCTCTTTGCCACTGATTTGGTTTCATGTAGCGTCTTCCACAGAGAAAGATGAAAACTTGTCAAAAATAGGTTATATCTTATTCGAAGGGGCAACAATAGCAGCAGGTACAGGCACACTTTAATATTTAATTAAGGTGGATGTTAACCCCTTTAAATGACTTTAGCTGTAAGTTCTATTCAAATGCAGAAGAGAGAAATAATTGTTCTTAATTTGCAACCTGTTTGGCAGGCACTCTTCATGGACTTAGCTAGAAATTTAGAGCAGCATTTTTAAATAATGAGATTTCCCATCATAAGTATGTATAGCCATTTGTCTACGTAGATGAGAATTAACTACCAGCCATGATTTCCTCATCTCTTTGGTCTGAACTGCTAGCCTAGTGGAGCATCCAGTGCTCGGGAGTGGAGATGACTTTCCTGGGAGAACGGTGTATCCAGAGCCAAGGACTGTTGGTTGGTTGTGGCTGGGGCTGGTTTCCAAGGAACCTTTGAGTCCCCTGTCTCTGGTCCACTTGCCTCCCCCCTTTAGCTGAGTGTGTGGTTGGACGACTGTGGCCTGGAGTGAAAGTGAGTAGGGACCTCTCAAAGGAACGCTTGTGCGTCCAGCGGCTGGCGGGGAGGGTGTGACGGGGCGTGTCTGGGCCGTCTCTCTGTGGTGGTGAGCTCACTGCAAACAGTGCTTCCCTCATAGACAACAGAAGCAGGGCTTTCCTGGGACTGACCTTCCGCCTCTTTTTCTTTTCTGTGACTTGCTCTTGGTGACGTGTTCGGCTTTTCCACGGGTTATGAGATTGAGGGAAAACGTTCCAGTATCATTATCGTTTTCCTAAGTCAGAAGTCAGTGACATCTTCCAGGTTGTAACTGCTGGCTGCGTCTGGTCACCCCGTTTGATTGGATGAGTTCACATAACCGTGTGGCCGCTCTCAGAGGCCCGCTTCATTGGCCGAGCTGGGGTGTTCTGGTCCGTGTCAGGGAATGGAGAGTACTTTTCTCCCAGGCTCTTTCTACTCCCACCTACCCAGCCCCAGAGAGCCCAGGCCCCTTGGCCGACTTCTCTGTGGATGTGAAGGGGAGAGATGGTACACGTTCCTTGCCCGGCACCTCTCAACATCACCCGTGCAAGGACAGATGGCGCTCCGGGAGCCATGGCACAGGAGGGGCCAGCAGGTGTGAGCCAGGTGAGGCCTGGCCTCAAGCCTCATGGGTCACTGTGGGCTTGGAAATGGCAGCCACCCCAGGGTTTGGGGGATTTCAAGCCTCCATCTCAGTCCACTCTAAAAGTCCACACGTCAACTTGCCATCTGTGTTTGGAATGGACTCCATGTACCACAGCAAAACTTGCTCAGAGTTGTTTTTCCAGAAAGAAGGAAGGAAGGCTCTGTGGTGAGCTATCCCCAGTCCGAGGTTACTGCCTGAGAGGAGATGCTGGCCCAGACACTTGGCCTCACCCTACGCTCTGCCTCACGAACCTGAAACAAAAACCCAGGAAACTCTCTTGTTTATATGGCTTTTCTCTGCCTGCAGCACATCAGACTTAAACCGATGGTACCTGCGAGAGGCTACGTCAGGTGGCTCTTAGACACCCCTTTTTATTTTTTATTTTTTTTCCATTTATTTTTATTAGTTGGAGGCTAATTACTTTACAGTATTATAGTGGGTTTTGCCATACATTGACATGAATCAGCCATGGATTTACATGTGTTCCCCATCCTGAACCCCCCTCCCACCTCACTCCCCATCCCATCCCTCTGGGTCATCCCAGTGCACCAGCCGCGAGCACTTGTCTCATGCATCCAACCTGGACTGGCGATCTGTTTCACACTTGATAATATTCATGTTTCGATGCTGTTCTCTCAGATCATCCCACTCTCGCCTTCTCCCATAGAGTCCAAAAGTCTGTTCTATATATCTGTGTCTCTTTTTCTGTCTTGCATATAGGGTTATCATTACCATCTTTCTAAATTCCATATATATGCGTTCGTATACTATATTGGTGTTTATCTTTCTGGCTTACTTCACTCTATATAATGGGCTCCAGTTTCATCCATCTCATTAGAACTGATTCAAATGAATTCTTTTTAACGGCTGAGTAATATTCCATGTTGTATATGTACCACAGTTTTCTTATCCATTCGTCTGCTGATGGGCATCTAGGTTGCTTCCATGTCCTGGCTATTATAAACAGTGCTGCGATGAACACTGGGGTACACGTAGACACCCCTTTTTAAAATGGGCCAGGTGACTGTGTACACAGAAGAAAGTTCTTCAAGCCACAGGCACTGAACCCAAAAAGGGAGACCTTGAAGGAGAACCAAGAGCAGCCAGGCACAGGCAGGATAGCCCAGGAGAACAGTGTGTGTGATTGGAGCCAAGGCTGGATACGGGGTCCTGAAATGGGTGATGAAGCCAAGGTCGGTGTCCCCTCCTGTAGTGGAGGAGAGAAGACATATTCTCAATATGAGTGCTGAAAGAGACTGCCCACGTCCATTAGGCTTTCAGGTCAGTAACGAGGTAAATGTCCCTGAACCAGCTTATCAGAGGCGAGCAGGACAAAACCAAGATGGTGGGGCAAACCAAGATGGTGGAGCAACCAAGATGGCAGGGCAGGAACAGGAGTATATGAGCTTGGGAGTGTATGAGAACATAAGGAACAGTGTGCAGGGTGAGGATGAAGACAGTTAGAGGGGCTCATCCCAGGAAGTAGCCAAGAAGGAGGGCCACAGGCTAGTAGGCCCCGTCTCCTGCCACCATCCTGGGCCCATCATCGCCCTCCTTCACACACAGCCAAAGGAGAGAAAAGGCAGGGTGCATATCGCCTGGAACCCTGACCCAAATCCCACGCCACCCCTGTTGCCCTTCCTCACGGGGCTCCCACCAAACCGTGGAAAAAGCACTTCCTCAGCCTGAACCACCTGCTACTCATGCTCCATAAACAACGAAGGCATCACAGAGAGAGGGGAAGCGCCAAGCAGCAGAGCCCGGCCTGTGAGTCTGTGAACCCGCGCACCCCTCCTCCCCTTCATCCAAACAAGGCCCTTTGGCGTGAATAATAGCTCAGCGGCCCGAAGCCTGTATTGATCGGCCGCGCTCGCTGCTCCGCGGAGAGCTGCCTGGACTTTTCCTGGGGGCAGGACGGGCACCGCTGAGCGCAGCCCGCCCCCGCCTCCCCCGGCCTCCCCCAGGTGTGCTCGGGAGGGGACAGGACCCGGGGGAGCCAAGGCCCTGCTCCAGCTCAGCGCCGCTTTGTTGCCGCAACTTTTTAGTTTTTAACTTATGTTGCCAGGGAAAGTACCTGAGTTGGAAAGAAGTGTTTTTTTTTTTTTTTTTTTTTTTGCATGACGAGGCCCCACGGAGTTGAGAACAAATACAACCTCGGGCTTCAACTTCTCTCCAGAAAGTTCTGCTCCTCAGAGGAGCCCTCTGCTGACACGCAGGCCTCCTGTATGCCCACCACAGGGCTTGACACGGTGGCAGGCTATATTGCATTCTTCTTAATTTTCCCCATCTTCCATCATCAGAAGGGAGGGCAGCTGAGACTGTGACCAGAATCCATCGCCTCCTTGGAGGACAGGAGCTGTTGTTGCCAAGTTCATTGGAGGAGCGTCAGCTGGAGGCTGGTAGAGGCGGGGACCAAAGCCTGCCAGCCCCGCTCCCCGAGGCCCCGACCACACCACCCCATCCCTTTGTTCACTTCTCTTCTGGACAAAGGGAGTGGCCAAGGCCTGGGCCCTCTGAAGGGTGTGCAGTCGTAAGGTCAGCCAGGGCCCCACCTGGTGAAAGCCTATGGGCTGGGAGACACCCGAAACCCCACCTTTGAAAACTCTACTCCTTTGGGTTCTGACCTTGGATCCTAGGACAATTTGTGATTTATGATCCCGTAGGCAGCGTCCTCAGCCACCGATCTCCCTGGGTGAGAGGTTGGACATGGTATGGGGGAGAAGCAACCCACCAATGGAGGGAGCAGTTTGCAGGGATGGGGGCCTGGGTTCCCTGGGACCAGCTCCCTGAAGGTTTCTCTTGGCATCAGCTTCCCTTTCTGGTAACAGATGGATT
Source organism: Muntiacus reevesi (assembly GCF_963930625.1). NCBI lineage: Eukaryota > Metazoa > Chordata > Mammalia > Artiodactyla > Cervidae > Muntiacus > Muntiacus reevesi. The sequence goes on from NC_089250.1 coordinate 155,120,923, forward strand.
ACTGGGGGCACAGCCTTGCCCCTAAAGTCTACACACTCCTGGCTGGGGCCCACAGCTGCTCAGACAGACATGGAGGTCCTGAGAATACATGGGCTCTGGCAGGCAGAGGTAACTGATCAAGGTCCCCCAAGCACCTCCCGCAGCACTGCCCTGGTGGAGAGGGAGGACACAACAGGGAAGCAGGTGGTGCCATCAGCACAGCTGACCTTGGGGTCCAGCAGACTGTGTTCTTCCAAGAGCTGCTCCAGCCTCCCGTCCGAGTCCTGCTGAGGGTGACGGGAGGCCCAGGCTGTTGTGATGTACAATTTGACATTTGGGGGAAGCACCCAAAAGGCTCACATACACCTTGAGAAGACCCTCCCCACACTGCCTCTCCCTGGGGTCTTGACACAGCGGGGCATGGTGACCCTCAGAGCCTCTTTCTGCATCATCTCCATCTCCTCTTCATCCATGCCCATCCCTCCCATGAAGTCACAGAGAGAGCACAGTTGGATGGCTTCATTTTCAGAGCTCCTTATTGTCCCCAGCAAGACTTCTAAATAATCAGCCTCTCTATATGAAACATAAGGGGTATAATCAGATTTGTTTATCTAGTCAATAAATATTCTTTGAGCATCTACTGTGTTCCAAGCCCCGAAGACACAAGTTCAAAAAGATGAATAAGAAAATAGGTAAAATAATTCCCCAGCCCTGGGGCTGGAGGTCAGAAAGCTGTTTTCAGGCCCAGTGAACTGACTTGCTCTCTGATCCCAGACAAGTGACTCTCAGGGCCTGGACATCACCTGGCGATGCCCTCGCCTCTGCCGCCTCCCACTGCTGACCCTGAGATTAAGGCACACGTCCATGAATCGCTTGGCAAAGTCCTTTCCAGACAGCAGCACTGTGTACCCGTTCCTCCTTGCAATTTCCATGCCTACCTTTGCACAATTGCCCTATCTGAGCCGGACTAAGACTGACACTTACCTGCCAGTGGCCAGGTCTGCATGAGCACTGGCCCCTTGTACATCAAGAGCTGCCCAGGAGAGGCCAGGAACAGGAATAGGGACCATTTAGACTAGGATTGACTTGGAGGATTTTTTCCCCCTGCTTATTAAATGACTTAGCAGGCAATCGGAAACCCAAAATATCATAAAAGGAAAAAAGTTGCCGAACGGCTAAGAGGTGCGCCACAGGAGTGGGGTCGGGCTGAACAGATGGAGCAGGAGACATTTTTTCAAAGGCTTCTTTCCCCTTCTTCTCCCCTCCCTGTCCCCCACACGGAAAGGGGAAAATAGAAGCAGAATCCAGATTTGGGCATGGGGGTGAGCTGTTCACCCTCCCTCACAAGCACCCCCAGACTCTGGAGACACTTTGATGTCTGGGCGCATGGCACTCGAGGCCAGGAGACGCCCGGGTATTCCAGTCTCTGGACCAGCCTCCCTGAGCTCCTTTGTGAGGGCAGATGAAACACACGGAGTCCAAGAGCAGGGTATTGAAATGAGCAAACGTGGATCAGCGTCCCTTGAACTCCGGGCTGGCCACCTTGAAACAGTTTGGGCGGCAAAAGCCAAGCAGATGAATGAGCTTGGATTCACAGAGCCCTCAACCTGTATGAGCTGTTGGGACCATTTAGCCCTGCCTGCTTGTTTTCAGATGGGGAAATGAGGCTCAGAGAGGGAGCGAGACTTGTTCAAGATCACCCAGCAAGTCGGTGGCACAGCTGGGGTGGACGCCAAGTCTTTGGCCTCCAGCCAGGCTTCTCTCTTCTGCACAAGGAACTTCAACTTCAAAGAGCACCACATTCTAGAGGCCACAGCCCAGCCACAGGGACACTGGCTTCCTTGATAGTGTTGACCTTCCCGCCACAGGGGCTGACAGTCCTCAGTTGACCTTTTAAAACCATCATGCACAGAAAAACTCAGTTCCATCCGTGTTGGCTGTGGTCACTTTTTCCCCTGAATGTCATATCTTCTGAGGAATCGGCAGGGGACACCCTGGTTCTCTTTCCTGGACAGGGAAGCCTGGTGTGCTACAGCCCATGGGCCTACAAAGAGTCAAACACAGCTTAGTGACTGAATAACAGTGAACACCGCTGGTTCGCTCCTCAGCTGAGCCACAAACATCACCTGAGGAAAGCGTTGATTTTCCTGCGATCTCTCCTCCCCCTTCCACCATCACTATACACCCCCCTCCACAAAAGAATTTTGTGAGAAACAAGTAATGATTAGAGCCCCACCCTGATGCTGAGCCCCCAGGGGAGGTCCAGACGCTGAGAGGATGCTGCTAGATCTGGGGGAGCCCCAGAGATGCTCCTGCTCCTGAAGTGTTGTCTGCAGTGTGTTCACAGCCAGGAGCAGCCTGGCAGCGCAACCACCCAGGGCTCCCGTGTTCTCCCCAAGCCTGGCATAGTCCGTGTGAGCTGGGCCTCTGGTGTTCCGAGCACTGGGCCCTGCTGTGCCTTTTGCAAGTCATACCCTGTTCCTGGCTTTGGCTCCTCATCCAGCAAACGGGAAAGCCGGGCTGGAGAGTCTCAGGAAGGCTGGTCTCTGCTGACTCTGGTCATCCATGGCAATGAAAAGTGAATGCTCCTGACAAAGCAAGGGTAGAGGGCCCAGGGTTAAGATGGCAGCCTTGACGTGTAGAACCTTCTAGAAGGCCAGGAGATGTGGCCTACTGACAGGTCTTGAATGCAGGGCTGGTGTCATGGGATCTGCACTCAGAGGGTCCCCAGGCTTGGGGTTTCAAGCTCTGTATCACTGTCTTGAGATTCTTAAGAATTTTGTCTTGGTAAAAGCTGTGATTTGTAAATGAAGTCTGATTGGACAGTGCACCAGGAAGTGGGGGTTTGCGCCTTGGCTTATGTGGTCTTGCGTCCCACCACCTGCCTGTTCCTGGGGTCTGGTTCTCAACTGCTCCGTCTTCTGTCCCCTGCAACCCTAGCTGCACTTGGCCATCCCCTCCCCACCTTCACTCAGCAACCACTGCCCACCTGCCCCCAACCTGGGCCCAGGCATGGAGGGGGTGGGGTCGGCATGCCACCCCCACGGTGGCTTGGGGTGGGACATGGTGGCTGCAGCCCCTGCCCTACTCTGGCAGAATTGGGGTGCATTCACGGGGTACTCTGCAGGGACAAGCTCTGATCCCCCTGTTCCCAGGATCCAGTGTATCCAGTGCATCCTAGGTGTTGCCCATCTGCTAAAGGTTGGGGCAGGGAGCCTGTACAAGAAGAGGCCTGACCCCACTTCCTGCCCGAGGCCTGGGGCAGCACATGACCTTTGGGGAGGAAAGGAACCTGACCTTCAGGTCAGGAACACCGGGGCAAGTACTGGTCCCCAGTCACCAGGCAGGACTCAGGCCCGTGAGGGATTCTCCCTAGGGAGAATCTCCATTGGCCCGCTCCATGCCTGGGGGAACCCTCTCCTCCTTCCTGCTTCCCTGAATCTGGTTTGTCTCTTCTGGCCAGTTCGAGGCACCCTCTTAAGAGCCATGAAATACAGTGTACAATTGGCAAATCTACACGTGTTAAATATGCTAACGTTTGCATTTAAAACTGGCACTGTACAATATAAAAGTGAATGGTACGATTTGTGCTGGTAATTTAAAATTTTGATTTAACGTATAAGATTAGAAATTTTTAAACACCATGAGAAGTTGAAAAAGAGAGAGAGACCAGGGAAGAAAGGAAACAGCATTTTTTCTTGCTTTTTGAACCAGGGCCTCCCCTTTTTTGCCTTGCTCTGGATCTCACCAATCACAGAGCCAGTCCCGCCTGGATGAGTCACTTTCCCTCTCAGGCACCCATTTTCCTATCAGGAAACCAGACCATTAGCAGTGTGTTTCCCCGCCCTTGCTCACGGGCACATTATGAATGTGCCCTTGGATCAAGTCCATGGAAGAGATTTAGAAACCTGTATGTAGTGCCAATCCCCAACCTGGGAGCCACAGCCAGCCCTTCATCCTGGAACAGGAGCTCAGCCCCACTCATGTGGGTTTCACCACCACTGACAAGTCAGGCCCCCCAGGTGTTGTCCTAGAACTGAAGGCCCAGTCTGGCCACCCACCACCTCCCATACGTACAGACTGGAAGTGTCAGTACCCAGAGAGCCTGAACCTGGAATCTAGGCAAGTTGTGAAGTGGAAAGACGGCAGTCGGCCCCACAGCTGAGCCTACAAGTGTGCAAAAACCACTGTTGATCTCTGCACTCATCCATTCTATTTTCTGTCAAGAGCCAGGATTTCAGAGCCTAGAATGAGGCTCAGCATCAGCACCAGGGAGGCTGGATACGAGCCAGGTTTGGGTTTCAGGATCATCTTCTTGAGAATGGTAACAATCTCGATTATGGTTACACTGCCAGGGTCGGGTGGGAGTGAGAAGAGATCTCCATTTCAGAATTGTTTCCAAGCCTACCATCTTGGGGTATGGGACGGGTGGTTCAAGTCCAGAGTTCAATCTAACTTGCCTGTGGGCAAAGTAGGGTTCAATCTGCCTAGAGGACTCACTATCCAAGGGTTGAGTGGGTCCAAAGTAGCAGCCTGTCATATCCTACAAAAGTCCTGTCCCTTTAAAATAATATGTATGGAGTGAAGGAATGAACCCATTTAGATCCACTTGCCTCAGTGGAGTCCAAAGGCTAAACTGCATACTCAATAGCATCATTTTAGGAGACAGCAAAAATTAGATGACTCTCCTTTGACTTCTTTTACAGCTTTACTGCTATAGGGGAATGTCTCTCTATCATTTTAAAGTTTTGGATTTTGAAAGTTTGTCTTATTTTACTCATTATCACATTTTGAGTGATGTCTTCTGGCTCCAGCTCAACTTCCTCCAGATAATTCATTAGGCCTGTGAGCTGCTCGAGAGTGGGATTAGAACCCGTGTAGTACATGGTCGCTTTAAACTGAGATCTGCTAATTAATCGCTCTTCTCTGTGTAACTGAGCAGTAGTGCTCCTTCCCTAAGGAATTGCAATTTCATGGTTCCTAATGATGCTGTGATTACATTATCTAGATCACTTAGACAGTGGGTGTCAGGAGCGATGCTCGAAGCCCGTCTGGAGGCTGGGGAGAAATCACTCCTAAAACCAAGGAGATGAGGAAAAGGAGTTAACATGTCTGTTGCTGATTTTCATTAATGCGTCGCTGTTTCTTTCATCTCATGCAGGCATTAGTTTCAAGTTCCAATATCCTCCAGTTCCACCTAACCTCACATTGTTTCTAATATTCACAGGGTTATTTTTTTTAATCTATTTATTTGCTGTATTCCACAAAATAATTTATTTCTAGCATTTATTTTCATTAGATTTCTTGGAAATGTGCTTCTGCATATCATTAGTACAAGTAATATATTTTGATTGTTGTTTCCTGAACTAACTTGTACTATTTGATGAGTTAAATAAAACGCTTGATTCCAAAATCTGTTATTCCCATCTTTTGCATTTAGCTTATTTATCTTGCCTCCCATTCCCTTTCTGACTGAAGGGATGTTATAAATCTTCAGTCAGTTTCTTGTTACAATTTCTGGGCTGTGAATATAGACAGTGTCTTTTTTTTTTTTTTTTTAATGATGAAACTTGGATCACGTTCAAGGTTGCTTTTGAACACAGGTTTTCTTCTTCCTTAATTGCCCTAAGACATGGTTTTGAAGAGATGGCATCACAAACCTGATGTGAGTTCTGGTTCCCTCATTGGTGCATTGGAATGATCTATTGAGCCTGTTTCCTTGACTGTAAAGTAGGGAAAAGATCAGCCACCCCAAGGACCGACATGAAGATTCAACTAGGTAACCCATGGAACACACCACCAGGCATATGCTAAACCATCACCACCCCATTCGTCTTGATTAAATAAGCTGATCTGTGACATCTTGGTAGAAACATATGATTGGGATTGGGGGACTTTTGGATGTCTTGCTTTATTTCTTATAAAGATCCTTCATGATTATGGCTTTAAAATACTTCAGAAATGCCTTAGATTAAAAAAAAAAAAGATTCATTTTTTAAATTCATTAAAAGATATTCAAAATTTTAAGAAACGTTTTAAAATATATTTCAACACGAAATGTCAGGCATGGCACCAGAGATTGGAAAACAGCATCCAACCACAGAACAGAGTTTCTGCCTTGCCCAGAGCTCATAGGCTGGTGAGGGAGACCCACCAGATAGTTTCCTGGCAATTACCTGCCATAGGAATTTAGTCACAGAGAAACCTTGGAGAGGTGTGGCAATCTTGGTTGGGCTGATTTGAGCCTATTCAAATGCCAAGGATATAGCATTCAGAAGGAAATCTGAAGACATGTTTGAAACACTGGGGGAAAAAAATGTTTGTTGATACGAACTGAGTGAAAGACAGCTTCTATCATTCCAGGTGACCTGCTCAGCCAAAATTTCCCCAGCTGGAAGTTCCCCATTAAATGATCATATTTTTCCTATCCGAGAGCAGAGGCACTGTGAATTGTGTGGGCAGGAAGACACATGGATCCACCCTCCCCCCAGGACGGGAGGCAGTGCCAACAAGGGGCACCGAGCCACTGGTCACACCCCTCCCAGAGCAGCAGGTGCGTCTAAGTGTTGGTTGCATGGACCGCCTGCCTCGGAGGAGTCTCCTTCCCCCCTCATCTAATCTGGTCACCAAGACGCTCCCCCCGTCTTCCGAGGAAGCCGAGCAGCTTCACAAGACTTGCCTCGTTTGGATGCACAGCACAATGAATTTGTACCCACCGAGCCTCCAGCGCTGATATTTCAAAACCTACAGTACACTAAACGTGAAACTTTTGTTCAAATTTCAAGGATTTTGATAGCCCAAGTGAATAGACACTGCCTATTGATTTTTCCCTTACAATGACTCTTGGATAACCTATTTTCTCATTTATTTTTAAAGACAGCTCATGAGATTTCATAGCAATTCTGCCCAACCTCCTAATATCAAAATCCCTCCTTGACCCTGAAAATTGTAATTCTGCTATAGATCACAGCTGCTGAATATTACCTTTTACTAAGCTGGTTAAATAAAATATGTCCAAATCACTAGATCCCACAAGCCATGGCCTGCAATTGTAATGATCCAGGGGTTGAGGTTCTCACCACCGCGTGCCCGCCAGCCCCGAGCTCTGCCGGCCCGGCTGACACCAAAGTGTGGGAATCGAGCACATCGGCTCAGGCTTGGAATTTAAGGAGGAGAAGAGGGAAAGCGTAGCTCAGCTAGTCTTCAATGATTTTCTTGTAAAACTTTTACAAGGGAGACTTAGGCTGTTTGATGTGTTCTAGACAATCAGATGCCCTTAGAATCTGCCGCAGAGTGGCTGGGTTTCCCCCCGAGTGGAGGAGGGGATGTATTTGATGTAGGGCAAGTTCAAAACCCCCAAAGCCTTCCACGCTGGTAGGTCAGATTTCACTCGTGAGGTGGGGAAATACAACACGTGAAACGTGAAAAGGACCACCAACCCAGGAAGTCTCGTTCTGCTGCCAGCCAGCCTGGACTCTTGCTTTGACTGAAGAGGGGCCACGGGGAATTTAGACCAAGGGGGCTTGTACCCCACCGGAACCCCCTCAGCCTCTGTGCCTTCAGGCTCTCACCGCACTGCATCCCCTTTAGCCAGAGGGCCCCATGACTCTCCCGGCCCCCACATGGCCCAACTTACTTTTCCTCTTTCTCAAAAGAATGAAGGACGGCACCGACCCAAGTCGGTTCCAGGGGAACTGTGAATATTTCAAAGCCAACGCTTAGATCAAAAGTCATAACCTCTGGCTTTCAGGCTGTCCTCTTGCCTTACCTGGTCAGCCCCCACATCCAGTATGGTAATGTTTCCCTGAGAGCCTCACTCTTTACAGGGGAACGGAGTCTGAATGGCTCTGACTCAGCAGAAATATGGCATTTCCCAGCAGTGGCCGCTGGAGCCCATTGGAAATGCAGAACACAACTGGCTCTTCCCAGGGCCTGTGGAGCTGTAGCTGCCTCTCCCCCTGCCCGGGCCCTCCTACAACAGCTGGACCCACTGCCTCGCCTGCAGGGCTGGCAGCCCGTCTTTGGCAGGTGACTGGTCCCATGGAACAGGTGTGGGGAATTTGCTGACATCAGCGCCAGGTGAGTCAGAGTGAACAGGAAACTGTCCACAAAAGAGAAATTAATAAATAGCAGCAAGTCCCCTCCCTCCAGCCCTCAATCAGGATCTGTCGGGGGTCAAAAGAGCTAACACAAGTTAGTGTCTTTCAACACAGCATATGCCAGGTATGACAAGCACGTGGCAGGATCATCTCCGGTCCCCCACCCCACCTCCCCATCCCTAAGTTCCCAGCCCACACTGCTAATTGATCCTGGCTGTCTTTCATCCTCAGAATCTTCTTGAACCCAGCACTCCCTGCAGCCTCTCCTCATCAGTGACGGTGAACTTGGGGAAAGCAATCTATTTGCCTCCAGTCCACCACATTCCCACGCCCACATCATGTGCATGCCACTCCTCTACCTGGGGGGTTCCCACACCCCTTCCCCTGGCCACCTGCATCTACTCCTGCAGGGACCCACTCAAATCCCTTTTTCCTCCAAGAGTTTTGCCAACCACCATCATCCTGCCTGCCTGCCCGGCCACTAGACTCAGGCAGAGGAGTGAGTAAGAGGCTGGGAGCGTGGAGACCTCTGAGTTCTGGCCGTGGCTTTGTTCTAAAATAACTAAATAACTCTGGACATATCAGTTTCCTTCTTTATCCCTCTATTTCCCCATCTATAGATTAGTTATTAAGACTCTAGGATCTGAAGGTGGCTCACAGCTCCTCCATCCTGTGACGCAGAATTCCTTGGCAATCATCTCACTCTTTGAACCATTTCGTACAGCCCTTTGTTACTCTCTTTCTCCACCTATGTGAGTTCCTGGAGAGCTGGAATTGCAACCCCCCACCCCACCCCCCGCCCCCGCCCCTAGCCCCACACCTTCGACAGCAAGGAGATCAAACTAGTCAATCCTAAAGGAAATCAACCCTGAATATTCATTGGAAGAACTGATGCTGAAACTGAAGCTCCAATACTTTGGCCTCCTGATGCAAAGAGCTGACTCACTGGAAAAGACCCTGATGTTGGAAAAGATTGAAGGCAGGAGGAGAAGGGGAGAACAGAGGACAAGATGGTTGAATAGCGTCATAGATTTAATGGACTTGAGTTTGAGCAAGCTCTGGGAGATGGTGAAGGACAGGGAAGCCCGGTGTGCTGCAGTCCATGGGGTAGAAAAGAGTCAGACACAACTTAGCAAGTGAACAACAATGCCCCACCCCCACCTGTGTTTATCCTTGGAGAATCAAAGTGCTGGGAGGAAAATACTCAGTACCTATTGCTGCATGTTCAATTCCTATGATGCTGATCATCTCCCATGGAAGAAGAGTCCCTAGAAAGTTGCAGTGACACCAAGTCAAACCTTGTTCCAAGGGGATTGGCTCCATCTTCTACCCTCCCAGGAGTTTTGGAAACACTGTTGGGAGCTCAGGACAGTGAGCTGATGAGAGGTGAGGGAGACAGAGGCGGTTCCATTCAGTAGAGTGGTTGAGGCTCAGACACGGGAGTCAGGCTGTTGCTCATCCACTAGCTGTGTGAACTTAAGCAAGTGAATCAACCTCCCCGCACCCTGCAAGTCAGGCATGGCCAGATGACCTTCAGATTGAATGAGAGGACCCTGGGGTGCACTAGGCTCTGGACCCAGGCTGTAGTAAGCGCTCGGTGAAGGGAAGCAGTCATCGCGACTTTAGGATTGGCTCCACCCCGCCCACCAGGCCACTGGGCTTTTCAGGAGGCTGTTACCCATCCAGGCTTGTTATCTCAGTTCAAGTGAACTGACTGGGAATGCGAATGGGACTGAGCAACTCTTGGCCTAAAGGAGGAATTTAGAGCCTCAAAAGCAGTAAGGAGAGTAGGCCAGACAGTGAGGTCCAAATTCTGACGTCAGATGGAATACGTCCCAAAACGGAAGTCAAGACATCACCCCGCCTGCAGGCCATCTTGTAATTGGCTCCACGCAAGGAACACCACCCCCCCCCCCAGCCCCCGCCGCCCCATGGCAGAGGCAGTGCTGGGTGCAGAAGAGCCCTTGGCCCAGTGGGCCATGCCCTCTCCTCCCAGGAGAACGCAAGCTTCGGGGCAATAAATTTTAGCTCTTGTTACCACCTCTCCATTCTCTCCCATCACTGCCTCTTGATCTTCCCCTCTCTGCTGACAACCAGATATGGTTGGCATTCAGTTGGGGATTTAAAACCAGGAGCGCATCGCCCTCCCTTTAGGCTGGAAGCTTGCTCCCTGGCTCTCGGAAGCCTCTCGAAGCTGGGCGCTTGATGAGTGCCAGGAGACCGGCTCCTGAAACCGGAAGGGGCCTGCATTGTTGGACCAAAATAGTAAACGTGCAACATGAGTCCCTTGAGGGGCCCTCAGCAGGCTGGTGGCTTCCGGTGGGTGCTCGTCACAGGCCAGCCCCTGGACGCAAACTGCAGTGGCCCTGGCTGCCACTGGAGAGCGCCCTGCTGTGTGCACCCCTGCTCTGCCCTTAGCTAGCTTAGTTCATCCAACTGCAAGTGGACTCGAGCTATCCTTTAGCAAAAAAATTAAAATTCATATTTGAGTCAAATAAACCAAGCTTCTGCAGATCACCCATGGGCTTCCGAAATGATTTCAATCTTCCCAGTTAGAGTTTGCCACCCCTGAATCTCCCACAACCCCAAATCTAAAAGCACCCCTTCCCCATGGATGACAGCCACGTGGATGTCTCCCACTCATGAAGTCAGAAGACAGAGATCTAGGACGTCAACTGTCTTCCTGTGCGATGCCCAATTGTTGTCAGCTTCCAAAATGTTTTCATCTCTAGAAGAAATGATGCACAAAAAAGCAGTTCTGAAAGAGGCCCATTAGACACAGTTCTTGGGTCAGGGCAGGTGACCTATTTGGGGGGCCTTGGAGGTGGTGTACCGGGGGGTTTAAGCCAGATTTTTTCCTCTGCAGTTCCCACCCCATGAAGCTGTTCTGCCAGCCCCTTGGAGGGCCCATATGCTCCAAAGTAGTAGCAAGTGTCCCATTACTGTAAACGGCCTTTTATTTTTAAACTAATGCTATATTTGGAAAGCAGTAATCCTGGGGAAATGATACTGGGACTAATGGGGAACATATTACCTTTCATGTGTTTTTTTCATGTTTAAGGTTTCTTTGCTATTATCTGAGTAGCAAGGCTCTGCATACACTCTTGGGCAAAAAATCAAAATAAGCCTTAAAGCAATAATATTTTAATAAGCATCAAATGTCTTCAATGAGATAAAAGTATTATATAGTGTTTTGATATTGGGCTTTAGTTAAAACCTCATTTAAAAAAAAAAAAGAAGAAAATTCCTCAGATGTACTAGGGTGGGAGAACAGTGATATATTTTGAAATTCAGGTGGAGGAAAAGTTTCAATCCTGGTCAATTATGCTAATTAAATGCCACAAACGATGGAAATTGCCAGCAAATGGATGTTATTGTTTGTTGCTATCACTGTTTCCCATTGATCAAAAACAGCAGCTAATGACAGTTGAGCCTCTAAAAACTGAGCTCCGGTATGAATACACATTGATGCCTTCATGCCAGTCACAGCCCTTGGGCGGCAGGACTAAGCTCCCGTCCAGCGCACATCCGCCCCTGCCTTCTTCTTGGGTGAAGTTTCCAGCAGCCAAGGCGGCTGGCCACCTCCCTGAAACTCAGATTAGCTTGGTCACTGAGTGCCTGTTTCTGTTCCCAGACCCAACTAGGAAGTATTCAGAGGCCCAAGTTATGAAATGAAACCCAATCTTTTGATTTCTTTAACCCATGCCCAGGGACCGAGCTAGAACCATGAGCTCTTTAGAAGTGAAAGGAGGATGCTCATAGATCCTCCACTTGGTTTTATAAAATGAGGAAACTGAGGCTCAGAGAGAGGAAGTGACCTACCCAAAGGCACACAGCAAACTAATGGCAGAGCCAAGAATAGAACAATGTCCTGATTTCCGGTCCCGTGCCCCACGTGCTCGCCTCTCGGATATCATAATACAGAACTTTAGCTTTCCTGTCCTCCACCCTCGCTGCAAGTTCCTCCCCCAACCCCACCCCACCCCCAGCTTTCTGTAGTTTCATGTCAAAGCTTGGTTGGGTGACATCAATGCAAACCAACAAGAGTTCAAGTTTGGAATCAGGCCATGTGTAGCATGACTTGAATGTCTCTTCCCATGGCTGACCTAACATGGGAGTCAACTTTCAGTTACAAGATAGAATGTACTTAACTTTGGATGGGTGGGACATCAAAGCCAGGGTGGGGTGATCAGTGATTTCAGGCTGATCCAGGGATGCCACCATCCTCTCCTAACGCCGAGTTAGAGTAGACACCGTACTCTGAGCTGTGACTATTGACCATGCCTACCTCCAAGTGAACAGTCTCAGAAGAAGTTTGCTGCAGGAGATGGGATGGAAGGAGATCAAGAACTGGTGGGAGAGGGTAGAAGGTTTCAGACAGGAGTGGTTAAGGACGTCACAAGACACTCTCTCATTTCCCATCTTACTGAGGTGGGTCCCGAAGGTCACAACTCCCGTAGTCTCCCTGATTTCCAGGTACTGGGTGGGGGTAAGACCCTGCCATCCCTTTGTAACCCAGAGTCACTGGTCATCATACAGCGAGCACACCCCAGGCCTCAGGAACCCTGGGCTCAGCTCCCAGCTCTGCCCCAGCCATGTGCCCTTGAGCAAGTTGCTTTCCCTCCTGGGAAAGCAGATCAGTTTGCTGATCTGCAAAACGGGAGGGCTTGGCCTGGAAGGCTGTAAGGAGAACGGCCCCTCAGGAGCAATTACTGTCCTGGGGTCACAGGACACCCAGCTCTGGTGCAGCCATGTCCCTGGAGACATGTAGATAATTCCCAGCATAGATATTCCTCAAGTCATATATTTGGAGGCTTCGTGGGGACTTGGGTTTTGTCTTGGAAGCAGTTGAGTCAGACCCACCATCTGAATTTGACTTGCCTCAGGGTCATCACAAAAGGAAAGCACCTGGGGGTGGCTGGTGGGGAAGGACAGGGAGAGGCCGGGGATGGCAGCCGGGGGAGTGCTCGACCTGCTCCAGGGCCTGGGCCCACGGCTGGAGGCTGACCTCCTGTCACTCAGTCTCAGCCCTGCAGCTAAGCGACTCGGCCGTGGGCGCTGGGTGTTTCTCCCCCTGCCCAGAACCCTTCAGGTGTGTGCTCACGGGGCCTGGTCCAGCCATGCCCTGCACAAGGACAGACCCCAGAGGGCGGGAACCAGGCCTCCAAGGCCAGAATCTCCCTTTACCCGTGCATTCTGCCCCCTCATCCAGGGGCTCCCAAATGAGGCCCCAGGAGGGGAGCCAATCCCCAAGGAGGCCCCAGGACAGGCCTCGAGTCTTCCTGGGGTTGGAGCCAGAGCCAGGGGGCCTCAGAGAGCTGAGCCTGCTGCCCAGACAGGCTCAACAGACACCAGGACGTTGGGACCTGCAGGGAAGCACATTTTAGTGACTGAAAAATTCAAAAGTGCTTATAAATTGTATGAGGTCAGGTCATGTATGTTATGGAGATCAGGGCTGGGAATGACCTCATGGCATAGATTTTTTTCCCCCTCAACTAATCTGTATTTAGTGTGTCCACTGTTTTATTGAAACCACATAGAGACCCCGCCTCATAATCACATAGGAAAGTGGGCGGGCGGGAGGGGAAGGAACTCAGCAACTGCCGTTACCCCCACCAGGTGAGCTTCAAGGATGAGGATGAGGGGATGGGGTGCGGGCGGTGGGTCATCAGAGGGCACGTTGCTCCAGAGGCCATCGGATCTGAGTTAAACTCCGACTCGGCCCCTCACTAGCTGGGGGCTTCAGACGACCTCCTTGGCCTCCCTGAGCCTCACTTCATGACTGTGACGTGCGGGTGATGGTGAAGTTGACTTGGAGGGTTGTCACCAGTATTTGACACGATCCAGTAAATCACCCAGCCCGTCCATGGTGCCCGTGGCCCTCGCTTACTCTGGGCACCTGCTGTTGGGAGCACCCCGCTTTCTCCCCTGAGGGCTGCTTGCTGAGTCACTGCCCAGCTCACCCCAAAGAGAGGGGCCACGGGCAGCCCCTGGGGTCACAGCCTGAGGCTGGCGCTGTGAGTCACCCTCTCCCTCAGTCACGGGCCGCGGAGGAAGTTGGCATGCCGTCTCAGGAACATGAAGGGCAGCCGTGGAGAAAGGAGTCGAAGACCCACTCACTCCTTCCCTCATGAGGCGTTTACTGTGGGCTGGACACGGAGAACACAGCAGAACAGGGCAGGTCAGAGCCCTGTCCTCACGGAGCTCTCGGTCTGGTAGGGGAGGCAGGCCATCGACAAACCACGGGAAGCCCGAATCGTGTGGCTGTGAGCAATGCCATGGAGGGAAGGAGCGGGTGGCGGTCCTAGCTGGTGGGGGCAGCCGCTTAGGCGAGAGGAGGTGATACCTGAGCGTGCCCTGAAGATGCTGAGGACCAGGAAAGGCATTGGGGCAGGGGAGGGCCAGAGGAAAGGCCCTGCTGAGAGGAAGCAAAGTCTCAGGAGGCTTGGCGGGGAGGTGCCCTGGGGCCTGGAACAAGCTGGAGGAGGCCAGGGGAGCCGCTGAGGCCCCACATGTGGGCGGGGCTGAGTCTCCAGGCCTGTGGGTCTCAGATGGAGGCTGGATCTCATTCTAAAGAAAGGGGAAGCAACACTGGGGAGGAGGGGGTTAAGCTCGGTCTTTAAGGACCCTGGCTGGTGTGTGGGCTGGATTAAAAAGGGGGACTAACATGGAAACATGGAGATCAAACCAGTCCATCCTAAAGGAAATCAACCCTGAATATTCACTGCAAGGACTGATGCTGAAGCTGAAGCTCCAATACATGGGTCCCCTGATGTGAAGACCCGACCCATTAGGAAATTTCCCTGATGCTGGGCAAGATTGAGAGCAGGAGATGGGGGCGACAGAGGATGAGATGGTTGGATGGCATCATTGACTCAATGAACATGAGTCTGAACAAACTCCAGGAGATGGTGAAGGACGGGGAAGCCTGATGTGCTGTAGTCCGTGGGGTCGCAAAGAGTCAGACACAGCTGAGCGACTGAACGACAGCAACAAACATGGAATCAGGGATCAAGCAGGCCTGGCCTCACATACACATCCCAGCTGAGGGAGTTCGGCCACGTTACTTGACTTCTTTGGGCCTCAGTTTCCTCATCTGTAAGATAGGCTGCTGTAGAGATTAAGTGCTGAGAGACTGTAAGAACAAATGGCCAATAGCCGGACCAACAGACAAGCAGAACTTTGACTTTTAACCCACAGCAACCCCTTATGTGTATTGACCAAACTGGTAGCCAGCCTGCAGTAAGTCAGCCTGGCAGAAACCAGCCTGCTATCTCCAGTGATAATCGAGAAAGCTAAACAATAACTTCTGAAACAATGGACCCCAGATGACCTCAAGTCAATTTGTAACTAATGGCTTCCCTAATTTTTGTCCCTGCTTCCAATTTAGGATCAACCAGAAAAAGTCAAATATGTACCCCTCACCCATCACATAGGATAGGCTGCCCCCCCCACCCTTCTATTTAGCTGCCTCCAGCCTCCCTAGGCCAACAACCTTCCAAGAGGGCACACACGAAGCTTCTTTCTTTCCACTCTAAACCTCGCCCACCTTTGAGGCTCTGCCAAGACGCAAGCGATGGTGGCCGACTCCCTTGCTATAGCAAGCTCTGAATAAATCACCTTTTTTTTTCTCACTTGGTTTTCATTTATTTCCAGGATGCCAGCATAAGACAAGCAGCGGGTGCCTCCCTAGCATGCGATGGGTACCTGGTGAGGTTCTGTCCCTCCCTCTCTATCTTCTGAGAGACCCCAGAGCAGCTGACCCAGGGCCTGTCCACCAGCAGTGTCAGAACCCTGAGTCAGCTAGGCCAGGTGCCCTAAGAACTAGCTGGCTCTCAGTACGTCTGCCTCCAGAGGAAAGTGAGCAGGAGATGATTTTATATTTTCCTGTGTACGATGCGGGGAGGAGTTGAGTGGGGAGCTATATTTTAGGGAAAGAGCCCAAGACTGGGTTTTGCCTGGGTTCAGAATCACAGCCCCATGCTGGCTCTGTGGCTCAGGCCCCAGTCGCCGTCTTCGTTAAGTGGAGAAGAGTAAATGAGCTAATTTGGGTTTGATGCTTAGCGCAACGCCTGGCACCTAGGAAATGTGTGTAAACAGAAACTGGCAGCCAGTAGCAGTGGTGACAACGAGGATGTGCAGCCAGACTGAGCTGCCAAAGAGTCAGCAGGCTGTGTGCAGGAGGAGGCACGTAGGCACGTCCTCCTCGGCCCAGTGGTTCCGCCGTGGGGCAGTCTTCGCCCAGGACTTTCTTGGGGAATGCAAAGGCAGCCTGCGCCCTCCGGGGACCCACCGCTATGAGGCTCTCCCCACCTCAAGGGAAGCAAGGGTGGTTTTCCCAAGGGTGTGGGACATTCCACCGTAAGGCATGGCTCACAAAATTGTTAGTGGAGTATCTTGTGTAAGAGAGCCAGGCTGAGTGTCCTGGGAAATAACCCAACCGCTGTTCACTCACAGTGAGGAGAAAGTGATGGAAAGATTTGGTCTTTATATTTTAACAGGAGGCAAAGCCCTAAGTTGGAGGAGGAAATGGCAACCCACTCCAGTATTCTTGTCTTAAGAATCCCACGGACAGAGGAACCTGGCGGGCTACAGTCCCTGGGGTCACAAAGAGTCAGACACAACTGAGTGACTGAGCCCAAAGCCCTAAGTCCAGAGAAATCCCATTAATGTGGGCTTTCAGGCATTTTGGTTAAAGGAAGTGGGTGCTAGACTAAGAGAAGAGGGGCCACTGAAGCACCACCCCCCCCACCTCCGCCACCAAGAGAGAACCTGCAGCAGTCACTGGTTACATCACTACTCAGCATCAGAGCCCACCAGACGACCCCTCTCTCTGCCAAGGGTCAGGGAGGAGTGGGCATCTGGCCTCTCCAGACAACCCAAGCAGAGATGACCCTGGAACTGGCCGCTCCAACCAGGGGAAGAATTCATCCTGAGAGCATGCTGATGACCACAGCCACCTTCAGAGGCATTGCCACCAAAGGGGGCTGGAGCATCCATGGGCCAGGCAGCGGAGGGTGCCCACACACCCAGGGCTTGGCAGCAGCCCTGGGGACATCCACTGTCTGCATGCTAAGTCACTTCAGTCCTGTCTGACTCTTTGCGACCCCAGGGACTGTAGCCCACGAGGCTCCTCTGTCCATGGGATTCTCCAGGCAAGAATACTGGAGTGGGTTGCCACTTCCTTCACCAGGGGATCTTTCCGACCCAGGGATCGAACCCATGTCTCTTACATCTCCAGTACTGGCAGGCGAGTTCTTTACCACTAGCACCACCTGCAAAGCCCAAGCCACTGTCTAGGGCGTAGTTTCTAAACTTAGTTCTCCTGCCTTCCTGGTATTTCTGTCACTTCCCAACAGCTCTCCAAAAAAAAAATTCTTTTTCTACTAAATCAGTGGCTGGCGACCAGGAATCTGATCTGCTGCAGCCCACAACCCTAAGGCCAGTGGAGGCAAAAGGGTGATTGCAATTAACACAATTAATTTTAATTCCCTGATGTTTTCTAACAACTGTATACAGAAACAAAGATTTCTTTAAGGTGAGTTGCCTGTGAATGGGCAGAAACCTGGTAAGGATTCCATGGTAGGGTGAGTTTTAAGGCACTGTGGTTTTCGTATTCTTGTGTTGTCATGTGACCTGCCCCTCGCTGCTTTCCCCTCTCCTAAGCAGAGAAGGGAACTCACATCTCATCACTGCACTCACCTCAGCTTCCCTCTGTGGCCAGGTGTTTACTACCTCACATCAAAGCAGCCAGCCTGTTACGGGAGACATTTCAGCTTGGCTGTGCCTTACTTCCAAGTTCATATGAATCCCTTTGTTTGAGACCCTGGGGGGCAAGGAAGAAAACTGGTCCAGGTGAGCAGGCTTGGCTTCCAGCCCCAGCTCTGGGATGAACTGGATGTAACCTCTCTCTGGGCCTCAGTTTTTCCCATCACTATCATGGAAAAAAAAAAAAATCCATTTGTTTCTGTACAAAGGTCTTCTGGCTCCAAATTCTCTGATGCCATTATTCTGATTCTTTGGAACTCACCATTCCATTGCCTCCCGCATTCTGTGTAGATGGCTCACAGAAATAGCATAGAAAACAGGAAGGCTAAATTCAACAAGAATCAAATTTTTCATGTTTAGCAAGGTAGGGAAGGTCCAGGATGCCAAGTTTTGTTCCCTGCCTTGAAGATGTTAATGTTATTGTAACTAGGGGTGGTGTTGGGTGGAGGGCGTGGGGACAGAAGCAGTTGGATAGGAAAACAGAAGCCACTCTAGGTATCATAAGTTGGAAGGTTCTAATTCAGGGAACTGGAGACTTGCTGGAAGGGCTGAGAGAGGAAAGATCAGGCCAGCAGCTGACAGGGGCAGATGATCTACCTAAAAGTAGCTCACCTAGAAGCTGCAAAGGAACCAGGAATCTCAGCAGTGGCCACCACCTCCACCCCCAGCAGCCTGAATCACACAGAGCATACAATTCTCAAGAGCCTGAATTTTGCCCAGGTATCCAGCTTCAGCTTCTGCCAGAGAATGACATCTTTCTTCTCCCCGCCTCCCAGTTCTTGTAGGAGTGTCTCTCATTGGAAGACTCTAACCAGCGCTTACAAAGAAAGGGATTCTCGGAAATTTAGCTCCAGGCTTCTCCTCTGAGGTCTAGGGTGTCAAAGAACGTGGCCACAATGTCAGGGGACAAAATGAGTTTGGTTTCACAGCCACAAACCAGGAAGAGCAAAGAGAATTCATCCTAAGGGCCATTGATTGACTGGTGATGACTGCCTGGAGTAATGAGTTGAAAACAACTTTGAGGTTGTATGTAGGGTCACCAGGAAAAGGTGCTACATTGGATTAGCAATGCCTGAGATGGGCCTAGAATGAGAGTGGGGGATTGGATGCAAAAAATTTGCTCTAAACTAATGATTGGAAGGCTTCCTAAGGTGACTGACCTTTTCCTTAAGTCAAATATGTAAGTTGTAACCATCCACATGTGAATTCATCCCCCGTAAGCCTTGAATTCAAGAGGGATATTGGAATTGGTAAGGAGCAGGAAAGGTACATGGAGAACCTGTGGGGTTTCCAGCCTCCTAGAATCAAGCTCTGCAACAGTCCACACCATCACACTCCTCAGGGTCATCTCATGGTCAGTTCTTTCATCACTGCCTTCACTACCCCCTTCATTTTCAAGTTTCTAGGTCTGTCTCTACTAGGCCATTATCACATGATCTTGGAGAAACCTTCCAACTCTTCTCCAGTGAATTACTTCCTCTCTCTATATCTCGGTTCCCTCATGGGCAAATTCAGGAGTTGGGTTAGATGTGTGGTTTGCTGATGGTGGATTGAGGAGTGTAGGGTATTTAAGAGGAAGAGGAGGGCTGGAGAAATGCCAAGGCATGGGGCTCTGGGAGGCAGCACTTTTATCTATTTTAGATACTGTGCTTTGGACTAAGATGTCACTTGGGGGGAAAAGTGAGGGGCTTATTCTACTGCTTAAAATAAACAGATTAAAGGCTTGAGACCCTCTGGACAAGCCACACACTTCCAGATGTAACATTCCCTAGGGCTGCTTGGCTTGTCCACCTCTGCAAACACCAGCCTCTTTTCTCTCCTCCTCCCTTCCTCCTCTCTTTCTCCATCCCCTCTCCTCTAAAGATGTGAATCGCCAAGTCTCCATCTTACCTTCCAAACATGAGCTGAACTTGAGAACCAAACCTGAAGGCTGGGTCTTGTTATTATGAGATGCTGTGAGGTCAGGTAAAGGAAAAGAGGCAAATAAAATCAACATGTCATTTCCCCCATTTTCCAAAAATCTGATGTAATTCTTTTTATCATTAAAAAACACATTGAACCATAGAAAACCTAAAACTTGACATCTTGGGGTCAAGAGGCCCTCTCACTTTTCCCCACCTCACTGAGAAGTGCAAAATTACAAAACATGAGAACAAGCTGCTTTGAGTTGTTGTTGTTTTTAATGATACCGCAATGACTGTATGGTTTTTATCATCGTGGTTTTTTTTTTTGTTTTTTTTTTAAGGCAGGAGGAACCATTCAAATAGGTTTTTCTGCTCAAAATGTACTTTGGAGTTCCATTTTGGGGAATAAGAACACTTTTGTTCCTCTTCCGGCTACAGTTTCACTTAGTTCCCATTAATACTAGTTCTAGAAGAGTCTGAGTCAGCCATAAAATATGTCCATTCAGGAAATATTTTCATTATTCCCTGCTGGAGGGAAAGGGCAGATTAGAAGGGAGCGCTGGCAAAGGTGTGTTTGAGGAATGCGGAGCAGAGAGCCCACCATTCTGCCCTTTCTCCGGGGTTCCTCTGGGGCCATGGGGTGCAGCTTGAGGAGGAAGTGACTGGAATCGCACGCACCCAAGCAGAGGCCCCTGCCACGTGGAAGTCCATGCACTAGTGAGGTCAAGACGGCCTAACCTGAGACCCTCCACTGAGACCCTCCTGTCCTGGCTCTACACACATAGGGCCCAGCCAAGCCAGGATGGAGCGTGTGCACACCCTGTCTGATGATGGATTGGAGCCTGAGAGGTGGGGTTTTCACCCATCGGCTGGTCCTCGTCGGCAAAGGTAGCAGGAGAGTGCGGCGCTTCCGGTCGGCAAAAGCCGCCTGCCTCACCTGTTCTCTGGGCCCCAGGTTACCCCGCTGACTAAGAGGGCCTGCCTGAACATCGCCAATGCGCGGCTCTAGGGAATGGCTGTCAGGATTAAGACGTGCTTCGGCACCCCTCAACCCAGAAGGCACAGTGGCCGCCACACAGGACACGGAATGACCTCACCTTTCTGAGACACTTCTGGAGACAGAGCTGCCCTCAGGACACTGAGGACGTGCTGGGGGCAGGGACCATGAGGGGTGCCTCAGTTTTCAAGGGGGAGGAAAGTCAGACCTATTCCCCTCAGGTTCACCAGGGTGGGGCTCTTCCCCAGAGGACAGGACTGGGGGACAAGAGAAGAGGGCCCCAGGCAGAGTCTAGTGTGATGGGAATTTACCTCAAAGGCAGGAGAGCTTACTTACCCCTCACATAAGCAAATAATCTTCATCTTGTTTTCCATTTCCTTTGGGGTGGGGGTGGGGTCTTTCCCCACGTACTGAGGACTGAATCCTATTGTCAGAGCGTTCCTGTTCAATTGAGTCTCCTGTTAAAATTCAGTTCCTTGGAAGAGCTATAGTAACTTTTAAAAAGATACCTTATTGGTCTGGGAAGTGGGTAAGTCCTGTATATACACAAGTAAGAAGGAAGGGAGGGTGGTCACAAGCACATAGCATTGATACTAGGAAAAAACTCTCCAAAAGAACTTCCCATGATGATGTTAAGTAGAACTAATCCATGCTGTGTAATACTGTATGGCAATTGAGCTTGAAATATGGCTAGTGTGACTGAGAACCAAATATTTCACTTAAATTTAAATAGCCATGTTGGCTGGTGGCTACCATTTTGAACAGTGCAGTTCCAGAAAATCTAATTTGAAATGAGACCCTAGATATCCTTTGGTTCTTACCAGCTGACATATCTTACTGAGCTCTCTGAGAGGTATAATTTGCAAAACCGTCTGCCTTATCATTTTATATTTGAAAAACAAATCCCTGGTTTTGCATAATACAAACCTTCAGGAAAGTTAGAGTTTTGTGTTTAGCAAGAGGTAACAAAACTTTGCATTACAGTCCCATGCTTTCATATGACATGCTGAGCCCCTAGAGAGGGTCAGTGACTGTCCAAGGTCTCGTGGTGACACTGATTTCTCTGGGATGGCCCACTCTTATTCTAGCAGACCAGAAAGAGTAAAGTCTATTAGATAACAGGGTCCTGAATATAGTACTGGTTTCTTCATGTCCCAGTGGAACATGGAAATGTGTAGATGATGATGATAAAGGTACTTACTTGTTCTAAGTCCCCAACCACTGTTAAGCCTATATCTTAGAGCCCCACCCCCAGTCTTTACAGGTCCTGGGTGTCTCACAATCTTCTGTAGTGGCTTTCTTGCCTTTTTCTAGACTGGAGCAATCACCCCACTTTTTTTTTTAAATCACCCCACTTTTACATTACTGGAGTGGACAGAATTATGGCTTTCCAATAATATCTACATCCAAATCCCCAAAACCTGTGAATACATAACCTTTTATGGTAAAAGAGATTCTGCAGGTGTGAGTAAGTTAAGGATCTTGAGATGGAAAGATTATCTTGGTTGATCTGGGAGGACCTATTGTCATCACAAAGGTCCTTATAAGAGGGAGGCAGGAGGATCATGGTCAGTAGTAGGAGATGTGATGATTGAAGCAAGAGATTGGAGTGATGCAAGGAAGAGGCCATTTGACAAGAAATGCTAGCAGGCTCTAGAAGCTAAACAATGCAAGGAAACAAATTCTCCCTTGAAACCTCCAGAGGGAACACAGCTGATGCCTTAATTCCAGAACTATAAGAGAATAAATCTATGTTGCATAAAGCCATTAAGTTTGTAGTAATTTGTAATAACAAAAGTCAGAAACTCAGGCGTTTCCCATTGCAGAGGATGGTGGCTGCTGTCACCAGGATGCACAGAATTGAAAGAAATGCATGGCAGCAATTTATTTCCTTCAGATCTACTTTGCTTCTGATTTACTGTTTCCTGTGGCTGAGGGGTCTCTACCCCTTTGGAGTGGGTTATTGACTATTGTGTGGATCCCCCTTCAGTAGCTGGAGCACTGTCTATCTCCCTTGGAAGTCTAGAAAGTTCCCTTGAATCCCCTTTGCTTTCTTCCAAGAGGCCTTGGGCTGCTCAGCAGACCAGATTTCCCAGGTTTTGTCTTAAAACTGCTTTAATCTGTAAATTTCTCATTCTCTTTCTTCCACTCCTTCAAAAATCCAATAAGGAAAGCCATAAACTCAAGCAAGAATGGGAATCAAATTCCTGTTTCCAATCAGAAAGCAGGAGCAAGGAGGTTCTCCCTTCCATACCTGTGATGACAGGAGCCACTGGACACTCCACCTGTGTCTGCCCTAACAGTCAGAGCAAACCCCAGAGGCTGCATCCTACAGGCAGCTCCTCATTGCTGCCAGGAAAGAGGTCCAGGTCCCAGGTCCTCTCTCAATGTCTTCAGTGTCCTCTCTCTCCTAATTCTCCTGGAATCTTGCTCACCAAGTCCAATACCCACCACTCACCTGGCCAGGGACCCACAACTTCAAATGGGATAACTTTGATAGTCTCTCTTATAAACCCCAGGCTTTTATGTGTACTAACTGATTCATTCTACCACTGAGTATTTCCCTGGAATTTCCTGGGTGCCAAATGCAGTGCTTAGTTGCTGAAGAGACGTATCTCCCAACTGAGGTCCAATGAATAAAGAAACCATTATGGATGTTACAGCAGATAGAAAGTAGAGCAGAAAAACCACCCAGATGAGCCCAGTCCAAAATGCTGAGTAAGAAAAAAATATATAAACTGTTGTTGCTTTAGGCAACTATGTGTTTTAGAATAGTTTTTTATATAGCAATAGATCATTGAAATATTTCCAAACCCAGCCCCCATTACAAGATGGAGGACTTGTCTTTCTCCTTCAACTGGCTATTTCTGACTTTCTGGCCTAGCTCTCCTGATCCTTCACCTTTCAGCTGCCAGTAGTGCTGTAATAGGCAATGGTACTGGGAACACCTGCCCAACCAGTTCTTTATGTGGCCAGGTATAATTAATTAATTAGCCATCTGTGAGCCCCAGACAAGCAGTGCCTTTGGTGAGGAGACTTTGGTGGTGGAGCCACTAAGGGTTGGGCAAGGATGACTCGGGGGCAATCCCAGACACAGAGTTCCACCTCATGCTGTCAGTTACAGGAGATGCTCTGATGATGCAGCTGCCGTGATGACAGAGCCACTCATCTCTGAACTGTACGGGCCGAAGAATCTTTTCATACCCTTTATACTCTGAGGAACAGAAGACCTCAACTTCGCAAAGTGTGGGTGAGGCATGGGAAAGCATAAAAGACTGATGCTTCCATTTTATCCAATCTCTCCCACATGAAAGGGGCAACTGTTTAAGGGCAGAAATCAAACTCACTTGTTTTGGATGAATGATGTGGAGGAAGTTAAAAATGTCACCAGCCACTAGTATGATTACACATGGACACAATCAGCCGTCTTGAGGCGTGACTATTCATGGATGAAGCTCTTGATACACATATATAAGTCAAGCAGGCAGCACTGCCCCACGGGGAGGAAAACAGACCTTGTGTGGCCCCCAAAAGCTGCTACTCCCCATACCACACCTCTTGGTATGCAGGGCTGATTTCTGGGTGTGGGGGAAGTAGGTAAATTTGCAGAAGAACCAAAGATCCTCTTGAAAAGAAAAAACCTAGACCCTGACTTCTTCCCTCTTGAAAACCACAGTTTCTTGGATCCCTCTTATGTAGCTGGAGGGTCCCAGGTAAGCTCATGGGCAGGAAGGAGAGGAAAAGTCACCGGGACCCTGGAAAAGTCAAAGTGAAGGTAGAGGGAGTTTTTGCAAATGATCGTGATCAGACCCTGGAGAAAGAGAAGACCTCAAGGGAGACTTTCAGCATGTGGGGAGTGTCATGAGAACTAACTGAGAAACAAAAGAGATGTGACCATGTTTGGTACCACAAGTTGGAGAAGTAATTCATGGCAGTTACAGGAAATCACATTTATTGTGAATAAGGTCACCCAGACTATTCCTTTATTCAGTAAGTGATTTAATTATTCAATTTAGTCAGCATTTATTAAGGCTTGGTGATCAGAGCTAGGAAGGGAAATCAGAGAAGCAAAATTGATTATGACGCTATGTGATTAGTGCAAAAAGAGAAGTATATACAGAGCCCAGAGAATGATGATTTCTAGGGGTGTGTAGGAGGGCTCCCAGGAGGAGGTGACCAATGAGATATGGATTTTGAAGTATCAACAAGAGTTTATTTGTCACAGCAAAGGGTAGGGGTTCATCTTTAATGGTTGGCAGCCTGTGATTTGTGGGCAAGTCTACCTAAAGTCTAGCTTAAAGACAGAGAAACCAAGCCAGTTCCACATTCTATTTCCAACAGATATGTAGATTTGATGGTGGGTGGAAGGAAGCTACTGGTTCATCATCCCCTTTGGAGATAACACCCACTGGGGCCCTGGCATGAAAAAACCTTAGATGTTACAACTGCCAGTGCCACCAACCAGTCACAAGGTTGTAATTTTCATCGAGTTTCTGTACATAGAAGAAACCAAGGAAGAACAAGTAGAAAACAGAAGGCTGAAACTGCTCATCAGTGACTGATGAAACTCCAAGTGGTGACAGTACTGGCTCAGGGCCCCTCCACCTGCTGGAGACGTTTCTACATTGTCCTCAATGTGGGCGTTAATCCCACCCTTTGGCTCTTTCTGCCTGAGCTCTCGGGCAGGGCCATCAGGTCTGAGACCCATTTGTGGAAATGTCCTCTCTAGAAAGCTGGTACCCATGGTCACCCCTTGCCTTACTCAACAGAATGAAACAGTTTGATCTGCAGCGCACTGACCAACAGCAGTCTTGAACGGTGACTCAAGTCTCCTGGTCTATAGACGGTCCAGCCTTAGAAAACCCACCTTTGACTCTAGAGCACCCTGTCAGGGTACCCGTTGGAGGGGGCAGCCCTGAAGTAGGTATTACCCCCTTTGAAAAGAGCAGATGTCATTCTTGTCACTTTAAATTAACTTTAGCTGAGAAAGACCGACAGGAACACGATGCTGGGTGAACTATATTTGACTGATATTCTGTCAAATATTGCATGGGGTTGTGATCCACAAATTCTCCCATCTGCTGCTGCTGTCTGAGTAGCTGAATGCACAATGGCGTAATTACCATATTTTGTTCAGATTTCCCTCCATCAGATCAGAGCCCACAGAATGTGGAATGTGAAATGTGCCCACAGAAAAAGGAAACCCTGATAGGCAGGGGTGCAAGGGCATCCCTAAGCGCTTCCCTGGGGGGAGGTGGGGAGGGAGGAGGGCTGCCGGAAGGTGTCCGGGCTCTCGCCCAGGAAGGTGCTCATCCTGGAGACAAAGGAGGAAGGTGGAGGATCAGGAGTAAGGAGCCGGATTAAGATCACACAAACCTACAGCCCTTAGAAACTGGCTTAATCCATTTTATAAAGAGTTGGGAGGGTTTTTCTGTCCGTGAATATAATACCTTGCACATCTGATCAGCTTTTTTTCCCAGAACATTTCAAAGCTCTCTGCAAATACAGCAGAGTCTCCTTAGATTAGAGCCCGGCCTATTATTACCTGGTTTTGGAGACACCCCAGGTCAGCGGGTCACCTGGGGCCCTCTGAAATAAGACAATTCCCTGCAACAAAAAGCCTGGTGTGATGTGGTTTGTCTAACAAGTGGTTTTCAAACTTTATGAGTCATGGGACCCTTGAAAAAAAAAGAAAACAGCCTGATGCTCAATTCGTAATTCAGAACAAAGTGGATCTATTCTGGTTAAACCAAAGCTACGATGTGAAGGGGAACAAAGATGGGTCCACCTGACACTCCTGCTCATGGTTGGAAGACTCTTCTGGAAATCAGTGTCCCCATCCCCCAAGCAGAGGTAAATATTCTATGACGTTAGCAGATGTTAAGTTTCTTCAATACACTTTCCAAGTCTTGGTACCTAATTTTATTTCTTTCATTTTGTGCCATTTTGATAACAAGGGACCTCCAAAGATACATTTCATGTAGAACCAACTGCATAATTTGCGCAGCCAAGTACAAAATAAGAACTTGGGTCCTTTTCTCAAAATGATTAAGAATTTCAAGATGGCAGCTACGGAGCATTAAACTCAGCCCAGGACATGTCTAAGCCTGGGGCCCTTTGAGAATGCACAACTGGCATACCCAAAAGACAGTCTTGGTTTCTACAGGGCCTATAGAACCTGGATCTGCCCCCTTTCTCCAACTTTCCAGAGAAATACCAATAGGATCAAATGGATCTCTACCTTTTCTGAGAAGTTTCTTCCATTCTAGTGAGTCAAGCTGGTCCACCTCACAGCCCCAGGAGATTTCAAAGTTTCCAACATAGTGCATGCATATTGTACTGTCACTTTCATATAAAAGGATGGCCTTAAGGTGAATGACTCCATTTGCAGACAAACTACAACAGAACAAAGAATCCACTGTGTGTTCAAGGACTGGGACTGGAGTGGCACTTGGGGGGAAGCTATAGATCAACCCCCAAACCTTCAGAGGATTGGGCAGAGTGATTTTGGGGTGCTCCTTGAGGGCCTGGCTTCATATGCTCCTTTTCTAGGTTCCCTGTGATCCAAGGCTGGGGTATGTCTGACAATGTGTCTATTGAATAAATGCAGCCTGTGTTCCAACCAAAGTCATGGTTCTCTGACTTTGCCATATGCACTACAAATGACAAATCTTTGTCATTATCCCCCTACACAAAAAGCTCTTCTTTTCTCTTCTTGAATCCAGATCCTATCTACATGCTAAACTCCTGCTCATGTGGTCCCTGCCCTCAAGGTCCCTGCCCTCAAGGTGACCTGCCCTTAAGGCCACCTTGACCGGGGATTTTGGGGTTGAGGCTGGAAAACTGATTCGTTAGCATACCAGGCAGAGTCTATCCAGGAAATAGAAACCACCTAAGTAGTGAAATAGAGGGGCCTGAGTGGAGGAATTGCCTTTGTCAGAGATGGAAAAGCTGAGAAGTCAAACAGGGGGCGTTGAGTCCAACCTAGTGATGAAAAGTGTAGGAGGCCACCGCTACCCTTGGCCAGAAAGACAGGAGGTTGGATGTGTGAGGTACCAGAGTGAGCCAGAGCTCCCAGCAAAGTTGTCACAAGAATCAGTCCAGAAGATGTGGAGCTGTGGAGGAAACAAGATGCTAGAGGGTCTGTCCATAGCAGAATGGGACAGGCAGGAATCCTCTACAGTCCCTTCTCCCGTCAATCCTTCTCCCCCAGTTCCTCCCAATGGCTTCACCCAGCAGGAAGCCTGAGAGATGCAGGGGCCAGCCCCCTCTGGGATGGAGCAGTATGTGGGTAGGATCTGGGGGCCAGCAAGGCCAGGACTGCCTGCAGGGCTATTGTGGGAGTGATGCTCCATTGCAGGCAGTTGAACTTGATCATATTTGGGAAACTTTCCGCCCCCAAGAAAGACACTTAATAGGAATAGTCTTTCTTTTCCATAACAATTCACATGATAATGGCCTTAAAAATAATGTTTCTCATGCTCAGTGAAACAACAGAGAGAAGTCTTTCCCTTGGATATGTAATGCCTCACCAGGTTGGTATCTTTTTATAACTTAGGAGAGATGTTGTGTTTTCTGACTTGCAGATTCACTTCCTTTTATGAGATGATGAAAATTATATAACCCATCATGTTTCCCTTTTGGCCTTAGCTGCCAGGAAGCTCTGAATTAAATTCAAACTTACCAGATACAAGTTTTTAATTATATATTATCCTATCCTACGTTTCTTTAAATCCACAATTTCTAGTTTAACCCTCTCATTGATTAAATGTTTTATAAGACGCTACAAATTCTTTGAAATAGCAGATCAAGCATACCTTGGCTTCCTTTTCATTTAAGATACTTCCAACAGTTCCTACCACTCGGATTCTTCCTCCCAATTTGCTCCCGGTCTGTTCCCCTTCCCCCACAAAACTTCCTAGTGACTTGTCATTTTCCCACGTTAAGAAAGCCACAGGCCCTTCCCACTTCTCCATGGCACTCTCTTACTCCTAAATTATCACTGTATCTCTTTCACTTCCTCTTCCACTGCCCTCTTCAGAGATTTCCTCTCCAGCAGGGCATGAACCCTTCCCAAGCAGTGCCAGCATCACGGGGCCCACTAAAGAGGAAGCCGAAAGTCTGGACAGAGAAGTGACGGCTGCTGGAGGTGGAGGGCCAGCCAGTGCTCGTGAATGGCGGCCCTCGGGGGCTTTGAGTCACTGACTTGGTTTGAATCCGGCTCTGCCACTCACCTGCTGTGACCAATGGACCTAACTTGTACCCACCGGCTTCACTGCACAATGTCCTTCTCCATGCTGTTGGTAAGGTCACTCCAGCTTTTCTCTGGGGATTACCCCTCTCCCAGTGCATCCAGTTTGGATGGGACTGACTTCCAAATGCCACATCCTCCCTGCCCAAGGTGTAGTCAGGTGACCCAGCCAAACCCACATTCTCTTTCAGGTGAGCCCATTTCGAGTGGGGTGACAAGTTGGAGCTCATTCTTCTTGCCCACAATCTCCAGTGAGCTCATCTCTTAAGTCCCAAAGCAGACTGCATGCTTGTCTTTACAAGGCCCGCAGACTCAGATTTTCCCTGGATTTTTTAAAATGAATTTCTGTTACTGCAACCATTACCTCCAAGTGATGTGGAACCTGATCCTGGGCAAGTTACCTAACCTCCTGGAGTCCCAGATTCTAGATCTCTTTCATGAAGCTGCCAGCACACGTGTCTCGGGGCGAGGGATGATGATGCGCTTAGCCTGTTCCGAGTGCTTCACAAGTCCTTCATCCCTCCTTCCCTGCTCTGCGCGACAAGTGACCTGCAAAAGGTGATGGACCCTGCCCCCATTCCACAGCTGGCCAGTGGCAAGCGTCAATAGTCAGGTCTCCTGAGAACTCATGTTTCTCTTCAGGACCTCTCAGCTCTTCCAGGAACCCACTGGGATCTCACCAAAGGGTGACCAGTGGTTTGCCCATTTCAGTGGGGGAGAAGGAAAATTTCTAGAAACCTCATCCTAAGGAATGAAGGCATCAGATTCTCCAGCTCTGACTGTTTGCCGAAAGTCCTGGCCCGGGCTTCTCCACGGCAGAGGTGTGTTCAATGGACTCCTCTGTCCATAAAACTGCAACCAAGTCTGTTTTAGAAGCATGTGCATGAGCAGACTCGGCCTTGAGAGGCCTCCTGTGTCCTGAGCACTGACAATCTTCCAATCCTCCAAGAAGACTTGGCAAGCATCCACCAATGCCCTGGGCTGTGTGAACCTATGGCTGAATGTGATGGACATGCCTGGCTGGCTCCCTGGGTCCCTGGATCCACGAGCTGGTCTCCAGCCTGTACCATTCTCACTGAGTAGGAATGGAAGTGTGAGTCGCTCAGTCGTGTCTGACTCTTTGCGACCCCATGCACTGTAGCCTGCCAGACTCCTCTGTCCTTGGAATTCTCCAGGCAAGAATACTGGAGTGGGTTGCCGTTCCCTTCTCCAGGGGATCTTCCCAACCCAGAGATCAAAACTGGGTCTCCTGCATTGCAGGCAGATTCTTTACTTTACTTTACTGTCTGAACCCCCAGGGAAACCCTGTTCTCACTGAGAG
Source organism: Muntiacus reevesi (assembly GCF_963930625.1). NCBI lineage: Eukaryota > Metazoa > Chordata > Mammalia > Artiodactyla > Cervidae > Muntiacus > Muntiacus reevesi. The sequence goes on from NC_089250.1 coordinate 155,151,242, forward strand.
TGGGTGCTAAATAGTGATGTTCCTGAGCCCACCGTGGGCTCCATGGGGAATCCTCACTGGCTATCCCAACAGGCTGGCTGCAAAGTCTTTTTAAATAATAACTACTAGCAGGATGACTGCTGTTTATGTCTTCACATCAGTATAAATTAAGTTCATTAGTTTTATTTTACAAATGCAGTTATCAGGCTTAAATAATTGAGAAACTTGATCAAGGTGTCAGGGCTATTAAGGGATGGAGGGATTCTCAAAAATCTCATCCAGGGACTTCCCTGGCGGCCGATTGGTTACCACTTCACACTCCCAGTGCAGGCGGCATGGGTTTGATCCCTGGTCAAGGAATTAAGATCCCATATACCATGCTGCATGGCCAAAAAAAATCTCACCCTGGTCTGCATGCATGCGTACTCAGTCACTCAGTTGTATCTTTTTGTGACCCTAAGGACTGGAACCCCCCAGGATTCTCAAGGAAAGAATACTGGAGCGGGTTGCCATGCCCTCCTCCAGGGGATCTTCCCAACCCAGGGATCGAACCCACATCTCCGCATTGCCACTGAGCCACCGGTGAAGCCCCTCACCCAAGTCTACCTGACCTCAAAGCCTGTGCTCCTCACCGCTGTGTTATACAGTATCTCTCATGCTTCTGGGAGGAGGCCCACTGGGACCCCCATTCGCAGTCCCCGGGTGAGCAGCAGCACCTGCAGATCACAGAGAATGAATAGACCTGATTTCCTGCTGCTACTGCTTGGCGACTCGGTGGTTTGGGAAAGTCACAGTTCCTCTCAAATTCTCAATACCCTGCTTTGTAGGGTGGAGGACACGGTACCACCTCTGTCTGAGTGGAACGGCACTATCTACAACATCCTGCCCAGGAGCTTCATACGGGCATTAGCAGCTGGGAGAAGACAAGCGTATGGAGCGAGGAGACAGCAGCAGGAAAGGAGAACGAGTGAAGAGGAAGAGATGGGAAGGAAATGATTCTTTCGGGACCTGCTGGGATCCTGAGACAGCATGCCCTCCTGCCTCCTGTCCCTCCACGCTGGCATGTTCAGCAACCATAGCAGGCAGGATGCTTCCTCCAGGCTTCCTTGGGGGAGGAGCAGGGGCCAAGAATGCATCAGAAACAACAGAATTCTGTGAGACTACAGACAGCCTTCGTGCGGTGGGCCTCCAAACGGTTCTGCTTGTTCTTTAAGTCCGCTTGGGCTCCAAGATCTTCTTGCAGCCTCTGGAAAGGAGTTGGAGAAGCTTGGGATGGTCTGAGAAGAGCAGGCCTTGAACTTCCTCCTCTGTCCCTGCCCACAGACCCATGACCACAGGATTTTCTCTGTCCTGTTCTGGCAAGCTGACTGGCTTCCCCTCACCCACCCACCGCCATCTCCTCATTACAGAACAAAGGAAGCTGGCTCCTTCCCTCCAGTCCAGAGAGGGTTCCTAATTGGCTTTCCATTAAAGGGAAAATAGACTACTGTTTCCACCTCATTATTTATGAGCCTTTCTGGAAGTGCATTTCCATGCACTCTGGGATTACTCACGCCCATTTTGCTTGGCCATATTTTATGATCTGTTTTATTTATTCAGGGCCTCTATTGGGTACTCACATCTGAAACCAATTAAAAACCAAGAAATAGGAAAAACCAAATAAACACCTGGAGATGTCCAAACCCAAATCTTTCTGAAGCCTGCGACCAGAGGACTGGCATGGCCGGGCCCACAGTCTAGGCCACAGGAAATGGGGGTCTGTCTCCTAGAGACAGTAGGGGCAAGGCTGCACAGGATGGCGGCACATGGAGTCAAAGGCCTGTAGACAGGGCTGGGCTGAGGCTGCCTGGGCCCCGGGTTCTGAGCTCTCCCGGTGCAGGGCAAAGGCGTGGCTTGTGCATGTTGGGGTCCCTCTTTCTGCCGGGCACGTTGGAGGAACTAGACAACCCTTGGCTCGGCCTGTGGGCATCCCGACCGTGACTCTGAGCATAGGCCGGTGCACGCTGTTGCAGAAACTTGGAACAAAATTGTGAAAAGCCATCTGTATCAGATGGGGACTGGCTTGGCCTCCATAAACACTGTCTCCGGCTTCACTCTAGAGGATTTTTAGGGGTACATGTGCTCGCCTTTCGTCCCAGGAAAACAGCTGCCAAGCTTAGCATTCCCACAGACTGCTAGTCTCACTGAGCCTTAATCCAGCTGGGGGCAGGCGTCTCAGAGAGAAGAAAGCAGGCCCTCATCCTTTTCAGAGGAGTCTGAAAATGTTTCACACAGCTTTATACCATGTGCTTTGGAGCCTATGCCCATGGACAAGCCACTCTGCACCTTGTTTGTCTGTGTAAGATGCATGTGATATGCACCAGGCTCCTCCGTCCATGGGATTCTCCAGGCAAGAATACTTGAGTGGGTAGCTATTTCCTCCTCCGGGGGATCTTCCTGACCCAGGGATCAAACTCCTGTCTCCTGCATTGGCAGGCAGATTCTTTACCACTGAGCCACCTAGGAAGCCCAATGTATAGACGCCCCTTTTTCATTTTGCCTGCCCTTCCCACAGCTTCAATCTCTGCTGCGACGGGAGGTCTCTCTCTGCCCCACCTCCCACCTCTACCCAGGGAGAGTCAGTACACTGGTGGGTGGTCTCTGTCCTGCGCCCAAATGCCCCCTTCCTCCCCTCCGCTGAGCTGGGTGTGTGGACAGTAAGGAGGGGGCAGGGGCGAGGGCACCCAGCAGCCTCCTGTTGGGCAGGCAGATAGACGGTGTAAATGCCAGCGCATCATGGAACTTTGGAGAGTTTCGGTTGGGATTAAAAGAAATGATGCACATCACATCTCTGATGATGTTTCCTCTCCAGGATATTTGTGTTTATTGTAACACACGCACACATGCATGCGCACACACACATAAATTGAGGAATGGGACTGGCTCCCTGGATTCTTAGGAATAGTGTTACTTAGAGATTTACCCCTGACTTCCCTTAGTAATTTATATAAATCCTCCCTTCATTCATTTGTTGCTTCATTAATTCAACAAACATTGTGTTGGGTGCATCTATGTGGCAGGCACTGGCCACATACCTCATAGATGGGAAATAAACCCTCCCTCCTGTGCTGACTCATGCTCACTTTTCACTTTCATGCATTGGAGAAGGAAATGGCAACCCACTCCAGGGTTCTTGCCTGGAGAATCCCAGGGACGGGGGAGCCTGGTGGGCTGACGTCTATGGGGTCGCACAGAGTAGGACACAACTGAAGCGACTTAGCAGCACCAGCAGCCTGTGCTGACATTCCAGCCTGAGCCTTCTCTTGGGACAATACACTTCAGAGGTTTACTCCCCACGATGAATGAAGGAACTATAAAAGCCATCGGACTTTTGAGGCAGGAGGGGAACTAGGAAGCTGACACAATTCTACTTGTCCACAAACCACTGCTTTCAAATTTGAGGTCTGCTCTTCTAGATCTTGGTCACATTCTGGTGAACATGATGATTTCTTGCTTTTACTACATGAGAATATGTTCTATGCTTCTGAATATGAGAAGCCAAGTTTCCCGATTTCTCTGCTTTCTTCAGCAGCACGTGGGGACTAAGAATGGTGAGGATTCGGCGAGCAGATGGGCATGTGAAGGTGGGCGGGCATGAGGAGGAGGTTGCCAACACAACCACAGACCGGCTCCTACCCAGAGAAAGGTTCAGACTTTGGTGATGTCAAGGTGGGCTGAGTGAAGCCGAATTGCTCTTCTTGACAGTGAGAGAAACTTTTGCAATTTCTGTACCATTGGCCACTTAGGGAAAGCTAGAAACCTCTTCTTAGATTAATATTTACAATGCATAAAGTGAAATAGATAGGATGAAAAGGAAGCCAAATATATTAAAATGTTATCAAATTTTTTTAAATTGTGGTAGAGTAATTCTTGGGCTACTTTATGTTGTTGTTGTTCAGTCGCTGAGTCATGTCCAACTCTTCGCGACCCCATGGACTGCAGCGCGCCAGGCTCCCCTGTCCACTGTCTCCTGGAGTTTGCTCAAGTTCATGTCCGCTTTATACTTTACAAATACTTTTATAAATACATTTAAATACTTATAAATACATGTACTTTATAAATACATTTAAATAACAAGGCAGTACACTGAAAACAGGCAGCTTCATCTTGAATTTTATTTTGTAAAGACATCGGCACATGAAGACTGCTGCGTCTTGGTCTGATCCTGGCCAGTATGACGTGTTTGTTTGAAAAGGAGAATGCACATGTCTTGTTGGACACTCGATTTTGTTTTTCAGTTTGATGGTTCCAAGGGTTGAAAGTCCTGATTCGCAGAGATAAAGGGTTTCAAGTGTATTTGAAAATTTCACAGCTGACTTTACAAGGACCATACAAAGCCTCTAAAGTTTATGGAGTTAAACTCCAGTTGTGGAAACACACAACTTCACCATTTGGTGGCTGAACTACCAAGCCCAGTGTTACTTAAGCCCTAACAGGTTTGTCATATAAGGATCTACACAGAGAAACACCGTGATGTTCTGCAATCTAGGAGCAAATAACGGGCTTCATGTCAGAGGAGAGCACAAGTGATATTTCAATAACTGTAATACAATATACAAATATCTGGACTTCTCAGTGACAAAGTAACAGGTACTATAATCTCTATAGTCTTGTCTCCTGCATGCACAAGAGAAGGAAATACTAAAATTTAGTTGGAGGCTATCAAAGAGATGCCATTTCCTCCCATCCCAGTTCACAGACTCACAGAATGCCTTGGAAGTTCATGGGTGCCCAACTAACAACCACTCTTCTAGTGGGACGAGATGAGAGAGACAAAAGTCAGATGGCACAGAACCAGAAAATTCCAAATGTATGGGCAGCCCGCAGAACCATCTCATCATAGGAAGCATGGGGAAGGCCTTTCACGAAGAAGGAAGTCCTTGTCCTGTTTGACCTGCGGAAATGTGGACCCCAGCTGCTGCCGACAAAACCTTCATCCCAGTCTCCCCGACTCTCATACAGGCCTTGAGTGGTTTGTGGTGGTCAGGCAAGGGGCAGTATCTTCTGTTTGGGTCAATCCAGGATGATTGCAAGTCTATTTATTGATGAAACAGATTCAGCTGGAGTGAGAACCTCGGTCAGAGAAGTAAGGCTCACCTGGGAAATTTGCAGACCCTCAGGGAAGACTTGGGCCCTCCATCGGCCCTGGAGTACAGGTTCAAGGGGATCTCATCTAAATCTCAAAGCCCCTGCAAACCCAGGTGGTATCAAGAAAGCTCACAAGATTTATCCTGTAGGAGGAGGTCAGCAGCTCGTAGCACTTATATTTGGGAAGCTGGAGGAGGTTACGGAATGGACCATCCTGGTTCCCCGCCAGACTCGCAGCCTTCTCAATTGCTTTTTTCATGGCACCCAAGCCTTCCCAGTGACTCAAGCATCCACAAGAGACGCGAAGCCCTATTTGGTCTGCGGTGATCCCTCCACCATTGCTAAGCATCTGGCTCTTTCAGAGTCTGAGCAAGATGCTCCTGACCGTCACCAGCCCAGGCAGTGGTTGCTGAAGAAGCTCTAATGAGAAGCCGACAGATGAATCCCCGCTGCCCTGCTCTGCCTTCAGCAAGCCTGCTGCTTCCCCACACTGTCCTCCCCACACTGTTTTGTAAGTTTTCTTCCTAATCTCAACCTCCTTCCTCTTTCCCATTCTTCTGAATGTTAAAGTCACGACCTTTGCGGTTTACGGGCCACCAGAGACTGAACTAAATGTGTTAGCTCTGAGTCCAAACGAGTAATAGCCGGCCAATTAAATTAATAATCCATATTGTTACAATGTTTAACCACGGCTGTTTCCTCAGCGGTCTGTTTAAATCACAGCCAAGGCCTGACCTATTAAAATGAATAACTGGAATTATGAGAAACACCATTTAATAAACACAGCGAGGAACTCGGCACGATTGGGCATGAAATATTTATTACCACTTGAAGCAGAGGGCTGTTTGGGACTTTAAGATGGGATTAATGAACGCATTTTAATTTCTAACTCACAAGGTGGGAGGTGGGGCTGGAACCGGAACCGGAACCGGAACCGAAGGCCCTTCAGAAGTTTCTTGGAAAAATCTGCTCATGTTACGTTGTCACATTGTGCTGGGCTGGTTCTTGATGTGAGGGCTTCCACCAGTGCAATAAGAGCAGGAAGGTGGTCATCTGATCTGTGGCTTCTCGGAGACCTAGTAGTTGCTTAGTAAATATTTCCTGGATGGATGGATAATGGCTGAGTGGATAGATGGGTGGGTGGATGGATGGATGGACTGATGGATGGATGGGTGGATGGATAGATGGATGATAGATGAAATAGACTGATGATAGATAGATTTTGACACCTTAGTATGTACACCTCAATGATGTAGGGAAGATAAAACACTTAGCACAACACATGACACATTCTAAATCCTCAGTACATGATAATTGTAACTGTGAATATAGTTAGGAGAGCAAAATCTGGTTAATTTACTAGAAAACCAGTGCTCACATTTGGCAGCTCCTCAGGAGCTTCGGGGAAATCCAAGGACCCAACTTCAACCCTGACTGCCCCACTTATCTGTAAGTGAGCCTGAGAGCCTGTTTTGGGATTACATTTTTTTGTTTTACTATTTTTGGCTTTTCTCAGAAAGAATTGCTTCTTTCCCTATTTTCCTAAAGCTCACTGTCTTATTCCTGCATTTGCTCTGACATGACCCTGTTTTCCCAGGTATGACTCTGTTTCACATTATTCCCTTTTCCCAGATGTCAGCTTTCAAGTTTTGATCATGGGTTTCAAAAATGCGGTTCCTATAATAATAACCCTTAGCAAGGCAGGTAAGTGGGGAAGTTATCAAGGATTTATGAAGGCTCAGATGGTAAAGAGTCTGCCTGCAATGCTGGAGATCTGGGTTCAGTCCCTGGGTCGGGAAGATCCCCTGGAGAAGGAAATGGCCACCCACTCCAGTGTTCTTGCTTGGGAAATCCCATGGACAGAGGAGCCTAATGGGCTACAGACTATGGGGTCGCAAAGTGTCGGAAACAACTGAGGGACTAACACACAGACATGAACAAGATAACTGGGCCTTCCCTATAGGGGGGACCCAATGGGAAAAGTCCCTGCCAGAACCTGCTTTTCAGAGAAAGCGGAGAGCAGGCAGACCAAGCTGTGTGTGCTGAAGGGGCACCTGTGACATTGTGAGGCCGGGAGGAGGCGGGGCACCCAGACACACTTGGCTGTGGTCTCCCCTTTGAGAACCTGAGAGCATCTCCCGGAGACCACAAAACCACCCTCAGGTCCAGTCACCATCTCCCCAAGTCTAAACTTAAATGTTCTATAAAGGCACAGCAGGCAAAGGGTAGTCTCATCGTGAGTAGGAAGACTCCTGAAACTGAAAGTAGAAAAATGAGGAATGAGTTGCTCTCTTACTTTGGGGATGACGTGGAGTATCTTTTCTTTCAGTGAGGAAAAGAGGGTTTGGGGTAACCTTATGAAATATTGACGGGATCTCCCCACTGCCCCACTAACACTAAAAAAAAAAAAAACAAGAATGGTCCCAAACAGAAGTGTCCTAAGTGGCCAGTATAGTCTCATGGATGTGACATGGGAAGCTTGCCTGACCCCAAGTGGCCTTCGAGAGATCGAGGCTTTAAAGGGCTTTGTTGGTCTGCACTCTGCAGATCTCACGTTGTCAATGTCACTGTCTGTTACTTTGGTCTCTTTAATCCTTAAGGATGCTTGCAGAGTAATGGATAGCATGGCTGTGTTGGAATCCTGTTTTTCTGTATGGTGGAGGAGACTTCTGTCAAACTAGGTAGAGTTGCTTCTTTATCACCCATCCCTCCCCTACCAGACTGTGAGTTCCTGCAGAGCAAGACTGTATCTTATTCATCTCTTTGTCCCACAGCATGACTTGCTCAGCAGATAACATCTTTCTGGTCCTCAGCAGAAGTTCATGGATAACAAAAGTCATCGTTTATGCAGCCCCTATAATATCCAAGCCTTGTGCTCAGTTCTTTGCATGTGCGCTTCTGTGTGATATTCCCAGCCACATGCTGACTCACTATTACGATGCCCTATTTTACAGATGAGGCAACTGAGACATAAAGAAGCTGGGCACTTGTCCAGGATCACCCAGATAACATGCAGAAGCCCTGGAATTTGAACCTTGTCTGTATGATTTCGGAGCCTTAGCTTTCGTTGCCATACTGTTTTGTCTCCAAGTATCGAATGCACATACCACTTAACTTAGCCACGGAAACGACTATGTAGGAACAAGATTATGAGACTGAGACTGAATGGGAAGAAGTGGGAGATTCTTTCAGAGTGGACTTGCCTCTCTATTTATGGTTTTTTCAGGTCTGGAAGATGCACCGATTTGTTACTCATCTCCTACCCAATGCATTGTTGCATTTCCCTTGTCCTCAAGGCGTGCTGAGCATGTTGCTAACCAGCGGCCAATGCCCACCCTCCTGTCAGACCTCTTAATGAATCTGTGAGCGATGATGGGAAGGCCTGGAGCAAAATGCAAGAGATGTGGGTCCTTGGCCTGGCTCTGTAGTATGCACTTGGATAAGCCCCCAGGTCTAGTTGACCTGTATCCAGGGAATGCTGTATTCACTGGTCTTCCTCTCCCTTCAGATTCTATAATTCCTCACATAGCCCACCATCAGATTAAACACTCTCCTTGTAACCAATCTGAATTATTCAAGATAGTGACTGAATGACTCTTGAGAGTATGTGTCTACTGCCTCTAGGATTCCAGAAGCCTGGGTCTAGAAGCCTAAGTCAGAGACCCACTGATGGTGGAGTATGAACACTGCGTGAGGTCAGGGTTTTCAAGTTTTTCTGAGGTCCTCCCTGAGCAGTAGTCACCAATCTCCCATGTGCTTCCCATGGCTCTGACCAAGTGTGGTGTGTGTGTGAATGCTAGGTCACTTCAGTAGTGTCTGACTCTTTGCAACCCTATGGACTGTAGCCCACCAGGCTCCTCTGTCCATGGGATTCTCCAGGCAAGAATACTGGAGTGGGTTGCCATGCCCTCCTCCAGGGGATCTTCCCAACCCAGGGATTGGACCCACGTCTCTTATATCTCTGCATTAGCAGGCGGGTTTTAATCAGACCTCTTGGGAAGAAAGCAGCCCTGAAGTGACTGTTTTCATGGTGAAAATCTGGATTCCTAAAAGCACTAACATAATTATTTAGTTGATTACTCATAATTACTTATATATGAACTAGTTTCCAAATAACAATATCAACATTAACACTTAGAATATTTTAAAGGTGCAAAATGAGAGTGGTACCTTTCTTACATCAGAAAGCAAAACTACCAAAGACTTCTATAATTGTGTCAAACAGACATAAGACCAACCAGAACTGGCCAAAGGTATGGAAAGGAGATTAAGTATAGAAGTAATAATAACTACATTAGATAAAAACACATCACATCTATGCATTCGGGAGGAACGGGGAGTAATTGCTTCAAGAGTACAGGGTATTCTTCTGAGGTGATGACAAAGTTTTAAAACTAGAGGGAAGTGGCAGTTGTACAACATGGGGAATGCACTAAATGCTACAGAATTATACACTTTAAAATAGTTAATTGTATGTTATGTGAATTCCCACTTCAATTAAAAGAGAGAGACTTAAGAGACATCAACCACATGTAAAATGTGTAGATGTTGTGTAGGTCCTTGCTATCGCTCTTCTTTTGCTTTATTTTTTCACTTTTCCAAGTGAATTTTGAGTAGTTTTGGAATTCTAAATAATTAATTCCCATGCAGTTAAAATAGTGTTATGAAACACTGTGATATCTGGACTTTACTCTTTAGTCATCTAGGATTGGATGTGGATGAAACAACTTTGGCTTTGAGTTGACAGCCCTTGAAGCTGGATAACTGGGTACATAAGGGTTCTTTCTATTTTGTTCTCTACTTCCATATGTGTTTGGACCGTTTCATCCTAAAGGTTTTGTGTTTTTTTAAGTAATCTTTCTCATTCAAAATATCTTATCATCTTTTGTCCCTGCCCCTCCCACTATTCTCCGTGGCTCAGTGGTAAAGAATCGGCCTGCAAAGCAGGACCCCCAGGAGATGTGAGTTCAGTCCCTGGGTCTGGAAGATCCCCTGGAGAAGGAGAAGGTAACCCACTCCAGTATTCTTGCCTGGAGAACCCTAGGCACAGAGGAACCTGGTGGGCTACAGTCCATTGAGTCGCAAAGAATCAGACACAACTGAAGTGACTTAGCACGCACACACCTACCACAATACACTTCCAGAGGCCAAAATGGACCAGGATCACACCCAGAGAAATTAACAACTGTTTGATATTTTGATTACTAAAATGGCACCTTCATCCTCCAATCACAAAGGCATTGGGTTGGAAATGATCCTCCTCTGAAGGCCCACTTTCCTGCCTACACAAGATTAGCTGTCTGGGGCCAGGGATGCAGACGCCAGCCAAGAGCTAATTGGCCCATGCAAGAAACAAACTTGCAGCTTTTCCTTCCCTAACTCCTCCGTCAGTCTGATTCCTGTGTCACCCTGTCTGCAAAGACATCCGATTGCTCCCCCCTGCTTGAGGCCAACTCTTTCTCAGAGGGAGGAAGAAGGAAGTGGTTAGTGAATTTGGCATTCCCAGCCTGAGGATTGGTTCTTCTCCCTTGGCTACTGTCTGCTGCTTTCTCATCCAGGCATATTGGCTATAAAAGTGCCTAGAAGGCAGAAATCACTATGAATATTCATAAGGTCATTATGAATAATACTGCTGTAAAAACGAATCGTCTTCCAGCTATTCATCCTGGAAATGGAATTCTTCTCTCATACTTTGAGTCACTAGGAGATTGTTAATAGCAGTGGGCAGCAAACTTCAGTCCAGAGGCCAAATCTGGTCCACTACATTTATTTTATATGATCTGCAAGGCAACAATGGTTTTTACATCTTTAAATAATTGGGGGGAAAAGCAAAAAAGAACAATATTTTGTGGCATGCACAATTAAATGAAATTCAAATTTCAGAGTCTGTAAATATAGTTCTCTTGAAACATAAGCTACACCTGTTGTCTTACATATCATCTATGGTTGATTTCATGCTAAAATGACAGAGTTGAGTAGTTGGATTAGAGATGATATGGCCCAGGCAGCCTAAAATATTTACTATCCCACCCTTTACAGAAAAAGTTCTTTCATTTCTGGTCTGTAAGCTTGAGATTCTTGTAACAAACTCGTAATGATTCACTCTTGTCTAATAGAGCTGGACTGCAATGACACCCATTGCCAGTAGGGGCCACTGTCTTCCACACATCAGCCTGAAACCATCCAGATTGGAGGCTTTGGGTTTTAGAGAATGTATTCAGCGAAGACTGAATGAATGACCACTTCGTGCCACGCACTGTTTTAAGTTCTGGATTTTTTTGCAGGTATTAGCAACACAGCAAAAATCTCAGTTTTCATGGAGCTGAGGTTCTACTGAGAATATTATTTCCGGTGATTCTGTGGGTTGAGTGGGATCAGTTGGCCTGTTCTGCTTTCTGTGGGCTTAAACTGAGGTCACACATTCAGTGAACTGGCCTGGAAGCTCCACTGTGTCGCTCATCTACCTGGAACTTCATTGATTCTCCATTCAGCTTCCCCTCAGGGCCAGGTCAGCATGGTAGATTCAGGACCCTTCATAGCACGGTGGTCTCAGGGTGTCAGAGTTTCTAGGACTTCTTTTCTAGAAGCTGGCTTTAAGAGGGAAAGCAGAAGCTGCAGGTCGCTTAAAGGATGGATCCAGAATTAGAACAACGTCACTTCTGCCACATTTTGTTGGTCAAAGCAAGTAAAAACCCAACCCAGGGACTTCCCTGGTGGTTCAGCGGTTAAGAATCTGCCTTGCAGGGCAGCGGTGGCAGGTTTGATCCCTGGTTGAGGAACTAAGATCCCACATGCCATGGGGCAACCGAGGACATGTGCCTCAACAACTGAGTCTGCAACTAAGAAACCCCTGGGCTGCAACCAAGGATCCTGCATGACGCAACTAAGACCTGATACAGCCAAATAAATAAAAGATTCAAGGGTAGGAGAAAGAGACTCCACCTAGTGATGGTCAATAGATGAGTTAAGCTATCTATACATACTTGGAGAGAGGAAATTGATGGTGACTATCTTAGGAGACTATGAGAGTAGACAAGACATGCTGATCTTTGCCCCTATACACCCTCAAAAGCCTTGGAGTCCCCTCCTCTCCTTTTGGCAATTGTGTGTGCATAATATTGTTAGATTTGATTGGTAAACAGTTATTGAACTTTTGTATTATTGAATCATGAGATTGCTAAATCAGGAAAATCACTGTGGAAAGCATCTTGAGCCCTGAGTCTGTAAAACCTGTGTATATTTCCCTCCCTTACTCTGCGGGCACAGCTGTCTGGCTGAGCCCCTTGGCATGTCCTGAGCACGTTCACACTCAGATGGGCAGCTGAGCTCATCTCAGAAGATGGGGCAGGCAGACTGACATCCAACAGAATTTAGGGAATGTGATGCAGCTCTTTCCCCAGAAGAAGCCAAGGCCACCCAGACTGGCCAAATGTGCCACCCATCCTTGGTCCTGCCCCATCACCCCAGGAGGAAAGACAGAGAGAAAGGGGCACTTAAATTACCCCGGGCTTGAGCAACAAAAATTTTCAGGGGAAATGATTTTAGATTTACAGAAGAGTTACAAAGATGATACAGCAAGTTCCCATATACATTTCACCAGCTTCCCCCTACCCCAACTCCTTGCATAATCATGGTATCTTTATCAAAACGAAGACACTAACATCAGTAAAACATTAACTAAACAGCAGACTCATTCAGAGTTCCCCTGTTTTCCACTAATGTCTTTCTTTGGTTCCAGGAGCCCATCTGGGGCCCCACATCCATTCAGCCATTGTGTCCCCTTAGTTCTTTCCCGTCTATGACAATTTCTGTTTTTCCTTTGTTTCCTTGATTTTCATGACCTTGACACTTTTAAAGAGAGTGGTCAGGGTTTTGTTTGGTTTTGTTTTGTTTTGTAAAGCATCCCTCAATTCGGGGTTGACTAGTGTTTTTTCATGATGAAACAGATTCTAGGGTTTGGGAAGACTATTACAGAGAAAATGTGCCTTTCTCGTTGCATCATGTGGGGACACATGACATCAATTCTCTTGTTACTGGCGATGTTAACTTTGATGAGGTGTTTGTGCGGTTTCTTCACTGTAAAGTTACTAAATGGCCCTTTCCATTGTCTATTCCTTAGAGTGGAGCCTGCACTCAAGGGGAGGAGAATGGAGTTTCTGGAGGGAGAAGCATCTGAGCTTTAAAAACGCAAGCACGCTAGGGCAGGGCTGCCAGAAGTGGGGAGGGCCCCAGACCTGCCCACTGACTTGCTGGTGACCTTGGGTGAGTCCCTCAGACTCTCAGAGCTGGGATTTCCCTCCCTCTTGTGAAATCTAAGATGGCATCCCTGCCACGCAGCTGTCTCCCAGGGGCCTCGGGAGGTTTCGGCTGGTAATACCTCGAGTTGCTGGGGCATAGATCTGGTGAGGGAAGAGGTCCTTGTTATAACAGCTGAGGTCTTGTTCCTGGTCTGTAAACATTTCCCAATCCTGATGTCCATCATCCCCACAACAGAGTGTCCCCTACGAGTGATGAGGCCATCACTATTTTTATAAAATGGTCTCATGTTATTCACATGCTAACAAGGGCTTAATGTAGAGGAAAATGCTGCAGGGAGCTGTTTTTTGTAAAGTGAATAATTCCCCTGAACTAGCCTTTTTGTATAAAATCATTTTCTCACCTATTGGATTTGCTTAAACCAAAGGGTTCTAGGAATTCCTTCCAAAGTACACACCATCTTTGTGGAAATGCTTTTAAACAGACAGAATGTTTTCTACATTGAAGGGGACAAATTACCCTAGAATTAGCCATTAGAGTAATTATTTCATGTCCTTGAAGACTCCTCTCTGGCGGAGAATCCTGGCCAAACCTTCTTTCTGAAACTTGGTGCTAAGGAGAACTAAACCCCCGAGGGGGTTATTGTTTTGTGATTTTAGCGAAGATGTGGCTGGTGAGCTATGTTTTTCTTGGAGTGCGGGGGTTAAGTATATCTACTGTAATTGGAGGTTTTCCTCCAGTTCTTTAGAAATCACATGACTTGGCATGTCTTTACAATTCAAGGGTAGCATCCCCGTGGGCTCTGATGTGGGTGGTGTTACTTGGAGCTCAGCAACATGGAAGCCCCATCTCCCACTGTGTGCAGAGCGCTGACGAGCTCACCCAGTCACAACGCCCCCTTAGTCAACCCCCAACCCCATCCCCACCTCCGCCCCTGCAGCCTGTCCTCTGATGAGCCTAGACCAGGCCTACTATAGAGCAGGAACCTTTCGGCTAAGACTCCAGTGTCCTTTTCCAATTCAGCTCCACATACAATCACCATGGTTCTGTGACAAGATGAAAGAAGATGCTGATCCTACAGCTTTCCCTTATGGCCTTGGCTGGACCACATAGCCCAGGCGATATGCAAAAATTATACATCATAAATCCTCTAATTGTTGTGAGAATGGGACAGTTGCCTGGGTTGTGTTGGGGGGGAAAGTGTTAAACTGTTTCTCTGTTAAATGTAAAGAGTTAAAATAGAAAAGAATTTTTAGCACTCTTTTGGCATTTCTTCGTTTTGTCTACAAACAGCCTCAAAACTGGAAGTGATCCAGCATATCTCTCATTCTTGGAAAAGCTCAGGCCAAGAAAACCACCCTCCCTGTTCCAGTCTTCTCTCTCATCACTGCCAACATTGCTCTACTCTCTGTTCCTAAGGGCTTCCCTGGTGGCTCAGGTGATAAAGAATTTGCCTTCAATGCAGGAGACCTGGGTTTGATCCCTGGGTGGAGAAGATCCCCTGGAGAAGGAAATGGCCACCCAGTCCAATATTCTTGCCTGGAGAATTCCATGGACAGAGGAGCCTGGTAGGCTACACAGGGGTTGCAAAGAGTCAGACACGACTTAGTGACTAACACTTTCATTTTCTGTTCCTAAATCCCTCCAATCCTTTACCTCGATTATGCCTCACCCCCAAACTAGAAGCCTCTCCCTCTTTCCTCTCGGTTTATCTAATTCAGTACTTTTCAAGATACAGTTCAGCTATGTGGTCTTTAGGAGGCCCTTTCTAATTGCCTTAGCTCCAAATACTTTAGGACTGTCTCTTTGAAGAGGACACATCATCTTATTATCCTGACACATTTCTTTTACCCTGCTTTTTTCTCTTTGTTTTTTATGAATTTTTTAAAACTGGAGTATAGTTGATTTACAATGTATTAGTTTCAGGTGTACAACAAAGTGATTCAGTTTATATATATATATATAAATATATATATTTTTTATTATATATATTTATTATATTATATATATTTATATATATTTTATTATATACATAATATATTTTATATATTATATATATTTATATATTATTTATATATGTAATATATTTTATTATATATATATATACATATTCTTTTTCTGATTTTTTTCTGTTATAGGTTATTACAAGGTATTGCAAGATATTAATACAATTCCCTGTGCTATAGAGTATGACCTTGTTGTTTATCCATCCTATATATAATAGCTTATTCATCCTATGTATAATCCCAAACTCCCATTCCTGCCCTCTCCTACTCCCTCTCCCCACTGGCAACCATAAGTCATTTTCTATATCTGTGAGTCCATTTTTGCTTCATAGCTATGTTGATTTGTGTATTATTTTAGATTCCACATATAAGTGATATTGTATGGTATTTGTCATTCTCTTTCTGACTGACTTTTTTTGGTAAAAATAATCTTGCTGTTGTTGCTGTTCAGTCACTAAGTCATGTCCAACTCTTTATGACCCAATGGACTCTAGCCTACCAGGCTCCTCTGTCCATGGGGTTCTCCAGGAAAGAGTACTCGAGTGGGTTGCCATTTCCTTCTCCAGAGGATCTTCCTGGACCAGGGATTGGACCCTCGTTCCTGCATTGGTAGAAGGATTCTTTCCCCAAGCTACCAGGGAAGCCCAAAATAATCTTTAGGCCCACCCAGATTGCTACAAATGGCATTATTTCACTCTTTTGGTGGCTGAGTAATATTCCGGTGTGTGTGTGTATACTACATCATCTTTATCCATTTATCTGTCAATGGACACTCTTGTTAACTGGAGTGCAATGATGGCCATACATTGTTCCTGCAAATCCAGTATCTATTCCTTCTTCTTCTGATAAAGGTTCTGATTTTCCTTCAGGGAAATACCTCTCTCTATTCTCGCTTGTACCACTCTAGTCCAGAAGAGCATACATGACCCAGGCCAACCAGTATATTCTGTTCTCCTTCTCAGATGTTTGATTCTGGAGCTGTCTGGCCATCATATGGAAATAGTCTACCTCAGAGTGGAGTCCAGAGGAAAGAAAGAGTGATAGTCAAAGACAGAGCAGAAATAGTGATAATAACAATGTTCGAGCCTGTAGATTTGGCTGTACCTGAAGTCAGAATTATTCTTTGGACTTTTGTGATATTTAGGCCTATCTATTCCTTGTTTTAGGCTTCCCTCGTGGCTCAGATGGTAAAGTGTCTGCCTGCAATGCGGGTGACCCAGTTTCGATTCATGGGTTGGGAAGATCCCCTAGAGAAGGAAATGGCAACCCACTCCAGTATTCTTGCCTGGAGAATCCCATGGACAGAGGAACCTGGTGGGTTACAGTCCATGGGGTCACAAAGAGTCGGACACGACTGAGCGACTTCTCTATTCCTTGTTTTAGCCATTCTGGTTTATGCTATGTGCAATGTAAATTTCTTTGTGGGCGGGAATAATGTCTTGTTTATTTTGACATTCCGCTGATGGCAGGTGCAGTGTTTTGTGTATATTATAAGAGCTTCATAAATGAATATTGCTAATATAGGGGGAAATATGCTAAATACGTCAACTCAAAGGGAGAAATTTTTATTTTCTGAAAACCAAACAAGTCACAGTA
Organism: Muntiacus reevesi; assembly: GCF_963930625.1. Lineage (NCBI taxonomy): Eukaryota > Metazoa > Chordata > Mammalia > Artiodactyla > Cervidae > Muntiacus > Muntiacus reevesi. The sequence continues at coordinate 155,168,206 of NC_089250.1, forward strand.
GCTTTCCTCCTCTCACCCGGCAATACAGAGGACAAGGAGGAAGCCTGCATTTTATTTATTTATTTATTTTATTTATTTCCCCACCCTCTACTCCTTCTCCTCTGAATTAAGACCGTGTGGCTTCTTAATTAACACCATGTCCTCTGAGTTCAGGTGGCCTGGCTTCAAACTCACATTTTGCTGCTTCAAACTCTACCTCCTTAGACAAGGTATTCGAAGGTATTTAGTATTCCTAATCCTCAGTTTCTTCAAATGTAAAATGGGAAAAATAATAGTTCCTGTCTCTTGGATTGTCATGGTGATTAAACGAGCTATGCCTCATATATGAAAGGGGCTAAGTCAATGTTATTATTATAATTCTTAAAACACCAACATTCTCCTTCCAGCTGAGCCCTTTAGCTTTCCCCTAGCAGGGATTTTGTGGCCAGGTCATTCTGTGACGAACAGGTACAGAAACAATGTAAGTGTTGGGAGAGAGCTGGTCAGAAGAAAACAAGGTACATCTCAAGTAGATAAAAACCTCATAGTCCCATAAATGCTGCCAATCTCTACCAGGAATAGGGACACCACACCCTCAGTCTTTATAGATCCTTTGTTCTTCTTTATGGCCAGGGCAGTGGCAGAAAGAATGTGAGTTGTGGACCAAGATTGATAGTTCAAATTCCAGCTCTAGTCCTCAAGCACTCGAGTCCCTTCGAGCCTCAGTGTCCTCATGTATGAAATGGGGATTATATTACCAACTTCAGTACAGAAATCACTTAGAATATCAGGTACTCAGGTCATTATTTAACACAGAGGCCTAGAGCCTGGTCAATGCTGCAGACCTTCTGACACACGAAAGGGTGAGCATTATACACATGCACTCGTGGACTTTAGACTGATGAGGAAGAGAGTTATCAGTCAATGATTTATAACAAAACATGATGAGTAATTTGATAGAGGAAGTACAAGGAGCTGAAGAACTTATAATGGGAGGGTCAACATAGGTTAGGCATTTAGAAGATGAGTAGAAGAGGAAGGGTTGGACTAATAATGAGTAAAGAGTGGAATAAAGGAAAACAAGGAAGGTCATGGAGTGTGGGGTATTATGACCATGTCGCCAGCATCCATTCTGTCTCTCAGCCTTGTGCTTTGGATGAGATCCCCTTCATCCTAGATTCTGGGGTAATTTCAGCCCCTTGTCATGTCCTAGACTTAAGCAAACTAGCCCATAACATTCCCCTGCCCACAGTAATTGGTTAAAGGTGGTCCAATTAGAGTGAAGATAAGATTATTTCTCTTCCTTGGAGATGATCTAAACAGCTTTAATTATTATTGGAAGCCATCATACAACCATCAGGGAAATCAGGCTGCAGGAACAGCCAATCCACCATAGAGGGCAGAACTAAGAGGATTGCAGAGCCAAAGGACTGATCAAACTGTACCTGAAGCCCACTTACCACTGGTATTTTGAATGATACATGAGCCCCCCAAAGCCCCCTTTGTTGTTCAAAAGTCAGCTTGGGCTGGACTCTCTGGTATTTTCAGTGGAATTATTCTAGCCAATGCACAAGAAAAGAGCAGTTTGAAAAGTTGGGAACAAATATGAGAGTACCTGATGGTACTAATATGTTAAACAAGACAAGGATGAAAAGTGTCCATTAGATTTAGCATCATGGAGATCATTTTGAGCTAGTTCAGTTTCAGTGGTGGGGGGCAGGAGGGCAGGGAGAACCCTATTCAGGCTTCTACTGGACTTCTGAGTGGGCAGAGGACCCCTTGAAGCCATGAACCTCTGACTGTGCATTGAATAAGCAATGCTAGTGTCTGTCACCACAGCGAGATCAGATTTCTAATATTTTAGGTATTGTGGCCCCTATGTTGCCCCTACTATCCATCAAAGCATTCCATGCCCTCAATTTTTTTAGCTATTTGAATTCTATGCTATCCTGTAGGTTTAACTATAGTAAGAACAGAATTTAGAGTAAACTGTATAAGAAGCTTCCGTCACAGCTGACCAGTTGGGTTAGGTTTTGGCTTTCTCCCCCTAAGGTAGTTTACTGCGTCTTAACTCTTTTAAGATGGGAGTTAGATTAAAAACTATGAACCCATAGGAGAAAAAATACCCCCAACTCTGCATGCATTTGTAGGGCTTTGTGATTCCTATGAAACTGGCTTTGCAGATTATGTGGAACACTGCCCAAGCATTCCATCATTTACAAGCTCTAGTAAATCAGTATTTCCTTAACTGGGATTGTGTTCTAATAAGTAAATGGTTCCAACCCATCAAGTTAGTTCCCTCTTCCTGCCAATAGCTCTGGAAACCCCAGCTTTCTCTTCCAGCCTTCAGGAACTGATCAAGAAAGGGCTTACAGCTTTCCCACCCTTTGGATACTCACTCACACTAGCCTTGCTTCTCGCTGGTTCCCCTTCCAAGCTCTCTTTCCCCAAACACCAATCGCTAGCCATTGCTTCGATGAAAGGTTAGGATTGGGGAGGTGCATGTGGTTATCATCATCATTCATTCGTGCCTTTATTCTGAGGACAGTGAGTCCCAGCTCTACACAGTCCTTGGAAACCGCTCTCAGGGATCAGGTGGTGGCGAAGGCATCTGAGTCCTAGATGTGACCTGCTACTAACATATTCCCCACTGGTTGCTTCAATTTTTCTTAGCGTGGTGACCTGTCGGCATAGAAGAATTTACTTGCCCCAAAGTCCTGGCTTCTGGGTGTCTCATGGACTCACTGGTGAGGGCTGAGGGTTGTCTAATCTGAGGGCAGCTCTTGCTGTCTGGCCTGAAGCAAACGCTTTGGTCCTAATGGTGTGCACTTTCCACCTGCACCAAAGAATCAGGCCTAAAATGTTTTGTGTCGACCTCTGTTAGCGCTTATAATTATGCCCTGGTTGTTTGCATGCCTGCCAGTCTTCCTGACTCGCTCCTTGAGGGTGCAGCCATGAATAATTCACCCTCGTGCCTGCAGAGTTCCGACAGATGATAATATTAATAAGGGTGAATGTGGACTCAGCTCTCCCTGCTCCGAGAATGGAGTGAAGCGCTGTCTATGGTCATCTCCCTCACAAAACAACACAGGACCCTTGATTACTAACCCTACTTATTTTTTCTTTTAACTTTTCATTTGGAAATAAATTCAGACTTATAGGAAAATTTGCAAAATTAGTATTAAGAATCCTCCTATATCCTTCACACAATCCCCTCAAGGTTAACATTTTGCATAATCACAATAAAATAGTCAAAACCAGGAAGTTAACACTGATACGATACCTTTAACCAGAACTTCTTCAAATTTCACCAATTATACCACTACTGGACTTTTTCTGGTACCAATCCAGGATCTCAGATTGCATTTGGTTGTCATGTTTCTGGTTTCCTTTCATCTGAGAGAGGGTCTCATGTTTTTCTTTGTCTTTTATGGCCTTCACACCTTTTGAAGAGTGTTGGTCAGTTTGTTACTTGTAGAATATCCCTCCATTTAGATTCCTCTGTTGTTCCCTCAAGATCAGATTAAGCATTTGGGACAAGAATACCACCAAAGCAATGCTATGCCTTTTTTGGTGCATCATAACAGGTGATACCTGATGTCCACATATCTCATTACTGGGAATGTCAACTTTGGTCACTTGGTACACTACAGTTACTATTTTCTCCTTTGTAATTAATAAATATCCTGTAGGGAAATGTTTTGAGACTCTATAAATATCCTGGTTTTCACCATACTTTAGCCCACTAATTTTAGTATCTCTTGATGATGCTCGCTTAAAAACAATTACTACCATGATGTTTGCCAAATACTGATTCTCTATTTCCCTAATTCCTTCTATACTGAGAACTGGAATTCTACCATAGGAGATTTTTCCTTTTCTCTCTTTCAGGTGAGAAAAGTGGGACTGAGGACTATTAGATAAGGGACCCAGAGCCACAAAACTAAGATGGAAGAGAACAGGATTTAGTCTTGGGCTCCCCAAATTCTTAACTGATCCATTCTTCTTCCTGAGAAGGTAAGTTTTGTAACTTGGCATAGTCACCTTTTTCCTTGGTTATGAAGAAATTCAAATTTAAAACAATCTTTAGTAATATTGCCAGCACTTACATCAAACTTTGCCTCTGTCTTCTCCTTTTTACAGTATGTTCTTCTGTCCCACTCCCATGTCTTTATCTGTGTTTTATTTTGATAACCCTTTTTGAGTGGTCTTTGGTTTGGTTAGTAAATCACCTTAATCCCTCTTTAGGGGAAAATTAGTAATAAATAAACACATTTCTGAGACTAGAACATGATAGGTTTGTTTTTTTGTTTGTTTGTTTGAAGTAAATCAGTTTGATTGTTGAAAAAAATGTTTCCTGATAATAGCGTCTATGGAGTGTCCTTGAGATTTGTCCAAGTAGACAAAGTTCCAAAATATACAAAATGCACACCTTTTCACAACAAATGAAAGTGTCCAGATAGGGTTATCAGAAGACAAAATGATGACAGATACAAGTGCTAATTGCCCAAAGTTGACTTATGAAGGAGTCATTTTTAATGATCCCCTGAGGAATCCAGATCTGAAAGAGACACGTGCACCCCAATGTTCATCGCAGCACTGTTTATAATAGCCAGGACATGGAAGCAACCTAGATGCCCATCAGCAGATGAATGGATAAGGAAGCTGTGGTACATATACACCATGGAATATTACTCAGCCATTAAAAAGAATTCATTTGAATCAGTTCTAATGAGATGGATGAAACTGGAGCCCATTATACAGAGTGAAGTAAGCCAGAAAGATAAAGAACATTACAGTATACTAACACATGTATACGGAATTTAGAAAGATGGTAACGATGGCCCTATATGCAGGGCAGAAGAAGAGACGCAGAAGTACAGAACAGACTTTTGAACTCTGTGGGAGAAGGGGAGGGTGGGATGTTTCGAAAGAACAGCATGTATATTATCTATGGTGAAACAGATCACCAGCCCAGGTGGGAGGCAAGAGTCAAGTGCTCGGGCCTGTTGGGCTGGGAAGATCCAGAGGAATCGGGTGGAGAGGGAGGTGGGATGGGAGACCGGGATGGGGAATTCGTGTAACTCTATGGCTGATTCATATCAATGTATGACAAAACCCACTGAAAAATAAAAAATTTAAAAAAAAATAAAAAATAAAATGCTAGTTAAAAAAAAAAAGAAAAAAAAAAGAAAAACAATGAATTTTAACAAGATAAAAATCTTGATTAATTTTAAAAAAATAAATAAATAAATAAATAAAAATAAAAAAATATTTATTTATTATTTTGGTTACTCTGGATCTTAGTTGAGGCAAGTGAACTCTTAGTTGAGGCACGTGGGATCTAGCTCCCTGTCCAGGGATTGAACCTGGGCTTCCTGCATTGGAAGCACAAAGTCTTAGCCACTGGACCACCAGGGAAGTCCCGACACCCCAAGCATCTTTAAGGTGAGAATCCAAATGGCTTATTCTAGGGCATTGCTTGAAGATTAAAGAGGCCGGAGGGACAAGCAGTGAGCTCTCTGACCCTGCAAGTGTTCAAGCAGAGGCTTCCAGAAGACAAACTGCAAGGGTGATTACAGGACTGGAAGATGTGATTGGTAGACCTCTGCACTTTGCTTTCTAGGATCCATTTTCTCTCCTTGTGGAAAGCAGGAAGTGTATCTAAAGTTCCTTTGGAAATGCATCTCCCCTCCACACTCAGCTGTGTGATTAGGGTGAGATGAATTCACTCCCAGCTCAGGTGTTTAAGCTGATGAACCTATGAACCATTGGCCGATGAACCACTGGCCATACTGAGAGGTTCAGATATGAGGTGAGAAACTCAGAGCTGGAGATGTGACAGCCAGTTCCTGGAGCCTTCTCAGAGAGAAAAATCCGCCTCCTCTATGGAACTTTATGGCAGAGACGCTCTGTCTTCCTCCCGTGGTGGAGTGAGAGGGTGTGAGGTCAGGAAACAGCAGCCATCCTGCCATCTTATGCCTGAGTCTTTGCGACCCAATGGACTGTAGCCCACCAGGCTCCTCTGTCTGTAGGATTTTCCAGGCAAGAATACTGGAGTGGATTGCCATTCCCTTCTTCAGGGGATCTTCCCCGCCCAGGGATCGAACTCGCATCTCTTGCATCTCCTGCACTGGCAGGCGGGTTCTTTACCACTGATGCCACCTGGGAAGCATGTGTCTGAGCAGGGGACTATATCAGAGAACTGGAGCTGAGGCCCAGAAATGTGCTCTGAACTATCTGTGGCTCCATCAAAAGCCAGATTATTTCCTGACTGTTACAAGAGCCAGGGAACTGCCACTTTTTCAATGAAAACATTTTGGGCAGAGTTTTCTATCATTTGCAAGTGAAAGAATCATAAATGGTAAAAGCAGACAGACTAAACATCTGATTTAGCTCCAGAATTATCGGGGGAGTTTATTAAACACATAGATGCCCAGGGGTTCTGAGTGTTTAATAAACACCCCAGTGATTCTTCCGCACCCAAGCCTGGTGATCACAGATCCCTGCTCATACACGCTAGGGCTGGCCATCAGGAAGACCTCAGCGTGTCTCTCTTGCTTCCTTCTCTCCCAACCCTCCTCTGCCAGGTGAGAGACCCCCAGGGGAGGAGCCCTGGCTCTAGCACCCAATCTTCAGCACTTTCTATTTATATGTGTTCTTCTAGTTAGTGGCAAATCTGCCTATTTGATGTTAATGAGTTTGTGAGCCCAACCAAAACATTAAAGATGAGGGTCTTCCAAGGAGAGAAAATAGAAAACAAAGTGCCACCCAAAATGGGATGGGCTTGAAATCCACCTTGAATCTCATCAGCCGCTTTCTCTGTCTTCCCGACTGGGCCCCTTTCATCCAATTGAAGAAATCAAGATAAAATGGCATCCTGGTGAATATCCTGCGAAACCAAATCAATTGGATTTGTCTGGACAAAGAATGAAAAATCCAGCTGATCAAAGTGGGCACACTTTCCCCTTAAACTTCTCCCACAATTAGATAGACAAGAGACATAAATTTCTCACACATTAGTGATGCTCCCATACTCATTTTCCGATAGTCCCTTGCATCCTGGTGCAAAACTCTGAGCTCTTAATAACCCACTTTAGGACATGAATGTTCTGATCTGATATTATGAAATGGAAAGTGGCCGCTTTCTAATCAAGAGAGAGGCTGGGGCATTTGTAACAGCTAGAATCAAAGGCCTGGTCTCTTCTGTTCCTAATTATCAATAGTGTTTTATAATCTTATTAATATTGATACACAGTATACTGAAGATCTGTTAAAGCGTAATGTATGTGGAAGATAATTAACAAGATCCGAGTCAGATCAATCGCCTATTTGACAGCCAACGGTGTGTGGCTTATAAATTATACATATTCTAGGTATTGCTCAAAATGTTTAAAGTTTCAGTCCAACCCTTCGGATCCCGCGCTGGGGGAAGGCCTGAACCTAAAGGTACCATCCCCAGCCTATTGGAGCCTCCTCTGCACACGCAAGACTCACTCTTACTTGAAAATCAAAGGGTTTCATTAACCGCCAAGATCCACACACAGCATAAAAACACAGCTTCTCCTTGTAAAGTGCAGAAAAACAAAAGGTGAAATCTTGTAAGAAAAGAGATGATTAATAAGAGGAAGGTAATTCGCCTTTTGATTTCTGAAAAAAGGTAACAGTTGGATATTTCAAATGATGGAGCTGGTCTTTCCTGTGGGTGCCGGTCTGGAACAGGCTAAAACATTTGGTTGCAGTAAATACAATGGGGATAGGTTTAGGAGCTTAAAATCTCTTGATCAAGTAGAGTGCGTGAGTGTATGTGTGTGCATGTGTGTGTAATGTACTCACATGTATTCTGAGGGCAGTGGATGTATTTTTTCTCTCACACAGCATCCCTTTAGGGACAACCCTTCCCCCACACTATAATCCATCCCATCCATGGGGTTCAGATGGGGCTGATGCTACCCTTGCCCCAGAGGTAGGCACATGACCCAAATTGGCCAAACAGAGCCCTTCTTACGATTTATTTTTCAGAGTCACTGGAAAAGACAGCACAATTGGGAGGGTTTTGAGCAGGAAAGGTACAAGGCTGTTACTGCTGGTGGTCACTCTCTCATGAGGTAGAAACAGCCTGTCTGAGAATAGGCAGTCCATAGGACAGTACAATTAAGCCAGAGAACAGGGTCCTGCTGACATCACTTGGACTCCTGGATCCAGCTGTACCACGCTTTGCTCCCAATTACCTGAGACTATCCATCATGCATTCTCTTTTCTGCTTAAGGCAACATGGGTTGGGTGTTAATCTCTTAACTGAAGAAATTGTAGTTAACAGGAGCAATTAAGGCAGGATGGTTGGCTTTTCTTTTTTTCATCTCCACAATGCAGGTGAGAAAGTTGGATAACTTTTGGGTTCAGGAGCTGGAAATAAGGATGAACCACAAAAAATAGGGTGCAGCAAGTTTATCAAGATGACAGTTTTGCAATGAGGAAACTTTGCTAATAAATCTCACAGAATCTCCTAGTGTCCGTCGCATCAGTTTTAACTGGGGAATTAAAACAAGTTAGAAACAGGCACCTACTTTGGGTAGAAAGGTTACAAAAGGATGCCTTCACTGGACAGAAGAGTCTGCAGCAGGGCCCAAGGCTTGGAATAAGAAGCTTAAGTGGGATTTTAGCCCTCAGTTGCCCCATTCACTGACACCTCGTGCAGTACACTAACTGAAAAGAATATGCGGCATTCCCCACTAACGACTCCCCAGGCAACGTCCCCTGACTGATTCTGACCCATGGGCTGCCTCTCCTGCCTTCTGTCAAGCATCCCAGGGAGTGTGTGCCCATGGGCCTCTGAATGCTCAGGGTCAGTAGGCGCCTCTCCAGTGTGTCCACGCACTCCTGCTCCCCTGGCTGGGTTTGATACTAATAAGTCCACTAGGTTTGTACTCAAATCTGTTTATGCCACTACATTGCAACCATTCGACTTAATTAAAAAGTATGGTAACTGATGAAATAAAATAAAGCATTGTGGTTTCTATGAAAGCTAATGAGTGTTTTGGAAAGATAAAGGCAAATTGCTAAAAAAAGAAAAAGTTCTTAAAATGAGGAAATCTTGGATTTCCCTTGTAGTCCAGTGGTTAGGACTCCATGCTTGCAATGCAGAGGGTGCTCTTTTGATCCTGGGTCAGGGAACTAAGATCCCACATACCTTGCAGCACAGCCCCCCCAAAATTTTTTTTAATTAGGAAACCTTTTAAAGGTGATAGAAATGCAGGGTTTTATACAGCTGTATTGAACTGTATGCAACTGTGAAAACTTATTAAATTATATACTGTAATAGATTCAATTTGTTATATGCAAACTATCCCTCCATAAAATTGATCATAAAAATAATAGATGGAGGTGAAATAAAACAAAAATTAAAGCATGAAAATCTTCAGAGTCTTGCATTCTGATTGTTCTGTGAATGCCCTTTGGACCTCACTTCATTTTAAGAAAACCACAACTGGAAACTGTCAATGATGTGCAGTGGGCTTAGCCAAGAAAGAGAAGCTGGGACTGTAAATCATAGACTCAAACTCCAAGAAAAGCCTTGGTTCTACATCAAAAGAATGGCAAAGAAAATGTACATTTATCAGGTTTAATTTTTTAAGTCTCTCATGTATAAAGCTTCCCCATTTTAGCAGACCTTTTTTGTGATTAACTGCCAACTTCTGCCCAGATCCCACCACCCAGCAAGGCTTCCATAGGGGTCTTCACCACCCTGAGAATCCTTAAAATCATCCTAAAAGGATACAGTAGTGCTGGATTTCAATAAATCCAGTGCAATCTATTTTTCCTCCCTTCTTCCAGGGGGGACAACTGCGGTGTCTTCAGCTGAGCTTGCATATAAGGGCCGTGTTGCACAAAATCCTGGCTCCCACCCTCTGTGTGGTGAGATGCCCACACTTCGGGCAGCCTCTGACCAAGGTTGCGCAGGCTCACCCAGGGAAATGCAATCCTGGGCACCATGTAAGTGGCTCTCTCTCTCACTCTGTGTTGCTCAGTCCTTATCATTTGAACATTGATAATACTGGAAGCCCCCGCATACCCACTTATGTACAGCAGTTCTGTTCTTTGTTATATCCACCAACTCCTGAGTTGCATGGTGGAATGATGGGCCCTCCCACTTAGAATCACTGAGCACTAACAATGGGAGTGTTGGTCAATGAGATTATCATGCCCAATTCTTCCCTCCCTCCTATCTATAGAATTATAATCCCCTTCCTACAGCTTCACAGGGAACACACTATTTCTCTGCCCCTGAACACTGGGCTGAGTCATTGATTTGGCCAATGCAGACATGACATGAGTAAGATATAAATGTGCTTGTGCATTTGGCTTGCTATCTTTTGTTTCTGCCACATGCCATGAAAAGAACTTGCCGTATGAAGTCACTGGTCCAAGGAGGATAAAGGACACATCGGGCAAACCTAAATCTAACTCACTACCTGGAGCCAAACCCAGTCAACCTGCAGCCTAAAGTAGAGCTGCCTTGGCCAGCTCACATCACCATGAGCTAGAAGTACATGCATTTGTTGTTGTAAGCCACCGAGACTTAAGAGCTATTTGTTATGCAGCCCTCTTGAGTAAAAACCTTACAATACCACTTCTGGTTTTACAGATGAAATCATTTACTGACTGTGATATCGGACTAGACAGCTTTTGGTCTCACTTTTTTTCTTCTGTAAAATGTGAATGCGATACCTGTCTTATCTTGCTCTTGTGCATGTGTGCTCAGCTGTGTCGGACTCTTTGCGACCTTATGGACTGTAGCCTGGGGTCCTCTGTCCATGGGGATTCTCCAGGCAAAAATACTAGGGTGGATTGCCATTTCCTCCTCCAGGGGATCTTTTCAACCCAGGGATCGAACCCAGGTCTCCTGCATGGCAGACGGATTCTTTACCATCTGAGCCACCAGGGAAGCCCATGTATGCTTGATATTTATTGATAAAGGAAGGAGATACCTTATCTCAGCTCCAGTAGGCTGAAACGATTTTACTGCACAGTTGGTAAAGGGTGGTGGTGACACGGCCATAAATAAAGACCCAAATAGCTGCCGTGTGTGAAGCACTTAATCCCAGGGCAGGATCTGCACCAAGCACCCTGCACATATTGTCTTCTTGGACTCTCCTAACAGGCCTAACTCTCCTATCATTGGCCTCGTTTAACCATGAGACATGATGCTCCCTTTCCTCCTGGGTGCCCAGAAGGGCGGCATTTCCCAGGTTCCCTGACAGTCAGGTGCAACCACATGTCTGTGTTCTACAACGGGGAATACAAGAGGTGGTATTCCATGTGTCCTTCCAGGCCAGGCCCATAAAAACCTCCCCTGCAATGCTCCCTCTTCTCTTCTGACAATAGGTAGAGAGAATCCAGCTGATGACTTTGAAGCCTAAAGGATGCTAGAAGCACAAAACAAAAAGAGCTTGAGTGTATAAACCCTGCTCCAGGTCAAAGCCTATTTGCTCAATACAGATGTCCCTTGGTTTGGTTCCAGGACCCCCAAGGAGACCGAAATTCCTTTATAAAATGGTGTGGTATCTGTATATGCATAACTATATGTATATTCAAACGTATTTTCTTGAACTCCAAAATCACTGTGGACTGTGACTGCAGTCACGAAATTAAAAGCCGCTTGTTCCTTGGAAGGAAAGCTATGACAAATCTAGACAGCGTGTTAAAAAACAGAGACATCACTTTGCCAACAAAGGTCCATATAGTCAAAGCTATGGCCATGTACAGATGTGAGAGCTGGACCCTAAAGAATGCTGAGCGCCAAAGAATTGATGCTTTCGAATTGTGGTGCTGGAGGAGACTCTTGAGAGTCCCTTGGACTGTAAGGAGATCAAACCTATCAATCCTAAAGGATTGAAAGTCCTTCACTGGAAGGACTGATGCTGAAGCTGAAGCTCCAATACTTGGCCACCTGATAAAAAAAGGGCCGACTCTTAGGAAAAGACCCTGATGTTGAGAAAGATTGAAGGCAACAGGACAAGGGGGCTGCAGAGGATGAGATGGTTGGATGGCACCACTGACTCAATGGACATGAATTTGAATAAACTCCAGGAGATACTGAAGGACCAGAAAACCTGGCATGATGCAGTCGATGGAGTCACAAAGAGTGGGACATGATTTGGTGACTGAACAACAGTATTTATATATAACCTAGCCTTTTTAAATCATCCTTGGGTCACCTATCATACTAATGCAATGCAAATGCTGTATGAATAGTTGCTGCTGCATGGCAAATTCAAGTTTTGCTTTGGGGTACTTTCTGGAATTCTTTATGGGGGAATCTTTTTGATCCACAGTTGTCTGAATCTGCAGATGTGGAGCCCAAGAATACAGAGGGCCAATGATACTCCTACCCTAGATTTTATAGATTATTAAATAAATGTCTATTCTGTTAAACCATTGAGATTTTAGGGTTCCTAACTTGCAGCTATTTCCTGGGGAAACTGAAGTTCAGATTAAGTGACTTTAGGCAAGTTGCATAAAAATTAGGACTAGGATTTTAACTCAAACCTGGCTCTCCCCAGGTCCTATGATTCTAACTAATACGCTATATTGTCTCTTGGCTAAGTAATACAAACAAATGGAAACAAACCTCCAGCTGGTGTAAAATCAGTGTTTTCCACACCATGCCCCCTCTCTTGGCTCTGGGATGCTGATCCACGCAGGGGGTAGTTTTGTGAAATGATAAAGTTTTCTCCTATTTTGGTTTCCCTGGTGGCTCAGACAGTAAAGAATCTGACTGTAGGAGACCTGGGTTCGATTCCTGGGTAATAAAGATCCCCTGGAGGAGGAGGTGGTAACTCACTCCAGTATTCTTGCCTGGAGAATTCCATGGACAGAGGAGCGCAGTGGGCAAAGAGTCAGACAGTACTGAGAGGCTAACACTTGAGGGAAAAGGGAAGCAGAGGGCAAGGACAGGTATGCCAGGCACTTTGTGTAAGTGTTCTCTCCTTTCCTCTTCACAATAACCCCCTAGGGAGGCATTGTTATCCAGGGGCTCAGAGAAACTAAGCTGCTTGCTCAAGATTCCACAGCTAACAGGTGGCAACACTGGGATTCAAACCCAAGGCCGCCTGATTCCTAGTCTAGTGCTTGTCTTTCCATCACCTCCCTAAGGGGACACCATTTCATGGTCTCTTTGATCCATTCCTTCATCCATCCAACCATTTTCCTATGGACCAGGCTCTCTGCTGGTCTCTAAGGAGGAGGACTAGGTCTGGGTGATCCCAGAAGAGCACCTAAGGCTCTAAATTCAAACAAACAAACAAACAAAAAAACACTTAATGGGATTTCCCTGACAGTCTAATGGTTCAAATTTCATGGTTCCACTGCAGGGGTCAGAAGTTCAATCCCTGGTCGGGGAACTAAGATCCTGCATGCCCTAGGGCACAGCCAAAAAGAAATAAAGGAGCAGTTACTCTAAAGTGCTCATCCCGACATCCCAGGACACTGACATTTTGATTCCTTCTTCAATTAGGTGTCTTAGGAAAATGTTTTCCCTCATTCTAGTCCCAGAGCTGACAGAGTAGTGAGCAAAACTAGACGTGAACTCTGTCCTCAGAGAGCTTACAATCTAGAGAAGACAGACAAGCGACCAACATCCCAGTTACTATTGCAAATCACCCCAACCATAGTCGTACTGTTAAACCACACCATTTTATTACGCTATTGGTCTGTGGTCAAGAATTCAGACAGGCACGGAGGAGATGCTTTGTCTCTGTTCCACAGTGTTTGGAGATTCAGCCTGAAGATTTGTAATTTAGGAATGTCTGGAACAGGTAGAGCCAGAAAGCATCTGAAGCTTGGTCACTCACAGCTCTGGCAAGCTGGGACTGTGTGGACCGGAAACTGTGTGTGGCCTCTGTGTAAGGCCTGGGCTTCTGGCCAAGGTGGTCATTACTCAGCCCAGATCCACAAGGAAGGACAGAGAACCCCATCTCCCAATGGAAGGAGTACCAAAGTATTGGTGGTTATTTTAAAACCCATCACAATGACAAAAATGAATGAATAATTCTTCTATAGAGGAAAGGAGCATTATTCTATGAAGATGTGTAACAGAGGATTCTTGTCGGGGCACCGAGTGGAAGCAGCAAATATACCTTAGCCCATTCATTCATCCAACATGTACTGAGCACCAACAGACCACTAGGCCCTGGGCTGGTCATAGGAAGGAAGAGTCCCCCTGGGAAAGGAGTGCAGGTCAGCCCCTGCTTTGCATGGCTTATGAAACAGCCCTATAGGTGGTGCTAATCCACGCACAGAACTGGTCCAAATGTATGTATCCATCCTGCGCCCCTCACGCATGCTTGCCCTGGGGAAAAGGTTGAGGGTGTCCCAGGAGGTGTCTCCCCTGACCTTGGAGAATTTGTCCTTTGTGCTGTTACCAGAAGCAGCACCATTATTATTATCAGGAACACGCGGTGATCAATGTCCTTAACACTCCCTGGCATTTGTAAAGAGATTATGGGTTCCAAAGCTCTTTCACACTCTTTACCTCACCTCGAACCTACAAGGGCAAGCACCCCCACTGCTCCCATTTCACAGATGAGAAAACTGAACTCAGCAAGGTTAAACCTAGGGTGTGCCCCACATCAGACAGCTAACGATGGCAGTTCTGCATGGCATGTGCCTGAAGGGTCCCTTTTCTTCCAAATCCATGTTTTTCCCCTGCCATCCCTCCATCCTTATTTGCCTTCAGAGCCAACCACGTAGAAATAAATGAATACAGTTCTTACACACCTTGTGTTCTGTAATGCACTCTGCCTGTCTTAGCTTTCTAGCACTCTAGGACAGAGGTAGACGTGGTCTCACCTTCACCTTGCAGATCAAGCTCAGGAAGGGAAAATGACTTTCTCAAGGTCACTCCTCGATTGAACTCAAGTGCCCATCAGCCTGCCTTGAAGCCAGCTTGGACATCTCTGCACTGGGAATGATTTCACCTCCCTCACCCTCAGCTCCTGCAGTGCTAACTTTTGTCCCCAAGATGCTGCACCAAATTGTATGCTTGGCAACCCAGACTAAGGTGTTCTGCCCTTGCCTGTGACAGGGTGAATATTCACCTCACCGTAGTCGCCAGCTTGGGGGAAGGCGCCTGGCTGATGTTATCAATTATGCATGGCGCTGCGCTAAGCCCAGTACCCTGGGAATTGAGGAGAGAAAAAGCGATGGGAGAGTGAGATCAGCAGCACTGGGGGGTCACTTGCCTCTTGCTTAACCCTTTCCTTGATTCCTCCTCCCTGGTGACGAGAGTCTGGGCCTGGAGTTCTGTCCTGCGTGTCTGCCAGGGTGTGGGTTGGGCAAGCAACAGCTGGATTTCCGCTCCCCTGTCTCCACACCCTGGCCGGGTCAGCCAGCCTCCGCAGCGTTTCCATTCATTTCAGGCCTCATTAGTGTCCACAGCTTGGATTTACACAGATGTAAATCAGGTCATTAGCACCTCGTGGCTTGGTGAGGAGGTGTGGCCAAAAGGGAATTGCCGGTCAGAAGTTAAGGGGGGTTGGGGGTAGGGAGCAAACTTTGAGCCCAACTTTAATGTTTAACCTCTCGGACAATAGGATTTCAAGGCTTCCCCGCCAATCCCAGGCAGTTTCTTGGGGGAAAAAAAACGATAAATACAAGTAGATAACAGATGGGGCCGGGTGGGAGGAAACAGACTGCTAAATTATACATCAGATGCAGGGGTGGGGGGTGGCCAGCCTGGACCAATAGGAAGCAACTTCTCCAGAGAAAGGCTTTCAGGAGTCCTTGGTTCCCTCCCTCAGTACACTTCACCCTGCCTTTGTCTGGGCAGAGGAGACCCGGAATCCTGTTAACACAGTGTTAAATCGTGGAGTGGGGTGGAGGGGGGCCAGGATTGAAGGGAAGACCATTCAAGGAGGGAGGAAGGAAAGGAGAGAGAGAGAGATCCCATTCTGGCAAATAATTAACAACAACAAAAATGTCACTTTCTCAACAAGAAAAAAAAATTGCCCAGCAGAACTTTCAAGTTCTCTAATTTGGAAAGTCAAAAGTTTAACTGGGCGCCAGGACGCTGATGCCAAGACTGGATTTTGGCCGAGTCATGCTGGCCATGCATGAGCTGTCACCCCAGCCATATCCCTCCTGGGAAGACAGCGGTGGCTGGTGACGGCGGGTGAAGTCCCAGGCAGGATGCAGGATGGCAGGACTCCAACACCTCCCATCATGGGTGCTGACCCTACACAGGACTTCACAAAACCGCCAAATGTGTTATCAAGTTGGTCTCAAGTCAAGACAACAGTAGCATCCATTTTGGAGTCAAAACTGGGTTTTCATTCTGGATTGATCATTCCCTGCTGTGTAACCTTGCACAAGTCACTGAGCTTCTCTGAGCCAGCTCACTGAGTTATAGAATAGAATCAATAAACTGCTTTTATAGAATGAATGCCAGGATTGGACACAGGCTATGTCAGAGGTGAGCAAGCTACAGCCTGTAGCTAACTGCCGCCTGTTTGGTGTTTTTTAATAAAGTTTTATCATATCCATATGATTCCTTATTGTCAATGGCTGCTTTTGTGCTATAATTGCAGAACTGAGAAATTGCAGCAGAGGCTACATGACCCCGAAAGCCTAAAATATTTACTCTCTAGCCTTTCGCAGAGAACTGTTGTCAACCTCTAGGATAGGTAAAGGATATATCTGGTTCTTCATAGAAGTTGAACAAGTGCCAGAGGTGGTGGTGAATTTCATTAATGACACCCTGAGCCATTTGGGGCTTTGTCTTTCATTTTTGGGAGCCTGGAGCTCATTTCCCACTCAAAGCCCCTGCTATCTGCTCACGAGCTCTGTGTTGGTAATGACCCTGGGGATGGGGGAGCTTTCCTAAGGCTCCTGGGGGCACAGCAGGTGCTAATGACAGTACTCCTCACCCCTGCGAGGACCAGGAGGGGGCCATCAAGTCACTTGACTGAGGGCCACCCTGGAGCCCAGGAAGAAGAAATTCCAAAGGGAGGAGAGAAGCAGGTGGGAGAAGAAGGGGTCCAGAAGGCAGACCCGTGGATGGAGGATCTCCATCCTGAATGCTCTGGTGTCTGTCTGGGGATGAGGAACAGAAGGAAGTGAGCCCCTCTTCTAGACGACGGCTGGAGCCCAGCAGGCTGAACTGCTTGACTGCAGGACAGTGAAGATCCTCCCCACAGAAGGAGCAGGACAATTTCAAGGCCAGCGCCGTTCACTTCGCTCCCACCTCTGGAACTGAGCACCCAGTGCGGGAGTTCAGCGGATCCACACGAAGTCAACCATGGGTTGAATTTGGCCAACCCAGAGCCCCTCTCTGCAAGCGTCGCTTGGCTGGTAAGACCTCCTTCCCTGGGCACAATTTGCCCTCCTCACTACATTCATCTCATTCAATTCTCCGGGCACCTCTGCCGGTCAGCGTTGACTCTATTTTACACCCAGTGAAACCAAGGCTCGTGAGCAGAGATGAAATCTCTGCCCTCCAGGACTGAGCAGCAGGACTGGGCGGAAGCCCTCAAAGGCCTGTCTGCTGCCTTTCTTCCTTTCAGCTCACTTTATGTGACGTCTGTGCGCTGGCCTGGGTGGCATGAATCACTCTCCCAGAGCAGCAACTTGAAAAGGAGCCTCTCCAGCCCTGCCCACAAATACCTCCAGCAGCTCCCAGGCTGTTTGACCTCCTGCTGGTCTTGCCCTACAGGCCCTGCCTAGAAGAACTGCAAAGAGCCCAGAGACAGCCTCCTGCCAGGAGCACAGGGGTTGACGCACCAGCTTCAAGTTCACAAGGACCATTGTTGTTCAGCCGCTGAGTCGTGTCCGACTCTTTGTGACCCCATGGACTGCATGCAGCACTCCAGGCTTCCCTGTCCTTCACCATATCCCATAGCCTGCTCAAACTCATGTCCATTGAGTCAATAATGATGCCATCCAACAATTTCATCTTCTGTTGCCCTCTTCTCCTACTGCCTTCAATCTTTGCAGCATCAGGTTCTTTCCCAGTGAGTCACTTCTTTGCACCAGGTGGCCAGAGTATTGGAGCTTCAGCATCAGTCCTTCCAATGAATATTCAGGGTTGATTTCCTTTAGGATTGACTGGTTTGATCTCCTTGCTCTCCAAGGCACTCTCTAGAGCCTTCTCCAGCATCACAATTCAAAAGCATCAATCCTTTGGTGCTCCACCTTCTTTATGGACCAACTCTCACATCCATACATGACTACTGGAAAAACCATATCTCTGACTATAAGGACCTTTGTCAGCAAAGTGATTTCTCTGTGTTTTAATATGCTGTCTAGGTATAGCTTTCTTTTCAAGGACCAAGAGTTTTTTTAATTTCATGGTCCATATGCCCACCAAATTATACTAGCTGCAAATGCCAAGTCCATGGACCCTAAACACTAGCCTTGGCACCATGTGTTAAGCACCCACTGTGTTTCAAGCATTCAGTTAAAGACTTTATACACGTGAATACAGCAGTTCTTAAAGTCCCCAGACCTTTTCAGGATATCTACAAGGTCAAAACTATTTCATAATATGTTTGTAAAATTACTAAGGTATTATTTGCTTTTTAACTCCCATTCTCTCCTAAGTATACAACAAAATTTTCCAAAAAGCTCCATGATGTGTCATGGTGTCATCATCTGTGGGACAATGTGATGTGTTTTCTAGAATTTTCTAATGTGAGGCATTGGAGGGGTCAATAATTTTTTTAAAAATTGTAATTTTAAATTTATATATATACATATATATATGCTGCTTGCTGCTTAGTTCCTTCAATTGTGTCAGACTCTGTGTGACCCTATGGACTGCAGCCTACCAGGTTCCTCAGTCCATGTGATTACTCCAAGCAAGTGTATAGGAATGGGTTGTCATGACGTTCTCATCACTTCAGTTCAGTTCAGTCACTCAGTTGTGTCCAACTCTTTGCAACCCCATGGACTGCAGCACGCCAGGCTTTCCTGTCCATCATCAACTCCCGGAGTTTACTCAAACTCATCCATTGAGTCAGCGATGCCATCCAGCCATCTCATCCTCTGTTGTCCCCTTCTCCTCCCACCTTCAATCTTTCCCAGCATCAGGGTCTTTTCAAATGAGTCAGTTCTTCACATCAGGTGGCCAAAGGATTGGAGTTTCAGCATCAGTCCTTCCAAAGAATATTCAGGACTGATTTCCTTTAGGATGGACTGATTGGCTCTCCTTGCAGTCCAAGGGACTCTCTAGAGTCTTCTCCAACACCACAGTTCAAAAACATCAATTCTTCAGCGCTCAGCTTTCTTTATAGTCCAACTCTCACATCCATACATGACAATTGGAAAAACCATAGCTTTCACTAGATGGACCATGGTTGGCAAAGTAATGTCTCTGCTTTTTAATATGCTATCTATGTTGGTCAGAACTTTTCTTCCAAGGATCAAGCGTCTTTTAATTTCATGGCTGCAGTCACCATCTGCAGTGATTTTGAAACCCAGAAATATAAAGTCTGTCACTGTTTCCAGTGCTTCCCATCTATTTGCCATGAAGTGATGGAACCAGATGCCATGATATTAGTTTTCTGAATGTTGAGCTTTAAGCCAACTTTTTCACTCTCCTCTTTCACTTTCATCAAAAGGATCTTTAGTTCTTCACTTTCTGCCATAAGGGTGGTATCATCTGCATACCCGAGGTTATTGATATTCCTCCTGGCAATCTTAATTCCAGCTTATGCTTCATCCAGCCTGGCATTTTGCATGGTATACTCTGCTTATAGGTTAATTAAGCAGGGTGACAACATGCAGTCTTGACGTGCTCCTTTCCCAATTTGGAACCAGTCTGTTTTTCCATGTCCAGTTCTAACTGTTGCTTCCTGACCTGCATACAGATTTTTCAAAAGGCAAGTCAGGTAGTCTGGCATTCCCATCTCTTGAAGAATTTTCTATAGTTTGTTGTGATCCACACAGTCCAGGGCTTTGGCATAGTCAATAAAGCAGAAGTAGATGTTTTTCTGGAACTCTCTTGCTTTTTTGATGATCCAGTGGATGATGGCAATTTGATCTCTGGTTCCTCTGCCTTTTCTAAATCTAGCTTGAACACCTGGAAGTTCAAGGTTCATGTACTGTTGAAGCCTGGCTTGAAGAATTTTGAGCATTACTTTGCTAGTGTGTGAGATGAGTGCAATTGTGCGGTTGTTTGAGCATTCTTTGGCGTTGCCTTACTTAGGGATTGGAATGAAAACAGACCTTTTCCAGTCCTGTGGCCACTGTTGAGTTTTCCAAATTCACTGGCATTTTGAGTGCAGCACTTTCACAACATCATCTTTTAGGATTTGAAACAGCTTAACTGGAATTCCATCACCTCATTAGCTTTGTTTGTATGACTTCGAATTCCAGGATGTCTGACTCTAGGTGAGTGATCACACCATCGTGATTATCTGGGTCATAAAGATCTTTTTTGTATAGTTCTTCTGTGTATTCTTGCCACTTCTTTTTAATATCTTCTGCTTCTGTTAGGTCCATACCATTTCTGTCCTTTATTGTGCCCATCTTTGCCTGAAATGTTCCCTTGGTATCTCCAATTTTCTTGAAGAGATTTCTAGTCTTTCCCATTCTGTTGTTTTCCTCTATTTCTTTGCACTGATCACTGAGGAAGGCTTTCTTATGTCTCCTTGCTATTCTTTGGAACCTTGCATTCAAATAGGTGTATTTTTCCTTTTCTCCTTTGCCTTTTGCTTCTCTTCTTATCACAGCTATTTGTAAGGCCTCTTCAAACAACCATTTTGCCTTTTTGCATTTCTTTTTCTTGGGGATGGTCTTGATCCCTGCCTCCTATACAATGTCATGAACCTCCCTGCCTAGTTCTTCAGGCACTCTGTCTATCAGATCTAATCCCTTGAATCTATTTGTCACTTCCACTTTATGATCGTAAGGGATTTGATTTAGTTCATACCTGAATGGTCTAGTGGTTTTCCCTACTTTCTTCAACTTAAGTCTGGATTTGGCAATAAGGAGTTCATGACCTGAGCCACAGCCAGCTCCCGGTCTTGTTTTTGCTGACTGTATAGAGCTTCTCCATCTTTGGCTGCAGAGAATATAATCAATCTGATTTCAGTATTGACCATCTGGTGACGTCCATGTGTAGAGTGTTCTCTTGTGTTGTTGGAAGAGTGTTTGCTGTGACCAGTGCGTTCTCTTGGCAAAACTCTATTAGCCTTTGCCCTGCTTCATTTTGTACTCCAAGGCCAAATTTGCCTGTTACTCCAGGTATTTCTTGATTGCCTACTTTTGCATTCCAGTCCCCTATAATGAAAAGGACATCTTTTTTGGGTGTTAGTTCTAGAGGTTCTTGTAGGTCTTCATGGTCCTAGAAGGTTTTGTAGACCTTCCTCATACACATGTATATTCTTTTTTAAATTTCATTTATTTATCATTGATTTCTTGGCTGTGCCGGGTCTTCGTTGCTGTGTGTGGGCTTTCTCTAATTGTAGAGCAGTCTTTTTTCATTGCCATGGCTTCCCTTGTTGTGGCGTGTTGACTCAAGAGCGTGGGCTGAGTAGTTGTGACTCATGCTCTTAGTTGCTCTGAGGCCTGTGGAATCTTCATGAACCTGGGCTCAAACCTGTGTCCTTTGCATTGGCAGGCAGATTGTTAACGACAGGACCACCAGGGAAATCCTCACATACTGTGTGTGTGTATGTATATATATATTTTTTTTCAGATTCTTTTCCCTTAGGTTATTACAAAATAGTGAGTGTTATTCCCTATGCTCTAAGGTAGGTCCTTGTTGGGTATCTAAATAATTCATAAGAGTGTAAAGGGGTCCTGAGATCAGAAGGTTTGAGACCCACTGTACTAGTATCATCTTTTTCTTTATTCTCTCACAACAATCCTGTGAGGTAGGTACTAGCATCTCTAGTTTACAGATGAGGAAGTAGACTCACAGAGGTAAAGCGATTCACCCCGGGCCACCTAGTTAGGAAAGAGCTGAGCAGGTATTGCAGGCTGGCTCTGTCTAGGGCCACTCATAACATCTTCAGGTTCGTGTAGACAGGTCTCCATCCAGCTCTCCTAAAAAGACCACTTTGGCTGTAGGGATCAGGATCTGGGGGCCCCAAGTGGTTTTCTTGACTGGTTCCTTTCCTTCTGAGAATTCAGGAAATGCCAGGCTCTTAGGGCCTATTTTGTGCTCATTTGAACAAGACAAGGGGAGTGATCCCTAGGGTAGGGTGATCTCTGAGATCATTTCCAGATTTTAAGATGGGCCCCCCAGGCCCAGAGCTCCAAGTGCCAACCTGGGAGGACAGATGAGAGATGGGCCTCCTGGGACAGCCAAGGAGGTCACAGGATCCACCACAGCTGCCCCTTGGCCTTCCCTCAGATTTCACTTCTCCCTATTTTTGTTTTTTTAAGAAAGAGTCTAGTCAGATTTCATCCTGTGGCTATGCCAACAAGAAATTACTTTTAAAAAATAGAAACAAAACGAAACCTTTCAACGTTGAAATGTTGGCCCAGCCTTCCTTTCCCTCCACCCTCATGCTGCTAAGGGTCATCTCCGGTGGCCTAGGCCAAGACTGAGCTTTATTCCTGGTGTGAATGCCAAAGGACAGCACCTGATTGTCCCCTAAACAAATAGCAACCTTTGAGAGGGGACCAGCACCATCACTGGCTAAGGAGCCCTGAGAAACAGAATCCCCGATTTGTTGATTTGTTGAGTTGTGTGTGTGAGTGTTTCATTTTGTTTTGTTTTGGATATTGTGTTATCCTTGGATATTATGTTTTGGATTTGGATATTTTGCATGCTTCAAAAGAGACTTGGGTGGCCCTGGGAAGGCCTGTATTCTTAGCTTATTCCCCTCCCATTGGGCTTTTGTGAACCTGCTTCTTGTGTTGGCTTTATTGTTCTTACCGAGAGATCTGGGCTATAAAATAAATAGACTGAATTTGTAAAAGGAAACAAATGAGGCCAGAACGAAGGTGCTCTGAAGAGCTGGGTTGTACCTGCAAGCATCTAGTTTCGGTAGCCCTGAGGAACAGCATCCTTTTTCTCAGCCAATGGCTGAGCCCCATCCAACAAGTCAGACCAGCCTGGGACTCATCTTTGAGCCCCATTCTTCCTCACTAGCTCAGCCAGGCCACCTCTGAGGTCTGTGGATCCTGACTCTTTGACTGGTCTTAAGTGTTTGGTGTTGCAGAAGGAAAATGAGTTGGGCATTTGGGAACAGGCCTGAGCTTGTATCCATGTTTGCCTTCTGACCTTGGGCAAGCATGCCCCACACTGCCCTGGCTCACCATCCATTTCCACTGCTGACCGTCTCCCCGCTCAAGGGCTCTCTCTCTGCTTGCTGACCTGAGGTCTTTCCCTGGTACCAGGGAGCTTGTCCAGCCCTGGAGCCAGACAACCAGAGTGCTCTGCATTTAACTCCTCCAGAAAAGCACCCCCCCACCAAAGAGGGACCATGGCTCATAGATAAACATCTCAGTTCCCTTGTGCTTTTGGGGGGGATGGGTTGATACTGGGTACAAAATCCCCAGCAGGATTAAACCCTAGTTATCCATAGCAATGCCTGTAACACCTCTTACTTGCCCACTTTCTCACCAATGCTTCCTGGGATCACATCCCAAATAAACTAGCTGCCCCCAAGTCCTTGTCGTGCGATCTACTTTGGAGAGTGAGATCCAAATTACTACAGCAGCTTATTTAAGCCCCAGGAGGCCTGTTTCCCCTAGTGTTAAATGGGCTGGCAACAGTCCCCTTGTAGGGTTGTCAATAAGCAATAATGTGTGGTCATCCTTACAAAGGGAGGAGACCCTGGTTCAATTCCTGGGTCAGGAAGATCCACTGGAGAAGGAATAGGCTACCCACTCCAGTATTCTTGGGCTTCCCTAGTGGCTCAGCTGGTAAAGAAACTGCCTGCAATGCAGGAGACCTGGGTTTGGGAAAATCTCCTGGAGAAGGGAACGGCTGTCCACTCCGGTATTCTGGCCTGGAAAATTCCATGGACTGTATAGTCCATGGGGTCACAAAGAGTCAGACACGACTGAGTGACGTTCATCCTCACAATGGCAAAATCCACAAGCTTCAGCTTTCTCCCTGCAAGTCTGCTGTAGGCTCTACAGAACCGAGGTGCGTATTTTATGAAAACTCACTCTTTCCTCATCATCATGGGTTCATTTCCAGTGCATACACTCTAGAGTTTAGAGAATCCATGTTACACACTTGTCCTGAAACTCTCATTGGGGCCCTGTGACAAATGAAAACTAGCTACTGAAGAAAAGAAGGGACACAGAGGTCTCAGCTGAGAAGAGGAATTCACTATTCATTTGTCAGAACGATTTCCGATCCTTTCAGAAGCAGCATGAAAGAGTGGAGAGAGTTTGAATCCTGGCCTTTCATTTGGTGGCTGCAAAAGTTGAACAATTTACTTGATCTCCCTGAGTGTCATAGTGGAATTACAGTGAGGATTATAAATAATATCTGGACACCCGTAGACCAGAGTCCAGTCTATCATGGATGCAGAAATGAATGAGAGAGTGTCTGCTGTCAAAGATCTCGGAATTTTATTGGGAGGTGAGGTGGGACAGTGGAGTAGCAGAGCTGGGGGGAGGACGTGGGGAGGAGTGGGGGGGACCAGAACCTGGGACACAATGTTTACTGAACTTCTGCTGTGCCCACGGCACCAGACTGTGCCTCCGGAGCGAACCAAAGAGAATCCCACTTCTTTACCGCTTGTCCTATGAATCTACTGTCTTCCTCTCTCGCTTCCTTGGCTCCCTCTCTTCCCTCTTTCTTCCTTTCTTGCTTGTGTCCCTGTCATCCTTTTCTCTTCTTCTCACTCACATTCCTTCTTTCCTTTATCTCTAAATCTGTCTTCCCTGCCAGAATCAGAGGCCTCTAACCAGTAATATCACTGGGAAACAAGGGCTTTACTGGTGGCTCAGATAGTAAAGAGCTTGCCTGCAATGCTGGAAACCTGGGTTCGGTCCCTGGGTCAGGAGATCCCCTGGAGAAGGAAATGGCAACCCACTCCAGTATTCTTGCCTGGAGAATCCCACAGATGGAGGAGCCTGGCGGGCTATAATAGTCTATGGGGTTGCGAAGAGTCAGACATGACTGAGCAACTAACACACACATCCAGGAAATTACAAATCCAGGAGATCCTAAACCTTATAGATCCCATCAATGTCAGCTGGGGACAGGCTTTATCCACCCCGAGGGTATTTGAATTTGAATGAATGAAGGAGCATTACAACCTCTGAATTCATCAAATATCTTTTAGTTCCTTTATATATGGAAGATAC
Source organism: Muntiacus reevesi (assembly GCF_963930625.1). Taxonomy (NCBI): domain Eukaryota; kingdom Metazoa; phylum Chordata; class Mammalia; order Artiodactyla; family Cervidae; genus Muntiacus; species Muntiacus reevesi. The sequence goes on from NC_089250.1 coordinate 155,193,463, forward strand.
TCTGCAAACAGTGGTATGCTGAGGCCAGTTGCACTGTCTAGTAAGAGACAATTGTTAAATTTTCAGGAATTTTGCAAGTCGTTGATATCCCATGGGAAGCCCGAAATGGGCAGTGGTGAGAGTATTTACACTTCAGAAATTGGCAAATACTGCAAATCCGGGATTTTCTTTTTCCTAGACAGCTGGTAGTTAAATATTTACCAGGGTACCATTGTATAAAACACAACATGAGGGGGATAGATTTGTCTAGAAACAGGCCCTGCCTTCAAGGTGCTACATAGCAGGCCTGGTGATGACTTATATTCCAGAGATAAATCTCAGTTTCCAGGTCACTCTTCTCCTCCAGCCTCAGTTTCCTGTCTGCTAACTGGGGATCCCAGTAACATCTCCTTTCCTTTCTTACTGGGCTGTTGAGTGACTCACAGGAAATGATGCACACAAAAGGAGCCGCGTTGCCATCTATACAGGGCTGTTCAAATCATCAGAGACACATCTGGAGATTGTGAGACTGTTCTCTCGAGTCTCAACAAGAGGTAATTTACCCCCACACGGGGCCAGCCTGATAATCAACTGGAAACCAAGATGAACTCTAATCAGGTTTTATCTCCCCTGGCTGGACTAGAAGGAGCCTGGCAGCACACCCGTGTCTGCTGCTTCTCAGCACTCCTCAGAGTACAGCTAAACAGATGAGGCAGGCACCGGGCTTGGGGTGGGGACACCCACAAGAGCTGGGCTCAGGGCCGGGGACAGAGAAAGATCTGTACTTCCGATCCGCTGTGGGGAGGCTGGGAGATCTGTCAGCTCTCTGAATGATTAAATGGTATGTCTCTGATCGATGAGAAAGAATGATTAGGGGGAGCACGTGGCTTTGCTTGGAATCTCCAAAGAAAGACTGGTCTAAAGAGCAAAGCAGAAATGACTTACTTTATAGACTGGGAATTTCTCCTTGGGCCACTGGCCAAGCAGTCATCTTTAAGGTCGCCCAATCAATGACTTGCCCTACCCTCCCGGAGCCCCAGCACCGAGTTGGTCCATACACCCTTTTCCCTTCCATGGGAGTCCTGGGCCGTGGCCTTTACCTTTGGAACCACACACTCTGCAGCTTAATGATAGGAAAGTACTCACGTCTTTTTCTCTAATGATTTAATAGTCTGTCCTTCCCACCAAATGGTGAAGCCCTCCAGGGCATGGAACACCATCTACGGCATCTGTTTCTCCGGAGCTTGGTGATGCCCTGGGAGTGCTCAGTACATCCTAAGAGCCACGGCCGAGTGCAGACCTGCCAGGGCTGAGACCACGCTTAGCTCCAGAGGGGCAGCCCCCCTCCAGGGGACGCAGAAGGCAGCTGACCTAAGGTTGCTGGCCGGTTCCTACAAGGACCCCATGAGACGGGAGGTGGAGGCAGGTCCTTTTCAACGGAGGCGTAGGGAGGGTAACACGCTTGCCCCAAAGCACCAAATTAAGCGGCCAAAGCCAAAGCTCAAACTCGTCTGTCTCACAAGCCCATACTATCGCAATACTTAGCAAAATGGAGGGAAAGTGGTGAGTTTCCTGAGTAAGTGGTCTACGGCGTTATCCCAACTTAACGAGCTGAGAAACCAAGGCCACAGGTGGTGAAGGTGACCAGCCCGCAGAGTGGCAGGCAGCCTCTCCCCACCAGGAAGGTCCTGGGCATTAGTGTGAACCGTGACGAGCCGCAGGGAGCGGGAAGGAGGCCCGGAAGGACCGGCGTCACAGCCGCAGGGCACTCGGGTGCCCCGGTCGCTAGTGAGGCCCCGCTGGCCTCTTTGTCCTGTCCGTTAGCCTGGCTCTTACACCCAGTGTGACACAGTGGGCCTCTGCTTCTGATCTTTCTTCCTTCCCTCTTGTGCATCTTCATGAGCCCGGGCTAGTTTTAAGGTTTTGTTTTTTTCTGTTTCTCTCCTGTACTATCTGACTGTGGTCGGAGGCTCCTGGAACATGCAGTCAGAGAGCCCCCAGCGTGCTCCAAGGCCTGGGCCTTGTCCGCTGACATGGCGGCAGCCCTGGCCTCCAAAGGATTAAGGGGAGCTGGTGGGGACGCCAGGTGGGCCTGGCCCAGTTGCTTGGGGCAGGTCCGGAAGCTCTGGGGACAGATAAGGCACCAGGGATACAACAGAACTAAGATGAAGGCTGAAGGGCTCTTGTTTCTCCCCCAGCCTGTCTACACTCTACTTCTCCTTGGCCATTGAGATCTATGGCCAGTTCTGGTCCCTTCAGAGTATCTAACCCAATCCTCCTTCCATCTCCCCTCCCTGGCCCCTCCAAACCTTCATGCAGAACCTGGTTCCCGACAGGAACGCCTTTCATATCTCCACATCCCTTTCAGGCCTGCTCCTGTATCAAGCACATCCTGTGTAGCTGTCTGGTAAAATCCAGAACATAAGTAATGAGTCATTTTTCAGTATAAGTATGTCCCACATATTGCTTGGGACATGCTTATACTTTTTTTTAATCCATTCATTGTTTATCTGAAATTCAAAGTTAACTGGTATACTGACTTTTTTTTTTCTTTTTGGCTGTGTGCCATGTGGGGTCTTAGTTCCCCAACCAGGAATCGAACCTGTGCCCCCTGCATTAAAAGTCTTAACCACAGGACTACCAGGGAAGTCTCTGGTATGCTGATTTTTTTGTGTGTACAAACTCTAGCAATCCTAGAGTTGGTTGATTAATTTTTATTTCCATTAATCCTCACAATAACTGTAGCCAATAGTTATAATTAATAGTCTCACTTTACAGAAGAAGCAACTGAGTACAAAGCTTACAGACAACAGTGTCAAGGTATCAGCTCAGGGCTGGCATGGAAGAGCAAGTGTGTGTTGTGCTTTAGTTGCTCAGCTGTGTCTGACTCTTTGCAACCCCATGGACCGTAGCCTGCCAGGCTCCTCTGTCCATGGGATTCTCCAGCAAGAATACTGGAGTAGGTATCCATTTCCTTCTCCAGGGGTCTTCTGGACCCAGGGATCAAACCCAGGTCTCCTGCATTGCAGGCAGATTATTTACCATCTAAGCCACCAGGTCTGAGTCCAGTGTCCTAACTACACCTACTGTGCTGGATGAAGGGATGCGTCCTAAGGCTGAACTCTCTGAGGCCAGCCTGCAGTTACTGAACATCTCCCTGCCTCAGTTTCCCCACCTGTAAGTAGTTACCACAGCAGTGTCTGCCTCAGAGAAGTGAGCATTGGAGAATTTCCTACACTAAGTCAAGGACTTCGATCTGTACTCACTGATGGTAAGTGCTGTAGGTGTTCATTGAAATTGCCCATTTAGATCAAGATATGGATGACTCATCCATTGGTCCTTTTGTCAGAATCCTCACAGCACCCCAGGGAGGGAAACTAGGCAGGCCCCACCTTCAGATTCCTTATGCCTGAGGCGCAGAAAAGTTGTTAGGTTAGGTCCCCAGAGATTGGGATCAGAACCCCCGTGCACTGTTTCCTGGTCTAGTACTCATTTCCCTGTAAATCCATGAGCCAATATCTTTGTGGGGCCAGAGAAGTTATCCGAAACATTTGAAAAATTATTGTAGGAGTCCCTGGCCCTAGTGAGGAGAACCAGATTTTTATGTTTCTGTCTCACATTTCCCTCTTGGGAACGGACTGTGTGTACTTGTGTCTATGAAGCTAAAATCCAAATAGGAAGCAATCTATTGGGTTCAATCCATCAGAATGGACCCTGACCCAGTGGTGGATCAAGGTTCTGAAGACACCCTTCCCATAAACTAAGCACTAACCCTGAAATGACAAGATATTCAGGAGATCTAGGAGAGTGGGGTCCTGGATGAAGAGCAGGGGCAGCAGGGGATCTTTGGGGAGCTGAGGGCAGTCTGCTAAATAGAACAGATATAGTTCAATATTTTCATAGCCAGCACAGCCATACCCATATGTGATAGTGAACCTCAGACCCATTTATCAGGGTGTTCACCTAACAATCTGTCTCCACCCAGTAAAAAAAGAGAAGGATTGGGGGATGGTGTGTTTGAGCCTTGTTTGATTGAGTCCCCTGTAAACTCTGGAATAGTATGGGAATTATAACCACTGCAATTGAACAGTCAGATATGCAGGCGCCAGTTCCTGCCAATCGTAAGATGTCCTCGCCACCAAAGTCTCATAAAACATCGTTAGCTCATGTTATTGTCATTTCAACAAATCTAGAATAACTATGCGATGCTGCCTCAAACAAGAAGATTAACTGTGAAAGGCTTTCAGAAAGAGCCCTAGACTGGACCTCAGGGGGCTTAGATGCTAGTCCAGTTCTGCCCTGGCTCTGAAGGCTTGGGTAATCCATTCCTTGATTTTAGGTTTGTAGAATAAAAGAACTGGGTGGTATATCAGCCATGACTCTTTTGCTTGCAAATGAAAAAACCAACTCAAACAGGTTTAAGCCAAAATCTGAATTTATTAATTCACATAACTGAAAAGTTCAGAGAATAATTGGCTTCAGGTAAAGCTGGATCCAGGGGTTCAAACAAAACTCCTATGATTTTGTTTTTTCCTTATAGTTTCATATTCAGTCCTGCACACTCTGGTAATTTCAGGAGCTCCAGTCTGAAATTATCCTTACAGGCAATAATTCTAACAGAAATAGAACTTCTTTATCCCAATAGTGAAAAAAAAAATCTGATTGAACTAGTGTGAGTCACTTGTGCATCCTAAATGAATCATTAGAATCGAAGGGATTCTGCTGCTGCTAAGTCATGTCAGTCGTGTCCGATTCTGTGCGACCCCATAGATGGCAGCCCACCAGGATCCCGTCCCTGGGATTCTCCAGGCAAGAATACTGGAGTGGGTTGCCATTTCCTTCTCCAGTGCATGAAAATGAAAAGTGAAAGTGAAGTCGCTCAGTCGTGTCCGACTCTTCTAGAATATGCCAATTAGCCAGACCTGCATTGTATTTCCAGCCCTTGGAGTCAAGGGGTAGATCCAAAGGTCTGAGGGTGTCAGAGTGTTATTTCCCAAAGGGAAGTCAGCAAATGAAGGGAGCATGGATTTTGGGGAGGCATGAATAGCAGGTGTGCCCTCCAGATGGTCCTCAGGTGATTTTTAGTTCTAAAGCCCACCAGGCTCCTCTGTCCACGGGATTCTCCAGGCAAAAATACTGGAGTGGGTTGCCATTTCCTCCTCCAGGAGATCTTCCAGACCCAGGGATCAAACCCGTGTCTCTTACATCTTCTGTATTGTCAGGCGGGTTCTTTACCACTAGCACCACCTGGGAAGCCCATACTCCAGATGACTCTCAGGGAACTTCCAGTTCTAAAAGTCTATAATTTTAGGAAATAAACTTTTCTGCTTTCTGTCCTTCAGTAGCTTACAAAGAAGGATACATGAAGGAGAGGGTAGTGTTCTCTTTTGGCTCCTTTCTGCTTCTTATTTCACCTATTTTATCATGTCATGTGTCCCCTCGGGAGGAGAGCAAAACAGAGAGTTGACTTTGTGAAAAGTCAAGAAGCCACACTGCAGTGGGATCTATGGAAGACATTCTGGGTTATCCTTTGCAGAGTATGTCTCCGTGAAAGCAACTGCCATGGCGATCATTATAAATGGGAGGGGTGCGTGCTATAAGTGTCCACTGCCATCTGAGAAGCCACATTTTTACTCAGAGAGCAGTATTCTGCTCATCTCCTTCCCTATAGCATTTACCCGGAAGAGCCCTCTGGTCCTTAAATCAAGCTCCGGGCTGATTTGCATGCTGTAATGGTGATATGCATCATCTGGCTCTAGCCAGATCCAAACACCAAATGGTGAGCTTGTTTGAGAAAGTGCAGTTTTCCAAGCAACAGTAGAAGGGAAAATGTTAATAAAGGGCAGTTGGCTGAACGGAGGTTAAATACTTTCATACTTCTCAACTAACCCAGAAACTTCCCTGAATCCTCATTAAAAAACAAAAGTTCTCTGTAATCTGATGTTTTACCTCATTAAATGCTGCAATTTGAGAATCAAGAAAAAGACTGAGTTGAAAAGTGGCACCTGGTTCAAGTCACTGGGCTGCTTGTTACTTGATGTCTTGTGAGTCTGGCTCTCCTGCCGGGGAGGGCCAGGAGAGGGCCAGGGAAGTAACTGGGCACGGATCGAGATTCCCTGTGGCAACCGAGAGACCTTTGCCTCTCTGGGTTCCAACCCTCAATGCCCGCTCTGGTCGCTTCCTCCATAAGCCTCCACAGCTGCCCTGACACCTCCTGCCCTTGCCTTTGGCGGGTGCGCCGCCGTGTTGGATTCGGAATCCTGGTCAAAGACTGAGAAATCCAGAAGCAGTTGGTCTCTGGTCTTTGGAAGCGCCTTGTGCCCTTTCTTTCTGTCCCTGACTCATTTTCTCTTTCCACCCAGTATTTCTATTATCTTCTTCTATATATTCCATTTTCTTTCCTTCCTCAGTGGCAGTACTAAAATTTCTAATAAGAAACTAAAGGAACACTTTGAACAATTAATAATGGAAGGCACCCAAAGCCATTGAATTATACACTTGAAATGAGGGAATTGTATATCTCAACAAAGTTGCTTTTTAAAAAGGCGAAAAAAAGAAAAGGGAGATGGATGGACCTAGAGATTATCATACTAAGTGAAGTCAGTCAGGAAAAGAAAGACAAATGCCATATGACACAAATGCCATATGGAATCTAAAGTATAATACAAATCAATATATCTACGAAACAAAAACAGACACACAGGTATAGAGAACAGACTATGGTTGCCGAGAAGGGAGTGGGGTAGAAACGGGAGTTTGGGTTAGCAGAGGGAAACTGTTACGTAGGCTGGATCAACAACAAAGTCCTACTCTACAGCCCAGGGAACCACATTCAATATCCTGTGACAATCCATAAGGGAAAAGAATATGAAAAAGAATATATATGGGTATAACTGTGTCACTTTGGTGTACAGAAGAAATTAACACAACATCGTAAATCCACTATTCTTCAATAAAAATTAAAAAAGAAAAGGTAAGCTCTACATCCTGGCTGAATAGAAGGGTGAAGCTGCCTTTACATACCAACAACCCACATCCCCAAATGCAGATTGGGTTGTACACTCACTTGGAGCCATGACTGTTTGTCCTCCCTTCCGAAGGCCAAAATGGCAGCTGAGTATGAGGTTATGGCCAAAATTGGGGAAACCACGTAAACGCCGTGTCTATGTGGGGTCACAATCTTTCCACTGCCATGTAGAGTCCTGTCTCCTAGGTGTTTGGAATCTCAGAGGTTAAATGCAAGTAGCAAAGGTTTCTCTTTCTCAGAACTAGCTGGTTAAAAGGTCTATGACTCATATTTGTCAAGGAAAATTTGCTTTTATCTATCTGCTTTTCCTCGTTGACATCACTTCCTTCTCTCCATTTCTCAGAGGTGGCTCTGGGGTTTGGCAGCCTGGACTCAGCAATTTACAGGGAAGTTGTACAAAATCTCTTGTTTGGCTTCGGTGGCCACGCTGGGAGAGGAGTCTCGGGGCGCCCCTTTGCTACCCCAGCCTTCGACACACCACCTGCCCCAACTCACACGCTCTCAGCTCTATAGGAAATTCACTACTTTATGGCCTCGCGTAAAAGTGCCATTCTGAATAAACACAAAAGCGATCAAATGCACTTGAGTTGTTGGTCTTAAATATCAGTCATGCTTCATCGCAGGCATACGGGACCTGTTCCTCGCCTGATATCGTCATATAAAAAGTGAGGGCCTTAGGGGCATCTTAATGAGGTGATAATGAGGAAAAAAAGGTTCTGGCTTGAGGGGGCCTGGCATTCACTGTAAAGTTCAAAGTAGGTTTAATCTTATATCGGACTCCTTGCTATACAGTATTAAGAAAGAAGAGGGGAAGAGAAATTAAGATTGTATCGTGGTAGGTGTGTATGCATGTGTGTGTACATGCACTGCTTCGAATTTTGCTTCTTAGTCTACCTTATTGTGCTTGAAGACTTGCCTGCAATATCATGAGGATTTTTTTTTTTAATGCAGATTACCCAAACCTTGAGCAAGGAGCTTCCTTCTCCAACATCCAGAGCTCTTTATGTTCCTTCTTCTGCATTGATGCTGCCTTCCTGGCTCTATTATGCTGTTATTGTTTTTGCTTTGCTTTCTAAGATGCTCTTTGTTCTTCTTGAAGACGTGCCATTATTTCAAAACCTTTTTTCTTTATGTGATCCATTATGGAGCAATAGGGTGAGGGAGCTTCCTACTTTGCCATACAGATGGTCTTTATTCTCCCTTCCTCCTTTCTTTTCAGACACTTGGAATAACTAGGTCATTGAAGAAGTTCTTTGAAATGGGAAGTGACAAACTCTGTCCTTTCCTGAGTGATTTAACCTCTTTGGTGGAAAAGAAAGATATTCTAGAAACCAAGGTGGCATTGTTGTTACTATTGACCAAGAACAGCATTTGAGAATAGCAATTGTGTTAAATCATTCATTCATTTGTAACTAAATGTTCCCTTGGGAGCATGAGAAGTCTTATTTATTTTTATACCAAAAATTGTTTGCTCTGAGTCTTTACCCATTTTACTAACAGGATTCCAAAGATTTTAAAAGAAGTGGTTCTCCTATTCAAAGAATTCCAAGATTTGTTAGTTGTACCTATGAGTCAGTCCTCATTTTTGCTCCCTTGCTGCCATTGCCAGATAATTCTGTCCATGGTCAATCCATTCATCTGCACATCCATCCATCCATCCATCCATCATCCAACCATTCATTCATCCATCCATTCATCCATCTGTCTATCCATCTATCCCTTTGTCCATCCATCTGTCCATTCACTCATTTATTTAACAACTATTTATTGAGCACTGAGTATGAGCTAGGTATTCAGCTAGGTGATGATTTAGGGATACAGTGGTGAGTATAGACATCTGCCCTCTGGGAGGATACAGTCTTGTGAGTGATATAAACAAAGAAATAAACAATTGCTATGCAGCATCAGGTCCAGTGAAGAGCTTATTGAGAGCACAGGATGGGGAATCCCGGCCAGAGGGACTAAGAGAAAGTCCATTATGGAAATGCTGTGGAAGCCAAGACCCAAAGAATAAGAAGAAGGAGGAAGGGAAGTGGGACATTTTTCAGAAAACGAAACAATACAAAACAAAAACTAAGGGTACCTGTTACTCTAGTGGGCAAAGAAATTTGTCTTGCTAAGTCTTGAGCCTCTTAAATCATGATGGAAATTCATGTAGAAAGAACACGGATTTGAAGACAGACAGATATCAGTGCCTTAGGACAATTTGCTTAAACTCTGCTTGGCCTAGATTGCCTCATTTTTAATAAGAGCAAGATAATAATTCCTAGCCTACAGTATTGTTGGGATGGTTAGATGTGTTTTAGGCAAAACTCCCAACACAGGAGAGGCCTTCACAAATGATAGATTTTATTACTATGAAAAGCACAAAAACATATCAAGGTTCTTAAGGGTGGAGATGGGGGAAAACTTCCTGGGAAGCTTTAAAAAGAAAAAAAAAAAATGTAAGGACAAATAAACAAACACACCCAGGCTTCATCCCAGAGATTCTGAGTCACTAGGTCTGGGGTGGGTCTCCAGCATCTGGCTTTTTCTAAAAGCTCTATAGGTGATTCTAATATTTGCCATGGTTGTGAATTGCTGCCTATTTTCAGGCATGTAGCTACCATGGTTAAGTACATGAAAACCACAACTGAGAACTTAGTAACCATGATTTAAAGTAACTATTAAACCGAGTTGAAACAGCATGCTGATGGTAAGTAACCATCCTTCCTGGGTAATTGTGAAGGGACTTAGGAGTCAGTGAAAGTGGAGCTGCAGAATTTCTCAGGCTCTTAGAAATGATGTCTGTAAAAATGTCTGGCTTGAGTCAGAGTGGAATTTAGCTGTCATATTTCTCTTGACTGACCACCATAACCCTTTGGTAATTGATCTAGTAAATTAGTAACTCATACTATACAGCAGCTTAAACTTTCTAGAGTTCATGATTGCTTGCTGAAAATAGCCATCTGGCAGTTGAATTTCCAGCGTAGCTAGTACAGAAGAATTCAGGGTAGGCATTTGCTTGTGAAAAGTCTCAGTATTTCAGCTTCCAGCCTGAAATTTTAGTTGTTCAGGGTGAAATTCTTCAGGGTATGTTTGTAAATGTTCCCGGCTGGCTCTTTGCCTCTCATTCCCTCCCTCCTTGGAGTACAGTACAACGCAACATGGCTAATGTCTGGATTTGCCTAGAGCTTGGAGGAAGTCACTACTTACAAACTGCTGGAAAAAGTCTCAGGAATGCGTAAGCTTTGAGCTTCAGAGGTGTCTTTGTTGTTCTGGAGATAGAAGGAAAAACTAAATATTCATGATCTGGCCTGAACCAATCCAGAAAGAATAAGCCTAATATCTAACTTGCTCCAAATGTGATTCAAAACACCTGCCTGAGAACCACCTGGGGGAACTGAGCAAACATGCAGATTCCTGGGTATCATCCCAGGCTTATGGAATCTGAATTTCTGGGGATGAGGGCCAAAGCTTGCTAACAATGTTTGTAGTTACAACTACCTTGTAAGAAGTGAAAAGTTCATTTTAGTACACCTTTATTTTGCCACAAATAGAATTCTATTTCTGCTTTCACACTCAGAAAAGAACTGTACAGGTTAAGAGCATAAGACCTGAAGACACTCCTTTCTTTCTTTTAATTTTTTATTTATTTTTGGCCAAGGTGCATGTGGGATCTGCTATGACCAGGGATGGAACCTGCGCCCCCTGCAATGGGAGCTCAGTCTTAACCACTGGACCACCAGGCAAGTCCCTGAAGTCACCCATTTCTGCTCCTGCTCCTTTGCTATTTCCCATGGAGAAGTCCCATTGGTTTTTTTTACTTCCATTTTCTTTTCCATACATAACACTAATAAGTTTCATAATTTAAAAATCAATGATAATTCCTACCCTCCTTACCTTAAAGACCAAATAAGGAAATGGGCATGAAAATACTTTGGAAACTAAAAATACAAAGTTCTATTAGTGCAGTTATTTTATATGTGAAGGATCTGCAGTTCAAGATACCCAGCTAATGATTTTCCTGGCCAAATGCTCATCAGATTTTTAAATTTCGTTGTTGTTGTTGTTGCTTTCATTGAAAAGCAGGAGAATATTTCCTTACATCCTCAGTTCAGTTCAGTCGCTCAGTCGTGTCTGACTCTCCGTGACCCCATGGACTGCAGCACACCAGGCCTCCCTGTCCGTCACCAACTCCCAGAGCCTACCCAAACTCATGTCTGTCAAGTCGGTGATGCCATCCAACCATCTCATCCTCTGTCATCCCCTTATCCTGCCTTCAATCTTTCCCCACATCAGGGTCTTTTCCAGTGAGTCAATTCTTCTCATCAGGTGGCCCAAGTATTGGAGCGTCAGCTTCAGCATCAGTCCTTCCAATGAATATTCAGGACTGATTTCCTTTAGGATTGATTGGTTTGATCTCCTTGCAGTCCAAGGGACTCTCAAGGGACTCTCATCTCACCCTAAGCCTAAATATGATGTTTCAAATATTGAAAGAAAAAAAAAACAGGCAGGGATCACTAGAGACTTTAACATATCAATCCAGAATTGTGTAATTCATGCCTAGAGCAACTGAGGGTGGGGTTGGGGGCTCAAATGAGTGTGCTCCCCAAAGCCTATTATGTAATCTACATCCAGGAAGCTGTGTAAGCCAGAGACCTCTCAGACCAAAGCAATGTCCACTATCTTTGACTGCTTGCCTGCTGAGACTTTTTTTTTCTGTTTCTGGCAAATAAATATCTAACAGTAGAACAAGCCAGCTTGATGCATTCTGTGAAAGATCTTTCCTAATATTCTAATCTCTCAGGCCCCAGACATGAGTCTTCGACAGAGGAGGAAAGACTGTCTAAAATTTAATTGATATATTGAGAGCCCTCTATTATCTGCCTTCAGTTTTCCATCTGAGGCTTCAGTCTAAAAAAAAGGAGGCTGTCTCCTCAGCCGGCATTCCTTGACATTTTTGCAAGTTTACAAGGAGATTGTTGGAGACTGCGTAATGCATGAAATAGTCCTCTACAACAGTTCAATTTTAGTCACCCGAGATCTCTGCAGCACCACTTCTCTGGCATAATCCTACAAGTGCCTGTCCAATTTTTTGCTTTGGATAGATCTGTTTTCCAGACCTAGGAGAAATAACCACTGATGCCAGAACTCTTGAAAGTGCCTACCCAACCCTGGGAGGGAATGAAGAAAGGTTGGTGGAAAAGGAAGAGAATGGGAAGAGGCAAGGGGGTTCTTGGAGTAGACTCCTTGGAGATGAAATGATTGCCTGGACTAAAAAGAGCCTCACATTCATTCCGCTTATCCTCTCAGCCATCCATTTCATTCATTTGTTCAAGGGGGCATGGGAGGATGTTCAATGAAGGTTGCTTATACACTGCCACAACCTGGGTTTGTAGCCATAGTATTTACAAACTGGGGAAGGTTTCCTCTTTGTTTGGGAGAACAAAGACTATAGGGCAAACCTGCTAAAGCAACAGGGGGAGAAAATCCAGTTCCACCTGGCTCCTCCTTGAATGAGTTCCCACCCCTTTTGGGGCAGGTGGGGCAGTGAGAGCCTCTAACCACTGGCTTGGAAAGGAAAACCCTGGTGTCATTTGATCCAGCTCTCAGAACTGTATTCTACCAGGAACTAGAAGGGTGCTTTCCAGGGAGTTAACCCTTTGGTTCTCAAGTTTAGGATGCAAGACCTTCAATGTGCTGAGATGATATATTACATGAACTTGAAAACAATGATGATGGTGATGATGATGAAAGTCACTCAGTTGTGTCCGACTCTTTGAGACCTCATGGACTGCAGCCCGCCAGGCTCCTCTGCCCATGGGATTCTCCAGGCAAGAATACCAGAGTGGGCTGCCATTCCCTTTTCCAGGGAATCTTCCTGACCCAGGGATCAAACCCGGGTCTCCTACACTTCAGGCAGATTCTTTACCCTCTGAGCCACCTGAGAAGTAATGATGATGGTAAATAACTCCCATGTGGCAGGCACTATGCTATAGGCTTTATATATACAATCTCACTGAATCCTCACAACATCTGAGGTAGATATAATTATTATCTGCATTTTGTACAGAAGGAAACTGAGGGTCAAAAAAGTTAAGAACTTTTTTGTTCTTAACACACCTGGTGGTCCACTGGTTAAGACTCCATGCTTTCAATGCTAGGGGTGTGGGTTCCATCCCTGACTAGGCAACTAAGATCTCACATGCTGCTCAGTGTGGTTGAAAAAAGAATGTTAAGAATCTTGTTCGAAGGTATATAGCTTGTAGGTGATAGAGCCAGGCCAGTGTCTGTTTATCCTCTTTCTCTGTTTCTCTGGTTGGGGACTCTTAAATTAAATATACTCCTTTCTACTCAAAGCATCTGACACAGCTCAGATTATCTGGGAGTTTTCTGGAGTGGTGTAAACGGTCCCTCTGGTTTGATTAGACTTTCTTCATCCTGGGGGCTCTCTAATTTTAGTTACTCACTGGTGAAAGGAGGCATAAATGAAATATGAGCTTGAGGATTCTTTGGCCAGCATCTTGAGGCCACCCAAAGACCAGCTCGTTCTCAGCCCCGAAGACCCTAAAACTCAAGATCCCAGTAGGGTGAGCACAGGCAGTTAGTGATGTGGACAAAAGAAAAGACAAGGACAAAAGAGGAAACACTGAGTTAATCTATGAAAACCAAGAAGGCAAAGCTTGTCCTGAATATCAGCACTGCATCTTTTGAGATTCTTCAGTGTGGACTGAGTTTTGCTTTCAGAGTTAAGTCTGGTGAACCACACTGGGAACAGAAGTGAGAAATGCCTCTGCCTCTCTCTCTCTCTCTCTCTCTATATATATATATATATATATATATATGCATATATATATATATGCCTCTGCCTCTCTCTCTCTCTCTCTCTCTATATATATATATATATATATATACACACATATATATATGCCTCTGCCTCTCTCTCTCTATATATATATATATATGCATATATATATATACATATATATATGCCTCTGCCTCTCTCTCTCTCTCTCTCTCTCTCTATATATATATATATATATATATATATTTTTTTTTTTTTTTTTTAGGGAGTAGTAGTTGTAGTATGGCACTACTGTGGAGTCAAATGCCTTTGAAGAGACACAGTGTCCACCTAGATGTTTCTACCTCATTGTCTCTGTTAACAAACCAAATGTAAGATTTCCTGTTTGATGTGGAATGCTGTTTGCATTTTAAGGATCTGGAATGGAGCGCACACCCACTAAGTGTGGGTGGTTTAAAGGAATAGCACAGCACTCACTTCCGCCAGGGAGTTCACTTAGGAGATAACAGAGCAGTCCAGGAAAGGATGGAAGTTGGGGGATGGAGGGAGGCAGCAAAGGGGAGGAGTCCAACCCTCCTGAAAGGCTGTGACATCTGAGTAAGGTGAACAGAATCAGGATACTCTTAGCCAGAAATATGGAGAGAGTGGCACTGAGTAGGTGACTAAATGTGCCTTCCACAGTCCACCCCGTGGTTTATCCATCATAGCCTTTGCTCTGTACATAGCTTCACCGGACTGGTCATGGCCCACTGCTTGACCATGTTCTTGGTGGGCATTGTAGGCCATTCTCTTGGCAATTAGGTGATAGGAACAGAGAATGAAGGGAAGATGTGAAGGTAAGAGCAGAGATCTAAATCTATTGGGTCATTGAGGTTCTGGGTCAACATCAAGCCAATAGAATGGAGCTCTTGAAAGGGCAAAGGGATGAGATTTTAGGCTGACCTTCACTTTTAGCCATCTTTTAACTAGCCTGGATTAGGCCAGGACTGGAATTAGTATGCTGAGCCCATAAGTGTGAGAAATTATCTCCACCTCCATAGGAGAAAAATATTGAAGAACAGGAAGACTGACTTTTCCGGCATCCTTTCCTCCTTGGACACGGACCCGGAATCTGTAGACAGCAGCTCTCCAAAACTTAGTGGTTTAAAAAGATGACAATATTTATTTTGCTCACAAATATGCAACCTGGACAGGGTGTTTGGGGGCAGTTCATCTCTGCTCCACTGTTCATCTCTGGCATCAGTTGCAGCAGCTCGAAGCCCAAAGCTGGAACCACCCAAAGGCTCGTTCATTCCTGTGTCTGGTGAGTGATGCCGTTTGCCAGCTGAGTCTTCAGTTGGAACTTTTCATGCGGCTGCGTGACTACCTCACATCCTCAAGCCTAGGTCCCGAGAGGACCAGGTGGAAAATTTAGACTTGGAAGTCATATGGCATCACCCTGCTGCAGCCAGAGGCCCACCGAAATTCGAAAAGGGGACACACAGACCCCACCTCATGATGGATGAATGTCAGGATCGCATTGTAAGAAGAGCTGTGTGGCATCCCGTAGGCACGCAGCCATCATGGGACAATACCACCTCTCACACTCCTGCCTCCCTTCAGCCCACAGGCCCTTTGCACATTCTGCTTCTCCTACCTGCAACATTCCTTACCTTCTTCCCCTGGTTAAGGCCAGCTCGTCCCTCCTATCTCAGCAGTCAGCGTTTCTTCAGGGAAACCTTCCTGAGCTCCCTCGGTTTAGGATTTCTGATTCTTGTCACAGTTATATTCTGCCAGACCTGCTTACAAACGTTAATGAGTTCATTCCATTTGTCTCCACAGAGCAGCCCAGGGGGTTCCTGCCTTCCTAAGGGAATCATAGGAGACTTGGAAAACTGGGCAAAATACAGGGCTAATGCTTTGTAATTCTTATCAGTTATATTTTACATGAAAGCGGAAGTGTTAGTCATTCTGTCGTGTCTCACTCTTTGCGACCCCAAGGACTGCATAGCCTGCCAGGCGCTTCTGTCCATGGAATTCTCCAGGCAAGAATACCGGACTTGGCAGGATGGCTGCTATCCAAAAGTCTAGAAGCAATAAATGCTGGAGAGGGTGTGGAGAAAAGGGAACCCTCTTACACTGTTGGTGGGAATGCAAACTAGTACAGCCACTATGGAGAACAGTGTGGAGATTCCTTAAAAAACTGGAAATAGAACTGCCATATGACCCAGCAATACCACTTCTGGGCATACACACCAAGGAAACCAGATCTGAAAGAGACACGTGCACCCCAATGTTCATCGCAGCACTGTTTATAATAGCCAGGACATGGAAGCAGCCTAGATGCCCATCAGCAGACGAATGGATAAGGAAGCTGTGGTACATATACACCATGGAATATTACTCAGCCGTTAAAAAGAATTCATTTGAATCAGTTCTAATGAGATGGATGAAACTGGAGCCCATTATACAGAGTGAAGTAAGCCAGAAAGATAAAGAACATTACAGCATACTAACACATGTATATGGAATTTAGAAAGATGGTAATGATAACCCTATATGCAAAACAGAAAAAGAGACACAGAAGTACAGAACAGACTTTTGAGCTCTGTGGGAGAAGGTGAGGGTGGGATGTTTCAAAAGAACAGCATGTATATTATCTATGGTGAAACAGATCACTAGCCCAGGTGAGATGCATGAGACGAGTGCTCGGGCCTGGTGCACTGGGAGGACACAAAGGAGTCGGGTGGAGAGGGAGGGATTGGGATGGGAAATACGTGTAACTCTATGGCTGATTTGTGTCAATGTATGACAAAACCCACTGAAATGTTGTGAAGTAATTGGCCTCCAACTAATAAAATAAAATTAAAAAAAAAAAAAAAAGAATACCGGACTGGGTTGCTGTTTTGTTCTCCAGGGGATCTTCCTGACCCAGGGATCAAACCTGTGTCTCCCGCATTGCAGGCAGATTCTTCACCATCTGAATCCCAAGGGAAGCCATATTTTCTGTATATATGTATAATTACATGCATACAGTTATATACCTGTGTACCTATAAACATGTATATATATATTTGTATATATATATAGAGAGGGATACACATGTACATGCATATGTACGTAGATGTCTGTGTGGACAGACAGACACATGCCAACGTCTGTCTCTCATTCAGCCTCACATAAAGAGGAACTGCAGAGAATTTTTTGGTTTTGCTCATCACTCTATGTTCAGTGCCTAGTATAGGGACTGGGATACAGTAGGTGCTCATAAATTTACTTGAATGAAAAAAACACATGAAGCTACGGCTGGATTTTGGAGTCCTTTGTGCTGGTCTGTGATTTTCTGATGGGCTTGTTACCCTTGGGACATCAGCCACGCAAGAGAAAGGATTCAGAAAAAGATGCTTCTGAGCATGATGCTCAAGTAGCAGCTTAGCTCAATTTTGGGGGCCAAGTCGGTGTTAATCCCTAAAGAATGAGTCCCTCCTGTGTCGTTCCCCCAGACCTGCTTACAAATGCTAATGAGTTCATTTCATTTGTCTCCACGGAGCAGCCTAGGTAATTCCTGTCTTCCAAAGGGGATCAGGGAGACTTGGAATACAGGGCAAAATGCAGGACTAATGACTAGTCTCCGGGTGGGAGCCAGCCCCACCTCTGGCTCCTTTGTCAGTTAGAGGCGGGAGAGACTACCAACCTGTTCTGCCTCTGCACCAGGATTAACAACACATGCTCTGCTAGGGTGCATGTAGATTCTTCACTGGGCAAAGACGTTCAGGTTCAGGAAGCTTAAGCGCTATTTATGGAGGGGGGGAATATGGGACAGAGTCTGCTGTGGAGATGGGAAAGGTTTCCAGGAGGGACATGATGCGAAAAAAATCATGATGGGAAAACAAAATAACCAGTTTTGTTGTGATACTAAAACTCTAGGGCACACTTGTCCACAGCAGGCAGTAGATTTACAAATCTCTGCAAGAAACGAGAGAGACACCACCAACACATGCAAGAGGCGTGGTGCAGAGTGGCGGCCAGGTTCATCCTACCTACTCCAGGGGTAAGCCTAGAAACCCAGGTCTTCCAGACACCATGTCAGGTTCTCATCCATGCTTAGACTCCAGGTTCTGGGGCCCTAAAAACAGTACAGGTCTCATCCCATCTGTAACATGTCAACTAATACCAGAGGAACTGAGCAGCCGTTCTTAACTTCCTTTTGCATGCTCATCCCCTCTGGCCATTGGGTGACAGCTTCTTAGAATCCTAATTTTTTTTAATGTATTAAATAAAAGATATCAGGTTGATTGCAGACTTCTACTGCTGACCAAGAGTAACAGGGATCAGATTTGCCCTCCTGCCTGAAATGACTAAAAAGTCAGACAAAGTATACGAAACAATAGTTTTCAAAACATTGACTATCAGGCAACAGAAGGCAGTGACCCTTGAGAAATAGGAAACAAACTAGGTGAGTTTTGCAATCTTGCCCTGCTTCCTTCCTGGAGAGCTTCCAAACTGTGTGCAAGGACATAGCTGGTGGTCTCCCTTGGTTGAGGACAAGAAGCTGGGAGAAAGGGAGGCCAAAGTGACTGGGATCAGTAAAGCAGAATACCAAAGAAGAGCAAGCTGTTCAAAGGGAGAACTCTAGAGACCTAGAGTAGTCTTCCTTGAGCCTTCAGCTGAGTACTGATCAGCATGTGCCTGTGCAGAAACTGTACAAGACCCAGAAGAGGAAACGACACAAGACCTGGAAAAGAACCACCTGAAAGGACTGGTGGGAAAAATTCTTAGAGTTCACACAGGATCAAGAGTAGTTCTTCTCATCAACCAGGCTAGAAAACCTCATAATCCACTTGGCATCACGTAAGCTACTCAGAAGACCTTTGTCTCAGTAGCTGAGAAAATTTAGCTCTAAAATAAATGGTGTTCTGGTCTTATCCAACAAGGCTTAAAAACAAGATAGAAGAAAATCAAACTGATTTCAGCTAACTTAATCATGTCCCAGAACAAAGCTGAAGAGTATTTAGAATATTTATAAGAATAGAAAAGAATTTAAAAATATCCAGCATCTCAGGAATTCCCTGGAGGTCCAGTGGTTAGAACTCCATGCTCTCACTGCTAAGGGCCCAGGTTCAATCCCTGGTCAAGGAACTAGGATCCTGCAAGACAAGTGGCATTGTCCCCTCCCCCTAAAAAATCCAGCATCCAAAAAAGTAAAATTCACAGTGTCTAGCATGTGATAAGAAGTTGCCAGGCATGCAAAGGAGCAGGAAAAGACAACTCATAATGAGTATGGAAACCAATTAATCAAAGCTGATTCAGAAGTGACATCAATGATAAAGTTAGTAGACACGGACATTAAAACAAGAAAATGTTATATTCAAAAAGCTATAGGAATGATTGAATGTATTAAGTAGGGACATCAAAGATAGATATTTTTAAAGACCCTATTAGAAATTCTGGAGATGAAAACCATAATGTCTAAGATGAAAAATACAGTGGATGGGATTAATAGCAGATTACACACTGCAGAAGAATGATTAGTGGACTTGCCAACATAGTAATAGAAACTACCCAAAATAAAACACAAAGAGAAAAAATATCTTAAAAAAAAATAGACAAAGCATCATTGAGCTATGGGACTTCAAATAGCCAAAAAATATGTAATTGGGATCCCCAAAGGATAGCATATTTGAAGAAATATGATCAAAAACATTTCAAATTTGATTAAAAAATACAAACCCCAAGATCCAAGAAGGGCAACAAATCCCAAGCACAAGAAACATGAACAAAATTATACTACCAAGGCATATCTTAATAAAATTGATTAAAATCAGTGATAAAAAGAAAACTTTTAAAGCAGCCAGAGATAAAAGACACACTATGCAATAGAAACAAAGACAAAGATGACAGTAGAATTAATGTCGAGGACAATACACAGCAAAACACAGTGGAACTAAATCTTTAAGAATACCAAAACTAAAAAACAAAACAACAGCATTAATCTCCACTGGTAACTTGCTGCTGCTGCTGCTGCTGCTGCTAAGTCACTTCAGTCGTGTCCAACTCTGTGTGACCCCATAGATGGCAGCCCACCAGACTCCCCCATCGCTGGGATTCTCTAGGCAAGAACACTGGAGTGGGTTGCCATTTCCTTCTCCTATGCATGAAAGTGAAAAGTGAAAGTGAAGTCACTCAGTTGTGTCAGACTCTTGGCGACCCCGTGGACTGCAGCCTACCAGGCTCCTCCGTCCATGGGATTTTCCAGGCAAGAGTACTGGAGTGGGGTGCCATTGCCTTCTCCGCCACTGGTAACTTAGTTACTAGTTAATTCTAAGCTGGTAACTTAGAATTCTATTCTCAGCAAAATATATTTCAGAAACAAAAGAGAAATAAAGACCTTTTCTTAGACATACAAAAGTTAGAAGAATTCATCACCAGCATATTACAGGAAAAGTTAAAGGAAGCCCTTCAGGAACAAGGAAATTTCATCTACTCAGTAAGGGATATGCAAACTAAAACCACAGTGAGATCTCATCTCTTATCTAGAATGTCTAAAATGAAGAAGACTAACCATACCAACTGCTGATGAGGAGGTAGAGCAACCGGAACTTTCCTGCATCCCTGGTGGAAATGTCAGTGCTACAATGACTTCGGAAAAAAGTTTGGCAGTTTCTTAAGCATCTAAATGCATGCCATTCCATTCTCAGGGTAATCACCCAAGAGATATGAAAGCCTGTGTTCCCACAGAGACTTATACACTAATGTTCAATACAGCTTTATTTCTGATAACCAGGAACTGGAAACACGAGTCCATCAACCAGTGAATGGATAAACAATTGGTGTTTTTCCATACTATATAATACTACTCAAGAAAAATAAAAATACCAAGAACAAACTATTGATACACTTAGCAGTATAGATGAATTTCAAAATAATTATGCTGAATAAAAGAAAGCAAATTTTTAAAAGTGGACAGAAGACCTAAACAGACATTTCTCCAAAGATGAATACAGATGGCAAATAGGCACATGTAAAGATGCTCAACGTCACTAATTGTTAGAGAATGCAAATCAGAACTACACTGAGGTATCACCTCACACCAGTCAGAATGGCCATCATGAAAAAGTCTGCAAATAAAAAATTCTGGAGAGAGTGTGGAGAAAAGGAACCCTCTACACTGTTGGTGAGGATGTAAATTGGTACAGCCATTATGGGGAACAGTAATGGAAATTTCTTAAACTTTTTTTTTTTTTAATTTGTGGTATAACTACCTATATGCTATTTTATTAAGGAAAGTCCACTAACTGTGTAATTTATAATTAACGATGAGTATAAATGTTATTTTAAAGTATTTATAACCATTATATCATGACATGAAAATATGTATGATTTCTAGTAGCATTAAAGCCACAGTTGCCAACACCAAGTAACAAAGCCAAGAAATAGAGAATGTGAGTTTTAGTCATATCATCAGACCCTGTTGATCTGAACTTTTATTTCCATGCTTTGTCATTGTCTAGTTTTGGTTTGGGAATTAAGATTAGCCTCATAAAGTTGTGTTAGGTTGTTCTTCAACTTTTTCCTCTATTCTGAAAGTCTATTTACCTAACATGGATAATTCATTTGGGCCTAGTAGTTACCTGGAGAATTGTAGATTTTGTTTTTTAATTATACTTTATTATAAATTATTTCTACTACACAAGTAATATAGGCTGGTTGTAACACATGAAATAATTAAGGATATTTAAATAGGGAATTCCCTAGCAGTCTAGTGGTTAGGACTTGGTGCTTTCACTGTTGTGGCATGGGTTGAATCCCTGATTGGGGAAGTAAGATCCGGTAAGCTTAGTGATAAGGCTTTTTTTTTTTTTTTTTTTTAAAGGAAGTTTAAATATAAAGTTAATCATTTTTTTAAAAGGGTCACAGTGACTGCTAATAGTCTACAGTCTGTTGCCCACATTTAAAATATAAGAAAATGCTAAATTTCAGTGAGAGTTCAGTAAAGATAAAAATGTAATTTTTTTTCTCAAAATTCATAATCCTCTGAATTATGTTCATATCAAGTTGCTCTAGAAAGCCTTTGGGATCAATCCAGGATAACACGCTCAGTCCAGTGTGCAAAGTTATTTCTCAGAAATAGCATTCACTTGCTTTCCCTTCCTTTCCTCAGTGGAATTGACTTATTATAATAGTAACAACAATAACAACAGTACTAGTATGCTTCCTCAGAGAGATGAAGGGGCTGTGTGCACTCCACCCTCTTACTTACTCTCCAGTACAGATCTCAAGCCTTTGGTTCCCTCCGCAGAGTCCTCCCTATGTCTGAGGGGAAAGTGAAAAAGTGTTAGTTCCTCAGTTATGTCAGACTCTTGGCAATCCCATGGACTATATATAGCCTGCCTTCGTCCCTGTAATCCTCCAGGCAAGAACACTGGACTGGATTGCTGTTCCCTTCTCTAGGGGATCTTCCCAACCTAGGGATCGAACCTCCGGTGTCTCCTGCTTTGAAGGCATTTGCTTAACTGTCTGAGCCACCAGGGAAGCATTTCCGTAATAAAGGCCACCTCCAGCTGCTTCTGAAGTGTCCGTCAGTCCTCTATCTCGTGGAAATTAAATAGAGCAGAGTTAAATAGAACGTGGACTTGCTAGAGGCCCCTGGGCTCAGGTAAAGAAAATCTAACAATCTGCTTTGGTTCCAGCGCCTTCTATTAAAACGAGCTGTGATCACAGGTGCTGGTGCTGCTGACTCCCTTGTCTCTGAAGGTCTTCCCTGTAGATTTCCCGGTGGGACCTGCTGGCTTTGGAGCGTAGAGCGCAATCTACTCAGCCTTCTTCCCCCAACACTGCCCTCAGGAGCCCTAATTCCTTCTAAATTCTTGTATTTGGCCTGCAACAGGGATTGAACCTGTCGTGGTCAGTCTGTCCTGGAGGCCTGCCTCCCACCTGTCTCTGGTCTTCATCCAGGCTGCTTTGCTTGCTCTAAGAACACCCTTTGGCCTAGCACCCCTTGGCTTCTCTCCTTACAAGGTTCAGAAAATGTTTCTTTCTGCCTTTCACTTGGTTATCATAGAAGATTACCACTCTGCCTCATTATTAAGGCAGAAACAAATAGCAATATGTCAGAGATTCTTGATAAATTTTCAAGCTTAAAGTGTTCTCAGGAAAAGTTCTCAGCCTTTCCTCACTCCTTTAAAATACATTAAGGTAAAACAGATAGCTAAAAAGAACCTACTGTATAGCAAAGGGAACTCTGCTCAATATTCTACAATGACCTATATGGGAATAGAACCTAAAAAAGAGCAGTAGTGTTAGTCGCTCAGTCATGTCCAACTCTTTGTGACCCCATAGACTGTAGTTTTCCGGGCTCCTCTGTCCATGGGCTTCTCCAGGCAAGAATACTGGAGTGGATTGCCATTCCCTTCTCCAGAGGATCTTCCAGACCCAGGGATTGGGTCTTCCTCATTGCAGGCAGATTCTTTACCATCTGAGCAGCAGGGGAAAAAAAGAGTGGATGTATGTAAATGTATAACTGATTCACTTTGTTCTATAGCAGAAACTAACACAATATTGTAAATCAACTATACTCCAATAAAAATTAATTTAAAAATAAAATACATTAAGAACCCGCATTTGCATTTCAATTCTGTGGCTCTGACCCCCCACACACACTTGGAATCCCCCATCTGTTTAGATAAGAACTGTTTGTCTCGGAGGACAGCATCATTTGAGTACTTCAGGTTCTCCCCTGGAGGGAGTGACTGGTGCAGTAATAGATAGAGGGAGACTCTATCAGGAGAATTAGGGAGTAAGTTCCCTTCCACAATGTCTAAACTCCAGCTCTCACACAAGTTGTGATGGGCCTGGGTGGAACAATAGTTCATGTTGTTGGAGGTCAATATTAGAAGCTGGAGCTCCCTGGAGAAGGTGGGGTGTTCTAATTAAAGTAGTCAAAGGCATGAAGAACCAGATAATGAGCCCTAATGTCCCAAGAGGGTCCTGGACCCAGTGGGAAATCAAGATTATTTGAGGCATCACAAGAAAGGGGGCTTGCCTGGGCCAACAGCAGGGCCCAGGAACCAGAAGAACATTCTGGATGATTACTGGGAATAAGGTAGAAGAGTCTTCAAGAGTCCAAGGTAGAAGGGTAGTGGGCTAAGCCTTATTTTAAGATCTACATTCTGGACCAACATTAGGTCTCCGAAGGACACTGGAATTGAGGTTGAGGTTGAGGTTGCTGTTCCTTTAAGGATCCACGCCACCCTCTCCTGCCTCAGGAGTTGGTGTTAGCTGGGTATTAGCTATGTAACTGATGGCTGATGGGAAGAGCTAGTGAGTCCAGCAAAGTAAACAGTTATGATACGATCAGGTACCACAAACATTGTTCATAATTTATTACTTGTCCTGTTATCAACATGTCAGCTGCCCCAGGCTTTTTTGAGCCACTCCAAGTGACTGGACAATCCATCTTTGCTACCACTGAATTGGCTAGAATGTAGGTTCTTACTTGGCGCAGGGACCTGCAACAGACAAATGATCCAGGTTTCATCTCTGTCTTTGAACGTCCAATCAGAGCTGCCCCGAAGGGAGAGCACTCTCGTGAGCATGCTTGCCAGCTCCCTGCGCAGACTCTGAAGGACAGGCAGGAAACCCCAGCCATAGAAGCAAATCTAAGTGGATTTTACCCCTAAAAGGAACTGTGGAGACACTGTGAGTGTCTCCACTGTGGGTTATATGTGGACTTAGGCAGACCACATGGAGCAAGACACTACACTGTGAACTAGGAGAAGATGACCATCATGCTGAGTTCAAGTTTTAAATTCTTAGGATCTAGCACAATTCCTCAGCACATAGGAAGATGCTTATAATGATTGGAGTGAATAAAACTATCTCATGGTGATATTAGCAATCATGAATGTAGATTCTGCAGGATTATGATGTTGAGAAATAATTTAAAATTTAATAGAAATGTACAGGGAATTCTTTGGTGGCCCAGTGGTTAGGACTCTATGTTTTCACTGCCAAGAGCATGGGTTCGATCCTTTTGGGAAATTAAGATCTTGCAAGCTGTGGGGTGTGACCCAACAAAAAGAAAGAGAGAGAAAAGAAATATGTCATATATACCATAGACAAAGAAACAAGGCCAGTAGCTCTAGATGTTAGAAAATAAATGAAAATACTTCTAAAAGGCAACACAGGAGGATATTACTGTGACCCTGGAGTAATTCAAGATTTCTTAACATACAAAAGCAATAACCATAAAGGTTAAAAAATTCTGTTCATCAAAATGTACCATTATGAGCATGAACAGGCAAGCCACAGAGAGGGAGAAGCTATCTGCAAAACCTATGTCTGACAAAGAATTTATACCTAGAACATGTAAAGAATTCTTATAAATCAATTGGAAAAAGATAGACAAATCATTTTTTAATGGGCAAAAGGCTTAAACAGGCACTTTCCTAAAGAGAACATCTAAGTAATCAATAAGCATGTGAAGATGCTCAACAGCATTAGTCATCAGGAAAATGTGAATTTCCCTATATACTCACCATAAAATGGGGGAAACTGACATAGCAGGTGAAGCAACAGAAATTCTTTGCACATTCTGGAATAAACTGGTTCAACAGTTTTGGAGAGATTTAGTTTTATCTACTAATGCTGAACATATATATACCCTGATGTCATAGGAAATTTACATCTAGTAATATACCCAATGGGGATGCATGCAGATACTAACAGAAAGGCATATACAAGAATAAAGTTTATAGTAGTTCTGTTTGTCTTGGCTAAAAGCAAGGTTCATCTATAGTAGAGTGGATAAATAAATTCATATTCATTGTATATGTATATATTTATAATATACAATGACTAAACTTGTACTCATTGTATATTATAAATATATATTCCATTGTATACAGTGGGATACTATATAGTAATGAAAATGAACCACTGCTAACATCATTGAATCTCTTGGGTATAATGTTAAGCAAAATAATCCTGAATCAAAAGAGTACAATAAGATATGGTTCCGCTTCTCTGACAAGAATAGGCAAAACTACTCTAGCGTCATAGAATTCAGGTCAATGGTTGTTTTTGGGGTAGGATTGCTAGATAAAATACAGGCCACTTAGTTAAATTTGAATTTCAGATTAGCAGCTACTTATTTATTATAAGTATGTCCTAAGCAGTATTTTTTATCTACTAAATCTGGTAGTCCTATTTTAGGGAGTTGGGATCTTGACTTTGGAGGGCACACAAAGATTGCTTCTGTTGTTTTAGTAATCAGTTCAGTTCAGTTACTCAGTCGTGTCTGACTCTTTGTGACTCCGTAGACTGCAGCACGCCAGGCTTCCCTGCCCATCACCAACTCCTGGAGCTTGCTCAAACTCATGTCCATGGAGTCGGTGATGCCATCCAACCATCTCATCCTCTGTCGTCCTCTTCTCCTCCCACCTTCAATCTTTCCCAGCATCAGGGTCTTTTTCAATGAGTCAGTTCTTCCCATCAGGTGGCCAAAGGATTGGAGTTTCAGCTTCAGCATCAGTCCTTCCAATGAATATTCAGGACTGATTCCTTTAGGATGGACTGGTTGGATCTTCTTGCACTCCAAGGGAGTCTAAAGAGTCTTCTCCAACACCACAGTTCAAAAGCATCTATTATCTTGATGTAGATGGGAGTTATAAGGATGTGTCCACGTCTAAACATTTATTAGGGTGAATGTTTAAGATTTTTGTACTTTGTTATATGAATATTATACCTCAACAAAAAGTTTTAATGGTATTTAATAGAAAGGCAGAGCGATTATGAAGAGTCACGAGTCCTGGGTTCCAATCTGAGCCGTTGACTCTAGTGTTTCCCAGTCTCAGTTTTTCTCATCTGTAAAATGGAAATAATTTTAACAAGAGCTACTTCTACTAATTTTGTTTTATGCAAAAGGAAACAAAAGTGTAGGGAAGTGAAATACTGTGTTGGAGGCAACCCAGGTGGTGAGTGACACTGACAGGTTCAAGGCCATCATTCTAGAACTACACCCTACTGCATGCTTATTGGAAAGAGCTTCTAAAATGTAAAACTCAACCAATATAAGAGTGTAATTACGATTTTTAAAAAATTTTTAATAATTTTTGTTTTTAATTTTATTGGAGTATAGTTGATTTACAATATTGTGATAGTTTCAGTGTACAGCAAAGTGATTCAGTTCTACATATACATATACTCATTCTTTTTAGATTCTTTTCCCACATAGGTTGTCACAGAACATTGAATAGATTTCCCTGTGCTGTACAGTAGGGTCTTGCTGGTGATCTATCTTATACATCATGGTAGTGTGTGTGTTCATCCCAAACTCCTGATTTATTCCTCTCCCCTACTTATGATTATTTTGGACAGGAAATTTTTAAATTTTATTTTTAATTAGAGGATGGTTGTTTTATAATATTCTGCTGGTTTCTGCCATACATCAACAAGAAATCAGCCATGGGTATACCTATGTCCCCTCCGTCCTGAACCTCCCTCTCACCTCCCACTCCATCCCACCCCTCTAGGTTGTTGGACAGGGAATTTTAAATCGAAAGTTTAGAGAGAATTTGTAAAATACATAAGCGTGAGTGCATTTTGGAGAGAGACTAAACCCAGCTTCGGATGGGCAAAGTGGTCTCTGATGCCCTCCCCTAAGGAGGAAAAGAGCTAGGAGGGCCCCTCGTCTACAGGAGATGCTCCGACCCAGAGTGGCTGGTGGTCACCTTGATGGGACCGAACTGCTCAAGTCCTCAGAGCTGGAATTCTTCTCTTCCCTTTTGACCTAGCTTCTTCCTTTCTTTTTTCTTACCTGCAGCAAACCACTTCTCCTGGGACCCAGGGTGGAAGGGTGGCTGGCCTCCCTCACCAGGGAGCTCACTATTGTTTAATTAGTACTTGTAAAGGACTGTGTATTATTAAATTACTAGATGATTGAGATGAAGCCTTGAGGGTTTTCAAAATCTGTCCTTCCGCTCTCCTTAAATAGGTTGGAGGGACTTGCCTGGAGGGACAGAGAAAAGAGGTTGCTTGGGAACTGTCTTGTGGTGGGGCTGCCCCCTTCTCCAAGGGCGGCACCACAAAGAGACCCTAAAGAGTTTCCTGCAACTGCTTGGCTTGTCTTTGGTGCTTGAAAGCCACCATTCCAGATGTGTTTGTTTTGAACTTAGGAATCTTTTCATTTTATAATGCAGCAACTCTCAAAAAGAGTAACTAGAAGAGGCAGAAAAACAGTGATAAGAGCTAAAATGTACTGAGCCCTCCGATGGAGGGTGAAAGAGGAGAGTGAAAAAGTTGGCTTAAATCTCAACATTCAAAAAACTAAGATCATGGCATCTGGTCCCATCACTTCATGGCAAATAGATGGGGAAAAAGTGAAACAGTGACAGATTTTATTTTCTTGGGCTCCAAAATCACTGTGGATGGTGACTGCAGCCATGAAATTAAAAGACACTTGCTCCTCGGAAGAAAAGCTACGACAAACCTAGACAGCATATTAAAAAGCAGAGACATCACTGTGCCGACAAAGGTCCATCTAGTCAAAGCTATGGTTTTTCCAGTAGTCATGTGCAGATGTGAGAATTGGACCAGAAAGAAGGTTGAGCATTGAAGAATTGATGCTTTTGAATTATGGTGCTGGAGAAGACTGTTGAGAGTGCCTTGGACAGCAAGATCAAACCAGTCAATCCTAAAGGAAATCAACCCTGAATATTCATTGGAAGGACTGATGCTGAAGCTCAAATACTTTGGCTTGTATATGAGCTTCTACGTGATAAGAAGAGCCAATTCATTGGAAATAACCCTGATGCCTGGAAGGGCAAAGGGCAGGAGGAGAAGGAGGCAATAGAGAATGAGATGCTTGGATGGCATCACCAATTCAATGGACATGAGTTTGAGCAAACTCTGGGAGATAGTGAAGGACAGGGAAGCCTGGTGTGCTGTAGTCCGTGGGGTCACAAACAGTGGTACACAATTTAATGACTGAACAACTCTCATGGTGCCAGGACTGGGCTAAATCCTGGCAATTTATCTCCATCTGAAGAAGGTGGGCAAGAAAGGAAATCTGCCCAGTTGAAAGCTTCTGTGATCAAGGTAACTGTACATGTTATTTCATAGAATCCTCACCAGTTAGATGCAGATATTATGCCCCCATTTCATAGATGAGTAAATAATGTAAGAATGGTTTATGCAGTTGTCTAGGTCACATATTCATATGTGACAGAGCCAAAATTTGAATACTTCTGGTGAGACCAAGATGCCCCCTTATGCAAGGTACAGGGTCTCACCAGGGAGTGGAGGCAGTTTGAAGAAACGCCCCAGACCATACTGATACAGGTCCTGATTAGCTGGTGGAAGAGGGGATGGCATCCCCCGTCAGCAGTTCGAGAGCTGACTTGCTAAAATGAGTTTATCATATTCCTTTCAGAGAGGGGGTTCACAGTAAAACAGTGGTTGCCCAGTGGGGATGATTTTGTTTCCCCTTCAACCTGCAAAAGGGGACATATGCCAATTTCTGGAGATGTTTTTTCCCACCGCGACGTGGTAGCGGGTTTCCACTGTCAACTCGTGGGTAGAGATAAGGATGCTGATCAGTGCCTAGCAGCACACGGGCCTGCTCTCCACAACAAAGATGTATCAGATGTGATGTGAGCAACAGCTACATTGAAACATTCCCAATTCGAGCAAGGAGGGATGGGAATGAAAAAGAGAAGGAAAGTCTGAAGCATTTATTTCTTAGAAAGAAGAGCATTATCTCTCTTTCTAATGAAGCAAATAACCCGTGCCCAGTTGTTAAAACCAAACAAACCCAAACGATACCCAAGAGTATAGAAAGGTATAGAAGTATAACTAAAAATTACCCCCATTTCTAACATTTAGGGGGAAAAAAGTGCTGTTGACATTTTGGAGCGTTTGGAGCACATCCTTTCCAATATTTTTAAAGAACAATTATACTTTTTTAAAAAAAAGAACTCTATAATGCATGCTGTTTTGTAGCCAGCAATAAAATGACATGAACAGCCAGATCACATTAGAAAGATGCTTCTTGTGAAGAGGGGTATGTGAGTTGCCTTCAAAGAAGAAAAGACTATAACACAGCGGTATCAGATCCTTCCCTCAGATATGCCTCATCTGGCTTCCAGATTGTCGTCACTTTTGCTGCTGGGGGGTGGGGGTGGCCAGTAAAGCCTGGTGGGATTAGGAGGGTCTCACAGGCCCTTACACACTAGCACTCACATAAACAGAGTCCTTTGCTGGGTGGGATGGAGGAATGTGCTTGCTTGCTCTGCATACAGACGGTCAAGAACCTGGACCATCTCTAGGTGTGGGACAATGTGTCTAAGAATGCAGGCCTAGAGAAAGACTACGTTTCCACGAGAGGCGTTTCTGGGAGGGGTACTGTGCTTCTTATGGGGTTTTGGGGTCATTATAATCTCTCCCTCTCGGCATCTTGGAACCTTTAAGAAATAACGATTAATGCCTTCGCTCCTGCACTAGGTATTTACAGCGTGCCCTCAGGCCACCAACAGACCGAGTTTGCTCGATGACTCGCTGGAAGCCTTGCTCCTTGTTTCTGGCTGCAGGCTGTTGTCTGTATGCAATCCACACTCCAGACCCGGAACTCATCATTCATCCTTCTTCCCTTTCCCTATCAAAATGAGTGTTTCATTAGGAAATATAATCCACAAATATCATTGGAATGCGCAGAAGCAATTGGCATTTTTGTGAGGCAGGGGGAAGCTGATTCTAACCCAGTCTCAAATGATTTGATCAACATAGATTTAGACCTTCCTCTGCGCTTCGCTGGTGGCTCAGAGGTAAAGAATCTGCCTGCAACGCCTGAGACCTGGGTTCGATCCCTAGGTCGGGAAAATCCCCTGCAGAAGGAAATGGCAATCCATAGGAGTATTCTTGCCTGGAGAATTCCATAGACACAGGAGCCTGGCAGGCTACAGTCCATGGGATTGCAGAGTCAGACATGACTGAGCGACTAACACTTTCACTTTCTTTCAAGGACAGGCTGGGGCTTAAAGCTGCTCTAGATTCCTGGGGGTACAGGTCTGAAATCTTCACACCCTGGTCCTGGGTGTCTCCTTGAATCCTCCTCCATCCCACAATGCCTTTGGCCAGAAGCAGGTGTGTTAGCCCACACCTAGATACATTACAAGGGGAACAATGGTATGGTCCTCTCCTGAAATTTCACCTGCTGTGTCCCTTGAATAGATGTAAACCACCTTAAGAGATTGCTCAATGCTGGTGGACACAGTCCTTGCCTCAAGTTAAAGTACCTATGTCTTTGGGGGAGGAGATTTAGTATCCATGACATCTCTGAACAGAACAACGGGTTTGAGTGGGCAAGGATGTTCCCTGAAAATGGATGGGGTCACTGAAGCTTGTTTTTTTTTTTTTTTTTTTTTTAATAAAAACAGGAAAGGAAAGAAAAGAAAACCTCAGGCATTTTAATATGTTAAATACACACTCAATTATTAATTCTAAAGACTTCAACACATCAACCTAGATGAAACTTTTTTCACCTCTTTCTTGCCTTTTTCCCCCTTCTCAGAAACATTTAGACCTACCCTATGGCAATGACTATCAGGCAGTCTCTGCCCTGTATATCAGGGTAGCACAAATAATTCAGCATAAAGCAGCTCGGTTCCTGTAGCTTGGCATTAGGATAAGTATATCTTAAGAAAGTTCTTATGCAGACTTGGCTCCAGGCAATAAAACGTCATAGACGTATAACTGTAGCAAGCGAAATTTCTAGGGAGCAAATTAGGCTGAAAACATCTTCTAGAGACAGCTAGAAAGGAAAAGTACACCACCCCCAAATAAGGCAAGTAATGCAGTAAATGTTTCATTTATTGGCCTTCTTCCATTACTATTAGGGTTAAAAGACATCTTGTCAATAAGAAAGGTATATTTATGGAGGACTGATGCCTTCCAAAAGGCTTCTCCTGTCACAAATGCCTATAGCGGTAGTGATCAGCTTATGAAGGCAGGTGATGAAACCCTGTACAAATGCATACGTCTTCCCATTAACACTTGGATCATCAGGCATTACTGTCACTTTATTACCTGGACCTGTCATTAGCTGAAGCAAGGTGATCAAGCCAAATGCTTCAGAATAGTGCCCCAAACAGAACAGTGTTCCTCAGGGTTTCAAAAAGAGGGTGTGTGCCTCTCTGAGTCCCTTGATAGAATCATTGGGGGGGGGGGGGGGTTGAATAAAAGGTTTCCTGTGAAGTGGACCCTTTTTAAAAAATATTTTTATTTAATTAATTAATTTATTTATGGCTGTGCTGGGTCTTTGCTGCTGCACAGGCTTTCATTCAGTTGCGACGAGTGGGGATTACTCTCTAGTTGCGGTGCTCCAGCTTCTTACTGCGGTGTCTTCTCTTGTTGCCTAGCACATGCTCTAGGATGCATGGGTTTCAGTAGTTGTGGTTCCTGGGAGTCCTAGAGCACAGGCTTAATAATTGTGGTGCCTGGGCTTAGCTGCTCTGTGGCATGCGGGATCTTCCCGGACCAGGGATCGAACTCATGTCTCCTGCATTGGCAGGCAGGCTCCTCACCACTGAGCCACCAGGGAAGCCTGAAGTGGGCCCTGTTTGCCTATCTCTTCCTCTCACTAAAATTGAAAACTCTCAGGGGTCCAATTTTTAGTGTTCCTAGGTTGGCTAAAGGAGTAGCTTTCCTCAAGATCCAAATAAGGAACCATTACCCACACAGAACAAAAAGCAAACAGAAAATATCACAGTGGAATCAGGACTTTGGCTTCTAAACATTTCCCCATTTTATAGCTTCCTTATGTTTTCAGATTCTTTTTTTGGCTTCCCTCAGTCAGCACACTCCCTGCAAAGATAAGTCCAACACAGTGGGTAACAGATCATCCATCTTGGAACCTTGATATTTAAAGAAAAATCACACAGCATTCACACACACACACATGTATGCAACACCATTAAGGTTTAATTACTAGAATCTTGCCTGGGGAAGCTGAGTATGGTTGGTGACATGTATTCTCTACTTCTGGTGGAATCTAAGCAGACTATCCTTGTTTTTCCTAAATTCTAAAGCCAAACTTCCAATATAGTTTGTTCTTTTTGTTGGTATGCTGGTGAGCCTCTCAGCATAATGGGGGTATAGGCTGAAAGTATGAAATCGTAGACTTTCTGAATGTTAGAACGGACCTAAGAAAATATCCAGTCCAACCACTTCACTGGTCAGGTGAGACAAGACAAACGGGCCACAGGTAACAAGGCCAATGGCCAGCCTGCTTCCTCCATTCCCCTTCAAGCACAGTCCCGTATTTCAGAGGACACTTACCACTCTGCCATAACAACCCCCGGTAGAGAACTGATGCCTGAAAAGTGATATATATATAAACTGAAACTTCCTTTCACATTCTCCGATAGGGATGAACAAGCAAGAATCCATGGGAGAGGTAAACCATTTAATTTCTGAGGTTAAAATGCAGATTACTAATAGCAACACAGGTCCACAGAGATTTAACAGAGGGATGGTTGAAGGGGAGAAGAAAAGAGAAGTGAAGAAGCCAAAAGACATTGGCTGGGGAGGAGGAGGAAGAAACGAGGGCAGAGGGGCCGTCTACTTACACCTCAGGACTTGGGCTGGCCCTGGGAAAGGGCTCTGAGGGAAGAAGTCCCAGCTTCTTACATGCACAACTCCTTGGCTCAGGCTAAAGTCAGAACTGCTCTGGTTTCCTCCCCATGTTTAGAACCCCTGCTATTTGGGCAGAACTCTTGGTCCTTTAAACTAAGAGTCAGTCATCAGTATCTAGAGAGAGAAGTAGCCTCAACACCTGGATACAGCCAGCGGTTGTTTAAAATTTCACAGCAAATCTACAAACAACACATCTACATTGTAGGCCAACCGGACCTTTCTTTTAAATACTATATTACCTTGCTTTTTGAAATTTTAATTTCACACCCTCCCCCATTTCTCCCCTATCCCCCCCGATTACCTAAAACCCTTTCGGAGACTCAGGGGTAATTGATGCTCTGAGATCTTCCTGGTCTCAAGTCTTTCTATGGCACAAAGCAACACGATTAAATGTGGTGAATGATGGAATAACTCTAAATTTATTAATTGAATCAGAGATGTTAAAAGATTCCTTTCAATGAGAAACATAAGGATATGCCAAAATGGATGAGGTTACTAATCATCCAAAGTCCTTAGTATTAACATATGATAAAAATGTAGGCCAGGACATTAAAAACAGTAAGTATATTCGTTAAAATTTCAATTCGGTATATTTATGACCTTTTATTATCCAGGTAAGTC
The DNA here is from genome assembly GCF_963930625.1 of Muntiacus reevesi. Classification (NCBI taxonomy): domain Eukaryota; kingdom Metazoa; phylum Chordata; class Mammalia; order Artiodactyla; family Cervidae; genus Muntiacus; species Muntiacus reevesi. The sequence continues at coordinate 155,227,545 of NC_089250.1, forward strand.
CTATAAACGACATAGAAGACCTCAGTATCCAGTTTAATTCAGATCAGGGTTGGAGTAAAATAAAAGAACCATTGCACAGGAGAAATTGCCATAAAATTGAGTTACTGTAAATGTGTTCTCATTTAAGTAAATAAGGCCTTAAAACAGGCCTTAGGAAAGTCTACACTGTACACAGACAGACTCAAGCACACCAAGTATACAGGTGACAATTAGCAAGTATGAAAAGCTATGGCCATTCGATAAATGTGTAAATCTAAAGGCAACCAAGTGAAAAGACCAAAAAAAAAAGGAAACTGTTAAATCCATTTGTACATGGATTTAACAGTGAAGCATTTCATTCTTCATGTTTTTACTTGGTGTCTTAAAATAATCCCCTTTCTGTCTCCACTCACCCTCTTAGAAACTGTGCCCGCCTTATTTATTTATGAAGTCTGAAGGTTAGTCCTACCTGCTGAGACTAATTAGCCCTGTGCTTTGTATCCTATGCAATCCTGTCTGATTAAATGTACACATTTGTTTTACTTCTTTTCAGGCTCCTTCTCACTCTACTTGTGATTTTCTGATTAATATTAAAGTTGGGAGTTACTGTGATTCTCTTCCATAGCCTCCCCCCGCCCCGCCACATTTTTATTTTGTCCACATCTTGCTCTTTAGTGTGCAAATGTGGTTATGAATTTTTTCCAGTGCAGGGGAATTCATTGGCCTTGTCAATCTTGGTATCATTATTTTTAGTAGTCTTCTTTCTGAGACCTTAGCCTATAAAACAGTTTTGCTGAAAAGCGAAACTCTCTAAATATTACATGGTAAATTGGCTTTCTTTTGGAAAGCTTAGGTGCTGATGGGCCAGCTGAAAAGCAGGTGAGATGTGTTTTTAGGGGATGGGTGAAATAGTTTAGTACATCTCGGACTCTAGACCAACACTGTTCCTAAAAGAAAATTTGCTAATTCCCTATTGATTTCTTTTTTTTCCCTGGTTCTCTTTGTCCTCTTTCCTGTTGCAGATTCCAGTTCACTTCTCACTGGATATTTGCAAGAAAATGAGTGTTGTTGCTCCATTTTCCAGAACACTGTGTTTTGGGACTCAGGCCTTTTCCCCTTTAACATAATTTTCTTCCCCATTTTGTAGCAAATCAATCTGCTCCCCAGGAGAGAGCCTAAAAATCAACAAATACCTGCCTCAAACCTCAGGTTTTCCATCTCCTCCCTGAGGCCTTCTAGCATCAGCTGGGTTAGCAATTTCCTGCCAGAACCATCTACATCTTGATTATTTGGTCAGTCTTTGGGGGATTTCATTTCAGATCTCCTTCCAGAAAGACTCCAGTACCACTGATCCCTGGGGTTGGTGAACTTTCAGTTTTATTTTCCCTGGCGGCGTTAACGCCCAAACTTTTCACCTCCAAAGTCAGAAAGGACTTTGAATCCTAGCTGATATCCTACCACCTCCAAGGTCAGTTAAAAAAAAAAAAAGAACAACATTTTACACTGAAAAGAATCAACAAGAATCATGTATTTTTCCTTAAGGATATTTTTAATGCCCCTGACAAACACTACAGTATTTGATTGTTTTTTGGGTAAAAAGTCATCTTGGCATATTTATTCTAGTAGAGACTTAGGATTTAACGAAATGATTCACTATTAATAAACAAAAAAGGGGAGGGAAGACCTCGTGGGTTAATAGTTTCTTTCACTGCAGATGACCAGGAACTTTGCCCAGCCCTCCACTTCCCCAAGCTCTCTGAGAGTGGAGGGTTGATCTCTCTTTTTGACCACTTCTGTTACATCCCGCCCAAGGGTGGCTGATTTCATTGCTGGCTTAACCACTAAACCCCTACTTCCCACCCCTTCCCTAATACTCTCCTCCTTTTCTCCTTCCTTAAGACTTATTTCTAATATTTCTAAAGTGCACTTTTTCTGGGCCTCTCCCCATCCCCGCCCCCCAAGTGGGCTTTCCTTCCGCCTTCCTCGACTCGGATTCCTGACGCGATCGCCACCCACCCCCCCTTCCCCTCCTCTCCTACTCCGCATTGTCTTTTCTGAAGCCGCCCCCCACCCGGAGCGAGTCCCCGTTCCCTCGCTCAGACTCCGGGGCTCGCACACACTCAGCGCAGGCCTCTCCCCTTGCACACTCCTCCCTCCGTCTCTCCCCCCCTCTTCCCCCGCCCCTCTCCTCCCCCTCCTCCTTCCCTCCCTCCTCCCTCTCCCGGCGCCCGAAAGGATCATTGTTAGCCGCCCCCGCCCCGCCCACCCCGGCTGTTTATTTATGCAGACGTCACCGGGCCGGGCCCGCCCCCCGGCATCTCATTAAGCGAGTGTGTTCCTCTCGCCCTGTCAATAATCTCCGCTCCCAGACTACTCCGTTCCTCCGGATTTCGATCCCCCTTTTTCTATCTGTCAATCAGCGCCGCCTTTGAACTGAAAAGCTCTCAGTCTAACTTCAACTCACTCAAATCCGAGCGGCACGAGCTCCTCCTGTATCTTCGGCTTCCCCCCCCTTTGCTCTTTATATCTGACTTCTTGTTGTTGTTGGTGTGTTTTTTTTTACCCCCCCTTTTTTTATTTATTATTTTTTTGCACATTGATCGGATCCTTGGGAACGAGAGAAAAAAGAAACCCAAACTCACGCGTGCAGAAGATCTCCCCCCCCTTCCCCTCCCCTCCTCCCTCTTTCCCCTCCCCAGGAGAAAAAGACCCCAAAGCAGAAAAAAAGTTCACCTTGAACTCGTCTTTTTCTTGCAAATTTTTTTTGGGGGGGCAAAACTTTTTGGGTTTTTTTTTTTTTTTTTGGCTTTTCTTCCTACTTCATTTTTCTTCCAAAATTGCTGCTGGTGGGTGAAAAAAAATGCCGCAGCTGAACGGCGGTGGAGGAGATGACCTAGGCGCCAACGACGAACTGATTTCCTTCAAAGACGAGGGCGAGCAGGAGGAGAAGAGCTCCGAAAACTCCTCGGCGGAGAGGGATTTAGCTGATGTCAAATCGTCTCTAGTCAATGAATCAGAAACGAATCAAAACAGCTCCTCCGATTCCGAGGTAGGAAAAGCCCCTCGGGCTGGTGGGGTTCTTAATCTATTTCCTGGGCTTGGCAAATGTTGCTGAGAGGGGAGAAATCGGGGCTGGGGGCGGCGGCGGGGCGCCGCGGGGCCAGGCGGGCGGCGTGTGCTTGTGGGGCCACCATTGCAAAAACTTGTAACCCTGTTTTTTTCTCTTTCTCCCTCACCCCAAACCCCCCACCTCGCTGATCCTTTTTCTCCCCCCCTTCTCCCCCCCACCTCTGCGTGGCGTTTGCCCCTCGCCCTCCCCACCTCCACCCCTCCGGGAAGGCGGAAAGACGGCCTCCGCCTCGCTCCGAAAGTTTCCGAGATAAATCCCGGGAAAGTTTGGAAGAAGGTGAGTACGCCCCGCGCTGCCCCGCAGCCGCCCGGAGCTGCCCCCCCGCCCCCCACCCCGGGGCCCGCCGCCCCGCGCGCCCGGGCCCCGCGCCCCGCTCGGCCCGGCCGTGCGCCGCTCCGGCCCCGGGCGCCCCCGGCCACCTGGGGCACTTTTCTAAAAAGTTTCTCCTCGCTCTCTCCCGCTCCGCGCGGCCGCCGCCGCCGTCCCCTCGCCGCCCCGCCATGTTAGCGGCCAAGAGGCAAGATGGAGGGCTCTTTAAGGGGCCACCGTATCCCGGCTACCCCTTCATCATGATCCCCGACCTGACGAGCCCCTACCTCCCCAACGGATCGCTCTCGCCCACCGCCCGAACTGTAAGTGCCTCCGCGCCCGGGCCCCGCCCGCAGCCTGCCCGCCCGGCCCCGCATGCGGCCCCTGCCCTGCCCCCTCCCCCCTCTCCCTCCCCTTCCTCCCCCTCCCCCTCCCCGCCTCCTCCCCTCCCCGCCTCCCCTCCCCCGCTCGTGGCCCAGCAGCCCGAAACTCTCCAAACTTTTCTGCCTTTTGTGGACTGGGATGTGTTTGCACTTCGCCATGTTCTTGCTTTCAGTTTGTTGCCTCGTGATGTTGGGGAGACTTTGCTTTCCAAGCAGGGCTCTGCTGGGGTGGTGGTGGTGGGGGGGGAAATCAGAAGAACTTTTTTCTTTTTTTTCCTCCTGCGCTCTGATTACCCCCGCCCCCTTTGGTGGTGGTGGTTGTTTCTTCACCCTGGGAAGATGACTGTGTGGCTCTTTCTTTTCTCCCTCTCTCTTCCTTCCCTCTTCTGTGGCGTCTTGGGCTTCCCCCGGTTAACCCCTTGGCTGCCGCGGCCGGGGACGGAGTGACTGGGCTGCGCCCGACGCGCGGTGGTAGAGAGCGGATTGTCCCTCCGGGCGTTTGGACTTGAGAACTAGCGGGCGCGCTGAGCCCGGGGCCTTGGAGAAGCGCCTCGGCTTTCTCTCTCGGCCGCTGATTTGTTTAGCTTTCTAGTGGCGATGGCTGGCTCTCAGCCCTCCTCCCCTTTTCCCCTTGGAAGGTCACGCTTCCTAGACGGGTTCCACTGGAAACTTTGGGGGGCTCCGGGCTTCCTTTTCTGGGGGCCACCCCGCAGGGCCGCGAGCGCCCTGGGCGCCGTGGCTTGGCTCGGCGGCGTGGCGCGCTGGCTGCCGGCTCTCCTGGGCCGCGCGGGGTGGAGAGGCCCCTGTGGCTGCGGTTCTTGGGTTGTGTGCAGCCGGGATGGCCTCCTCCGGGCGGACTTGACGTATTTCTAGGGAATTTGGTGCTTTGGGGTTATATAGCGGGGTCTGCGCTCGCCAGCTTTAGCGAAGGCCCTCAGCGGGCCCAAGGAGGGCAGAGACCAGGGTGTGCGGGGGCCCAAGGGTGTAGAGAGGCTGAGGGAGGCCCAGGGCGCCTGTCCTTCTAGGGAGTGGGCTGCTAATCGCAGGCCACCCAACTTTGAGGGCCCCAGGGCGGAGCGGGGTGCCAGGCTCTGGGGGGCGCTTTCCGCAGCGTGCGCCCGGAGCCCACCCCTGACATTTGTTAATAGGGCTCACCCCCTTCCCCGACCGACCTCTGCCCCCTGCCCTCGCCCTGAACCCCTTCCCCCCATCCCACCCTCCTCTTAAAAGCGTGGATCCCGAATCTCTAGACGCGATCTCTAAACGTTTGTGCCCGGCTTCTCGATTGTTATTTTGCACCTTCTCTGGCTCAGTCCCCCTACCTCTTATTTACACACACACTACTTTTGTCTTTTTCTTTTTCGGTAACTCGAGCTAGCAATTTGAAATAGGGCACTCACTGTTGAGCAGCCGTGGATTCGGTGCTAATGGCCGAGGGCTTGCCGGACGGGAGTCGATCCGATCTACAAGTGTTTTTGAGCATTAAAATATTAACTATCAGGTTTGACTTGTTTTTTGGGGCCCCGGCAAAAAAAAGGCCAAGGGCATGGTAGATCGGTCATTTTTTTACGGCAAGGAAAAAGAAATAATTATAGCCCCCCGCCCTCCCTTGCGCCCAGGCTTCCGCAGGCTTGGAAAGCTGGGAGACCGTTTCAGCCCGACCTCCTCTTACATGGCCAGCGCTATCTGGAGGCAGGGGCCGGTCTGTGGGGTTGCGGCTGGAGGCGAAACACAGTCCGGCTACGATGTATTTTTCCTGGGAGCTCGTGGGCATCTTGAACCGGAGAGTTTGTGTAATGACCAAGCTGACCAAGCGACATTCCAAAGTAACCCTGAGAATTTCTTCCTCTCCTCCCCTCCCCCTACGATGGAAGTCTCTCTGATATTGTTTTAAAATCCACTTTGCCATCTGAAAGGCCATCTGAATACTGAGCTTTGATGACGGGCTTGCTGGCCCTTCTGGGCTCCTTGCAAACTCCTGTCTGTGACCCTTGGCAGGCTTGCCCTACTGTCTCCCTAAACTCCAACAGTTGTGTTGTGCTGTAATTAGGAAACAGGGAAATTGTTAAAGGCAAATAAATGATTTCCCGGTGCGAAAAGGAAAGCTCCCAACCACCCCGTTCCCTTTGTGGGCATTGTAGGAATACTCGGCGTCTTGTGATTTTAATTGCGGACATAGCGGGTGGCCTGGTGCTGTGACATCAGATTGAGAAGACATTTCTGAACTCAGGAGGCAGTTTTAATATTTGCGTGTCAAACATCCAACAGACATCTTTTGTGCACACAGGCTATTCCTCCCTCCTATCTGTTACCTGAGTTAGCTGATGTGCTCCAAAATTAAAGTTATTTATTTAAGCCGGTTAGTAGAGACATGGAAATGAGGCTGAGAGGCTGTTATGTGTCACTCCTGACCTCTTCAATCAGAAGGCCGGCTTGCAATTCCAGATTTGATACAGCTGCCGAAGGAATCTATAGGCAAGATAGCGGTCTTTTCATGCTCATCTGAAATTCTTAGTGCTTCATAGAGTGTGTTTTTTGAGGGCAAGGTGTAAAGACAAATTGGCTCTGTTCTTTACCCTACCCTCCTTGGTGGTGGTGTTTTTTTTTTTTTTTTTTTTTTTGCTTATTTTGTGTTACTTATGAGTGTACCTGTAAGCAGTTACATCCTTTCAAAAGCAAGCTCTTTGGATTCCTGGTTTCTGCTTTTCTATTTAAGAACGTAAAGAATTAAGGAGTATCATTAAATGGGCTTATGATGAATAATACATTATCTCAAGAATAATGCTTTAATTGCTGGAGACGCCATAAAGCTTGATAGTAATAATTTTATTTTAAAATGACAAAGATTTCTACATCACGTTAATTTAGCCTTTGATACAGTAATAGGAACGGCTTTTAAAAAGATTCAAATACAAAAAAGCATTAAGGCGAGAGGTCTGGTTAAGCATATGGGAGGTGATAGAACTGCAAATATTAGAATTGTGGTAACATTTGTAGATACTAAAGATAAGAATACTGTTTCCGTATTAAAGTTGATAGGAAAAACTAGTTTTACATTTCTTTTTCTCTCCTGCCAAATGAGAATATGGGATTTGGTGGCCGAAATTCCAGTTAGGTTTGAAATTCTTAATTAAGGACTTGGCTATTAGAGCTTTTGCATCTTCTTTGATCCAAAGTTATTTGCTTTTCAGCTGAAACTGTTTGCTACTAGGTTGAACAAATAAATAAGCAGCATCTTGAATTCATTTTTGAACTTGGAATCCAGCATTTAAAGGAAACCAAGAGGGGCCTATTCATTGGGGTTTTTATTTAGCTGGGCAGCAACTTCTCTTTCTGCCTGGTGAAAAATGGATGTTTTCTCCTCACTCAAACAACATAATCCTTTCTAATACAAAAGATTTAGACCTTGGAGTGTGAAGGGTTAATGGTGGTCCTTCCCCGTTGTCCTCCCACCCCCCACCTTCACCCCTGATTGTTTTGACAACACTTTTCAAAGTGTGACATTCCAAGCCCCTACATAACAATGTAATATTACTGTAATTACACAGGTCATTACATTTTAAATAGAGAACAATAAAATGCTTATCGCCCTGAAAAAGAACAGGTGTTCTTGCCCTTCTTTGGTATTTATGCTAATTGTTTTTCTTCTCCTTGAGAAATATTTATGGCAAACATGTTTAGATTTCAATCTCAAGGCAGCAGTATTAATTCCGTGCTAATCTTTTCTAAGGTTGGGGTTTAATGTCTGCAGTTTGGATTATGGGCTCAACATTCACCCAATAAGTCATATTTTAATGATTATAAATTTAATATGCCAGCGCTTCCATAGTTTGTTGAAATAAAAGCCTTCTGAAAACCCCAGAAACAAAACTATGAGGCATTCGGGAACCTAGAGTGTTTATCTGGAAGAAGTGTTTTTGGAAACTTGACTGCTGAAGGAAAGTAGCTTTCATTGATGCACCCCTATCTGATTGAGAAAAGATTTGGAGAAAAACAATCCCCCGTTCTGGCTGGGAGTTTTCCACCTTGATTTTAATTTTACTGATATGGATTTCATTTAGAGTCCCTGCTGGAAACTGGTCAGCTTTCTGTTTCTTAAGCAAGCTGTGAAAAAGTTACAGGAAGGTTTCCGGGGGCTGGCAGATCAAGAATGCTGTTCTGTTAGCAGTTCAGGATAACTGCAGTTCTGCACGCCATTAAAAAAATATTTGCTTTAGAAAACCAGCATTTTAATAGTTGCACCAGAGGCTGTGCTTTTAAAGATTACAGTAGAAGCCTTTCCAGGTTTTGAATGTCTCCTTACATGCCACGAGGTGCCTGTGTGCATACGAAAAGCACCCAGACTTCTTGGTGGAGAAATGCTGGTGCAACTTCTCTTACACAGGCTCAGTGGGTAAACTGGAAGGTATCTAAGAGGATTTTACATTTTGTCAGATGTTTCACAACAGGGGCCCCCGAATCACATTAAAAATGCACTGCAGAGACAGGACAGCTGCAAATTTTTGTGCGGACGCGTGTTTCTGGACCATGACTAAAACTCCGGGGACCTTTTCCCCAGCTGTCTGGAAGTTCTGTGGAAGTTGGTTTATTGGCAGTTAAGTCTGAGACAACCTGGATTTAGCAAAGACTCTCCTACACAGGAAGTAGATGACACTATATTGGGGGAAGGGACTTCAGGCAAGGAGTGATTTACTCCTTTTTTGTTTTTTTTAAACCGTGGCGTTGCCAAATAAATAAGCACTTTCCAAGGAAGTAGGTGTAAGCTTTTTAGTCTTGGTGAGTGGAATTAGATAATATCTTTAACCCCATTTATAACTGTTTCGAGGTGACACATTTCAGAAGTTTGGAGAAAGAGGGGGGTGAATCAAATTCTTGAGGCTTTTCTTTTTGAAAGGGGTGTGTGATGTGGGCGTCTGAGTTTCTTCTGGGAGTGGATATTGGCAACCGTGTAAGTCAATCTTCAACTCTGACTTATAATTGAGCACATTTGTGAAGGAAATGGTTAATTTTACAACCAAAGGCAAACTCGCACCTCGACAGGTCTGCTGAAAGAAATGTGCCCTAGTCCTTTGCTGGCAAGCACCACCGGGTCATAAATCCACAGGCTTTATTTACAGCCCATAACACTTATGAATGTTAAGATATTTGACGCCACGTTGGCCTTATAATATTCAAGGTCCGCAGACACTGGCAGTAGCTCAAATTTCTCTCACTAATTATAAGCAATGAGATTGGGGGGGGCGGTGGGGACAGCCCATCGCCAAAGCTGCCCTCTCCCCCGCCTCTGACCCCCACCCCTACAATCGGAGCCAACTGAGACAGACACCCCCTCCTCCTTTGGCAGCTGACTTGTACTTTTCCTCCAGGCTATTGTTATACACATTTATAAAGAGCACTTTGAGGAATGGAAATTCAGTGGGGGCTCTGCACGAATGTTTTTCAAAAGCAAAGTTGCTCTAGGTGTTTGCATCTTTTTTCCTTTTCATCTGGTTTATCCCTTTTTCCTTTCTTTCTTGACTTTTTCTTTTTTGAGACCCTGTTGTCTATATCGTGCTTATTTCCCAGAATACTTAAAGAAACCTGATATGGGAGGCTGCCATTCAATTTATATGATGTTTTACTGAGCTGGAAGGGAAAATGCATACATTGCATAGTGCGCTAGTTAACGTGAGGGTTAAGAGAGAAGTGACATGGAGTGAGGAGACTTGATTAAAAGAATTAATAGATGAGAAAAAAAATCCAAGTTTGCTTTGGGAGTGGGAAGGTCATTCATTTGGGAAATGTGCAGTGGCGTCTTGGTGGAGGACACAGAAAAGTAACAGAGAAGGCAGAGTAAATACTTGGCTAAGAAAGGTTAAAAAAGTATAAAAAGACACGACAGAGATTTGGGCTTGACAAAAATGTCTTGAGTGAAGTTAGGAGTTAGACGTTTCTTAGGAGAGGTGAAAATATCATGACGGGGGTTGGGTGGGGAGTGTGGGGGGATGGTATTAACAACCATATTGATTTGCTCAGTAAAAACTGGTTCCAATCTACTTTTCACCCAAAGAGCTCTATGCAGCAGATAATAACTTGATGTGAGTTACTGTACAAGAGTCTGGGGATGGGACATCTGTGGTGAAGACCCCCGATGTGAGAGAGATGGCCAGTTACCCTGCGGATTGTAATTTATTCTTAAAAAAGAAGTGGGCTGTCCGAGTGTGTGTGTGACCACATGGCTAAGGGGCGGTGGGATTCCGAGGTGTGTGGGAAACTGTGGCAAAGTGGGGCGGGGCTGATGGCTCTGTCATTTCTGGCCGGGTCCTTCGCTCCTTCCAACCCAAACTTAAAGACCGAGGCTGAACGGTTTTATTTTCTAATCAATGGAATGCAGAAACTTACTAGCCCTGTGGGACAGATATGAATCCCTTAGCAGCTCATTACAAAGATGGGACTGTGGGATCTTTGAACGGTTATCAGCCCTGGTGTTCTTCGGTTTTCCTAGGATAGGCTGTTTTCTTCCTTAGGCATATCTGATTTTGGGCTGGTAATTTGGTCTCTTATATTTTATTCTTTTTTTTTTTCCCCTTTGGTCATGAAGTAGCCCCACACAACTCCTTCTACAGGGAAAAGAGATGGCTGTTAGTGGGATCAGCTCTGAAGGAGTTAAAATTGCTTGCTAAAGTTTGGCATCATGAAAATAAATTTGAGGCCTGGTAGGCATTAGTAAGGCACAGCACATTTACAGAGCTTAATTAGTACGAACTGTAATTGTTCATGGTCTGCCAGAAGAAGTAATGTTCAGGAAAAGTGGAGTCCTTCTCCTGCAGTCTTTAGTTTGAAACCGATAAATCACTTGCATATTTGTGTAGTGATTCAAATGGAGCTAAGACCTCTCCCATCCCAACATGTGGTAAATTGTAAAGTCAATGAATTGCAGATGTAGGCTACAGTGAGATTCTCTAAGAAAATGCAGAATGAATGGGAAAGAGTGATGCTATAAATATTTACTGAGAAGATAACTAGGTTCTTGCGTGCTGGGCCAATTATGATGTACTAAATATATTAGCAAAATGCTTAAAAAAATCGAGAGGATTTGTGTGGGTCTTTGGGTGGGTTGGTTTGTTTGGGAAAGTGAAATAAAAGGCCCTATGTTATTGTCCTGTCAGTTTTATTAAGCCTGAATCACAATGGCATACCCAGGGAAGGACACATGAAACCCACATTAATGCAAATTAATTCGTTATGAGTTGCAGCGCTGTGACTGCTAAGGGGAGTAATGATGGGGCATTATTTTAAGAGTGTTAGTGTAGCAACTTTTAATGAAAAATGCTGTGTTAGGAACATGTCTCAGCACTTTAGCCCACGTGTTTTTATATGCTGGAAATGTGTTTTGGACAAGAGCAGGAAACTTGCTTCACTTTATTCTTCTCTCCCCTAAACAGTTTAAGAACTGTAATTATGGTTTGATGTTTAAAGAAAATCATCTAATTTTCCCTTAAAAAACAAATCCAGAAATGCCCATCACCATAACCAAGTTCAACTGTAACTTTTTGCAGTGACTGCACCACAAAATGAAAAAAAAAAAAAACCCAATAAATGTAGCTCTCTGCCCCCCCCCCCCCACCATAGACCTATAGATAAAACTTTCTCAAAGTGATTTTCCCCACCTTCTTTTTTCTTAGAGAATTTTGGTCTCAGGCAGTGTTGCAAGTCAATACTTTCCCCCAATGTGAGTAGGTGGATGTGTATGAAAGCTGTAAAAGTTAATGATCGTTCTCTGACTCATAGCTGATGGTTTCAGGTTGAGGAAAAGAAAAGAAAAAATTAATGAGGGTAAATAGACATTTGATGGAACGTCGAGACAGTAGGAGAGATTGTTCCTGTGTCTAAAGGTGTGCGTTTTGTTGTGGCACAATTTCTGAAGGAGAAAGCCAGGAAGGGAAAAGTGGTTGCCTTTGTTAAGTTGTTGTTTTAGGAGGGTACAGATGTTCTGTGTCTGGATCTTTGCAGGAATGCTTAAGCCTCCATACCTACCAGTCTGCTGGTTTTGCCTTCCCTGTAGGAGTTAGAAACCCTCTTTGCACTTTTTAAAGGGGTAGGCAGACAGACACCCAGAGGCCTGGTCAGAAGTTTATTTCCCACTAAATGTAAGAGGCTCCCTGTATAGGGCTTGGGGGTGTTGTCACTGTCCTGAGAAATGACTGGTGACCTAAGAAAAGGTCTTAGATATACTTAGGCCCCTATTTTGTCTTTTATGCTAATAACATGTAAATTAAACTTACAAGTGCCTCTTGGTGGTAGCTACAGCGGCGAGGAAGGTGAACCAAGAATTCCCCCAAACCAGAACTTTTTAGGAAATGAATCTGGATTTCTTCTTTTTTAATAGAAAGCTAGGTGATTCATAAAAATGGAAATAAAGCAAATGCTTCCCCTCTTCCCAGTTTAGTGGGGAGAGTAGGCATACGAAATTAATCTTCATCCTACAGGAAGTTCACTTGAGTGTTGGAAAACCCAATGGAGGGTTTCAAGTTTTTTGAATTGCCTTTAAGGATGAGATCTCTGTGGCTGAAAAAGCTGTGTTGCGACTCTGGGTATCTCTGATGTCTTATATGGGAAACAGTGAATTTAGGGCCAGTAGTAATTAGAAATGAGACAAGAGAAATCAAGATAGGATTTCTTGATAAGGGAGGTGGTGGATTGTGAAATACTGGATTTTGCTTTGCCGGAGAATGTGTGCCAGACTGTACAGAGCACCAGTGCTTCTCCATGACTCTTTCTCTGGGGGAGAGATGGCTGGGTCATCTGGGAGTGTCAGAATGGGTGGTTGGGCTTGGCCACTGTGGACAAACACACAGGAAGGGAAGATTTATTTTGTTGCAAGTTTCACAGGAAGGCACAATATGAGAAATACCTTGGAGTTCTCATTTGGTGTTGCTTTAGGAGGTGGCGGGATGGGGGCTACTGTGGTGGGTAGGCACCACATTATGGCGTGTTGCAGGCTCAGGGCATAAGAGCCACAGTTGCTGAATGCAGAAGTGATGGACAGTGCTGCAGGTGACCAGAGCAGGGGGCTGCCAAGAGTCCATGCAAGGGGGAGCCTGGTTCTTAGATAAGCCTTAATTCGCCATCTAAGATCTCTCAGCCTCCCCATGTCTTCCAAAAACAAACAAAAGCACAGAGGGCCAACCTTCTCTTGTTCTTTTTTCTAGCTTTATACGGAGATATAAATAAATGATTGTTCCATCTTAGAATGCCAAGTTTTTACTGGGTCCTTGTATTTTATCTTCGTCTTAAAAAGCTACACTATAATGAACAAGGCATCCCTGTGTTTTACAGGGAAGGAAAAAGCCGTTTAAAGGGTGTGTTTTAGAAGAGAGTATTTGGGAAAAGAGGGGGTGGAAATACAAGGGAGAAATGAGAAAATTTTAAGTCTTCCTCGCTGTTGCTGGGGAAAGTTTAGCTCAGAATCTCTCCAACACAGTGGGTTCTGGTTAGGAGTGAAGATCTGATTGGAGCTTGTGCTGCATGGATTTAGGAGCTGGTCAACATTTTCAGATTTAGGAGCTGGTCAACATTATTCAGTGTGCCTGGACACCTGGGGAGTGAAGTTACATTGCTTGGGGATGTTAGATTGGTGTGTGTGAAGGTGAGATTAGCTTTGTCCTGCCAGATTCTTAGGGTTTTCCTGGTGACTCAGTGGTAAAGAATCTGCCTGCCAGTGCGGGAGACCTGGGTTCAATCCCTGGGTTGGGGAGATCCCCTGGAGGAGAAACTGGCAACCTGCTCCAGTATTCTTGCCTGGAGAATCCCATTGACAGAGGAGCCTGGCAGGCTACAGTTCATGGGGTCCCCAAAGAGTTGGATACAATTCAGCAACGGAACAGTAACAATCAGATTCTTAAAGAATCTTGCAGCTGCATTTTTACTGTCTTAATTGTATTAGTAGCTTTCTCTTTGGAGTTGTGTTGTTTGGGTTGGTGTTGAACACAAGGATTAAGTATGGAACTGGACAAGTGAAAATTGAATTTGGGTTAGCCACAGTTGCACTAATTTGTTCAGAAGGTCATGATCATATGAAATTTTGTTTCCACGATGTCTACTTAGTTTATCAGGTGTCCATTCAGTTTTAATTGATGATAGAAGATTTCTGTGGTTACCCTGAGTGCAAGATCGCCTTAGGGCTCCGCAGGGTTTGTGGGAAGAAAAGCTTGGACAAGTTTCCATTAAGCTCTGCATCAGGCAGTTGGAAAAGGGAAGAATAAAACCGGCTGAAAAGGAGGATGAGCGTTCAGTGTTCCCTTCTTTCCTGAGCGGGAGAGTCCCCCGCTCCACTCGGCCAGAGCTGCTCTTAGCCAAGAATTCCAAACTCGCAGAGGAACCTGTCCCGCGCACAAAAGTTGTTTTAACACGATGCAGAATTGTCACAGTAATTAGTCCGATCTCCGCTTACTGACTGGCAGTTTTCACAAAAAGGACGGTGGAGGGGGGGCCGAGGGGGCAAGTTCATCTGTCTTCTGCAGGGACTCACTTTGGATGAACAGCTCCTGAGTGTGTGTGTTGGGGGCTAGGGGGGGCAGCTCTGTGCGTGGGAGGGGCTTATCTCAGTGGCTCAGCCTTTATCTTTTGTTGTTTCTGGGAGTGTGATTCATTACTCTGCCTTGACAGGTAAAGGAAAATGTATATGTGTGTATGTATGTATTCGCCCCCCCACCTCTATTGTGCTCCCTTTTAACTTTGATTACTATTACATTTGAGACCAGGCAGACTCCAAATATATCTATACAAGCAGTGTTTTTTTATTTGTTCATTTGGAAAAGACATAATGGTCTCAGAACCCATTGTATCCCCAACTGGGAACAGTACTGCCTTATCCCATGAGCAGTATGGATTTAGGCTATTTTAAAAATTTCATTACTACTTGGCTGTGTTTAGTTTGACTTGGTTCAGAAATTCTTATGTGAATTTCTCCCCCCCCCAACTAAAAACCTGTACAAAATGAATAATTTTTCTTACAGGGAGCAAGATACGAAATAATGGGGTCTAAAACTCACTTAGGCTAGGTAATGCTTTGCTTTTCGGGAAGGTTCTGGTAATAGTAACAGTACAGTGGTGGTAATAGCAGTAGTTTGTTCTGATAATACAGTTCTGTGTTTGGAAATGCAACTGATCTGCCTATTGCTGTGAGGGGGATGGACAGCAATTTCATAGGACCATGTGGTTCTTTATCATTTGTTCGTTTATGGTCAATTAAAATGCATCTTCAGATATTGTTGAGACCTTTTGGTGATTGTTGTGTTGTTTATAAAATCAGTCAGCAAATGGTGTTTGTTTTCCCAATTGGTAGGAGCCCAAGATTAACAAGTATTTTTGGGGAAAAGAAAAATTTGGAGAGCCATCTTGGTATTCCTTTTTATTTGGGGCTACCCACTTCTTTGTTGGGGGATCTATAAGTCTTCAAGGGGAAAGGCCCAGGAGAGACTTCAGCCTTCTGCTGTGGAGGGGGTCTTGGTGAACTCGGGGCATACCTTCACCCTTGGGCCCCCGAATAGGTGGTCTTCAGAACTCTCAGTTGCTCTTGGGCACTGGTTGACTCCCTCTTTGGGGAAGTGTGGATTCCTAGAGTGCGTGTGGGTTGCAAGAGCTGTCCTGAGCTGTCCTGGGACTGATAGCTTAGTCATTGCGAAAGAATGTATAAGGCATCGGGTGGCCCCTGAATTCTCTGCCTGCCACATTTGTTTTCCCCAAAATAGAATTGTGTTTGAGGGTGAGAGCCCAGTTATTCGAACTCTGGCGGGGGGAGCGGTGGGGTGGGGCTTGTACCTTTGCAGTCTTGTGGCTTCTCACATCCTCTCTCTCCCAGTCTTTCCCTCTCGCCTACGTGTCGCAATTCTGATGATTTTTGCAGCACACAGTTAATTTTTCTGCAGCATCTTGCTCAGCACACTGGCTTCCTTTATGTCTTAATGGGCGTCCGTCTTTCCTTTTCATGTCATTGATCCTCACTCCTGGCCCCCTCTACCTCCCTCCCTTTTGCTTATTGAATAGGTGCTTTTTTTTTTTAAAAAAAAAAAAACCTTAGATTATTATGAGCATCTTATTTATAGCAACAAATAAAAATACACAGGTCTTGATTGAATGCCAAGGCTGCAGTTCAATCTAGGAAGGTTTGTCTGCTATTCATAAACTGCTTAAGATGTTTTCTTGTAGTTTGTGACATAAGCAGAACGCTTTGATTTGGTTTCTTTCTACAGCTCCATTTTCAGTCCGGGAGCACACATTCCTCTGCGTACAAAACGATTGAACACCAGATTGCAATTCAGGTAGGACATGCAAGAGCTCCTGAAGTTTGATTTGTTGATATGTAGGTCTCTTGTGTCTTTTATCTTCCACCCTTTCCCCAATCGAGGTGATGATAATGATGGTGGTGATGATGATGATGGTGGTGGTGATGATGATGATGGTGGTGGTGGTGGTGGTTGATTCTTTGGGGGAGGTGGGAAGCAAAGAAGAAACAAGGGCAGAAGAAAAACTGCTGAAATGATGTAAAGATAGAGAAAGCAGGAGAGTCCTATGTATTTTTGTCAAGAGCATCTTGATCAGGCATGATGGGCACACAGATGCCAGTTTGGCTACTGGTTTTTGCTTTGGGAGGGGTCTTAAATTGGGAGTCAAATGAGGTGACAGAATGTGAATGGGAAGAATTACGCGGGGGTGAGACGGGAGAAGAGGCTGTGTGACAGCCAGAGAGTTGTTTCCGGTGGATCAAAATCGTGTTAAGTGGTGCTAAGAATATCACTTTTGACCTGATTGTTCTGAAATGTTGATTTCTCTCGGACTTGTTGATATATGACACTGGAAGTGCTGGGAGGGAAAGGCGACGGATCCCAGCTTCTGAGTGTCCTGTTTCCTGCTCACGTAGTACTTCCATTCTCTTAAATCCAAAGGCTAAACAAATCACGGACTAATATAGACTCAGAGCTGAACTGATGCCAACAGAGTGCAGTAGTGGAGGAAGACCAGACTAATACGATTTTCGTCTGTCTGCCTGGCCCTGGCCAGGATGGATGGACCCCATGGTATAACTGATGGTGCCGAAACTTCTTGAGTCCTTCTGCTTCTGGGTTAACCCTTCGAGGGGAGGCATTCAAAACTCGTTGTTGGATTGTTCAAGTCTGGCTCTGGGGTCTTCTCCCCTTGGAAGTTGGTGTCGCTCGGTGATAGCATTTCCATTCTTCCCTTGGTGTGTGAAGATAGATAAATTATGTGTGCGTATGTGGTCCACAGCCACATTGCATCTTTGTTGCTGTGCTGTTTCAAATCTATAACTGCCTGGAGAAGACTTTCCGGTAGCCCTTTGCCCCAGGTCAATTGTGAATTATTCCGTCAGTGAAAAGTAGGACTCGGCAGACACGGTTATTTGGTTGGGGCCCTAATATTTTGTACTCGTTTCAAGGTGACAGTAACTTATTTTAAAAACATTTTGATTCCTTCTGCAGTTGTGCTGCTGATCCGTGTGTGATTTTAGGGGAAAGTGCAGCTGTTTGACAGTGTCCCTCCACCCCTAGAGGTCTCCAAGGCTGCTGATCTTGCTGGTCCTCTCCCTGGGGGACCCTTCTTCCTTTTGATGAACAGCACAGTGAATTTTGCTCCCAGAAAAGGGTACAGGCTCAGGGCTTGGATGGAGAACAAACCCAAACCCTAACCCTTGGTAAATGGATGAGGAACAGTGTCCTGAGGCCCACGACATCTCAGACATCTCAGTGGAGTGCTGGGAAGTCCTGCTGCCCGGGGTGTGGGAATTGTCGAGGGTGAATGGCATCATGACCCTTATCTTGGTGTGGAAAGGCTGGCTGGGGCCATGTCACTGGGAGACCAGCCGAGACCAGAGCAGCTGTTGTGTCTTTACACTAGTTGCTGAAGCGTCCCTTGTTAGCCCGGACAGTTCATCTTTCTCCGAACCACCTGGCACGGTGTGGGCCATGTGAAGTGCGTTCTCAGGAGGAAGATGGAGTAAATTACAGAGCTCATTGTTTGAAGGACTAAAACCATTACTATTCCTCCATGAACAGGTAGTATTGTTCTTCCCCTGCTTCTGTTTGCCGAGGCCTGATGCCCATGTGGGCAAACAGAGACACATTCTATGAGAGACCCAGCACTGCCATGCCTTTGAGTATTCATTCTCCCCCAATCTCTGCTAGACCAGGACAGGGGGAAGCCAAAAGGCATCTAGCTGTGATTGTAGTTTGATCATCAAAGGATAAATAGCAAACCAAAACAAAAGAAGCAAAGGGAAAGAAAGAGGAAACCTCAGACACAATAAACTTGTCCCCCAGGCACATGGCAGCCAAGTAGCCATGTCCTTGCGCAGGGGCCATGCTAATCTCTATCGTTCCAATTTTAGTATATGTGCTGCCGAAGCGAGCACCCGAGTAGCCATGTCGAGGTGGGACAAGAGGGTGGCCCTCCTTTGGTGCAGAGTGGAGCGGATGTCTTCCCAGTCCCCCATTCTCCACTTAAAGCTTAGATGCGATGTGCTTTTCAAGGCAGAATTTTCTTCCCAGGAAATTTAAGACTGTTTAGCCTTAATACATGCTGTATTTCAATCTGAGCTGAGCTGGTTGCTCTCCTAAGCTATACCCTAAAATAACCTTGAGTAGTATGACACCATGTATCACATGAGATTCCCACTCCTTTCCCTTCCCTTCCCTCCTGTGATCTCAGGACTTGGCCAAGTGCAGCGTTTATATGAATGGCTTCTGAGTGATTCCGTGCAATGGACATGAATTTGAGCAAACTCCAGGAGATAGTGGAGGACAGAGGAGCCTGGCACGCTGCAGTCCGTGGGGTCACAAAGAGTCAGTGACTTAGTGACCGAACAACTACTACTGAGTGATTCTGTAAAAGCGTCATGTTCTTCTAAGAGATTTGGACACAATATCAATTGATGTGTTGGAAGCTTCCCCACTCTTGAGAATCTCCTAGCCCCTCTCAGTTTTGAAAAGACAAGAGCAACATAGAAGCCGTATTCATCCTAAGTGGTTAACACAAATATAATTGAAATACAAATTCAAAGGCCTTCAAAAAAAAAAAAAAAAAAAAGACATAGATATTTAATTCTGTGGACTTGTAGAGAGTTTTATTGAAGCATAATATAAGTACAGCCCAGGGCACAGGTTTTTAGTGGAGAGGTGGATGAACTTCTTACTTTTACTTCTGTGATCATCCATGAAACCATCCCCCAACTCAATAGGTAGAATGGGGTGGAATGCTTTTTCCATAAAGGGCCAGACAGTAAATATTTTAGCTTTGTAGGCCAAACAATCTGTGTGGCAGCATCTCAACTCTACTATTGTGTGTGAAAGCAGCCAAAAACAATACCTAAAGGATTAGGTGTAGATGTAGCTGGGCCTCAATAAAACTTTATTTATAAAAACAGTGGCTGGACTTGACCCATAGTCTGTAGTTTGCTGGGCTCTGCAAAAGAGTATTAGTAACTCCCCTGCAGTTTTGCTTATTCAGTCCCCCCCCCAACTGCTGACAAAACTTCTTGCTATGGATTAGTTTCATCTATCACCATGGATTAGTTTTGCCTGCTTTTTAGCGTCTTAGAAGTGAGATTGTGTAGAATACAGTCTTATGTCGGGCTCTACTCAGCATTATATGTGTGTTTCATCCCTGTTATTTCCTGTAGAATAGTTTGCTTTTTTTTTTTTTTTATTGTCACTTACTATTCCATGATGCACGTGTCTTTTCTGTGCTTTAGGATATTTGGGTTCCTAATGGATATTTATTCTTCTGTCCTGCCGTTATGAATATAAGGCCCTAGTTACTTTCTCACCTGCATCTTTCGGAGGACTGTATGTGTTGGGTTCTGTTGTTCAGACTCAGGAGTAGACTGGGAGAGTAATATGTGCTTCGCTTGCATTGCCCTTTTAAGAGAGACTTGAACTCTGGATTTCAAGTGATGCTATTTGAAATGCACCAGCTTAGTGGTGGTTGGATATGTGAGTGATACATAGGAAGGGGAGCAGTAAAAAGATCTAAGTGGGCTCACAGGCCAGTTTGCCCACGCTCCAGTGGCCCCAGCTCCTGGGAACTCCTCCCTCTGTCTCTTTTAACCCGGAAGAGATGGGGCAGGCTGAGCGCAGAGGTGGACCCAGGGGTCCACCTTTCCAGTGCCTCCCAGGCGTACCCTGCAGTTGACATGGATAACTGTTTAGGCACTATCTCCTCTGCCTCCCCAAAGAGAGCTCTTCCCACACTCCTTCCAACCCCACAAACAGTGCTGGGATCAAGGTCAGGACCCACAGAAGACATTTCCCTTGTTTTTCAAAAGGGCGAATTCAGAACCAATTAAGCCTTTGTTTTAAGAGTATTTTGGCCAAAGGTTGATGTTTTAACACCAAGTCAGATGTGATTTAGGAAAAAAAACTCCACATGCAGCAAAAACAAACTGTGTAGACCTTTCTTGGTTGTTTTTCTTTTCGGACGTGAAGTGGTTTGTGTGTGTGTGTGTCTGTGTGCGTGCGCAAAGACAACTAGGAGAGGATCCAGAAGAAATGGACCGTTTTATTTGTTTATACAGCTGAGCGGTGGAAATTCTGCAGTGGGTGTGCTTCCCCTTTCCTCCTCAGGCTTGCAGGCTTCCATCCGAGTTCCACCAGCCCAATCCCTTCTGCTTGGTCATAGAACCCATCTGCCATGATTCAGTATGGCCCGAGGACTCTCCTTCGGAGCCTGGGCGCTTTGTGGAGCCAGCAAGAGAAGGATACAACTTGGAGAGTGTTCTTGTTCCCTCTTGGGCTTTTAGTCTTGAATATGAACTTGACACTGAGTCGTCTGCGTCTTAACATTGTTAAGATTCCTGAGGTGCTGTGGCTGAGAGTCCATCTCTTTTCTCCACTACTGGATCCTTGGTGTTTGTGATGGGAATGGCCAGTGAATTGTACCAGTGGGTTTGGGCGGGATGTTTGAGAGGGCTTGGCCTTTCCCCAGTTCACATTTCAAGCTGTCATCTCTTGGGTTCGAGGCCCTCTGTTGCTCCACAACTTTCCTGGCCTTTCAGGTTTCTTGAGGATTTGCTATCTTCACTGAGGAGCAAATCTAGCCTAAGAGGAGGAACTCCCAGAAGCAGCTTCAGTTCTTGGTCCAGGTCTTTAGTTCCATCACCAGACTGGCTGTGAGACTTCATGTCCACTTTTCACAAGGAATGTAGTTTGTGTGTGTTTATGTATGTGAAAGAGAGAGAGAGACAGACTTAGATGCCATTTCACTACAGTAATTTGACAAAGCCTCTGGATACCAGTTTTAACTCATTCAAAAGATTCATTCATTTGCTGTAGTGGTGCATTTTAGCCTAATTGTCTAATTGAGGTCCGTACCTCAAAAGGCTTGTTCATTCATTCAGAAAGATTTATTGTGAATTATGTGTGTGCCAGGCCCCCGGGGAGTTCATCAGGGAGATTCAGTTCTAATGATGATTTGGATACTGACTTATAAGCATCCCACTTGGTCCGAAGATTTGCATTTTTAATCAGGGTTCTGAGTTTCGCCTTCCAAAGGTTTGGAACTGCTGCCCCAGAGGCAATTGATCAGTCAATTGATCACTTATTTGCTGCTCAGTCATTTTCACTTGCCAAGTAAAAATTGATGACTGGCCAAGTACTTGATGGGTAACTTTTTCTTGTTTTGAGTGAGAAACTAGTCTGCCCTTGGGTTCTGATGAGCTTTTGAGGCCTTTTCCCCCCCTGATTATTCAAGGAGAACCAGATACTTTTGCTTGGCTCATGAAGAGGCATTTCTTTGTTTATAATAGAGTAGCTTGGGCAGTGATGTGCTTGGTCTTAGGGATGAGAGGCAGTAGCAACAGCTGATAGTAATATCAGCTTCTGCTTATTGAATTTTCCCGACGCGTTGGGTCTGGTGTTAAGTGCTGGATGCGAATTATTTATTGATTCTTCATAATGACACAGAAGGAAACCCAAATGGTGTAGCTGTTCTTTACCACCATTATCCCCATTTTGTGAATCAGGAAATGTAGACTCAGACACCAGAGATGTTTTGCCCATAGATAGTCAGGAAATTAGGATTCAAACCTGGTCAGTCAGCCCGGAGAGAGCCTGTACCCCAGAACCTTGTGCTGACTTCTCTCTGCTCAGAATGTAATGCTCAGTAGGCTCTGGGGTTCCTAAAGCAGTGGTGACTAAGCGGCTTTCTGGGCTATATACAGAGGAACCATCTGAGAGCTGCTCAGAAATGCAGAATCCTGGGTTTCAACCCCTTTGAGGTCCTCAGTCATCACGAATGGTCTCTGTTTCACAGATTGGAGCAGGCATCATCTGGGAAGTGCCAGGTGGGTTTGTTGAGACCCAAATTGTGGTCCCGCCAGAGTTTCAGGTTCTGTAGGTATGGGTAGGTCCTGATACTTGAAGCTTTAGCAGATTTTCGGGTAAGATTGATGTCCCTTCTCTGACGACAGCACTCTGAGACCCACTGAGCAAGGGCAGTGTTTTCCAGCTCTGGTTACTCGTCACAGACCCCAGGGGAGCCTTAAAAACAGCGCCCCCGCCGAGGAGGATGCTGGAATCTGTATTCCGGCTCACTCTTTGGGTGATTCTGATGCATGTTGTTACATGAGAACAACTGCTGTAAAATCTCTTGTTTGTTTGTTGGCTTATTTTAGCTTGACTCTTTCCCTCGGGGAGAAGAGACTGCTTGGGTTCAGAGTTCTAAAAGGAGGTCTCTTCAGTGGGAGAGTCTTCTCTTTTGAGAGCGTTTCTTTACCCGGTAATCTCGGGGATGGTCATTGTCCTTTGAGTTAATCGGTGCCGGTGAGAGGAGGGACTCTGCTGCTCCTATGAGGGCCTATGGGAGCCTGAAGCTGAGGGGCCTGGCGGTCTTAAATGCTGCTCAGACTCCCCTTGCTGTGAAAAGGCAGATGTGGAATCAGTCGTTCCTGGGTGGGGCCTGGGATTCTGCATTTCTGGCACACTCCCAAGAGATGCTCATCACAGTCTTGGGTCCTAGAGCACTCTTGGGAGGGGAGCAAAGGTGGAGTCTACTTTGAAAGACAAGGAAGCTGAGGCACGAAGAGGCGAATTGGTTTGTCCGAGGTCCCACCGCTTGGTGGAAACAGGGCGGAGAACAGGAATCCAAGGGTCCAACTCGGCTTAATGTCCATCTTTCAAGGAGATGTTATCCTCTTCTCTGAGCCAAGAGCAGTTGCATTACATTGGCCAGATAAAAGAAAACAGTCCAGTTTTTACTTTCTGGTTTTTAACTTCTATCTGTTCTAATTTCATCAATGTATTTGTATGAGTTGAGATATTTGCATCTGTTCATTCTCCACCATATTAAAGGCATTTGGGGCCCAGCCTGCATGGCCTCTAAGAGGGCTGATGAGGATACAGAGAGAAGGTCTGTTTGTCTTTGACTAGAGCAGCCAGAAAGGATGGAAACAACTTCCATCAGCCATAGGTGTCCCCCTTTTGGACCACAGCCAGTAGGTGTAAAGGTCTGGTCTGTGGCAGTCAGCTGGTTGCATTGTCTTAGTAACTTCATTTTACTAAAAATTTCTTGCAGCCCTCTATTTATTTACAATTTTATATTAGAGCATAGTTGATTAACAGTGTTGTGTTAGTTTCATTGTACAGCAAAGTGCATGTATCTGTGCTTTTTCAAATTCTTTTTCCATTCAGGTTATTGCAGAATATTGAGTGGCTTTCCTTGTGCTATACAGTAGGACCTTGTTGGTTATCTCTTTTGAATATAGCAGTGTGTACATGTCAATCCCAAAGTCCCAAGCAGTTTGTGGGATCTTAGTTCCCTGAACAGGGATTGAACCCGGGGCTCCAGTAGTGAAAGCCCTGAGTCCTAACCTTTGGACCGCCAGGGAATTCCTAGTAACTTCATTTTATAAGTTGCACTTTATAATAGTATTTGCTTTTCATAAAGTCCCTGAAAATCGTGGGGCCGTTTCGCTACGCACAGACATTTCTAAGTGGGTTATGGTTGACATTTGCAGGCTTATCAAGCTTAGCACTTAATTTGTTTCTGGAGTTGAGTTTGGTTGCGTGGTATCACGTCCTGGTCAAACTGATGAGTGGCTGCAAATTTTTTTTTTTTTTTTTGAATCATTTCCCTTGGAATCTCAGGATACTCTTCTATTAAACAGAAATGGAAGGCCATTCTTCCTGAAGGTTCTGCCAAAACCTTTGGGGGGTTGGTGGGTTAATATTTTAATGAGTAATACATTAAGACTTTAAAAATATGTCAAGCCTAAAAGTAGGCAAAGGTACTATGTATTTCTTTGTCTTTGGCATGTTAGAAAATGAAACATGAGAACTGAATATTTGTGGACTCTCTGAAGCATCTTCACAAAACTTCAGTGTTTTGAGGTGCCAGTCGGAAAGACACTTGGTTGCACCAACTTCTACACGGACTGAGGCCCAGGCCGGATATTGGCATGTCCTTGTGGGCTGGATGAGATATGACGCCTTAGTGCAGGCTTCTCCACCACAGCACTCTATTGACATTTTGGACTGGATGATTCTTTGTTGCATAGGAGACTGTCCTGTGCATGCTAGGATGTTTGTTGCTTGGCCTCTACTCTCTGCATGCCGCTAGCACCCAACGCCATGGCCAAAAATGTCTGTAGATCTTGCCAAATGTCCCCCGGGGCCTGGATTGCACCTGGTTGAGAATCACAGGGCTCAGTTTATCAGCGTAGAGTGAGCACCCTGCCATTAAGGCTATGGGAGCGTTAGCTTTGCATGTAAAAGGGACAGGTACAAGCGTGTTCAGCTCATGCTTCTGGAGTCAGATAACCTGGGTTCAGATCCAGTTTCTGCCAGACCTCCATTGCCTAATCTGCAAAATGGGGATGATGCTGTTAATTAATAATAGTGCCTGTTTCCACAAGGTGGGGGGGAGATGAAGTACCTTCAGGTCTGTGATGAGGTGGGCCAGGGCAGTGGCACTCTGATTAATACATATAAGCATACAAGCAGCTGTTTTTAACTGAGAACTATGCGAAGTACTCGTTTATAGATTTCGAATCTGCCTTATTCTGACATGCATTTTTTATTTCCTGTCAAGAACATCACACATGATAGATTTGATAACGTGGACTATCTTTGCTGGGTAACAAAGATTTATGACTCCTCTTGGTTGCTGTTTACATTTCTCTTATGTCACTTGAAAATCCTGCCTTGTCCTTGCAACATTGACTAGAATATGGAGCTTTTCTGAGGTTGTGTCTTATTCCTTGTTCTCTCCTCAGAGCTCCATGCAGGAATGCCTGGGCCATACTAGGTATACAGCAGGGGAGTGAATGTGTTTACATACTGTATGCTGTGGGCAGAAAGGGAACAGGGTATATAAGTGTGCATTTTTTTCAAAACAGCCTCTTTCAAACATGAGAGGCCAATATGTATAATTTTTAGTATTCAACCAAATAATCTGAGATAGGCCTTCAATCCCCATGTAAACTTGATTTTCTTTCCCAGGTATCTCATGCTTTGATTTCAGTTCTCCTTCAGCACATGAATTTGCACCCTGTCTTAATAACTTTGGCATCGCTCAAACAATGTATAAGCATGTTTGGACTGGTTTATATGTATGTGATGGTCTGCTAATTTTCAAGATGTTTGGAGTCTAGTTAACTTATTATTACTATTTTTAATGACAAGTAGTGTTATCCGCTGGATTATAACATTTTCTCAGACTTTGACAGTTGTCATGAATTCTTGCAGGGGACTTACAAAAAAAAACCCATTAAACAAGCATTTTCCTTCTTGTAGATACATGAGCTCGCACGAAAAAATTTGTTCCTTTCTATTCCCAAACCTTGTGCCTCCCTGAATTTTGAGGTTCAGATGTGACACTAGAATAATAAAGAACTTTGGTTGACAGTCAGAAATTATTCAAGGCTTGAAAATGAATATGTGTGTGGTAGTAGCCCATTCTTGGGGGGTGTGGAGGGCGGGAAGGAGACTAGGGCTTTGGTTAGGCTACCCTGTAGGGAAGATAGTCTTGTGTCAATAGTTTTTAAGTTGATTCAGTAAGCATTGCTGATGATTGAAATTGAAGAATTGTGAAGACAATTCATCTTGAGGAACAGAGAGCACAGGGCTGCTGGGAGCAGACATTGACATACGGGCCGTCATCAAACTAATTGTTGTTTGAATTACCTGTTATGATCCGATGACAAATCTGCCTTGCTCCTGCCACTGGAGCAGAAAATGTAGCTTGAATTGGCGTGATGTTAGCAAGTGTAAACTGTACTTCAACAAGATGGATAAACCCAATTATGGGGCAGACCTGTAGAGAGAAAATCCATTTAAATCTCGTAATGTTAAGCAGAGCTGTGTTTAATTCATTTGGACCAATTTGGGAATGATGTATGAGTGTTGGTGAACATTAGTCAACGGGGGGACCGCTTGGAGGGAAGGGATGTGTGGATGCTGCTGGCCACTTGGGGAGGCAGCTGGGGTGTCGTCTCAGAAGCCTGCACTAATGGCGGGGAAAGGCAGAAATGACAAAACGATGTACTAACTGCCGTCCGCAGAGCAGCGCTGTGTAAATGAACCAATAAGGAAAACATGTGAAGCAGAAATGAGAGGAGGTGTTTTTCTTAAATGCTGCTGACAGTCCAAAATATAAAGGAAATTTGAGGTTCCTCTTCTGTGTTTCCAGCTCCCCAATATCCTTGTCGGTTTTTCCAAACCTTGTAGTAGGGAGCCTAAAAAATGCTCTTTATAGTTCCTGGATGATGATTTAAGAGAGAAAAAGAGAGTGAGAGAGAAAGAGAGGAAAAAGGACAGCTAAGTTTAAATTGATAATCTTGGGGCATTTGATTCTCTACTAGAAAGCAGTTAAGAGGGCATGATTATTCTGAAATGCATGTAGGGTACATATCTGGAAGAGAGTTTGGAAGGGCTTGTCTGTTTAAACTTTTCTATTATTTTAAAATAGCTGTTGAGTGGTAACCCAGCTTCCTGTGTCGTGGGCGCTCAGGATGTACTGGTGAGGTATTCACTGAACATTGGACTTTAGAAAAGTAGATTTTAGAGCTAAAGAGCTAACAACTCAGACTCGTTAGGATCTATAAGGACTTTGTATTCTGGATTTACCCAGTAGTTTGCATTCTAGGAATTTTATGATTTATAACTAAAGATTTCTGATGTTACTCCTGCACCCCCCACCCCATGTTGGTTTGGTCCAGGGTGTTCTTAGAAGACTCTAGTTAGCTTCCTTTTGTTTTGGGAGGAGTTGGTAAAGTCTCCCATTGAGTCTGTTATTGTTTGGTTTTTCTCTTTTGGTTTTGGGTTTTCTTCTTTCTTTTCTTTTGTGGAGTAGACTGGACTTGTACTCCTGGCTTGTTGAAAGGAGCATTTGAAAGACTGGAGTGTGAAAAGAGCTTGGCAGTGAACCACCAAGAAATTCATGGTTGTGCACTCCTGCCCCCAGCCCATAAATCTAACCATTGGGAGTGCTGGTGTAAATGAAGGCTAAAGCCCTAGGAGTTTTTTTTTTTTTTTTCTGGAATTGGGGTACAGTTCATTGTATGTGGTTGTGGTATATACATTGAGTGTCCATTCCAGACAATCTTTTTTTCCCAGAGGGAAATTTATTAGAATTTTGCTTCCTTTCTTCAACTCCATTGAAGAACCAATCTCAGGATGATGATAAAAAATTAAGACTTTACCAGTATGGCCCAATACTGAATCTGAATGTTCTGAACTAGTTTAGCAGTAGAATTTAGGCAGAATACTTTGAGATAATTTAAACTGTCATCTCCACCAAAACCCACCAGCACAGTGAAGCCGTCAAGTTGACCTGCCTGTGGGTAGACCTCCCAATCATTTCAGAATAAGTAATGCACCTAAATGAATTTGGGAGAAACATCAAGATGGGCTTCTGAATCTGAATGAAGGTTCTTTGCACTGAAAGGAGGAGCATCCTTTGCATTCCATGAGTTTTATGGGTGCTCTGTCTGCTTTGGCTCAAAAGCGCTTTCAAGATTTATACTCCTGAGAGTAGGGTATAGACAGTGTACACTGGGCAGGCAATGAATCAGGGGGTTTTTGGAAAACAGACTCTTAAAGAAAAGAAAACATCTACTGAGTGGGTAGAAAGGCCTGTTCATGTTAGAAGTAAGTACCCGGTGGGTAGAATGGCCTGTTCATGTTAGGGGTAAGTCTTTTCAGGATCCTGGGGGGTTGCTTTCTCGACCAACTTGTCCCTTTCTGAACAGAATGGAGCTGAAATCTGGCAGCCATGTGCGCAAAGGGGCATTTTTGCCATTTTGATTAGATCCTAAGATATAACTATATAGTAAAAGACCTAGGAATACTTAAAATATGGCACAAAAATGAAATAGATAATATCAACTCGTTAGCTTAAAATTATTTTCTGTAGAATTAAAAAAATTATGGTATCATGTTCTCGATTAGAGATTAATTGATGTATGCAATCTATAAGACAATTCAGGAGATGTTTCAGGATTTAGAGAGTTCTTCGTTTGGTTCTTATCCTTAAAATCGAAAGCAAACCTCCCTTCTTCTCTCCTCTTGGTCTCCAGTCACTTAGTTTTTATTTTGGAATCCAGCAGCATTTATTTCTTAATCATTGCTGCAGAAGCCAAGAATTTTCCTGTTAATTAAAAAAAAAAACAAAAAAACTCCCACTGACCCAACGTAGGCAGGCACATTTTTTTTTTTTGTGAAAAGAGAACTTAAAGGAATGTTCTAAAATGTCCCCAAGCTCAAAAGGATGTGTTTAGCAAACCACCAATGTGGTTTGTGCACCCGATTTTGTTTTGTGTTGTCTTAAAAAACTTGTCACTTGTCACATTTTCACACTGGTGAGTGAAAGCAGATGACAAATGTCTCCCCACAGACAACCTGACATGTGAAGCCATTTGTGTCTGAAGGATTGGCACTCATGGTCTGATTTCTAGAGGAAAAGGCTTCAGTCACATGTTAGACCCTTTTTCCTTGGAGGGGGTCGCCTGCACCCCCCCCCCCCCAAAAAAAAAGGGCAATCAAAGAAAAAATGCTGTGTTTCACTCTGGTGGCTTTTTAGTTGGGTTACATTTGCCAGTTTATCTTCATCAAAAAATAAATCTGAATATACTTATCATTTCCTCAGAAGCATGCTACTCCTGCTATGATTTTGTCATTTTAGGAAAGTGTAGGAAAAGCACCAAAATCCTCATTGTAGGCTGAGTTGGGTGTCCTGCCTCCACAACTGTTTTAGAAAAAAATTATTTATTTATTTCTTTATTATTTGACTGCAGCGGGTCTTAGTTACAGCATGTGGGATCTCGTTCCCTGACCAGGGATCAAACCTAGGACCCCTGCATTGGGAGTGTGGAGTCCTAACCACTGGACCACCAGGGAGGTTCCTTTAAAAAAAAAAAATAATGAGAGTTATCTAGTGTTTTCTTCCTCTGCTCTTATTGGAATTTTTGGCCCAAATGCTTCTCTCCGGGTCCCCGGTTTTGCATAGCAGTTAAAGGAGCCTGACGGTGACTTGCACGTGACAGGAACGGATGAGCTGACATGTAGAAAGTACACACACAAAACCACATGCCCCATGCAAAGCAGATATGGTTTTGATTTCGACCTCCGTGGTTCTGTTATCGTTGCTTTTTCCGTGAGAGTGGATTTTTATCTTTCGCCCGACTTCTGGTTCCCTTCATGGTTTGTGGTTTCTCGTTGCCATCACGGCTTGTCAGCCCGGCTGCTTGGGAACCAGAGGTGCTGGGGCTTCTGGGTTGCGGGAGTCTGAGGACAGGGAGCGGGGGGATGGCCTTCTCCAGGAATACTGGGCTTGAAGATCTCGCCTGGAGCCCCAGTACCCTGGCCAGTGGCTGCAGAGCCACTCTTCCCATCCTGGTCACAAAGGCTCCCCAGCTGGAGCTTCTCTCTCCTTCTGTGTTAGTTATGTAATGCCTCTAAGGACTATTTTGGAAACATCTAGACCTGCTTGTGATTGATCTTCCTGTTCTCTGAATTTCCCCCGATTCCCTTGCTGTCTCCTCTCGTCTCCTCTGGCAGGAAATATTTTTTTCCTCATTAACGAGTTTCCAGGTCAGAATTTCCCATCACATATGAACTTTTCTTTATCCCAGCATTTGATTTCCACCCCTTTCCGTTTCTTGATTTTGTTATTTTGCATAAAGCCGAAAACTTTTAAATTGGGTAGATGGATCATGGTTCTGTGCCCCAGTTTTCGCATCTGTGGAAAATGGGTTTCATAAGAGGGCTTGCCTACTGTGGGTTTCTGTGAGATGCTGTGAGGAGATGTAGTCCAGAGCTTGGTCCATGAGAAAGGTTACGTGGTGTCATTACTGTTAGCAGTTGGGTGTCCTGGGAAGCCCATCGGCCCCAGGCACACGGCGACAGTGGATGACCCTGAACACACTGTTAACACTCTGGCCGAGGTGACAAGTTGGTGATGTATTGTGTCACACACCTTTTTCTGCTCTTTCTTCCCCCCTTGCTGACAAAAGAATCTGGCTCTGAGTGACTTCTCCTGTAAGAGAGTGGGTCGAGTCAGGAGGCCAGAATACCTTTTGAAGAGCTCTAGGGTGGAAGAGTCTGTGTTGTGACATAATTTATCTCCCTGGGGAGGGCAGACAAAAAACCAATCGGGAGACTGGACTTCGAATTATTCAGCTTCTGATGGGCATGAAATTAGTGACAGCAAGACAGGAATTTGTGGCCTTTTAGTCGTAGGGCCTGCTCTCTTCTTTGGGCAAATTTCTATTGCTTCGAACTTCATTAAAGAAAATAGATTTGAAAAGGAATCCTTTTGGGGCCTTGAAAGGCAGAGGGGCTGGCTCCTGGCTTGCAAACCCAATAACACTTACTTCTTTCTTTATGAGAAGTTTCCTAGGGCCGCTGTGGTCAGGCTGTTGTTTGTCTGGATTTGTAATAAGCGTGTAACAGCCCCCTCCTCATGCACTTTGCCTCAAAGACGAGCGACCCTAGTGGGTTACTGAGGGCAAGAGGCCTAAAAAGTCTGTGATTGGAAGCCAACTGCTCTGGGACTCTGGGTGCCAGCACCCATGGGGGAAGCGGGTAGCATCTCTGCAGTTGAGTCCCTGCCCGCAACACAGGTCCCCTCGCTGGAACTTTCCTGGGAAGTTCTCCTGGGCATAGAATCTGCTAGTGGACGAGGAGGTCAGGTCTGTTCACACTTCCACTTGGGCAAAAGTGATACAGTCAGGAGCTTGTCCAGAATGATTTATTCTCAGTGGAGGTTAAGAAATGACATTGGTTCTCCCAATTGACTTGACAGCAGCCATTGTTTCTAACACCTCCTGGTTCCGGAAGGTCCAGTTCAAACCTCCCTGGTTTGCAGGAGGTCAGATTGACACACAGGGCTGGGAGACTGGTCTGTTCTCATGGCTCTCTCTCTCGAGCTTTTTCAGAGGCCAAAAGGAAAAGAGACAGTGAAATATGAGAAATCAGAAAACAGTCAGTGGACCTTTTTTGGCTTTGGGAGGTGTAAAACAATGGATGAGTGTGTTTACACTCTCTGGCCCTCCCCCCTCCCTTGAAAAAAAAAAAAAAAAGACTTGTATTGAGCAGATTTGTTCATAGAAAGGTATGGAATTTCTGTTGGCGTTGGCCAGGCCTTTGTAGCTGGTCAGTGGCCTTGGGCTGCAGAGGGGCTTGCGTTTTCTCCTGCCTCCTTCTTCTGTCGTTGGGTAGCACCCTGGCTGATGCTGTAGCGTTTATCCAGAGCAGTGCTGGACCTTTTTAATTGGTCAGTGCCCCTAAGTGTTGATTTATTCCATACCTCTCAGAAATGTCTTAATTTACTTCATCTAATAGTTTTGCCTCCTTTCTGTGCCCCCCTCCTCCCAAATTAACACCAATCGCAAAATTCTTTCCCCAGGCAGCACTTGGTGAGGCAAGACGTTTTCCTCTAGGGAGGACTTTGTCTTTGGGAACGGCAGTAGGGAAGAATTAATTAAGGCAGAGGATGCAGCTTCATAATTAGAGTGAGGGGTTCAGGAGCTCAGAGCACAGCTAGGTTTAGAGGCACTGCGTTACCTGGCTGTGCAGAGCTTTCTCTCTGGGTCTCAGTTTGCTTACCTGTGGAATGCCTCCACAGGATGTGCACAATGGTGGGGAGCTGTGAAAGTGCCTTTTTAACAGGAGTTCAGTAATTTTTTGCTGTAAAAAGAAGGCATTCTAAGATGATGAATGAGGGCCCTGGCACTCAAGTTAGACACAGCTGGGATCTCAGGTCACACCCATTTAGTGCATGTAGGGTCTTGGCCAGTTCTGGGAGCTCCTTAACCACAGCACTTCTATCTATAAAACAGGAACAAAAGGGATCTCAGAAGATTAAATAGGAAAACATGCATACAGTGGCCAGTGCTGAGTATGGCTCTACAGTGGTTACTTTTATTTAAAGGGGATGATGTCTGTCTACCTACCAGGTTCTAACTCTTTGAGGTACCAGTTCATTTTGCTACAAATGAAGGTGAGTGGACAGACATCTTGTTGATTTTCATGCCATCGTTTCTGGTTACATTGTTTCTGCTTCTCAGAAGTATCAAGAGATGAACTGTATTCTCCTTGTCAAATAGGTATTAAAAAGAGGACTTGGGAATCAGCTTCAGGATCCTTCTACAGCAGGAGACAAATTCATTTTGCTGCTCAGGTTCTAATTCGTGTTTTAGTTGTTCCCCTCCCCCCAACCACACACATAAACACATACATTGATTTCTTTCTTTTTTTTCTTGTATTACTACAAGGATCAGTTTCTTCTGGCTTAATTCCAGAAACAACATGCCTGTCTTTTTTCATCGTTGAAGAAAAACAGTGCGAAGGCACTATAATTCCTTAAATTGGATTTCAGTTCTTGATCCCCTTATGTTCGGTAAACAGTGTTCTATGAAACATCATTGTTTAGGAGCCAGTTTTTGTAAGAAGTAAAGGGGCTGTATTGGAGTCTTCTGGGGTGATGCTGTGGTTCGGGGCCCCATTGAGGTGAATTCCGTTTTCACTTGGGAGGCAGGCGTGAACCCCTTTCCAAAAAAAAGTGCTGGTGAAAGTTGGGAGGGCTGCCTGTCGGTGAGTAGGACGTAGCTTGGGAAGAAGCCTGCAGTTGTGTGTGTGTGTACGTATGTATGTATGTGCTTGTTAACTCTATTAATGCCATGGGCAGCCGCCACTTGAAAGCCTTGAGATTCCTATATTCAAATAAAGGCACCCAGAAGCCAAGATAAAGGGGACAGTATGATCTTCAAAGATGAGGGGATTAAAAAAGTAGTGGGGAGTATTTTCTGGGTAATTCTGCACCCCCTCCCTTTGTTAAAGAAATATTCAGAGTGTCAGTGGCTTCCTCTCTCTTGGTGTTGAGGCCCCTCCGGTCAAGCTGTTGCAGTTTCCGAAGCCGGAGATGGATGACTAGGAGAAAGCCGAAGGGAAATGTCTTGGGCTGGTTCTGAACTTGTGGAGGAGTGAGTCAGCCCAGTGTTTCTCAGGATATTTCTTCCTCTCTCGCCTTTCTTCCTTTCTCTGAGCCAGTTTCGCTGTGAGAATGCAGGCTTGGCACCCACTTACCCAAGAACTGATTAGTTCCTAAAAGAAGCAGTGAGTTGATTGCTTACAGAGATGATGTAAGCTTTGCTCTGGGGTACATCAGCTTGGATTTCTCATGCTTTATCTTATAAAGCCTAAATTAACAGCTGGTTTGGTTTGAGTTCTCCGGGATCTGACTAAGGGATTAGAGTCCATTCTCAAGTGAGTCAATCTAGTTTAATTTATTTCAGGTCTATCAAAAAAGATCAATCAAAGCTCTTTTGAAAGTAAAGCTATAATCGGCCTGCACACTTAGAAGTCACTGTTGTTGCACTTATGTTTTTCTCTGGTGGAGAAGTACTCAGGCTGTGGCTCAGAGGATGTGTTAGGGCCTTTTCCACGTCCTTCCCTTTTCCACGGAACCTCCACTCCCCCACCATGAAGATTTTGAGAAGGTGTCAAGTTCGAGAACTCCACTCAGGTGGGTGCTGCCCTGACCTCCTGCTCCCTTTTCTTTGGTGATGCTCGATTCCTGGTTTGGAATAATTGAATTCCTTTGTTGTTGTTCAGTCCTTAGTCGTGTCCGACTCTTTGTGGCCCCATGGACTGCAGCATGACAGGCTTCCCTGTCCATCACCAACTTCCGGAGCTTGCTCAAACTCATGTCCATTGAGTCAGTGATGTCATCTCACCATCTCATCCTCTGTCGTTCCCTTCTCCTCCTGTCTTCAATCTTTCCCTACATCAGGGTCTTTCCCAATATATCAGGTGGCCAAAGTTATAGAGCTTGGGCTTCAGCATCAATCCTTCCAATGAATGTTCAGGGTTGATTTCCTTTAGGATTGACTGATTTGATCTCCTTGCAGTCCAAGGGACTCTCACCCTGAACAAATCGAATCTATTTGATGTTGCTGGTGTTGCTTTTGGGCTTTCTCTTGCAGAGTTGGGTGGTTGAAGGTATGCTTTGAATTCTTTTTTTCCAAGATGTCTGCAGTGGGTATGCAAGGCCGAGGTGAAGCGCTCTCAGCTGTGGTTGATCT
Source organism: Muntiacus reevesi (assembly GCF_963930625.1). NCBI lineage: Eukaryota > Metazoa > Chordata > Mammalia > Artiodactyla > Cervidae > Muntiacus > Muntiacus reevesi. Next base: position 155,261,917 of record NC_089250.1, read on the forward strand.
AGGGTTTTGTGAGCCTCGGGAGCTATAACCCGAGTTGCCCATTTCTTTTGTGTTTCCATTTTGAAAACACTTACTGACATTTGCTCGTGACTAACAACTCTTCTACACGATACATCAAGAGGATGATCAAGAATAACGAAGTGGTCAAGCGCTTGACTCTAGAGTCAGACAGCCCCACCTCTGAATTCTGGCTTTGCTGTTTTGAGGCTTTGTATGATCTTGAGCTGGTACTTTCCTAAACCTCAGTTTCCCTGCCTGTAAATTAGACATAGTAAAAAATGTTCTTCCAAGGATTATTGTGATAATAGAGTGAAATAACATTGTGACTTTTGCCTTTATTTTGGTAAAGAAACCCTTCAGGGGAAATATGAAGCTGAAGCTCCCCCCATGCCCGCAGCCCTGAATGAATTTAGCAGAGCAGGCTCTTTATTTGGGGTCTGCAGTGTGTCCATTACTCTCGGGATGCCTGAATGCAGTGACGTAGCCCCTGCCCTGTAGGGCTGCACATCTTTTGGGAGAAGAAAGTGCTCAGCGGAGTAGGGTGTCTGGAGTTGTGACCCCCTGCCTTTGGTGCCACTCACTCTGGTCCAAGGGTTTCTTTTTGTCTGTCTTCCATTTGACTGAATGAAAACAGTGTGGGTCTCTTTCTGTCTGCCTTCTGCTCGTGGTTCCTGTAAGTCACTCACCCTTCTATTTTTCTTAACTTCCCCCTGACCCCCCAGGTTTGAACATTTGCCTTATCACTGGTACATATGTGAGTCCTGCCTCAGTTTTTCTATCTATGAAATGAGATGGCTGTGTGATAAGGGTAGGGTAAATACCTCACATGTTTGAGGTATTCTTGTGGTTCTCTCGTGTATGCGAGCTGAGGCTTTGTTCACTGGGCAGTCATCACTGCAGGAAGAACTTTAAGTAGCAAAAAGAGAAAAGAATAGATGTTGCTTGCTGAACTTTTGCTATGTGTCAGTTTCTAGAACATGCCATATAATTTTAAACTGAATGCTCAAGGCAACTTTGTGCATCATCCCCATTTTACAGTTGAGAAAACTGAAGAAAGGTAGGGGACTTTCCCCCAAATACATGGCTAGTAAGTGACCACACTGTGATTTGCATCCGGGCCTGGTTGAATGTAGTTGCTACTTTGACATGGAAATGGAAGGCTGCTGCTGGGAATACGGCTGGGTTCCTCTTTGGACACATGGACCTTGGGGGTGAATTGGAATCCTTTTGCAAGTGAGTAATTGGATGTGGTTGCCCATATCTGCCTCTAAAACAAAAACCTCTTTGCCCCTCCAAGGTCCAGTGTAGATCTGAGTCTGGGCTGAATTTCTGTTTGGCGTGCGTGGTCGAGGCCTTGCTTGTGGGCCCGTGGGCACCTTACGAGTCTGCGCGTGCCTGACCCTGGCGATGATCAGCACCCTCAGCTGTGGGCCTCCTGTGAAACCCCTCTTTCCTGTCTCTGCCTCTGGGGTTAACCATTAAGAAAAAATAGCCAGAGCACTTTGGAAAGTCACATGCTGGGTTTCTCCTATGTCCTAGAATCTGTCTTAATTCATTTTCCCCTTTGCTTTTGCTTTCAGAGGAAAGGGAAAAAAAAATTGATAGTCAATGCTAATAATTGTGGCATGTAATGTAATTGGAAGTGTTTCATTGACATGCTCATGAGAGTTTCCGGCTCATCTTCGGCTTGGATGTAGCACTAGACTTGCCTTGAGTGTCTTGTACAAGCCTTTGAAGCAGGTAGACCATATTATAAATAGGCGCGTTGCTATGGTGAGGATGGCAGTCCTTGCTTGCTGTGGGTAACCTTTTCTACCTTCTCGGACACTGTTTTAAAACAGCAGCATGATAGCATTTCATCTAATTTGGACCGAGGTGGGGGTAGATGAATCAGTGAGATTGAGGTCTAAACATTTTTTTTTTTTTTTTTTAAAATGATGTTTTGGGGGTTTCAGCTCACCTAGCGCTATGGAATATTTTGTAGATCGGGCTTTCTCATGATTTATTTAGAAATATGTTTTCTAATGGATGGGGTGAGGGAATGGTGGTAGGTAGGGGGCTGGGCTTTATTCTCTTCCCTCCTCCTTCCTTCCCCAAGCATTTCTGCGAATTTGTTGGCTTTGATGCCCAGCAGCTCATACAGTGAAATGAAAGTTCAGGTTGGCATGATGTAGGAATGATTATTCTGAGTAGTGTGTTTCCATTACTGTTAATAATATAAAGACAATTGCCTGCCTCTCAGGACTCCTGCACGTGGCCCACAAATAGTTATTTCTCCACAGAGTCGGACACACAGCAATGGGGGCTGGAGTGTTTTGTTAGTGACTGTCCTGCAGATCCCCAGGGCAACTCAAATTACGCAGATTTATTTTTTATTTTTCCCCGTTGCTTGAAGGACAACTTTTAATTATAGCCTTTAAATATCAGAGCAGTTTCAGGTTGGTAAAATTTATTTGCCTTCCCCCAGCCATACTTCCTAATTCCTTAAATTTGGGAGCAGGTGCACAATCTCACGATCTGAAAGGATGTTAAAAATTAACATGACAGGTGCTTCTAGTTCCTTCACATTTTCAAGTATGTTTCTCACCTTTAAAATGGGAGTAGTGCTCACTCATCCAGTGGGAAGTTTAAAGCACCAAAAGGGACAACGTGTGGTTGAAGCCCTCTGGGGAGAAGTGATGTGAGGCAGGCGTTTAAATGTGAGACCGTTCTGTGTCTTTTGGTCACAGTCTGAATCCTGTATTTTTATAGCTCAAAGCTGCCTCTTGCCTTCTTGGAAGCCCCATCAAGGTGCGCATTCCTGTGGCCTTCCTCAGGTCCTGGATCTCTCCTGGCCAGGCAGAGGGGCCCAGAGCTGTGGCTTCTTTCAGTACCTTTGGGGCCTCAGTTTCCCTCTCTGGGAAGTGAGTGTGGCAGAGATCTTATTAGTAGAGTACCCCTCCTGAATTCATACTCCTGAGGGGTTCAGAAAGCAGGGACCCCCTCCTCCAGAGAGGAAAAGCCACGGGGGAGTGTCTCCTGTTGCCCAGAGGGCTCAGGGTGTGACCCCTCGGCCGGGATGGTCCTTCTTTGCCAGCCTGGGCCGCCTGGCACCTTGAGCAGAGATCTCCCTGGGAAAGGCGGCAGGGGCTTTGGGAGGAGAACTCTGACTTGCTGTGATCACCAGCTGCAGGCTAGTGAGCCTGTGGCTTCTGCCTCTGGTTTCCCAGGAGACCTCGCCTGGGTCAGGAAGGAGGACAGAGGTGGTTGCCGGGGCCAGTGGGGAGATGAAATGCCACGGGGGCCAGCATCGTGCCGAAAGCCGGGCAGCATGTAGACCTCAGGATGGACTGGCCTATGTATGTATTTGGAAGTATTTCTAGAGGGTAACCTCACTGGCTAAAATGCGTGTCTGAACAAGAGCCCCGTTGTTCGTTCAAGCCCTGTTGCACTGGCAGGATGCGGGCAGTGAGGCCTGGGGAGGGGCGGGCCCCGATTCCCTCCAGGACGCCCCATGCCAAGCCCAGGAGAGCGCTTCCCATCCGTCCCCTCGGGTGGTGGGATTGGGCAACCTGGCGAGCAGACAATGCATGTCGGTGGCATAGATTCCATTCCACACACCACCCTCGCCTCCTCTCCCCAGCCCTGGGAGGGAGGCATGCCCTCCGGGAGACACCCAACCCCAACAAAGAGACTTTTGTGGGAACTGGAGGTGAGAATGCACGGGCGTTGGGATTCCTGGGTTTGAGTTCCAGCTCACTGCCAATCGCCTGGGCGCTGGGCTAACATTTCTGGAATCAAAAAGAAGTGCAGCCTGCCCAGCGAGGCCTCCTGAACTAGACGCTGCTGGGCAGTACGCTTGTGTTGTCTTCGCCAAGGGCTTGGAGCTCCTGAGAGGAGAGGGAATCGTGGGACATGGGATGGAAGGTGGTTAGAGCATCCTATGGAAGGCTCCAGGCTCTGCCCTTCCCCCACCCTCCAGGCCTCTCCTGAAGTAATCTGCATTGATCCTTCTCTGAGATTCTGGAATGAAGTGTTAGGTCATTATGCTTCAGGCTTTTGTGATCAGAGAACTCTTACCTTGTTGAAAATTGAGATTTCTTGTGTGTCCTCTTTCTACCCCATTTACTGATCAGAATCTCTGAAGGCAGGACCTGGGAGTGTGTCTTTAGAAATAACATGCTTGTAAAGATGCTTTCTGCCGTGGGCTGCCTCCTGCTCCCCGCCCTGCATTGGACCAGTAGCTCTCCTGAGATGTATATATTTACAGTCCATATGATTGTCTTACTTAAAGTGTGCAATTTGATGATTTGGGGTATATTTACAGAGTGGTGTAACCATCTGCATTATCTTGTCCCAGAAGGTTTTTATCACACACTCAAAAAGGAACTGCATACCCATTAACAGTCACCCCTCATTTCCCCCCTCCCCTAGCGACCCCTGTGGATTTACCCAATACTTGACATTACATATAAACAGAATCATGAAATATATAGCTTTTTGTGTCCTGCTGCTTCTGCTCAGCATCATGTTTTCAGAGTTCCTCCATCTTTTAGCATATATCAGGTTTTCATCCCTTTTTGGGGGCCAAATAATATTCCATTGTATGGATATACACCACATTTTCTTTATCCATTCATTGGTTTTTGTATGGATGTATGTTTTCCTTTCTCCTAGGTGTATACCTAGGAGTGGAATTTGCTGAATTTTATGCTATTAATAGCTCTACGTTTAACTTTTTTAGGAAGAGTCAGATTTCTCAGACTTTGGATTCTGTGATGTGCCCTGTTGTGTTGGGCAATATGTGACTTTTCTTTGCCAGAGACAAGATATAAAGACTCCCTGTTAAAAAAAACAGATCACGTTAAATCCCACCCCCCCCACAACCCCGCCTGTCGCCCGCCCCAGGCATTGGTTTAATTGGATGGATACCACCCCCCTGTAACCCAGGGAGGTTTTGACCCCAGCTCCGTGATACAGTCACCTGGAAGCTTCTAGAAAATAAAAGCTTCATCTCCAGATCAGTTAAATCAGAATCTCTAGCTGCTGGAGTTTCGACTTGAGTTTTCGAAAGTCAGTATTGCATCTTTCTCTCCTTTCTCCCGAGGGTGAGAAGAAAAGGCAGAGAAGGACTTGTTGGTGCCGAGTAGAAAGAGTCTAGGAAGATCCGAACACCCTCGGGTGTGAATGGGAACCTGGGACTTGGGCAGGGAAATGGGAGGAACCTGTGAGAGGTGACCTGTGGCTGGGATGGGGGAGGGGAACCTCTTAACCTCTATACAGTTTGGCTGTAATTATTTTCGAGCTGAAGCACATAATAATACCCACAGAGAGGGCTGCTGAGAGAGTCCTTGCTTCCTTGACGGTGGCTGGACTTGGTTGTTGCGAGGTGGTCTTTCTGTCTCAGCCTGGGGGTGGGCCCCAGGCGACCACCCCAGTCTCCTGCAGGGAGACTGATGAGGATGGGGGGATGCAGTGCTGGGACTTACTGTGGTGGCCTCGGGCATGTCACCACATGCCGGGAGCTCAGAGGCAGGGACAGCTCCAGGAGGACCTTTCACCTGGGCTCCTCTGTGGATCAGGTCATCTCCTGCGCCGGCCGCTGCTGGGTGTTTCGGTGAAATTGGTATAAATGTCACTCGCTCTGCACTTGCCTCTCTGAAGCTTCCTCCCAGGGGTCCTCGCCTCCCTCAGGACTGCCCCTCCGTTTCCCTCTGTATAGTGATCACTCACTGGCTGGCATCGTCCTTTACCTGTGTGAGGTTCACACCAGGAGGACAGGAGGCGTCAGTTCATTGCTTTCTCCTCATTGCCTCGGGGGCTCCAGAAATATCCTGAGTAACTGAGTTACTGAGTCTTCACCTCAAGTATCCAATGACTGTGGGGATATAGCTTTGAGCCTCTGGAAGCTGAGACCCTTTTCTTTTATTTAATAAATTATATTCAAGAAGAAATAGTAATGGTCAACATTTTTTTTTAAGACACCAGATAAGCCCACTTTATTGTTTATTAAAAAAATATGACAATCAGGAGTTTTTGTAGTATACCTCTTCTGGGGCATACATAAATAGAAAAAGTATGTACCACATAAAAGGCATTATCAGATTGAACTAGGAAACTGGAAGTGGGTTGGCAGTTGTTTAAGGGGATTAAAAAAATAACATTTATTTAAATACCATGTATTTTTCTGATACTTTATAAATCTTAGTCTGGTCAAAAAATTCTTTCTGGTTATGGAATAAGCCAACCCAGTAAATAATGATCAACATTTATTGAAAAACTTGTGTCCTGCATGTGGCTAAGGACTTTATTATCTTTGTTATACCTTATCACAGTCCCTCAAGTTTGGTGGTCATGGACAGCTTCCCTGTATATAGGGTGAGGAGCAGGTCAGTAGGAACTACAGCCTAGATTAGGGCCCTGATCCCACTCTAGAGCTCTTAGATCTCTGTTGCCTCCAGGGAGGGAATTAACAAATAAAAAGAATCCTGTGCATTGAAAAAAAAGATACTTGGGGAGGAGGAGGATGGTAACCAAAATGATTTGTGCTTCCTGTCGAGGGTATTTGTTAGGGCACCAAGAATAATTCTTCCTTCAGTGATACCCAAGGTGATGCTAAATTGGTTTTTGCCTGAAAGCCAGAAAAGTGGTAATGTGCTGGTCCACGTGGCTAGGATACTGACGCTGGCCACTCAGTGGAGAGAGCTGAGTATGAGCCTGGCCCCTCTTCCCTCCCCACCCCCCCAGGATCCAGAAGGTTGTCCTCATTGTCAACCATCACCCAAGACCCGGGCTTCCTGAGCGTTGAGTGATGGCCAGAGGAAGCAGTCAGCCCAAACCTCCGTGAGGCCCTTGGCAGAGGCTGGAGTACTCACCAGTGATCCTTATCCAGCAAGGCCAGAGGCCACAGTTGCCACCTCTCCTTCCTCAGCTGGCTTCTACAGGGCATGGTGCTCTCTGGCCACCAGCACTTAGCATGTGTGAAGCCAGCAGGCTGATGCAGGGTGTATGGTGTGCCAGGTTAGGGCCTTCTAGCCAAAAGGGACCAGATAGACTATTTCGTTTACATCCTTGTTTTCAGATCAGAAGCTGAGAGGGAGATGAAGGTCATAACTCCTCAGTGGCAGAGCTGTGGCTAGAGCCCAGGGTTCTAGAGGGGAAACTTCTGCAGGTTTGGGGTACTTCACAAGGGCCTTCTGTCTTCTGAGACTCTGTGCTCCTCAGAGGTTAGAATTTATTTTGGGGAAGGATAAAACACAAGAGGTGGGCTTCCTGCTCCACCATGATTGTGAGGGGTGATGAGGGTGGTGGTGCAGCGCTGAGCTGAAGTCCAAGTGGTTCTAAGGAGTTTAGCGAGACCCCTGCTCAGGTATCCTTTTCCTCAGAAAATAACAAAGCAATGACGTTTCTGAAGAGATCTTGAAGCCTGTTTGCTGTGGGCTTTGTAGTCATTACATGGTGGGTTGGGTATTAATTTCCTCCCTACTGCCCACTGTTGGGCAAGTCTTGGCACATCTGTGAGAACTGTCTGCAGCTGGTAGAGCATTTCTCAACTTGGAGGGGACCTCAGGCTTACACAGACCACAGGTCCGTCAGCATCTGAAAAAGTAGATGGAGGGACTTCCCTGGTGGTCCAGTGGTTAAGACTCCGATCTTCCACAGCAGGGGCACAGGTTTGATTCCTGGTTGGAGAAAAAGATCCTGCATGCCGCATAGTGTGACCAAAAAATACTAAAAATTACACACACACACACACACACACACACACACACACACACACACACACACACACGAAAAGTGAAAGTGTTTTGCTCAGTTGTATCCAACTCTTTGGAACCCTGTGGGCTGTAGCCTGCCAGGCTCCTCTGTCCACAGAATTCTCCAGGCAAGAATACTGGAGTGGGTTGCCATACCTTTCTTCAGGAGATCTTCCTGACACAGGGATCAAACCCAGGTCATTTGCATTGCAGGCAGATTCTTTACTGTCTGAGACACCAGGGAAGCCCCTATATGTAAGCAGTGGAGAAATTATGGTTTGTCTTGGTTTGAGTTGCGATGTTTTGTTTTGAAACTTTAACATGAAGGGAGGATGGGAGGGGTGTTTTGTTCATCTGCAGGGCAACCAGATGAAAGCCGAGAGGCACCAGCCCTGAGGTTCTCCACCATGGCTTCCCTGGTGGCTCAGCTGGTAAAGAATCCGCCTGCAGTGTGGGAGACCTGGGTTCGATCCCTGGGTTGGGAAGATCCCCTGGAGAAGGGAATGGCTATGCACTCAGATATTCTTGCCTGGGGAATCCCCATGGACAGGGGAGCTGCAGTCCATGGGGTCGCAAAGAGTCAGACACAACCAAGCACGCACTAGGCCTGAGGGGCTCATGGTGAGATTCTTGGGGAGCTGATGATGATGCCATTGGTTGATAGCCACATGGCCATCCCCCAGAGGCTGAAAAGGAGGAAGAGGCCCGTGGGCCTTGCTGGGAAGGGCCTTGTTGAGCTGCTGCCTTCCGGGAAAGGATTGACACCCTTCCCCGACCAGGGAGGAGGCCAGGGACCAGAGAGGACCAGCCCACCCAGTGGTTGCACCTTCAGAGTGCCTCCTGGTCTCATCCACTCTGTCCTGCCCGTCTGGATTGCCTTCTCAGACCCGGGGTCAAGCTCAACGAGATTCTGTGTTGGTTTCTTTTCCCGTGGAGCTGGGGTGTTGTTACTGAGTCCCAGTCCCTTACCTCATGAATGCTCTTGGCGGTGAGCATTGTCCTCTCTGAGCAGTTTTATCAGCGACCCAGTATTGTAAGCTAATCCATCATACCTGGCCTCCTTACGCATGGACTTTATTCTGATTTCCCGTGTGTTATGTTTATGGAGGAGATGGTTAATCAGCTGCCTTGACAATTAAAAGAAAAAGGCGCAGGGAGGGCTATCCTGGGGATATTCTTGATGGTGGCCTGGCCCAGGCCACCAGAGCCTAAGTTCTGTTCATGCTTAGTCACTTTCTGGTTGTACAAACCAGCCTTCCGGATTTAGTTTTTTTTTATTTGTAAATTGAGTTGGACTAAAAATATTCCTTAGTTTTTCATATATGAAGACCAACCCCTCCCCCCCCCCATTTTTTTAAGTGTAAATTTTCTTGGAGGGTAGCATTCGTGAAAGGAAAAGGGGGAGTAAAGCTGTATGGAGCAGGGGAGATGCCAAAGGGCAATGCTGATAGGAGAAAGTGTTTGCCAGCCCAGGGAGTGAGAAGACACCCCCCCCCCCTTTTTTTTTCATTTATTATTTGGCTGTTCCAGGTCTTAGTTTTGCAATATGGGATCTAGTTGCCTGACCAGAGTTCGAACCCGGGCCCCCCGCATTGGGAGCACAGAGTCTTAGCCACTGGACCACCAGGGAAGTCCCGAGAAGACCCATTTTTAAGTGTTGAAAATTACAGGCTCTCCTCCCTTCATCAGACCTTAACACAACCCTCCGTCACTGAGTGGTCACCGAGCCGAGTCCCTGATGGACATTGTGCAGCTCCATCCCTGCGTGAGGCACACGCCTTTCCACCCGAGCAAACGTGGGCCCAGGAAAGGCAGGTGACTTGCTCAGAGTCACACGGAAAGGAAGGGCTTAGAAGCCCAAGCACTTAGCTGCTGCATCTCCTCTCATTAATATTCATGTCTGCTCTGTATTTGTTGATGGGGAACCGGACGCCGTGCCCACAGGCTCTTAAGAATTTGGTTAATCCCTTCTCATGAGCTCATGTTTGTTAGCCATCCGCACATGAACATCCAATGAAGAGGCAGGTTCAGCAGAGGGAGAGGTTCTTTCCGTGTCCGCTCCATCTGTCTGGCTTGGTGATGAATGCGGGGCTCTGGGAAGGGATGCTGGCTCCCCACGCTTTCCATGTGTGCATGGGACTTTCTAGCTAACCGGGTTCTCTGCTGCAGGACGACTCTGTCCATCCAGACCTGTGCAGTGGGCTAATGGAAACGGTCCTGGGTCATCGTGTCTGTGTTCCATGTGGCTGAATAGGCAGTTGGTCCCTGACCTGAGGGCAGCACCCCTCAGCCTAGGAGGTGTTGGACCTCCTCCTCCGTGGGGAGGTCCTGTAATAACAGGAGCCCTGTTATTACGTAACAGCCCCTTGGCTTAGCTTGGTGCCTTCCTTCTGGGAAGCTGTCTATGATCTGCAGATGCCATCTTGGTTTGTTTTCTGGGAGGAGAGGGGGAAGCTGCCCAAGACTTGAGTTCCTCTGTGAGGGATTTGAATACAGGTCAGTGGGGTTGCTGGGGCAGTCTGTCCCGGTCTGGATAGAAAACTGAACACCTGACATTTCAGTTATTTGTCCCATAGGTGTAAGGCCTGCGTTAGAAGAAAACTGTCCTGGCCCGAGGACTTCCCTGTTAGTGGAACTTAGTGCTAGGAATTCTCTGGTAGTTCAGTGGTTAGGATTTCGTGTTTTCATTGCCAAGGGTGTGGGTTTAATCCCTGGTCGGAGAACTAAGATCCCACAGGGAATGTGGTGTGACCAAAAAAAGAAAGGGAATAGAACTTGGTGCTACTGTTCAATTTTGGGCTTCCCTGGTGGCTCAGATGGTAAAGAATCTGCTTGGAGTGCCGGAGACCCGGGTTTGGTCCTTGGATCAGGAAGATCCCCTGGAGAAGGGAGTGACTAGCCAATTCAGTATTTTTGTCTGGGAAATACCGTGAACTCAGGGACCTGCCATGGGGTCGCAGAGAGTCAGACACAACTAAAGCGACTGCCACTTTCGCTTTCAATGGGTGTTGTCTATAGATCTCAGGAACCGTGTGGATCCTTGGAAATGCCAAAGAGCTTGTAGTTTTGACCACTCAGGTCTATAAATACCTTTGTCTATATTGTGTTGAAACGAAAAGGTTGTGCAGACTGGATTGAGGAGAGCTGGGCCGAACCTTGGATGCCTTGATGTACCTCCCCAGGGCCTGTTTTCTTTTTTGTAAGATGAAATGGGGAGTGGGCTGTCTTCATAAATGTCCTTTAGCGTGGAACCCCAGGAGTTTCCTCCAAAAGGTCTGGAACTGAGTACTTCTTGGGGAGTCTGCATGAGCGGTCACCTCTTGGAGAATTCAGATGCTCATTGAGAGGTCCGAGAAGTCCTGTGTAAAAGAGAATCCAGGTAGCTCTTTGTTGGCTTGAGCAGTGCCCAGCGGGAACTGGGATTAGGTGATGCTTGAGCAGTCTCCCAGGGGTAAGATGAATCTCACTCCCTTTCTTTAATCCATCTGACATGGGTCACAGGCATGTCCGCTGGGTCAAGGGATGGTCCCCGTCTTGGACTAGCAGGCTGTGAGAGAAGGAGCGTAGCATTACTGGTGCTTCTCTATTTCATCACCCAGGAAACCAAGCTCTGGAGGGAAGAGGACAAATCAAGACCCACCAGGGGTCTTGAGGGACTTGAGACCCTTGGCAAATAGAAGTATGCAGTTGAATAATGGGGGGCTTCCCAGGTGGTGCTAGTGGTAAAGAACCCGCCTGCCAATGCAGGAGACACAGGATTGATCTCTAGGTCTGGAAGGTCCCCTGGAGAAGGGAATGGCAACCCACTCCAGTATTCTTACCTGGAGAATCCCATGGACGGAGGAGCCTGGCAGGTTACAGTCCATGGGGATCGCAAAGAGCTGGACACGACTGAGCACTGACTTGAGTTGAATAACTGTCAGAAAGTTGGCCGTGGGCTGGCTCTTCTTTTCAAAGGTGAGCAGTCTTCAGGCCCAGAGAGGCTGTGTGACCTGCCTACAAGCTGCAGTTCACTGACAATGGCTCAGGTTTAACGAATCACTCAGAGCAAGACGTCAGAGCTGTTTAATCTGCCAGATGGTGTTGGGGTGATGTCTTTCCTGGACAGTGTAAGCAACGCTGTTTTCTTAGGATGGCCTTTGGCAGTGCTCTTGTTGTCCCAGCCCTGGCAAACTATCTCTTGGGCCCGGAGGGGAGGGCCCGAGATCATGCCTCTGGTAGAAGGCTCTGAGGACAGGAGCACAGCACGTGGTGCGCTGGCTCCGCACATGCGAGCCACGGCGCAAGGTTTGCTTCGCTGCCTTCGGTTGGACAGACACTTTTCTTTTTCTGTTTCGGGGTATTTGATGTGGTTGGGTCATATTTCTCCTCCTCCAAATTCTCTGTTCGTGCTCCACCCTCCACTCTTCAGCCGTCCGTTGCACCAGCCAGCCACAGCCTCCTCATCTAACTGTGTGCAGACTGGCTTTTGACAAACATGATGAACTGGGTATTTTTGGAAGGCTCCAGAGGGCAGGCAGAGTCAGGAATGTTTCCTGCAAACCCTGCATCCAATGGGCAGGCCTCCGTCACTGCCCTGGGGTGGGGATGTGCCTGCTGGGAAGCCAGGGGGGCCGAGGAGGGTTGGAGAACTCCAAGCTTTCCCAAGCCTTTGGAAGGCTCCTAGGAAAGCGGAGCCTGAAACTTTTATCATCACGACTACAGGTGAAAGACTTTCATTTGGCTGTGCTGGTCCAACAAAGACTATTTTATTTATGTGTTTCCAAGCCCTTAAAAATTCTTTTAGGGCACATCAGTGGGGAGTTAATAGAAACTTTGAAATGAGAAAAATGCCTGCAGGGTACGCAGAACCCCAGCCAGCCAGCTGTGAGTTGTGTGTTGTTAGCTGGTAGGTTGATGCTCAGAGAGGCGGCTGGCTGGACAGGGTAGTGAGCCATGGATTGTCTTCTCCATCGGCTTAGTTTTCAATGATTAAGTGTTTTTTTTTTTCCTTCGTGTGGTGCAAAGGGAGGATTCCTCTAAGCTTTTCTCTGGGCATGTTAACTCCAAAGGATCCTCTGGCATTTCTGGTTTGTGCCACAAAGAAAGCTTGGAGGGGAATGGATGTGCCCTCTCCCTCCTTCCCAGAGAACCAAATCACATTTGAAGATACTTGTTGTTAGTGAGAAGGGTGTTTCTATTGTTTTTCTGAGTGTTGAGTTTAAAGCTAAACAGAAGAGTTGTGAGCCTAAGCCAGGCATCACTAAGATAGTCTGTTTTCCCCCAAAGTAATGTCCTAAAGAATTAAAAAGCCTTTGAACACTCATTGTTTATATTTATCAGCGTAGATGGAGATGCTTTGGGGTCCAAGTCCAGCTACTTAGGGGATCAATGTTTGGCTTTCTCTGGGCCTCACTTTTTTTCCATCTGTAAAATGGCCCAATAACCTCTGCCACCCTGGACAGATTGAGGGCAGGAGAAAGGAGTGGCAGGGGATGAGATGGTTGGATGGCATCACCGATTCAATGGACATGAATTTGAGCAAACTCCGGGAGTTGGTGATGGACAGGGAGGCCTGGCGTGCTGCAGTCCACGGGGTCACAGAGTCGGACACGACTGAGTGACTGAACACCACCACCACCCTGGATGAGGGTGAGAATTCAATGGACTGGCAGCTTCCAGCCCTCAGCCTCTGTTCTCAGGAAGATGAAGCTGTGACTTATGAAATCTATGGATCATGTTCAACCTTATATGAACCCCCGGGAGAGCATCAAGGTGGCCTGACAAAACTTCAGACCCAGAAGTTTGGGGTTCAGCCAGCTGATCCTCGAGTGCGTGTTGTGCGCTGGATTAGCTGACCACCAAGGAAGCCGGCTGGGAGCTCAGCTTCTCTGAAGTTCCTTGGGGCTGCCTGGTCCCCCTTGTTTAGCTGAGTGGTTTTCAAATGGAGATGGTCTTGCACCCCAGGGGCCATTTGGCGATGTCTGGCGATACTGAGGATTGCCATTCCTTGGGAGGTGCTGCTGGTATCTAGTGAGCAGGCGTGTTGCTGACCCTTCTGCAGTGCACAAGGACGGATCTCCGCATGACAAAGAGCTATCCAGCCCAGGGTGTCAGTGGTGCGGAGGCTGAGAATCCCTGGTTGAGTGTCTGGTGTGAGTGAGCACATGGGCGTGTTTCCTGTTGTACGTTTGGGAAGGGAGACCCACATGTGCTGCCCCCAGTGATCACCCTGGGGGGAGCGGTGCTCATCTGTGCCCTAGTCCTGGTGTTGGTTATGGGAACGTCATGATGGAGGCTGGCCTGTGAAGAGTCCTGAGATCCAAGGGGAGAAAGAATTTAATTTGATTTATTTTGTGGTTCTATTCAATTGCCTTCGTCTCTATTTTGAGACTTTCTCTTCCAAAATTACAGTAAAACACACAAGAAGAGAAAAACCACATTATCCCTCCACTTTGTCTTGGAAGATGGCCTAGTGAAGAAGTCAGAGTTCTTCACCTCTTCAGATGTAACTGCTTTAATAGTGTGATATGCCTATATATTTTGCCCATCTCCAAATTCCATTGCAGGGCCTTTGTGTGTGTGTATATATATATATATGTGTGTGTGTGTGTATGTGTGTGTGTGTGTGTGTGTATGTATTTTTATGTATGAGTATATATTATATACATATGTATATATGTATTCTTACATATGAGAATATATATATCATATACATATGAATGTATTTTTGCTTATACATATATATGAATAATATAGGAAGAAATTAATTTTTTGAATCTTGAGTCATCGGAGACTTATGTAATGACCAGAGGCAGCCCTGATTATGTATATGGGCAAAGCGTTTTGTGAACAATGTCTCCTTTGTGTAGCACACAAAACAAGCTTTTCTTCAGCATTGGGCATGCAAGTTGGCCTTCTCCAATGAGGGCCTCTCTTTACTCCTCCTACCTTTGAGCAAACATTATTTATTGTGGCTGATATGTGATCAGGTCTTGATTTGGGGTTCCTTTTGATGCTCTTTCTTTGTGGGATCTCACCCACGTGCCCCTGGAGACCCTCTGACTGCCAGAGCCTTTGTTTGCCAACCACCCATGTGGTGCCAGCAGCATCTGCTTTGTGGCCAGCCATCCCCAGAGTCCCAGTGTGGCCTGGGGATGGTCTCCGTGATTGGACCTGGCTGCCTCCTGGAGTCACTTTTGGGCTTAGAAATAATGGCTGTGCTCTCTTCCCCCCTCCACTCTCCTCCCTGACCCCCTTTCCCAGTCATTTTGATCTTTGTTACTAGTAACTTACCAAATGTGTTATGGAAGAGCTGGGGGAGGGGGAAGGGAGCTTGTCTAAGATAACCTACCTTGTGCCGGCCGCGGTGTCTGGTCACTGTCGCTTCTCCAACCCTCTGATGCCAGTAGGTGGGATTCTTATTAAACAAGTGGGAACCTGACTCTCTTGGGGAACTTGCCTGAGGGTCTACAGGCAGCAGGTCTCATGACCAGATTGACTTAGATCCCCAGACCCTACCTGTGAGGTGGTGGTTGACGGACCACCACTGTTTAGATGACTCGGGTGGGACTTCCCTAGTGGTCCAGTGGTTAAGACTTTGGTGCTCCCAATGCAGGGGGCCCAGGTTTGATCCCTGATCAGGGAACTAGATACCACAGGCAGCAACTAAGAGCCCACAGGCCTCAACCAAAAAGATCCTGCATACTGCAATGAAGATCTTGCGTGCCTCAATGAAGACCCATATGTTATAAAAAATACAGATGGCTTGGAGCTTGGTGGGGCTCTGAGGCTGGAGGCTCCATGCCCACCTAGATAGAGGCAGTAGGAGCTGTGGACACGTGCCTTCTGTGTGGGGAACCTGGAGAATGGACACATTCAGGGGCGTTTTGGGATTCCCCTGGGGGCTGCAAGCAGTGAGCCGAGCCTGGGATTGGAAACCCATCGGGGACTTCACAGATGGAAGAAATGGGCAGAGAAAGGGGAAGTTGATTGCCCAAGATCAATCAGTTAGTGTGTACTGGATGAATGAGAAGCGACTCCCCCGGTTCCTTGAAGAGCGGATGGACTTTTGATCTTTAGGAGGAGCGCCAGGGCGTGGAGAAAGCTCTGGGGTGGGGTGCTGCTTGGGGCAGGAAGTGCAGCGAGAGCCCTGGGGTCGGAAAGTCACGTAAGGGCCAAGCAGGGAGGGTTCCCGGCCAGAGGATGCTTTGGGTCTGCGTGGACTCCAGACAGGACCCGTCGGTATTTTAGGGAGCTGCAGCTGAGACCTTCGCCTGGAGGAAGGGGTCGCACAGTGGACAGTGGAACCTTAAGTTCCTTTGGTACTTATCCAGACCCAGAGCTTAATAGGCTCCAGCTCTGCCGCAAATTAGAGATGGTGGCTGGCCGCAGTGAAACAAGACTCCTTTCCCCAATCCTACTTTTTTACAGGAAGGTTTCCCTGTCTGGAATCGAGGTGGCACTTTTCTTCTCCCAGCTGTGACTCATCATATGTTTTCAGACAGTTCACATTAAATTTCCCACCGGGAATCGGAGTATCTCATGGGGTGTGGGTGTTCGCACAGCTCCGCTTTTTGTAAGCCCTCCCTTGGATCCCTCAGAGTGTCTTCCTGCCTAAGCCTCTGTAATTGTTGCAGTTCTGGGGGATGGGGGCGGGGGCTTTGTATTGTGGCGCTCAGACCCTGGACATGTTTCCTGGCCCCTGGAATTCATCATTAGGGCAAAGATGAATGAATGAAGGAGTGAGGGACTGTATGAAGCCCAGGTGCTCAGGGTGGTCTTGTAGATGGTCTGATGTGCTGCCAGGTCATTGAGTGGTACGTGCTGTAACTGTGAGCAGAGGGCCCTTTCACCGTCCAGTGAGCAGTTAGCGTGATGCTGGTTTGTGGTGACGTGCAGAGGGAAAGCCTGGTTCTTGGGGGAGGAGTCTGAGGTCCGTGAATAACATTAGCTGGCAGGATCACTGCAGAGGAGGTGCGCATCTCACCGGCCTTTAAATTGGGTTTGAGCTGGCGAAATTCTAAGTCCTTTCCTATATCCCGAGCCTCATCGTTGGTGTTATCTGCTGGGCTTCACTCTGGCGTTGGAAATGCTTTCACCCCCTGATGACCCTGAAGCTGAGAGCAGTGATTCCTAAAGTGTCCCAGTGCTTGGCCCCTAGCTGCTTCTCTGGTTATCACCCCCCTTCCTCCCCACCCCTGCCGCCCTGTCTTGCTTTGAGGGTTTGGGATTGAACGGCCCCTCCTGACACTGAGAAGAGAGGATTGCCCGCTGGAGGTGGTCCTGTCTGCAGAAGGGATGGGGTACTGAGCAGGAGGAAGTTTTCCCCAAGTGTGTGTCCTTGTTGTCATCCTGGGGTTCTTGCCTGGAATCCGCAGGAACGAAAGAGGGAAAACCAGGCTTGGCTTGGGCAAGGATTTCAGTTGATGGGTCTGGGAGTTCCCCTCTGTCAAAATTGTTTTCTTTTGACCAGAGTCTGGGCCACGGTGTCATTGTCTAAATGTGGAATGTAGCTGTTATGTGTTCTGGGAAGTAAAAACCAAGACTGATCTGGGGGATCCACAGAGATAGGAAAAGGAGGGGGCCGATAGAACATTCCAGAGATGTGGGGATGAGGGAGAAAAATGGCTCTGTTGGCATTCTAGAGAAAGAGTTTGTTAGATTTGGAGTGAAGATAAATTTGGCCTTGAGGGCCTCTGATTCCTTTCAGAACTTTTTCTTGCAAAAAAGTTAAATGAAACTGGGAGATGTAGCAAAATGGGCAACAGCACATTCTGTCCATAATGAAAGGTTGTCCGGCAAGAATTTCTTTCTCTGTTCTATCCTTTTAGCCAAATTTCTGTTTCTAAAAGAGGAGAAGGGGGAAGAGATAAGCTTGTTTATTTTCTTAGTTGAAACCTCAGATTTTATAGTTTTCAAGTCCATTCTCCTGGGTCAGAACAAGAAAGGCCAGAGGTTCCCTGACCTGGACCTTCCCACACTGGAGGAGCTGGCCACATGGTGCAATCCATTGAACTTTTTTCTCTTTCCCCCTTTGACTTAGATGATCACTTAAAAGTGCACAGACCTCAGGTATCCAGCTGTCTAGTTTTTACATGTTTATGCCTGTGTAACCACGACCCTGATCAAGATAAAGGACATTGTCCAGCATCCTAGAGGGCCTGTCGTGCCCCTTCCCAGAGAGAACTGCTTCTTATTTCTATAACCATAGCTTTTCTCTTCTTGAATTTCATATACATAGAATCATCCGTAGGGTTTTAATTTTACTTTCGTATTCCTCCTCCTTACCTAAATTCAGTCTATTGGAATCTCTAGCTATTTCATTAGAACACTTTTTGTCTTATCTGTGTATCACAGAATTATGGAATTACAGGTACAAAAGCCTGGGGCACACCTTTGCCTGGGACGCTCAGGTCCCCAGGTTGCTGAAGCCAGGGAGAATGGCCTCTGACCATCCTCTGGGCCTTTTCAGTTCTTCCACCCTCTTGCTCCTTGCCACACCCTGCCAGGTCTCCCTGCCTGCTGTCCCCCCAGCCTGACTGCTCTTTTCCTTCCCATCCTCCTCTTGCTGCCACCTTGGGGGCACGCCTGGGGTGGCTGCTGTATTCTGCACCCTCTTAAAACGACAGTCCTCTCCCTGCAGGGCTGGCATCTCTGTAATCGGCACTGCCTGGTGTGATTATTTGATTAACATGCGCTTTCCCTTTAGAGGGAGAGCCGGGCAGTGTCTGGTGCGCAGTGGACGCCCAGTTCAAGCCGGTTGCCTGATTGGAAGGGCTCATGGGGCAGCTTGTGGCCCTTCTGGGGGGTGTGTGTGCTGGTGGTGGGGGGCGTACGCCGCCTGCCCAGGTGGTTTTGTTCTTGGGGATTCCAGGTAGGAGATGTTTCAAGCCCAAGGACCGTCATTGTCCCGGATGTCTGGGTCACAAGTGACCTCATTTCTTGTCCAGCCTCATTCCTGCACCCCGGCCCGCCCCAGGCCTCTCTGGAGCAGGCTCCCTCGCCTGCTCACTCTCTTGGCCAGGATTTTAACATATATCACAGGCTGGTAGGCTAAGAGCTGGGGACTTCCCCTCACCACACTCAAAGCCTTTGATCTTTTGCTTTGGAGGTAACATCAAAAGGAAGGCTGAGGAAGACAGCCAGGCTGTGAAGTTCAACGTTCAAGTTAATAGCTTGACTGAAGGTTGTGTTGCGTCCTGGCAGCATCGCAGAGGCTGGAGTAAACATGGCGATTCCGCCACATTTTCCTGGAGATGGAGTGCTGTTGCTTAAAAAAAAAAAAAAAAAAAAAAAGCCTTCATTTGCATTTGGAATGAATTTTCGGGCTGCAGGGAGAGCCTTTCCTTCATCCCCTTTCTGGGGGAGAAGATGTGTATTGAGGGTCTGAGGAGGAGGGGGAAATGGAGACCAAAGGGATGGTGAGAGAGGGGTGATCCCATGGATGGACCACACCCTGGAAGTGCCGCAGTCCCTGATTCCAGCGTGAGCTGTCTGCCTGCCTTTTCGCGTGGCATCTCTGTACCAGTTACTGTTGCTGTGTTAGCTGGGTGTTTCTGAGTTCTGATGGAATCCAAAGGAGGCTGCAGGCAGGCAGCTGGGCTCGGGCCGGGGGAAGTCTTGTGCAGCCCGAACATTGCAGCAGTGAGAGGGGAAGCCGGCCCCGGAGCCAGGAAGGGACTTACAACAGAAGCCAAGCTGAAATCAACCCTTTCGTCGCCTCCGTTGGGTTTCTCTGCCGAGCTTTGTGGGTACTTGTGTGGAGGTTGTTTCGTTGGACATTTTCTGGAATGCTTCTTTTCAGATTTTCATCCAAAGCTGTGTTTGAGTAGTTTTCTGACACATTCTGTCTTCAACACCTTCGGCAAATGATTTACTTTGGGGGGTGATTTTGCTTCCTCAAGCTGGTCATCTTCTGCAGACTTGCCTGGGTTCATTCTTGCGTATCTCAAGCTTCCTGGCTGCTTTTGCTCCCGTCGTTGTTCAGCATTCAGAGCCACTACTCCCCTCACCCTCAGCTCCCCCTTCCTCCCCGGTACTCACCCGTCTCTCCCATCACCTCTGTCCTCACCTGTCTCTGTCGTCACCTCTCTCTCCCTGCAGGGTGCTCCAATGCTTCCTCCCCCTGCCGCTAACCCCCTTTCCCGCAGGCTCTTTGAACCCTGATGAGTTCAGCATGACATAGCCATAACTCCCGCTAGGTTTCTTTGGCGTAGTTTCTTAGGTTCTCTCATCCTTTCCCCTCTTCATGATCTTTGGCATAACTGTATGCCACCTGGACTGTTATTTTTCTGGTGCATTCACACGTTTGATTCCCTTATTTAAACCCAGTTGCACTGTAAGTCTTAACATCTGTGAAATTATGAGTTCGATGTGCTAGTTATTATTTTTTTCCCCTAATACACGTGAATCTAATCCTGTAACTACTCAGGTAACACCTTGTACCCCCTGAAACCATGCTCAGTAGCCCCACAGTTGGGGAAACAGTACTTTAAAAGAGCAGTCCCCACCTCCCACCCCCACGTCACGTTTTGGTGGCTTGCAGGTTTGGGCATCTGTTGACACTTAGCTGTCTTATCTTTCTCTTCCTGTTCCTGAGGCCAGCTGACCTCTGCTTAGCTCCTGTGTGTATTCAAAATTCTGTGCACGGAATGGTTTTAGGCTTCTGGAGATCAGTTTTCTAGTGACTAGAATTCATTCCCTGTCCGATGAGTTCCTTCTCCCTCCCTTTCTGTGCTGCCTGTCTGAATCAGTAGACGTTTTTTCCAAGTCCTCAGATTGTTGCCATTTTTCGAGGTGGATGGTAAAGCTGGCTGGGGCAACCCAAGATTGCTCTGGGTTGAGTCACCTTCTGAAAGGTCTCTGCAAATCCCTGCCACCTCTCGATCGGAGTTGTTGGCATGACTTCCCTGTGGTTCTAGGTTTTCAGCCCTTGAGGCTCTCAGCTGTATTCATTATACATGGCCACTGGGCATCTTCTTGAAAAGGCATCTCCTGCCAGTAACGGGTGTGGGCTTCTGGATATTCTTAGAAAATACAAGATGCCGGTCTCTGGGGCGGGATCTCCAGAGCTTTAGGGACACATCCTGGGGGACTGCTATGGGAGGGTGCTGCTGCTTATAATCCCTCAAGTTCAGTGCCCTTTTGGGCTTCCCTGAGATGGGTGTTTTTTCCCAGCTTAAAGCTGTAAAGGGCCACTGTCAAATTTGTTTAGCTTCTTAATTCATGTTCCTTAGTGGATGGTGAATTGAAGCTAGCATTCCTGGACAGAGCCTTTCATATATTTAAGAAAACCTGTCGGGTCTCCCTGGGGAATGAGGCAAGGGAGAGATGAAAGACTTTCTCCAGACCTGCTTGGTAGCGTGGACTGTTCTTTTAGGTAATTAAGGGAGACCATCAAAGATGAACACACGTGTCCATTTACCTTTCACTTGGGGGTCTTAAATCTTTTCTTGGTCTCCTTTAACTATATACTTGTGAGTTACCTGTGGGCCCCTGTGGGCTCCATTTTCATT
The DNA here is from genome assembly GCF_963930625.1 of Muntiacus reevesi. Taxonomy (NCBI): domain Eukaryota; kingdom Metazoa; phylum Chordata; class Mammalia; order Artiodactyla; family Cervidae; genus Muntiacus; species Muntiacus reevesi. Next base: position 155,283,149 of record NC_089250.1, read on the forward strand.
GTTCTCCACCTCATCCGCTGAGACACACCATTGGAGATTGAAGAATGGGGTTTTGGGGAGTCTTTGTCAACTTTTTGAGTTTTCCTATGGAGTGTATAGAAGCTTGCCTCTGTGTTCGCTTGGCAGGGCCTTCGTGTCTGGGGTGGGGCAGCCAGGTGAGGAGTCCCCAGAGCCTACGTCTGAGTCATTTTCTCCTATCCATGGATGTCTCCTACCTATCAGGTATTAGGACAGTGCTTTTCCCAATGTGTTCCACATTTGAGTCAACCGGACATCTTTTATAAAAATGTCACTCACTACCCAGATTCCGCTCTGTGGGAAGAGTGAGGCATCAGTAATTGTAAAGATCCCTAAGTTAGTCCAGAGTTTAAGGACCATTGCCTTAGGAGAACAAGATTGGAATCATTTGCATTCTGAGTCACCTATGCAGATCGTGCACCAGGTCCGCATATGTATATATGTGAAAGTGAAAGGCACACAGTCGTGCCGACGCTTTGCTGTCCCGCGGACTGTAGCCCGCCAGGCTCCTCTGTCCATGGGATTTTCCAGGCAAGTGTTCTGGAGTGGGTTGTCATTTCCTTCTCCAGGGGATCTTCCCGACCCAGGGATCGAACCTGGGTCTCCTGCCTTGCAGGCAGATTCTTTTACCAACTGAGCTACTAGGGAAATCTACTATGTATAATATTTACATATAATATTAACATTTACATACTTAGAAGAGTCATCTTAGTGAGTCCTTGAACAGTTAAGGAGGTAGGTGTCGTGGTCCCCATTTTACGGGCAAGACAGCTGGAGTTCAGAGACGTTTGAGCACCCTGACCACGGTCACTGGCCCTGGTTAAGGACCTGGGGGGTGGTGGGGGTGGAGGAATTGCTCTGGCGAACTGGGAAACATTTGGTACCTGCATGCTTAAGCCTTGACATTTGAGCAGTCGTTTTCTGACCTAGAGATTAGAAGATTCCAGGTTGGAGGAAACCACATGAGCAAAAAGGCCACGGGGTCATGGAGTTTTCAGAGAGGCGGGGTGGCTGCAATACTGTGTCAAAGGGCAGTTAAGAGATCTAGTGGTGGCAGTGGATGGTTCAGAAGCTGGAATGGTTGTTTGGGATTCTACTGTGAAGGACCTTGAATGCTGTGTGCTAGAGAGACCTTAAGTTCTCATGGGTGACTGAATCCTTGGGAGCCCTGGTTAAAAGGCAGGTTCTGGTAGAGAAGCCTTGGGACGGGGCCTGGAAGTCTGCATTTCTCCCAAGCCCCAGCACTTGCTGCTGCTGTTATTATACCTCTTTTTTGCAGTGGTTCTCAAACTGCTGCATGACAGAGTCACCCGGGCAACTTCAAATGCTCATGCCCCGGCCATGCTCCATTCCAGTTAGGTTAGAATGTCTAGGGGGATGGGAGCCTAGACCACGGGATGTTTAAAGGATATTCAGGTGACTCCTGGGTGTACGATAGAGAAATGCTGCTCTAGGGGGTGGGATGGTCTTTGCTGAACTTGAGCTGGGGGACTGACTGCTCCATCTGGGGAGTGGAGAGGACGGATTGGATGGAGTTGAGAATGATTGCAGTTGTTTTCTGACTTTATTCATGAAGTCTGCCATATTTGCTGAGTGCCTGCAGCCGGCCAGATACTGTTCTGGGTGCTGCTAAGATGGTCTGAACTAGCTGGAAGATGGGTTCCGAAAGCAGAAGCATTTTAGGAAGGAGGATACTTAGAAATTTTGAATTACAGGTAATTTGGTTGGTACCCCAAACTGAAATCTCTTTTTCTTGCTGTGATGGAAGGGTTTGGTGGGCATTGAGTAATGAGCTGGCAGAGGGCCCATTAACTTGGCTGCTTCACCCAGGTCCTGTAGAAGCCTTGTCATTCATGTATAAGCACCTGCCTGGCCCATAACCATTTCTACAGCTTCCTTAGCTGCTGCTAAGTCGCTTCAGTCGTGTCTGACTCTGTGCGACCCCATAGACGGCAGCCCATCAGGCTCCACCGTCCCTGGGATTCTCCAGGCAAGAACACGAGTGGGTTGCCATTTCCTTCTCCAATGCATGAACGTGAAAAGTGAAAGTGAAGTCGCTCAGTCGTGTCTGACTCTTCGCGATCCCATGGACTGCAGCCCACCAGGTCCTCCGTCCATGGGATTTTCCAGGCAAGAGTACTGGAGTGGGTTGCCATTGCCTTCTCCACAGCTTCCTTAAGGATCTTCTCTAAGGCATATTTGCTTTGCATCTTTGCGGGTTACTTTAAGCGTTTGGAGGGACTGAAAACATTTTTCTTACAAATAATGCTCATCTACAATTCACATTTTTCAATAGTTTCTGCTGATTGGAGAGAACCAAGAAGTGCTGACTGAGACTTTCTATATATTCCACTGCCTCAGAATCCATGAATGTGTGGCTGGAACTTAACTTGTATGCAGAAACTAGTAATGTTAGCATGCGAGAACAGGGGTGCATGAACTTAGGAAGTTGCCTCTAGAAGAGACTGGCCTCTGAATAATGAGGGTGGTTGGACAGAGAATGTGTTAGTTTCTGGTTAGCATGCAGCTGAAACTCTGGCGCTCTGAATCCTGAGATACGACATGCTCTGCATTTCCCTCCCAAGTCTGTAAAGGCATAGTCTTGTAAAGTCTCCCAAGAACTGTGAAAGGCATAGGTAGGAGGCTTCAGGACTGTGGTGGGTCTGTGAAAGGGCCATGTGCTTGTAGCTATCTAGTTTGTGTATCACTCTGTCTGGAACCAGATTAATCCTATCGGGTAGTTTCAAGGCCCAGTGATGTTTTTGGAATGGAAGTATGCACTTGGCACTTGGGAGCTCTGTTCATTGATTATGTTGGTGCGTGAATGCAGGAAGCCTGGATCCTGAAATGAGTAGATTCCATACAAGGCTCAGAGTTGTGCCCCCTCTTATTCTTACAAGTGCCCTGGCTTGGCCAATGTACTGTATTAGTTGCTGCTGTTACTATCCGAGACGGCTGTGGCTGGTGACCTTTGCATCACTTGAGGAAGTCATAGACTAGCGCTAGGGAGAAAATTGTGGGGTGGCTTCGGCCTGTGACCTCACTGCCACCTCCCCTCTGCCATCTTCAGGGCACTGTCATCCTGGGGAGAGTTGGGAATTTTTTGCGCATTAGAAATTCTGAAATTTTTCTGAGTCCGGGCTGCGTCGGCTCCTTTCCTTGGCTGTCTCTGTAGGATTCTGGAGGAATAATTAGTTACTGTTTGCAGAACACTTTGAAATGCTCAGATGAAAGGCAGCAGAAAAGCACAAAGTATTATTATTTATTATTAGTCTGAACCAGAATGGGCAGCCCCTTCTGCTGGTGCCAAGCCCATTCCTTCTGCCGTCTCTTTCTGCCCAACAAAACTGAAGAAAACGTGAGGGATCACAGTCAGTCAGTCATGTACCGTCTGTCTGAGCCTGTGGCCAGGGGAGGTGAGAGAAGCGTGGGGACACAGTGAGTCCAGAGCAGGGACCTCTCAACCCCGGCACAACCTGGACTGCGTGCCTGTGGGGTGAGTGAGTCAGGCTTTGCCTTCGGTCCTCCTCGTCTGTGCTCCACGTACTGTGATTTTTAGTTTCACTTGATTCGGTGATATGAACGCTAGGGAATCTGCTTCCTGGGGACCCAGATGTACTTGAGTCAAGCGAGTTGGGAATGAGAGTGATCTTTTGCTATGGTGATTGTTGTTTAGCCTTTTAGTCATGCCTGACTCTCTGAAACCCCATGGACTGCAGCACGCCAGGCTTTCCTGTCCTTCCCTATCACCCAGAGTTTACTCAAACTCATGTCCAGAGTCGATGATGCCATCCAACCATCTCATCCGCTGTCATCCCCTTCTCCTCCTGCCCTCAATCTTTCTCAGCATCAGAGTCTTTTCCAGTGAGTCGGCTCTTCGCATCAGGTGGCCAAAATACTGGAGCTTCAGCTTCAGCATCAGTTCTTCCAATGAATATTCAGGGTTGATTTCCTTTAAGATGGACTGGTTTGATCTCCTTGCTGTCCAAGGGACTCTCAAGAGTCTTCTCCAACAGCACAGTTCGAAAACATCAATTATTTGGTGCTTAGCCTTCTTTATGGTCCAACTCTCACATCCGTACATGACTACTGGAAATACCATAGCTTTGACTAGATGGACCTTTGTTAGCAAAGTGATGTCTCTCCTTTTTAATACGCTGTCTAGGTTTGTCATAGCTTTTCTTCCAAGGTGCTGTTCAGACTGATTCATGCTGGCCTCAAGTAGGTGTGTATCAGCATTTCATTTTCTCATCAAATGTTAGCATGCTGAGGTTGGTACCCTGCAGTTTGGGGCAGAGCAGGGTGACTCTCTGGCTCTTTTCCCTTCTTCAGTTGCATTTATCAGCTGCCTGGTTGGTGGGGAAGATGGGACTGCTGAGGGAGGAAGGAAGATCTTTGGGCCAGTCCTTTTTGAAATGAAAGATTTGGTTTGCCTTCTGCTTATCAGCAGAATGATTGCTGCCCGCCCCCAATAAAAACCTTTGCAAGTTATCCCGACATCTTCTGACACAGGAGCACCGTGTGAGCCCCCGGCAGCCTCTGCTGCCTGGTGTTCTGTAAACTCCATGGTGTGTCTCTGCCCCGAGGCTCAGAAACCCAGAGGACTGACCACTTCTTGAGGCTTATCTCCAGTTTGCAAAGAGCCCCTGGCAAGAAGAGCTGCAGATTCTTGTACCAGCAGCTCCCCGGCATATTGCCTTCTCCTCTTGGTCTGCTGTTAACATAGGACGGCCAAGAATATACTCAAATCCTAGTCTTCTGTGAAGCCAAAACTTGACCTGTGTTTTCTATACCTGAACTCTTTCTTGTAGGCCCCGTGGATGTGGTTTATAAGACCTTCCTAAACCGTGAGGGATTCGAGTCCCATGGAGTAGTGATATGTAGGGCAGGCCTGAGAGTTTTCTGAATGATTTCCTCCGTGAGGCAGGCATGAGTGCTCGAATGAAGGGCCTGAGGGAGTGGGGAGAAGTGGGCATTATCCCGTTCTACCCTTGAGGAAGCAAAGGAATTGCCCGGCGATGGACAACTAAGCATCTTTCTTCCTGGTCCCTCCTCAGGTGTGCTTTTCAGCTGCCCACACCCATTTCTTTTGCCGGCTGTACTGTCATAGCTGAGACACTTTAAATGGGCCCCTCTTGATCACAGCCTGGCTGGGAAGGGCTCTCCTGGATGTGGCCCTTTGAGTTGGAGTCAAGGGGAAGGCTGGCCATCCTCTCTGGCCACTGCGGACTTTTCTCACTTTCACCCAACACCCTCCTGCTTGGAGGGCATGCACCCTACAGAATCTCCTAAGGAAGAATCTGATTATTGGAGGAGCCAGACATAGCTGTTCTGATCACCTTATTTCTCAGAAAAAAGACAGAGGAACCAAATTTGTATTAAATTCCTTGCTGGTGTCTATTAATTGTGTCTCATTTACTTCTCATAGCAGCTTGTAAGCACAGCTTATGTTCATTTTATAGATGAGAAAATTGAGGTTCAGAGAGGTTCAGTGGAAACCTTTACACGTTAAATATGCATCTTCTTTGCAAACCAGGCTTTTGTAGCATATTGTAGAGGGCTGGAGGGAGCTGAGTCAGGTGGTATCGGGGCCATCGACACATAATTGTGGAGCAAGCCCAGTGCTGGGTGATGGAGGAACTGCTGGTCTCTAAGAGGCCTTGAGAAATTGGATTCGTATCCCCCAGTTCATCTCCCATCACTGCCGAGGAAACAAGTACATTTACATCATGATGGTGAAGATTCCATGACCTATGGCAAGCGTTTGACCAGGGTCTGGCATGTAGCAGGTGCTCAATAAAGATTAGCCTCCCTGGAGATGTGGGAGAAGATTAAATTCCCTCTCTGGGTATGTGGCCCTGTTTTCTCTGCTGCATTCTCTCTGTGCTTTAGGCGTTGAAAATGTCCTTTAGGCTGGGATGAGGTCCTCGATGAGTCGGTGTTGAGAATGGGTGGAAGGCGCTCAGCCAGCCCTGCAGGCTTTGCCCCGAGTCCTTTGTGAGAGCCTTGCTGGCGTGGACAGCCCAGCTTCTTTCTGTTTCTTTCACTTGCGGAGCGCCTCACCCTCGCCAGCTGCAGTGCTGGAGCTGGAGAGAGGTGCGCAGGACGTGACCTTGGGAGGCAGCCACGAGAACCAGGAAGCGGAGCACAGTTATTGGGGGTGTGCGGGTGGCCGTCCGAGCCGCGTCCAGACGTGACGCGGGAGTGGGAGTGGGTTTCTGGGGCCAGTGGGACAGAGCACGTGAAACCCCAGATGGGGTTCTCCCTGTGTCTGAGACACCTTTGAAGAAGTCCTCAGGAGGCTCCAGGGGGAACGATGCCAGACTGTGTCTCCGGTTTAGCGGACGGGCTCGCTGGTGGTTTTGGGGGCCCGTTTTATCTCTTCCTTATGGGGAGGCGACACAGTGACTTGACCCCAGCGAACATGACCAGTTTGAATGACAGCAGACACGGTGGCGCCTTTGACCTTTTATGTCCTGCGTAAGTTGTAACTATCTGCTAGTTTACTGGAAAATAGGTTTTCTTTAACATTTTTCTTTAGGAGTAAAAGGATGTGTTAGAAAATCTAAAGCAAGCAGAAAGAATGGTCCGTAATCCCACTACTTAGAGAAAAAGCATTACGAAAGGTGGTTGCTTTTTCTTTTTCAAAGTGGTAAATAGACGAGTGTTTTGGCTATATTGATTTTTCAGGGATGCACATGATCACATGGGCAGCCAACATTATTTTTTTTTTTTAAATGTGGATTTCAGCTGGGCTTGACACCTTGCCCCTTAACGAAAAGTAAACCACTGCCGTATTTGATGGTTTCACTGTGGCTGGCATCGGGGGAGGCAGGTTGATGTTATGTTATAGACTTGACAACCCAAAAGCACTCTCTTGGCTTCTTTGTTGTGACCTTTGAGCCAGTGACAGGCGGAAATGTCACCTTTACCCTTCTTTAAAAGCAGCAGTAATAGGTGGTGAGTGGAAGGATGCCTCTTAAAATACTGGGAAGTGCTGTGGCCCTCGGGTTGAGCTTTTTCGAAGTTAGTATGTGTATTGTGTGTTCTTGTAACTAATGATTCTTTGGGGTCTGAAGATAATGAGTTTGGAGGGCAGCCACGCCACCATACCACGTCACCTGAGGGTTCTGGTCACCCAGGACGTGCCTAGCCTACTGGAGGGGCCTGGAAGGCTCTTTTGACTGATACAGGGCTGGGGAGATAGATGGAGTGGCTGCCAGGCAGATGGCAAGCCAGCTGAAAAGAAGCATGCAGACACCCGCTACCTTTCCTGCCCCTCGCTGCGTGTGGATCAGTCTGGTCCTCCTGCTTTGTGCTTCTCTTTCCTGCCTGGAAATGCGAGCATCCTGTACAGCTTAGCTCCCTTTTGCCCACTCCTCGCCCCCCTCCCTCCTCCCTCCCCTCCAGGGCTGGAGGACTGGCTTGGCTTCACCTGATGGCAAGGCGCTTTGCTGCAACTCTGCGGTGGCAGTGCGGCCAGTGGATGCAGGGCTGGTCCATTCCTCTAATAACAATATTGCTCTTATAACATTTGATAATGATATTTTACAGTCTAAGTGCTTTTCAGATACCTTACTATTATCTTTATCTTATAGACTATATTAACCAGGGCTTGTCTGGGGAGATGGGAGGGGATTGTGGGGAAAGAAGGAAGGAAGCTAATCTTTTTATTTTATTTTTAAATTTATTTTCAATTAGAGGATAATTGCTTTAGAAGGTTGGGTTGGTTTCTGCCGTATAACAGAGTGAATCAGCTCTAAGTATGCACACATCCCCTCCCTGTTGAGCATCCATGCACACATCCCAGGGAACCGATCTTGATTTGAATCCTGAAGCTTGGCTAGAAACTGCCAGGCAACTAGATCCTGGTTTGGGGGAATCTTTACATTCACCCCATGAGGGAGGTGGATGAGGGAAATTATTTTGCAGTAACTGGGGGCCAGGGGAGCTGAAATCTGTACTCACCTTCACACAGAAGGTTGGGTGAGAGCTAGGACTTTACACCCAGGTCACTTGACTCTCAGGCCCTGCGGATCTTTCTCTTCTGTCTCTGGCACCCAGTGTAATGCCCGGCTCTGGCATCAATAAATATTTGTCGAATGTTAAATGAGGCTTAAAGAGACCGTGCGCGCTTGGCACAGGGGCCCAGAGAGACACACACGTGTTTCCTGCGCTCCTGACCCTCACTTCCAAATCCTGTGACCTTGGGCTGGTTGCCTGGGCTCTCTCCGCTCGGTTTCCTGAAAACTTATCTGAAAAACTGGGTAAAGGACTTGATGGAGGGCATTTCCTTTAGTAAGAACACAAACGGGAGATGATTTCTCCTGACTTACTGCTTTCTTTTCATTTTTCCTATCACATATCTTCCCTGTTTATTTCTACCTCTTAGAGAGTGAATTTCTGATGACGAACTGTAGTGTTGGATGATAAGAGTGAAAAAAGCATTCCTGACGTATCTCCAAAATCCCCAAGTGTGGCAAACGTCAGCTTCATAGTAACAATCATGGTCATGGAGCTGGCATTTGTTTCCTGAGCACTTAATCATCTCCTGGGTGCCACCACATGCAGTCCTGATTTGATAGCATCTCTGATCGAAAGAGCTGTTGTATCTCCCATTTTATAGATGAGAAAACTGGAGCTCAGAGAAGTTAGGTGTCCTGCCCAAAGTCTCTGAGGGTCTGAGTGGTGGTCTGGGATTCCCTTGGGCTTTCCGCATGGCACTAGTGTTAAGAATCTGCTTCCCAGTGCAATAGACGCAAAAGACGTGGGTTCATTCCCTGGGTGGGAAGATCCTCTCGAGTAGGAAATGGCCACCCACTCTATTATTCTTTCTGGATAATCCCATGGACAAAGGAGCCTGGCAAGCTTCAGTCCATGGGACTGCGAAGAGTTGGACACAACTGAGCACTTGTTATTACTGGGATTCCTGCACCAGAATTGGTTCCACTTCCCACTCTTTATAAACTGCACCTAAAACTTAATTCCCCGTGTTTGTTCTGGACATCTTCGTATCTCACTCGGCTCATTTACAGCCTGGACTTTTGCTCTGACCATTCTCAAAGTACATGGTCAGCTCAGGAGGAAATCCACCCTGGTCTTTGGACTGAACCAGGGTGCCCATGGCTGATCTTGTTTTTCTGCCCAACTGTGGTGAGCCAGAGGCACCAGGGAGGTCTTCAAATTTCCCTTTCCCCACGGGGTACCCCTTCTTTAGGCAATATTTTTAATGGACAAGGTTGTAAATCTTATTGACATCTCCAAAGAGAGATAGAGGAGGAAAACACAAAAATTAAGACGTGGGAGAAAAGCGGTAGGTTTTTTGGGGTTTTTTTTGAGATTTGTTCTTTTTCTTTGTCATCTTTCTTTCATATGCACATTGTAAAACGTCTTTTGGATGGTGATTTCGTGTGGTTTCTTGGTAGCCCTGGAGCAGCAACTGCTGGGTCTGACCTAGTGCATGGCAGCCCCCTGTTCTCTGGGCCAGCTTGTGCCTTATGTGTCTGCTGTTTGCAGAGCATGAAAGGCAAGAATCAGAGTTCTGCTGGGGTTGCAGACATTTAAGAACTCTCTGAGGGTCAGTTAGAGGGAAGAGATGCAGTGGCTTAGAACACCAGGCCTGCAGCTGAGCTTTGGTGTACCCGGTTGGAGACCAGACATGCAGAAGACCAAACGCGGTAACAGGAAAATTCCACTTGACCAGAAGGCTGGGAGTGAATGAATTGAAGGATGGGATGGGAATAATCTGGAGAGGTGAGACTGCTTAACTAGGGGTGTTTTCGGTCACTTTGCTTTACTTCGAGCTAAGTGTTCATTTCCCTTTAAGCTTAAGATAGTATGTGATGATTTACTTTTTTGGATGGTTTAGAATTGTGCAATAGCTCCAGGGGTTTTATTCTGTTGATACTGATCATGTTAATAGCAATATTATTGCTTGCTAATGATATAATAGCATTTACTAAACACGTGCCATATGCCAGGCACTGGGCCAAGCGTTTGATCCTCATGAGAACTTGGGAGATGGCTTTTGTGTATATTCCCATTTTACAGATGAGAAAAACTAATGCTCAGAGTAGTGAAATGATTTGCCCAGGCTCACCCTACTTAGATGGTTTGCTTCGATATCTTTTTTTAAAGAACTCAAATTTTCTTTGAGTGTCAGCACTTGGCCCATATTGGGCACTCTGTGCATACTCTGGTGAGTTGAATGGAGTTACAGAGCTGGGGTTTGAACCCGGGTCTGAGCTGCTTCTGGATGTGATCTAGGAACTTGGCCTGAGTGCACGCAGCGCCCATGACCCCTGTTTTGCTTCTCTAAGTCCTCACAGTAGTAGATTCGATGAACCCCGTGGGGGCTCAGTGGTCCAGAGGAAAGGGAGCAAGGGGACTTAGTGGAGGAAAGAACAAGGCTCCTGGGGTCCTTTGACATTAAAGGCATGGTGTGGACTGTCACTCAGGAGAATTTGCTGGATTTGTGTTTTCCTCTTCAATTGTGGCCATCGTGTGACTCACTTGGTGACCCCCGTGTCTGCAGAGCGAGCTGGGTGGACTCCCGTTGGCCTGTCAGGTGGATGACTGGACAGTCACCTGCACCCGAGGAGACACTCAGTGGGGCCTCGTGAACTTGGCTTCCGCTCATTTGGACGTTGGTTGATTGAGACAGCGCAGTGGAATTCTCAAGGCAAAGCCCTTTGCCAGGGTACATAAAGACAGGAAGAGGGATATATTTTAAATACTCGAATGAACAGTTTCTTACTTTCCCGTTTGCGTGTGGACAGTAATGGCGTGTCATTATCAGCTGGTCTGTTGGTCGGGCTTCCAACGCGACCGGCCTCTCTGCTGACTTCCTGCATTTATTGCACGGAACTTGCTTCTCTTTTACTTCCTGCAGTGAGATTGCTCGCTCCTTGGACTCAAACCTCACTGGCCTTCTATCACATGCATCAGGAAGGTGTAGTTTATAGTGGAACATGACCATTCGTACCCAGCCTAAGAGGGACGTACTCTCGCTGCTCCCATGTTATTATCCTCACTCTGCAGGCGGGGGTTGGGAAGCTGAGAGAGGTGAAGCCATTGTCCAGGATCCTAAAAGTACTAAGCTGCAGATCCTGGATTTGAAACCAGGCATTCCAGCTCTCTGCTGGTCTGAGTTAGTGAGGTTTTAGGTTTGTTTTGAACCAGACTGCTGCTTCTAGACGCTTCTGTCAGCTGACTCCACAATGGGGAGAAAGAGTGGTGACCTGTGTCCCTAGGGTCAGCTCAGGCTAGAAGAGAGCACAGAGACGCTGTTAGGTGGCTAGAGAGACAGCACTTAGTTCCTCGCCATGGCTACCCAGCCCTTTTTTGGAGATGAAGCCCTCTTTGACCTGAAATCTCTTAAGTTCAGCTGCCTCCCACATCTTTGCACTGCTGTCAAAAAGACTGAGACCCGAAGTTTCTTCTCCCAGATTTCTGGGAGCTCTCAAAAGTGGAGATGGCCAGATTCTGTGGTCAGGGCTGGTTGGGATTACGAATAAACTGAAGCCTGGGAAACTTTCTTGCTATTAATAGTGCAGACCTTTGGGGGAGGGAATAACCAAACTTGATGCTGTTGGAATTGATTTTGCCTGTCCAGATGACATACTAATGAGCTAAGTGGTTAGCTTAGATCGTTACTGCTCCTTCCCCAGCCAAGTTCTTTTAAAGCCTAAAACCACAAAAGCAAAGAACAAGTTGGTTTAGAGACGCACAGTGGCCCAGTTGAGCAAGGGGAGGTGGTCGACTTGGGCTTATTACATGTGGGAGGGTGAAGGTGTCGCTCAATTCAGAATGACTTGTGTCACCTAACTCCATTTCTTTGCCTTGTGTTCCTTTTCTTTTTGGAACAGGAATTTGTTTTGTTGTCTGGGTTCTTTTCACAATTTAGTTTTTAATCTTATCATTGATTTACAGTGTTGTGTTAGTTTCAAGTGTACGCCAGGTTTACGTATCCATTCTTTTTCAGATTCTTTTCCCATATAGGTTATTACGGAATACTGAGTACAGTTTCCTGTGCTATATACAGTAGGTCCTTGTTGATGCTCTATTTTTATATATAGCAACGTGTATATGTTAATCCCAAACTCCTAATTTATCTCTCCCCCTGCCTTTCTCCTTTGGTAGCCATTAAGTTTGTTTTCAAAGTCTGTTTCAGTTTGGTGGATAAGTACATTTGTGTCATTTTTTTTTTTTTTTTTTAATATTCCACATAGAAATGGTATCATATGGTACTTATCTTTCTCCGTTGTTGTCTGAAGTTTTGATGGAGGTATGTCTGTCCCTTCAGTGCCTTTGGGTTATTTTAGAAAGTTTCTCTCCCAGCTCAGAGTGTGTCAGCCCTTGTGTCTCTCCAGGGAGAAAGTCCCTGTCAAACAACCCTGAGATCCTGTCTCTTCCAATCACCCACTTTGATTATAACATCCATTGTTCTGCTCTCTCTGCCTCTTGGCATGTTCTGGTCTTTCTCTGTATACAATTAAAAACACACAAGAGCCCGCCATGTCCCGAGTGACTGGACTGTCCTGGTGTCCCACGGGAGCCTCTGCAAGCGGACAACTGTATTTCCTTCCCGGAATGAGGTGATTGCCCTCAAAATACCTCCTGGTGGTTTATTAGAGGAAGCCACGGGCTGGGATCGGAGACAGTTTCTCCTGCCTGAAGCCTACTCTCCTGCCTCTTCCTTCTAGATCTTTCTCCCCCACCCCCCTTATTGAACCTTCCCCCCAGTGGTATGCTGTCCCCGGGGGTGGGAGCAGCCCGCGTCTTTCTCTGAGATGCTGCAGAGCTGAGCCGAGTGGCTTGATGGCGACCTGTCCTCACTCGTCCCTGTGAGGAACGTGAGGGAAAGAATGTGGGGTGTGGACTTCCCTGAGTGACTGGGCTCCGGCCAGTGGAGTCCGCCGGCGGACGAGAAGTGTGTGGGCAAAGGGAACTATTGTGTGAGGCTCCTCCGGACAGAAAGCCTGCCTTCATCTTTCGCCGCGCTTAATGGACAATTGAGACATTCAGCCGGTGTCTGAAAGGAGAGTGGGCCGGAATGGTCTCGCAGACCTCCCAGACGCGGGCTTGTAGGAGCAGCAAATAGAGACGGGGATTACCAACAGGAGAAACAACTGGGGCTGAGTCCTGGGAGAGAATGTTTATTTCCTTGCTCTCTAGGAGGGATCTGGAAAGAGCCGTAATCCTGGGTTAGGAGTAATTTGTTACAGCAAGATGATACTTGAGTGGCAGGCCGCTTCTGGCTGAGGCAGCAAGACTTGTGTGCAGGGGGGCCGGGGGGCCTCCAGAAGGTCAGCCTCACTAAATCTTCCCCTCCCCGGCTCGGGGGTTCGTTTCTCCCCCTGCGAAACGAACCAGCGCCGTTGCTTGACCTTTCGGCTCCCTGGGTGTCGCGTTACGAAGCATCTCCACATGCTTGTCACAGCTAGAATTGGACAATAAAAATTCGGACAGGGAGACCTTGCTGGAGCCACCGACCTCTTTCAAATGTGACAAGAGGGGGGAAAATAAAAAGGAAACACAGGCTGCTTCAGGGTTTCGGTTGGAGTTTGAGGATGGGAGCGGAGGCCTCTCTTGCGTTTGGTTCCTATGTGAGCTTGACTAAAGCACCTTAATTGGTTGCTTATTGGTTGCCAGGACTTTCGATGGTCTCGTCGTCAAGAAATGTGGAATTATAGGGAGAAGGCCCTAATCAGAAAAACCCAAGTCTTAAGAGCTCTCGGCCAGGGAGAAAGGAAGGAATTTTTCGGCGTTTTTCATTTTAATATCTGCTGTGATCTGATCATGCATGCGTTTAAAATAACCCTTCCAGGTCACCAAGACCCTGTTACTCTCTGGCTTCCTACCTCTCAAGGGTCATTTGATGACTATGTCTCTAACAGTTTCCATGGTAGACCTGTAACTTTTGACTTTTAAATCCCTAGTGCAGGTAGGGGAAAAAATAACGAATCTTAACTCTCGAATTTTATGTTAACTCTTTTACTTGATTTACACCATTTATCCTTTGAGTTCTGGAAGCTGGTGAGCAAGAAAGCTGGTGAGGAAGTCTGTCAGATTTTAGGCAGACAATTCCATGCCCATTTTTTAGTTGAAGAAATTGAGGTGTGGAGCCTCAATGACCTGCCTCATCGGGGAAAGCGGAGCATAGATGGCAGGATTCAGGTCTCTGAACTCCCCGTGGTTCTGTTGACTCAGTTGCTCTGCTCTGTTTGGTTTTAGCCACAAGCCTTGAAACAGCACACAGTTCTGTTCTTCTCTCCCAGGCTGTTCTAATCCAGGGTATCTAATTCAGGGTGATGCAGCTCTCACGGAGTCTTGTTCACCTGCCATTGTAACAGTCCCTCCTCAAGGATTTGACACCAACCAAAACCGCATTTGGAAATTGTGAGTCCCACAGAATTTTGGAAGATATGATTTTTGTTTTTTTTAAAGAGTAGATTCACCTGTTTTTCAGTTCATTCTTAGGCATTCTGGGTGGAGTCTGTGTGAATGGATCTGTTCTCTCCTGCCCCGCTGGTCTCTGAAACGAATGTGAAAACTGTCAAGAGACTTGGTACTTTTTTTTTTTTGTAATTAGAAAAATTGAGATCTAATTCATATACCGTAAAATTTACTCATTTAAAGTATACAGTTGAGTGGGTTTTAGTGTATTCACGAGACTGTGCCAATGTCATCACTGTCTATTTCCAGAACATTCTCATCGCCCTGAAAAGAAAGTCTGTACCCACTAGTAGTCACCCCCTTTACTCTCTGTCCCTATGGATTTGCCTGTTCTAGATAGTTCATATAGAAGGAATCGTACCATATGTGACGTTTTTTGTCTGCCTTCTTTAGGTTAGCATGTTTTCAGGGGTCATCCATGTTGTAGCATGAGTCAGTATTTACTCCTTTTTGTTGCCAACTAATATTCCATTGTATGGATATACCACATTTTACTTATCCATCCATCAGCTGAGGCTTGGTGCGTGCTTTTATCCCAGTGTGCTCCATATTCTGAGCTCCCCTGATGCCCATACTTGAACCCTGATCTGCTCTGGGTCGCAAGTATGGGACTTCCAACTTATTTTCCTGGTCGTGTGCCTGCATCCACCTCGTGCTTGTAAGGGAACAGGCGGTGACCAGGACAGTCCAACCAACAGGACTACTTGGCCTTTTTATAAGAAACAGTAATAAAAAATGTGGTGACTTGCAATTGAGAAGACTAAATGTTTCTCTGTCTAAAGGTAGGTTGTTTCTAGTTTTTCTCTCTGTGTGAGGTCCCTACATTGACACGCGAGCCGTTGTTGTTTGTCAGCCACCATCTGGAGGCTGTAGGGAATGAGCTGCGACTGCCTGTCTTGATGCTGAAGACTAGGCGACCTGAGTCTGAGGACCAGGGCTTCTCCTCTCATGTTTTTCCAGTGGCTTCATGTCCTCTGACCCATGGCTCAGAGACTTGAGTACTTATAGTGGAGCTGACATTTCTTGGAACCCATAGCTCTTTTGTGGGGAACTCAGTCTTGAAGCTGGTTGAAGACTGCAACATAGCCAGTCTTGGTGGGGACTTTTGGTCCTGACAGAGTGATACCCTGTCTCTTGGAGGCTGGTTTCCTGCTGGTCTCTGTAGAAGTGGGGGCTGTACCCCTTTTCCCCTCTATGCATTTTTTCTGCCCTCCCCTGGAGGTCACCCATTCATTGCCCATTCTACTCAAGTCTCACTTTGAGTTCTGGCCTGAAAATACCCAAACGTTACATTCTGGTTCAGAATCCCTAGTATGTGCATGATGAAGTCACTTAATTTCTCTCTACCTCACTTTTTTTAAAAACGGATTTGGAGATTATGTGCTTCGACCGCTTAAAAAGGATGTAGTGACAATCATTTTAGATGTTGAAGAGAGTCTTTGGAAGGGAAGGTGGCATCTGCATACGCTTAGCGAGCTCTTTATCGACACTGCACAGCACTGGAAATTTATGCTAATGGCTGATCCCGAGTCACTTGGCAAGTTGGGAAAATGAAAATACAGACTCCTGGGTCCGCTCCCAAATGGTTTGATTAAGCAGGTCTGGAGTGGGTGAGGAGAAATGTCTCTAAACAAACCATCATGGTTTATGAACCGGGGACCATGTCACCATCAAGAACTAAATCTTTTTTCATGATGTTTCTACTTACCTTTCTTGTGTTCACCCTTGTACCGCTCATTACCTTCTTGTTTCATTGGCTGGGTCTTAGACAGCTTTTCTAGGCCTTAGAATATGTAGTTCACATCATACACTGAGCATATGCTATGTGAATGCTGCAGGAATCCACGTGTTAGAGCAGAAGGGATTTTGGGGGTCATGTTCCTCAATTTCCTGCCATAGACTTAGGCCCAGAGTGGGGAAGAGGCTGCCCAGTGAAGAAGTGAAATTGGAATGATGGCCCAACTAGCGGCAGAGCTGGATCTGGAAAGTAGGTTTCCAGACTTTATCCCAACGCGCGAATCCTAGGGGCACACAGTCATAATTTTCAGATTGACTTTCTGGAAAGTGGAAGGGAGGCTTGCCTCAGCCCCAGGGGCCCATCTGGGTTTGAGAAGGAGGTCCTGGTGACAGCTTTGTGCTTCCATGAGCTACTTGTACTTCCATGAGCTGCTAGCCCATAACCTCTCTGCAAAACCACTGTTGCTAAGTGCAAAAATATCTTAGGGTCCTAAGCTGAAGAGTTGGAGAGATTCAAAGCAGGCAATCCCAAGTTTGGGTTATTGGATTTTGTTTGTTTCTTTATTTATTTGCTTGTTTAGCTTTGCTTCTCCATTACTATCTGTGTCCTCAGGAACTCTTGTAGAAATAATTTTTTGGTGGGCTTGGAGAAATATAGTTGAACATTTGCCCAGTGACCTATGGGGGAGAAGAAAGATGGTGAATGGTGGAGGTTCGTTTATCCCTTTGGGGACACCGTGAGACATTCCCTTAGCTGTACCGTTTGGGACGCTGATCCCTGGTTAGAGTTCAGGTGAGGATGCCTCACAGGTGATAAGAAACCCAAGGAAGGTAGAGGGGAGTTGAAAAATCGGTCAGGATGTGGTTGAAACATCTTGTTGACCTGGAACCCTGTGTGTTGCAAGGCTACCAGTTGACCTAGGGACCTTGGGCAGCCCAGGGCTGCTCTGCTGGCCCCTGTGCCCTCCTTGTCAGATGTTGGTTGTAATTTCCTGATTATTTATTTCAAAGGATTGTTATGAGTGTGGTCATGAACTCTGAATACCCTCTGAATGTGAAGCAATACTATTAATATTAGGACCCTTTAGTTATTATGATCTGGAGTGAAAAGTTTAACTGTAAGAATTTTATTTAAAGAATCTTATCTGTCTAGGGATTATCATACTAAGTGAAGTGAGTCAGAGAAAGACAGATACCATGATATCACTTGTTTATGAAATCTAGAAAAATGATACAAATGAACCTATTTATGAGACAGAAATAGACTCATAGACTTAGAAAACAAATTTATGGTTACCAAAGGGGAAGGGAGGAAAGGGGTAAATTAGGAGTTTGGGATTCTCAGATACACACTACTTTATACAAAATAGGTAAGCAATAAGGATTTACTATATAGCACAGGAAACTATATTCAATATCTTATAATAAACTATAATGGGAAAGAATCTGAAAAAGATATATATACAAATACACACACACACATATATATATATATAACTGAAAAAGAATACACACACACACATACACATATATAACTGAATCCCTTTGCTGTTTACCAGAAACTAACGCAACCTTGTGAATCAACTATACTTCAATTAAAAAAAATTATAGCAACTAGCCCATAGAGCTAGAGCTTTTAAATGGTTTTGCCCAAATGCCTTGATCACTCTTTCCCTCCCTGCCCCCTGGCCCTTTCCCCCATATTGTTTTTATGTTGAGAAATGGGGTTGTGACTTTAAGGGAAACATTTCAAAGTTCCTTTATGTCCGTGTCATTGAGAAAGATAGGGAGATAAAAAAAGAAAAAGAAAGTCAATCTTCGTATTGAATTTTTTTTAGCTTTTTTCCTTTTCCAAATTCAGAATATACCCAGCTTTCTGAGATCTTTGGTTTTCTTTTCCTAGGTAACTATAGTATATACTCACTTATGTTAATTCCCAACCAGTAGAAATCACATGTTCCTGAATTTTCTTCTGTGCTCTTATGCTTCATAGACAAATAATACCTCTTTAAATAGAATCTCTATCTTAGGTTTTCTGTGGATTTTCAAAAGAAGAAATTATTAGACTTTGTTTTAACCTAGGACAGAGCAACCTAATCTCCTATACCCTCTGCATCTGCATCATTAAGCAAACCAAGTTTATAATGGTGGCTGTCAAGGATCCTGCAGGATTTGAAGCTTTCTGAAATAGTCTTACATCGTTCCCACTGTTAGGTATATATGATCACTGTTGACTTTTGGAAACCTGTTGGTACTGATATGATTCAGTGGGTGGGCTAGAGCATGAAATTAATCACAAGATTCTTATATTTTAACCATGCTGGATAAATTGGGGTTTTGTGATCCCCAGGGCAAAATTGCTTATTGATAGAAGGTGGCTGGGTTTTCCATCTTCCAGTTTTGAGGAATGAAATAGGTTTAGAGAGTGACAGCCGAGCCTGTTCCTCAACAGACCTAATTTTGTGGATGTGTGTTAGGGTTGAGCCTCACAGTACCAGCTCCTGGAGAAGTGTGTCTGTGCCATCAGCGTTAGTATTTGACTTTCTATTGTCTCACTGTTTTCCTGTTTCCCTCTTAGGATGAGTGGCTTCTGGTGTGTTGTGTTAGTTGTTCAGTTGTGTCTGACTCTGTGACCCTATGGACTGTAGCCCACCAGGCTCCTCTGTCCATGGAATTCTCCCGGCAAGAATACTGGAGTGGGTTGCCATTTCCTTCTCTGGGGGATCTTCCTGATCCAGGGACCGAACCCGGGTTTCCTGCATTGCAGGCAGACTCTTTACCATCTGAGCCACCAGTCTTTCTTTTGTAACGTTCATTGATGAGAACATAATCATGTTTTATCCCTTCTAGAGCAAAGTTTTGTCTTCGAGTTGGCCTGATCCCTGATGAGCCTGCAGGGGGTAGGTGGGAGCAAGTTACCTTACTGGGGAGGAAGGATGAGTGAACTTGCACGTGACAGGCTATGGCTGGCAGTGCTCTCAGTGTGGGGTGTTTAGGCAGAGTATTGACTTTCCATTTTATAAGAAACATAACATGTACAGCTTTCTGGCACTAGTGAGTGAGGAAGACCTCGCAGTCCAAATCTGCCATGAGGATGGTTTCCAATTAATTTGAATTCTTGTAAAACGGATTTTCCTAGGAAAAAGCACCCCTACCGAGAAAAAGCTTGGATTGAAGAGGCTGTTTGGTTGTGGCTGATTTTTGTATTTAGGTAAAGAATGCGTATCAGGCCAGGAGAGGGGAGCAAGGACTTCAAAATGTAAAAATTAAGCCCTTTTCTGGGTGATAGTCCTTCTATGGGAAGGACTGTTTTCCGAAAAGAGACTGGCTTCATCGCCATTGAATAATCTGTCCAGGTTCATGGTGCCCCTTGCCCGTGCTGAACCCTGCATTTTGCCCGAGCCAGGGACTGATGCTGTCCGTTGGTGGCAGACGGGGTTGGCACAGCAGGGGCTCAATTCCATCACTGTGATGCACGGAAGATCTGCAGGAGAGGAGCATCTGAACCTCGAGAGTTGATCCCAAAGCTGCCGGGGTGCGTCACCCTGACCTGCGGGGTTTCTGCCCCCTGCTCTTGTGTGGTGACTTCTGACATGTGATGCGTCGCCAGGGTCTCCCGGGAGCTGGGTGAGAACATCTGGACACGTGGACCTTTTCCAGTCAGAATTGCTCAGGGCTTTTCAGACTTCCATTTTGGAAGGAGGGATGGTTCTTCCCGTTGAGACTGTGGTCTAGTGGTTGGACCTTGTGACTGGGAGTCACAGCCAGAGAGCTCAGATGCTTTTCCAAGCTTCTTCCCCTCCAACTTGAGTCTGCCAGTGATGCTTCATCCATAGCGTTGCTTTTGGGCCACTGAACGTGCTTTTCTATGTGCTGGCGTGTGACTGTCTGCCTTTAAGACCCAGTGAAGGAATGTGTTCCGTCTGACATGACTCAGGTATCTGCACACTCAGCCCCTAAGCTGGGGATGGCAAACTGCAGCCCGCAGGAGAAAGCTGTCCTGCCTGCCACCTTTGGTACAGTCTGTGAGCTGAGAACAGTTTTCATTATTTTTAAATGGTTGAAAAAAATCAAAAGGAGAATAATATTTCCTGACCCAGGAAAATCACAGTACGTTCACATGTCGGCATCTGTAAACAAAGCTTTGTTGGAACACAGCCATGACATAACACATACATGTATTATTGCCTGTAGTGGCTTTTGTAGCTACAGCAGAGTGTAGCTACAAACTTTAAGGTGTTTATCATCAGGCACTTTATAGGACAGGGCTTCCCAGCTCGTACAGTGGTAAAGAATCCGCCTGCTGATGCCAGAGATGCAAGAGACCCAGGTTCGATCCCTGGGTCAGGAAGATCCCCTGGAGAAGGAAATGGCAACCCACTCCAGTATTCTTGCCTGGAAAATTCTGTGGACAGAAGAGCCTGGAGGACCACAGTCCAGGAGGTCACAAAGAGTTGGACACGACTGAGCACGTGTGTGCACACACACACACACTCCTTTGCAGAAGAAGTTTGCCAACCTTGCCTTGAACAATTAAGGGGTGGTCTCCATGTGCCCATCCATTGGAAGGGAGTTCCCCTCCAGTGGAAGGGAGTGATGAAAGCAGCCTCTCCTCGCCATCTTTGTCATGGAATTGGGACTCATGGGGAACGGGGATGCCTTTTTGGAAGCAGATCCTATCAGGCCCACTTGAGTACCTACTCATCACCAGGAACATAGATACTGGAGGTAGCTTTTGATTTCAAAGACCTTCCCCATTTGCCTTCACTTTTCCTTTTTTATTAGGGAGGGTGGAGGAGGAGAAATTAGAGCTGTGTACCTTTTTCTTTTTTTTTTTTCTGACAATTCAACAAGCCTTTAAACCACCTTGATTCCTTTCAGGCCATTGGTGGTGTGTATATATATTCAAGACTTTGCCCACAAGTCCAAAGCTTAACTTAAGCTCCCTGAGATATGTCATAAAATGTGATTAGGGAGTGGGGGGACGGGCAGGAAACTCTAATGGGCCATGACCAGAACATTATTATTAAACAAAGGATGAAATGCTTAAGCCAAGATGGCCCTATTTACTTATTTATTTATTTTTACAAAATGAAAGTCGAGTAGACTCCATTTCAACAGTTTTCAATGCAGGAATTCCCACAGCCCCGTTTGATTGCAGTTTGTTGAAAAGTTTAATGTTTTTGTAGGCAATTCATAATTTCCACGTTGAGCAGCCCAGAAGGAAGGGAGCCTGGAGCCCAGTGTTGTTTTTATAGTGGGATGGTGGGAACTTTTTTTTTCCCTTCCCCAAAAGGATATAAAACCGAAGTTGAACTGTTGGGAAAACGTGGCGTGGTGATCCAGCCCTTCCGTCAGTCTGAGATGACTCCCCCTTCAGGTCTTCCTTTAGGACCCAACAGAATAGAATTTCCTGCTGTTTCATGTCTCCAGGAAGGAAAAGATTTTCCTCGAGGCTATAATAGTACCTAATTTCCTTTTTCTTCTCTTTATTTATTTATTTTCCCTATTAATAAGGACCAATTGTAGAAGATGAAGGAACCTGGGAAACCCATCACTTTTGCAGGAGGTTAATAACTTCCTTAAAAACTCCTGGCTTAATACTTGTTTCCCCAAAAAGGAACCTCGTCAGCCTGAGTGCCAGTCTAGGCCCAGGGGATGGGCACAGCCTCGTGGGGACCCAGCCGTTCTGTGGGATCGAGTTACAGCGGGATGGAGAGATTGGGGCTGTCACTGCAGAGTGGCTACGAGTCGGCGGGACCTGGGCTGTCTTCCTCACCATCTGGATCTGGTTAGCTCTCTCTGGGCAGCAGGGCCGAGTCTCATTTCCTCCAACCAGTAATGTTATATAGGCAGTGATCCTGGGCTGCCCTAACATAATTGAAAATTATGTGTATTGTAGGCTTGGAGCGCTGAAATGTAGGCTCATAAAAATATGTGGTGCAGGTAGCCTGCGGAGATTGGATGTGGCTCACAATGAAGCTTTTATGTAAAGTAAGAATTATAAGTCTCCGTATTAATATTGCATTATGGGTATGATCTTTCTTGGGTGGGGTCCTAGGGCTGGCCTGTCACCTCCAACAAAGCCTACATTTCCTCAATCTGGGGAGCTGGTATTTGGATACAGTCAGATCAGTTTTTGCAGATGGCCAGAAACTCATCTGTGAATCCAGCCCTCTCAACTGAGGGCAGAGAGGGAGGTGGAGGTGTGTGGCGACTTGGCTTGGCATCTTTCTTCACAGGCTTTTTATGTGATGAAGAGGTGAGTGTTGGCGGATGTCCATTTTGGTTGGCCTCAAGGAAATGACTCTATTGAGTGGTTTTGACCAATGAGGCCCATATATTTATGTGGCAAGTGAGAATGGGAAGAAGTAAGGGTGAGACCAGGCAGAAGAGACTCCCATAGCCCGCTGGCTCGGGTTATAGGCCTGAGGGAGACCATGGAAACATTTACTTCAGTGGCTCTTAATTTGGGACGATGTTGCTTCCGGACAAATGTTTGGAGATGGTTTAATTAAAAGGGTCACTGGGCGGGGTGTGCCTGCTGACATTTCCTGTCTGGGGGCCCAGAATCCTAGAAGTTCCTTGGTGCTTGGGACAGCCCCTCACCCATTGCCCTTAGAGCTGACAACTTCAGTAATAGAGGAGAAACCGGAAGGTCTTGTGGTGAGTTACCAGAACTAGTAACCAAATTTCCTCACCACAGGAGGCTTCTACGTGAAAGATCTGAAGTGGCAGAAGTTCCTCCAACTCCGTCTAGATCTAGGCCGGGTAAATGACAACTCAGTTTGGCAGGTAGCTTCCGGGTTAGGTCTTCCAGCTTTAGGTGTCACCTTTAACTTGCTGGAACAGTCATGTATTTGAGGAACCCATGGAAAAGCTTGTGGATAGTTTTGGCTCTTAACATCCCATGTGGGAGTGGAGCAAACCCTTCCTTCTTTCTGGACTTCCCTTTGCTGTCCCTTTTTCTTTCTGTCTGAGTCCTTCTGACTTGACAAGACCTTCTCTGTTCAGTCTTCCTCACCTCAGTCTCTTTCCTCAGACATGCACCTTCTCTCCTGGCATTCCCTGGCCACCTTCCCCACGTCCCTGTCAGAGCCTCGCCACGTTCTGTCCTGACTTACCTGTGGTGAGTTGGCCCCCTCACATGTGCCTAGGTTCTCTGAGGAAACACATGATGCTTCGCAGGAAGTCTGTGCATGAGACAAGCTTTAATCTGTGTTCCTTAAGTAAAAGTTTCTATAGAATTAGTAATAAAACTAGCCTCTGGAACGATCAAGATGGCGCCTTCACCAGTTGACCTTTGGAGGTACAAAGGCTAGTATTGACATCCTTGTTAAAAATCTTGGCATCGTGTCTTTAAGTTTTGCTTGTTTGTGAAGTGAAACTGATGTAAAGTCACCAACAAAAGTCAGATGCCTGCAAGTTGCTTACATGTGTGTTAAATATCTCTGTGACTAGACAGGCTGCCTCCCTCCCTCATATACATGATGGGGAGCTGGATCAAGGGGTTGTTCTCTGAAAGGTGAGGTGTCACTTTGGACAGAAGCAGCGCTCTTGCTCTAATGTCATGTATTCATTTTCTACCTCAGAGAAGGATAGAGAAGGACCCATTTGGTGTATACCTTTGTTTTTCTCCTTATGGTATGACGTGTGTTATTTAAGAATTTCTTTGACCTTTTGTGAATGTAGAAATTGCATTGCGCCCTGTCTGTGCATCTCTTAATGGAAAAATACTTTTTGTCTTACAAGCTTTGGAATTGGATGAGGAATTCCATGCTCACCTTACTCGAGTAACTTCTAGTAAAGGACAGCTGCACATATATACTCAGCTTTCTTGAAGGTGAAGGATGATGGCATTTTAGAAATGAAGGTTGTTGAAAGAGCAGATTTGGAATTGATGGTCTCCTTGGGCACATCTGTTGGCTTCGCAGGTGACACTAGTAGTAAAGAACCTGCCTACCAACGTAGGAGACAGACTCGGGTTCGATCCCTGGGTCAGGAAGATCTGTTGGAGTAGGAAATGGCACCCCACACCAGTATTCTTGCCTGGAAAATTCCATTCCATGGGCAGAAGAGCCTGGAAGGCTACACAGTCCATGGGGTTGCAAAGAGTTGCAAACAATGAAATGACTGAGTAGGGTATCCATGACTTGAGATTTCATTTAGCTTTATTTCTTTAGAAGAGAGGTCTCTCTTCTCTTCTTCGCTCTCCCCTCTCCCTTACTGGTGTTCTCCAAAGGAGATAGTATCAATGATACCATTTTATCTGAGGCCATGTAGTTTGAATATAAAGACAAAACTAATTACTAATAACACTGATGCTCCACGCATGTACCTGTTGAACATGAACTCCAAGGAAGAACCTGTCAGCGTTGCATGACTTTCTTTTGTCGTTGTCCCTCTGATTTGCTTGCTTTCACGTTTTTTGGTGTCTTTATTTGCACATTTTTAAGTTTTGGAGTTTCTGATCTGTGTGTCATGTATCCTAAAGCTCTTGGGATAGCTGTTTCGCATTTCTTTTCTAAATTCATTTTCCATGTTCATTTTGTTTGCTATCTCCAGTATCTTCAGATGAAATGGCCACTACTTGATGTCCAGGCGGGGACCCTCCAGAGCAGACAAGCCCTCAAGGATGCTCGCTCTCCGTCGCCAGCCCACATCGTTGTAAGTGACCTTACAGAGATGTTTGCTTCTTTTATTGTGGGGAGATAAAATGTTCTTTTGTTGATAACAGACCTTGTTTATCAGTTTCTCTTTTGTTAAAAATAGTTCTTTGGGAGCATATTCTTGGATATGGTTTGTATCTAGAAGGCACTTGTTTTTCTGCTACTGGACCTTAATGATTGGTATCTACCTGGAAATGTTCCCACTACCCTTTTCACCTAGTATTGGGTTAGAATCTAGCTTTGAGGGTTCCAGTTATTAGGGCACAATCACCATGGTGTGGGGAAGATTGGAAATGGTATTAAAGCAACTAAAAAAATGTACCCAAATGTTTGCTGAAAAAGTCTTTTAGGGGAGGTGAGTTGCAGAGCAGAGAATTAGGAAACTCAAAAGGGAAATCCTGAATTTGAGACTTTCCAATCTTATTCCCCTCATCCCCTACCCTCAACACACTCACCAATTTATCCTAATTATTGGAAAGGAATAATCTAGACTAACATCAGAAAGATTTCATCTGGGCTGATTGATTGGAAACGTAGAGTCCAAATGAACTTGGAAAGGCTTAAATTAAATTTAATGTGTATACCCCTGGCTTTGAAAGTGTGTGGGTTTAACGCAGAAAACATTTGTTTGTACTACTAAGAGACTACAACATAAAGTATGTGTCTGCATATATTTTTAATGCACTTTCTCAGGATTTTGTAGACTCTGAAAGTGGAGTTTATAAATTAACCTCTTGAGAAGATAACTCGGCCTTATTAAGAATATTTTCTTCTATATATTCCTATCATGAGCTGGACTTCATACTTTTGAAATAATTAATGGAAGATATATTTTTATAATGAAGTCATGACAGGTAGAATTATGCAAAGCATGAAACAATTCATGTATATTTTATTTAAGTATCACAAAATGTTATCCATTGATATATTTTGCCTCTGTGTTACTTTTAATTTCTAAAAATGGCAAAATAATTTTCTTAAGTAGAAAAATCTTAAGATACATTGTGTCAAATTTCAGGCTAACTGCCTCCTTATTTTGTAGCTTGTTATAATTGAGCATATATTATTTAATGAGTTTTGCCTCTGTTATATGAATATTAAATATATAAATGTATGTATGTATGTATATCTCACAAAATAATTGATTTCTGTAAAACCACTTCTTTGAGTCATCGTTTGTGAAAAGGTCTTATGAATTCTTATATTATAAATGAGGCACATAGAAAGAAGGTTGACATTTCCCAGAAGCTTCCTCCTTCCTCCAGTCCCTCGATAAAACAGATGCTCATAATCACACATGCTCTTAACAATGCTGAGATTTCAGGGTTGAAAGTAACCTTAGATCAGCTAGGTCCTACCTGCTCTCAGAAAAGGAAACGGGTCCAGAGATGCCTTAAGTGAATTGCCCAATGTCACACGCTGTGTTAGCGGCCAGAGTGGGAACTGGGCCCAGTACTCAGCTCTCTTTTTGGGGCCCAGTGGACTGTTCCCTCCTAAGGGAGTCAAAAGTAACTCTCTGTGACTTGTTCTGTTTTGCTTTCTCTAAATTGGCTCACTGTCAAAGACAGTGTCATAGGCATAAAGAAGTTGTTGGCTTGGGGTTCTCATGTAGGTTTCTCCTGGAAAAATGCATGCCATGACAAAAAAAAAACCACCATATTTTAACAATACACAAAGATTGTTTTACAAGTCCTTGAGGGTACAGTGAGGAAGCCAGTCTGTTTCACTCTTCCTGCCTCCCTGAATTTCCCAATGGGGGTCTAGGTTTGAAATTTATTTTTCTGCTTTTGGAAGTGCTGGGCAGAAGTCACCCATTTCTTTTTTGGGGTGGGGTGGGAAATGTAGGAAAGGGACGCTATCTTTAAAATCTCTTGGAGGTGTCTCTCTCTTTGAGTCTGGAGAGAAGACGCATTTCTTAGAAGTGGTCCAGAGGGTCGCAGCCCCGTGGTGGGTGTGACCTGGAGGTCCATGTGTTACCCCCGTGCAGGAGTGGGGTCTGTCCTTTGGGAGAGAGGTCAATGATTGCCCTCCTTCCCTCTGTCCCTCTGACTCCCCGGATCCCATAGGAGCAGTTGCTACAACTTAGGCCCTAGGCACTTTGTTTTCACGTGTACAAGTTAACAGTCCGAGGAGCTGGTAAAACATTTTTGCAGAGTCGATGTGGATTTTGGCGAGGGGCACAGTGAAGGGACTTGGGTTTCTTTTTCCTTTGCTGTGGCTTAGGAGGCATGTTGACCATAGCAATCACTGTGGAGCCCACCCCACCCTTCTGAGGGAGACCCTTGTCGATAAAAGCCGCAGCTGGCAGCTGTAATCCGATCTTCTGTTCTCTGCTCCTGGGGGCCTAGGAGCGACACTGCATAGAGGTTATAGGGTGGGTTGGCGGTGAAGAGTGGGCTTTGGGAGCTGGAGAGAGGAGAAAAGCCATGAACTTGGGTGAAAAGGAAACCAAATGAAATACTTAATGCTTGTCGCCATGGAATATTATGAGTCAGCCCTGTCATTGTGCATTTCTGCCTTCTTCATCTGACACCAGGACTGAGGAGGAAGGGGTATGGGGATTGGGGAGGAAGTTAGTAGAAGGAGAATGGAAAGGTAGGGGGAAGGAAGTCTGGAGGTTGTTGACCTCTGGGTCACGTATAGTTTTGGGGGATTGAGGAGTCGTGTACCTTGGGAGTATAAACTTATGATCACCTTTTCATTGAACGCAGGGCAGTATGTCAGCCCAAACCAGCTTGGCAGGTATAGTGTGTCTGTATCTATATAGGGAACATTCTGGATTGTGGCTGATGTATCGTTTTGGTCTTTGTATAGCTCAGCATTGGCCAGGAGGCTCTGGTTCTCCTTCAGATTCTCTGATGAATGGCTAACTTTTCTCCAGACACTGGGCTCTTCCTTACTTTCTTGTTTTTCTTTCTCTTGAATAAAAGTTTGTCACATCACGGTGTTTCATCAGACCTGTTTCAAAATAATTGTCTGAGGATTGCTTCCTAATTTCTCTGAAATTTAGATTTATTGTAATTTTGGCGCCAGGCTGTTTCATAATTATTTCTAATGTTTTTATTTTGAAACTAGAGAAGTGTTCGTTCAGCGTTTGTTAGTAATCATTAGGGACTATAGCTATCACAGGTTGCTAGGAAAATAACTTGCCGTCGTACTCATGGGGGTAGAATTTTCAGATGGGAATTTAAAACGTTTTGTTGGCATATTTTAATCTGATTGGATTTTTTCTCATGTGGTATGTGGGTTACCACATTGTTAAAAAAAAAAAAGGATGCTAGAGTGAACGTTCTTAACAAGTGGAGTTCAGTTGATCGAATAATGTTTATGTGAAGAAGCAAGCCCCCAAAAGTTTAGTTTCTGTAACTGATACAGCATCTTGTTTATTATAATCTGATGGCTCCTCCTCTATGCTCAAAATGGAGTAGAAATGATCCCCCCAGGGTGATGGTTTTTAAATTTTTTTTTTGACTGTTCAAAAAATAGGAATTTATACAACAGATCTGTCTCTCTCTCCCTCTCCCTTGGATTTCTCTTCTTCCTTACTCGCACAGAAATTCATGAACTTTCTAAAGTCACAAGAGCCAGGGTCTTCTCCTTTCCTCAGCCTCCCCATATTCTAATTTGTAGAACTCGCTCCTGTTTCTTTCTCTGTGGTGTTTATATTTTTAATTCCCTGCTCTTTTTAAAATGCTTTCTTCCAAAATGAGTGCCAGGCAGCTGGGCTGTGCTAAGCGGTGGTGTTTGAGTCTTGGCCAACCCACCCCCAGGGCCGCTATGAGGAGCCCCTCTCTGGACACCACCCCAGGTGTCTTTGCTATACAAAGACTTTCATTTAACTTCCTTTGTACCCAGCAAAAGAAGATTCTGTACCCAAAGTGGTGGTATTTTGGTATAGTATGTGTCTTACAAAATGGCAAAAGACTTCAGAAGTTCCTACCATTGTGTCTTGGGGGTTTCCTTTTGAAGTAGACGTGGAGTTTTCACCTTGGGGTGGATTTCTAGCGGTTCTGGGTCTTATGTGTCTTGTTGTGTAATGAGCATGGAGGTGTGGGATGAGAAAGCTGCCTGAATCCCGAGGCGCCGAGCCCGCCAGACTGGAGTGTGTACTTCTTGTATTTTGTTGTTGTTATTGCTTAAATGCTGAAAGAGAGCGGGAAGGATCTTATGAAATATAGCCTGATGTTAGGGCTTCAGACAAGGTGTCTGTTGTTTGAGTTGAGCGTTTTCAGCTCAGAGGGCGTGCCGTGTCTCTCGTTGTTGTTTCTGAAGATTTGGGGAATGGGGTCCAGGGGTTCTGAGTTGCACTTAATGACAACCAGTGACTTGGAGAGCATCCTCTTCGCTATTAAGTACACACGGATGTTTTGCTGTGTTACTTGGGTTGCATTCTTCCCTGTGCTGTCGGATGCTTGGTGACAGTTGCCATGCGGTAGGAGGCTCTGTCCTGGACCCCGAGGTCCAGCAGAACTGTTGCAGCCCCTGCCTGGGTGGGAGGCTCTGTGTTGGGTGCTGTGAGGGGTTACCAGGCCTGTGAGGGTATATGATCAAGGAGCTGGGATGTTCACTGAGAAGCTAGTGAGGATTAACAGGCCAGGATTGTCCCCCGACAAAGTGGCATTTAACATGTGATTTGAAGGATCAGTTGGAGTTGACCAGGTGAAGGTATGAGAGAAGGGATTGGAGGTGAGAAAATATTCCAGGCAGAAGATAAACCATGTATGAAGGTCCTAAAGAAAAGAGAGGCTGGCTGTGAGAGAAGCAGGATGCCAGCTATGATGGCTGCTGGTCACGGGGCATGGAGACGGTGACTTGGGTAAGATACAGTGACAATTTGATGTTGCATCCCAACTACTGTTATGAAATCATTGCGGGTTTTGGCTTGGGTTACGCTGCTGCCAGTGGGGAAGGTGAAGTGGACAGATTTGGAGGGAGGGACAGTAAGTAGAACTGAGTGATGGATTAGAGGTTGTCAGTGAGGGCAGAAAGGAGGGTTCAAGGTGGGTGGGTGGAGATGCCATTTGCTGAATGGGAAATACTGGGTGGGGAGAAGGTTTGGGGTGGAAGAGTTGTCTTTAATTAAAAAAATGTTATTCCAACTTCATTGAGATACCATCAACATATAACGTTGTATAAATTTGAGGTGTACAGTGTGTTGATTTGGTACACTTATATGTTGTAAAATGACTACTTCTGTTGCTAAAACTGCATCCCCTTACATAAGTACCATTTCTCTTTTGTGGTAAGAATATTTAAGATCTATTGTCTTTTAGCAGCTTTCAAGTATATAATATAGTATTGTTAATTATAATCATCATGCTGTACTTTAGGTTTGCAGAACTTATTCCTTTTGTAACTAGAAGTCTGTACTCTTTGACCAGCATCTCGCCATTTTCCCCAACCCCTGAGTCCCTGGTGGACTCTCTGTGTGTTTTTTTCTTAAGATTTCACTTGTAAGTGATACCATGAGATACTCTTCAGAGTCCCTTGGACTGCAAGGAGATCCAACCAGTCAATCCTAAAGGAAATCAGTCCTGACTGTTCATTGGAAGGACTGATGCTAAACCTGAAACTCTAATACTTTGGCTACCTGATGTGAAGAACTGACTCATTGGAAAAGACCCTGATGCTGAGAAACATTGAAGGCGGGAGGAGAAGGGGACGACAGAGGATGAGATAGTTGGATGACTGGCATCACTGACTCGATGGACATGAGTATGAGCAAGCTCCAGGAGTTGGTGATGGACAGGGAATCTTGGCGTGCTGCAGTCCATGGGGTCGCAGAGAGTCAGACACCACTGAGCAAGTGAACTGATGCAGTGTTTGTCTTTGTCTGTCTGACTTACTCCTCTTAGTGTAATGCCTTCAGGGTTCTCCATGTTGTCACAAATGGCAGAATTTCCTTCTTTCTTATGGCTGAATGCTGCTCCCCTTGGTCTATGTAATACAGTTTCTTTATCTGTTGATCTGTTGATGGACATGTAGCTTGTTTCCTTATCTTGACTGTTGTGAATCACACTGCAGTGAACAGGGGAGTGCAGATGTCTCTTGGAGATCCTGTTTTTGTTTCTTTGGATATATACCCAGAAGTGAAGTGAAGTGAAAGTTGCTCAGTCATGTCTGACTCTTTGCGACCTCATGGACTATACAGTCCATGGAATTCTCCAGGCCAGAATAGTGGAGTGGGTAACCATTCCCTTCTCCAGGGGGTCTTCCCAACCCAGGAATCAACCCCAGGTCTTCCGCATTGCAGGTGGATTCTTTACCAGCTGAGCCACCAGGGAAGCCCAGAAGTAGGTTTGCTGGATCATATGGTAATTCCAGTTTAAATATTTTTGAGGACTGTCCATGCTGTTTTCCATAATGGCTGTACCAATTTACATTCCTGCTAAAATATAGAACATTCTTTTTTCCCCACATCCTAACCAAAACTTGTTATCTCTAGTCTTTTGATGACAGCTGTTCTAACAGGTATGAGGAGGTAGTTCTTTGTCGTTTTGATTTGTATCTCTCTGATTAGGGATATTGAGCATCTTTTTGTGTACCTATTGGTATATTTCACGTACCTTCTTTGGAAAAATGTCTCTTTAAAATTGAAGTACAGTTGAGTGAGTTGTTTTTTTTTGGCCACACTGCACATCTGGCAGGATCTCAGTTCCCTGATCAGAGATTGAACCTAGGCCATGGTAGCAGAAGCTCCAAGTCCTAACCACTGGACCACTGGGGATTTCCCTGAGTTGTCTTTTTTAGAGAGATTAAGATACCAGGTTTCCTGACCCCACAGAGCAGTGTGGCAATATGAAATGGGAGCAATTCAAACTTAATTTACAATTCAAATTTAATGGATTAAATTGACATCAAGAGTAATGTTGATTATCTATTAAATTTAGATTTCCATTTATTCAGAATGTATTTATGAAAGGGTGGAGAAGTCTCCCTTCCCCAGAATTTAGATAAGTAGCTCTAATTGGTCTTTCTCTTGGTTTTTGTGTTTACCATTGATTCAGTCACTGGCTCATATTCATGTGTCCTGCAAATATTTCGTGATTGCCCATTGTGTGGGGGAAAAACTATTCTAGATGGAGAGAGAAAGTGGAGTCGGTGATGAATGATGACAATAATGATAGCAAATAAGTCTGTGACGTTTCCTTCGTGCCAGGCATTGTTCCAGGTGCTTTTCAGAAATTGTATTGTCCCCACTTTACAGAGGAAGAACTCAGTACAGGGAGGTGAAGTATTTGCCCAACTGTGGGAGTCAGGGTGTGAAGTAAGGCGGACTAGCTCCAGAGCATGCCATCGTCTTAACTCC
Source organism: Muntiacus reevesi (assembly GCF_963930625.1). Classification (NCBI taxonomy): domain Eukaryota; kingdom Metazoa; phylum Chordata; class Mammalia; order Artiodactyla; family Cervidae; genus Muntiacus; species Muntiacus reevesi. The sequence goes on from NC_089250.1 coordinate 155,315,339, forward strand.
GCTGACCCCAGAGGTGCTGAGAAAGAGGTCAGTGGAACACAGTGCCGTGTGCCGAGTGCTGTCAGGGAAGCACCAGCTGGCCAGGGCAGGCTTGTTCAAGGAGACCCGGGCTCGCTTCCCTGGAGAGTGGGCCATGAGCTTGGCCAGGGATTTGTTTTCTGGGTGTGGCTGCTGCAGAGGACCCACTGACACGTTGTGGGGAAGGAGGGCGGATGCTCCGGGGGCAGATGAACTTCAGGCGATGTGAGGGTGAACTGTGCTGACTTCCTAGAAGCCTTCGCCTGTGCTGTCTCCTCTTCCTCCACTGCATATACACTTCCCTCTTTTTTTAAATAAGTCCATTTCTCTGTGACCCAACCAGACTTTCTAGAATACTTAAGATGTGTTTCCTAGCAGCGGCTGAGTCAGAACTTTCCCATTTCACAGAACCACGATTAAAAGTATGTGTTTTGTCTAAGCATATAAAGCAAGCCTGTGAGCCCTGCACAAATATTAGTATTTTTTTTTAATAAGGAACACTATGTGGAGCTAATATCGAGAACCAGGCAACCAAGTTATCTTTGTCTTGGGAAAGAAGTGGTGGATTGGATCAGGTGTGCTTTAAAGGGAGGGAGTGGAGTAAACCCCAAGATGGTCCATAACTGTCTGTGGTTAAAAGTCCAAGCTTCCTGTCTCCTTCCAGAAAATACTCTATGGTGAGGAGTTCTGAAGTTTTGAGGTTTGGGTTCATGGTGTGGCAGCTGACCACTATGACAGTGGAAATATTCTACCAAGAAGGATTGTGTAAGCTCGGTTGTATCCTCTTCAGATTAGAATCACAGAGTTTCACAACCTTCAGATCACAAGGCATGTCACCCAGTGCTGTCCCTTCTGCTGTTTAATCACCGCTCAGAAGTCCCTCTGCCAGCCTTACTGTTTTCAGGCACAGAGATGGGGCACCTGACTATCTTCTGATGCAGACCGTTTGCTTTGGTACAAGATGGACTCAAAGGTCTGTCTCCATATTGCACTAAAGTCTCTCTCCTCGAAGTGCTCAAACTTGATGTGTGTTTTGCTGTTCAGTTCCACTCAAGTTTCTTCCACTAACCCATCTTAAGACCAAGATGGTAGCTCGGAAACATCCTTCTCTCATCACCAGGTTTGCTCAAGATTGTCCTCCATGGTGACTCACGTCTGCAGTGACTGATCTTAGAATGTTTTAAGTATGAAAACTACTCATTTTTGATTGAAAAAAACCCTGCCTCTAAAATAAGTGACGATAATTGTTAAGTGTAGCTTTCCTCATTCATAAAATTTATGTTCATTGTAGACACTTGGGAAAATAACCCCTAATTTTGCCAGTCTGATGTTACATTACAAATTGTTTGGTATATTTGGTATGTTTCCTTCTAGGCTTTCCCTCTGAGTGTACTAATATTTATATTTGTTTTTAACATTCTTGAGCCCATAGTAGTGCTCAGTATTTTCAACCTTGGATTTACTTAAAATGAAATTGCTTAAGCACGTCTTCATGTCATTAAAATTCTTACGGATTTTTAATGACCACATAATAGGCAATACTATGATTGTATCCCTATTTAGTTTAATCAGTGCCATATTGTTGGGTCTTTAGAGTATTTTATTTCTGTTGTTCTAAATAAATCTGTGATGAACATCTTTGTGTGGCCCCCTCCCCTCCCCACACCCACCCTGTATTATTTTCTTAGGATAAATTGCTAGGAAAATAGTTACAAGAGAATAAAAGTTTGAAACATTTCTTGATATGTAGCCATAAACATCTTCCTGCTAGGTCTCAGTTTATAACCATCCTCAGAGTGTGAGAGTTAGATTTACCATGATCAGAATGATTTTATTGTCTCTGGGGAATTAAACAAAAGCAAAAGTTCAGGCTTCCTGGGAAGGATATGCCCTTACTCCATGTTGCTACAGAAAAGAGACCCAGCCAGCCCAGCCCAAGGCAACCTCCCTAAGGCCTCTCACTTTCACAATGAGCAAACAAAAGTGATTGCTTCTTATATAGCTAGTAGGTTTTAAAGTCAGCTGATGTTATCTTGGTTGTACAGAATGATGTATATTCATTTTAGATACTTGTAGAAATAATTTTTTAGCCTACGATATATGAAGCACATAGGCTATTTTTAGAGGTTTTGGAGTATACTTTTACAAACCCAAAGAATTGTAGTTTTTTACATTTTAGTAGCTCTTTTTTTGACTTTGAGAAAACTCTGGGAGATAATGAAGGACGGGGAAGCTTGGCAGGCTGCAGTCCATGGGGTGGCAGAGTCAGACATGACTTAGCAATTAAACAATAACAAAGTTGGATCATCAAACTTTTTTTCCTCTTTTGTTAATAGCACATTATTAGGCAAAGATATTATTTATTTGATGCTGTGTATGAGCTTGTTAAGAATATCATCCTGGATTGTGTTTCTGGGAAAACATGCCTCCTTTTTAGAAATGCCATTGGTCTCCCTGTTTAAGATCAGTCCACAGGGAGTGTGGTGGAGGCTGGCAAACTCTGATCAGTTTCAACCATTTCCAAATGCTGTGACTTGTGCTCGGGCGAAAAAATCTCTGGCAGCTCTGGGCTAGTGTTTCCTGACGTTTGTGTCACTGAGTGTTAATAAGGTGGCTAGGAAAAAGGTTCCCTCCTGAAAGAGGTTTAGGGAAGCTCTGGGTTATACAGTCAGTTTCTTCTTGATTCCTCTGGGTGTTTGGAAACTGCAAGAGTCCCTAAAGCAAGCTTGACTGGAGAATTCTTCTTGGCTCTTCAGGGCCAAGATGGGTGCATATTCTGGAAAGTTGTTTTAGTTTCAGTACCTGCTCTGTTTACTCAGCGTGGGAGCCTGTTTTAAATTAACATGGATGTACTTCGAGCTCAACTCATGGATTTGCCTATGTTTATGTTTCCAGTAAATAAAACAAAAGTGTGCATTTGGCACCAGTCCTGTCCTGCTTGTCCTTTCTTGTCTGGCTGATTCACGCTATGCACGGGGCTTGGTTCTTCAACCAGATTGTAAGTTTCCTGAAGTCAAGGAACCCCATGATTTTTATTTCTTCGCAGGTGTCTCGCTCCCCTTGTATTGTGATGCTTCATTAATTAAGCAGAAAACCAATGTCTGGTGAGGGACAGGGGTTGATTTGGTCAGGAACAAGTGTACCTTTATTATTACCTTCATGGTGCATCATGGTAGCACCAGAGCTTGCCCACATATCTACTTTCTAACTTGAGAATCCGCCCTAATACCTTCTGACTCGCAGCTGAGCCTGTTCATCACCCCAGTAGCATTTATGTAAACGTGGTTCACACGGAAGCTCCAGAAGGTTGGGCTTGGAGGGTTTTGTCTCTTTCCAATCTTGTTTAAACTGACTGGTCCTTAGGAGTCCTATTATAAGATGCCTGAATTTTTTAAGAGAGAGCTTGTGAAATCTAAGACTCAATGATATATTATGGGAAATGAGTATTTTCAACAGCGTTAGGTATGTGGCGTGATTTTCTGATTGGCTTGTTAATGGCTTGCAAGTCAGATTTTCATCTCTTCTAATCAGTTAATAAAATTTAGCACTTGGATTTCAGAATTGTCCCTTGGAGTGTACTTGGGAACTAGGGAAGGAGGGACCCTGTGGGGGTCTGGATGGAAAAGTTTATTATTCTGTCCATTTTGCGAGCTTAGTTGTATCCAACTCTTGGAGCCCCCACGGACTATATCCCACCAGGCTCCTCTGTCCATGGGATTCTCCAGGCAAGAATACTGGAGTGGATTGCCATTTCCTCCTCCAGGGTAATCTTCCCAACTTATGCATCGAACCCAGGTCTCCTGCATTGGCTGGCAGATTCTTTACTGCTGAGCCACCTGAGAAGCTCAGGATGGGAGAATCCTGTGAGTGAGTGGAGTTGCTCAAGATTCCATGGGCAGAAATGACCACATTTAGAGAGTTATCCAGGTTCTTTGTCTAGCCTGGGCTCTCCCCGGAGTACCTGATTGGACTTCCATTTGGATGCCAGACAGACATGGGAGAATTAGCTTGTTCAGAATCCAGGTCTTCATTTCCACCTGCTCCTCACCACCAAGCCTGTTCCTCCTAGCGTTCACTGTCACAGTCAAGATCATCAACATTCATCAGTTGTGTGAGTCCCAAATCTTGGAGTTTGTCTTTGACTCATCTTTTCTCTCATACCCCACATTCAGTCCACTAGCCTGTCCTTTGGGCTCATAATCCATCCACATAGCATATGAGCCCTGCCTTCAAAATATCTGTGGATTCAGACAATTTTCACCCCTCTGCCATCACCACTGAAGCCCAGGCTGCCAGTACCACTCACTCGGGTGTTGCCAGAGCACCTGCTCTGGTCTCCGCACTTCCCACCTTTGTCAGTCACTTCTGTCCTTCTTCCTTGGTCCTTGTCTGCGTTCCCATATTCGATATTCGAGATGGCCTGGAACATCCTAAACAGATCGTGTCATGTACTTTTACTGAAAATCTGGAGAATAGATTTTGTCTTTTGAAGAGAAGACACAGTGAGGCTATGAACAGGTACTTGGCTCTGTCACCTGGTTAGAAGGTGGGACGTGGAGATTCAGGGGCTCAGAATGGAGAGTATACAGGTGGATTGGGCTCAGGCCCTGCCACCCTTCCAATGTGGTGTTGGCTGGAGGAGAGAGGGTGGGGGCAGAAGGGGGTCACGGAGGTTGACTGAGCCCCCTTCATCAGTCCTTTGCCAGTCAGTGTGATGCAGCTGGTATCTGGGTCACCCCCTCTGTCCTGCATCTGAGCCCCACTGTCTCTGCAAGTGTGCAGTCTGTCCAGCCATGGTCTGTCTGCAGTGAGAAACTTGTGAGGCACTCTGGCAGGCGTGATGCAATCTGTTTTCTAGCCAGAGCCTGCACAGCGAGTGGATCCGGGCAGTGATTAAGTGCATCACTGAGACTGCTTAATAGGCTTGAATGCAATGGGGTCACCATGTGCCAGAAGTACAGTGGGGCAAAGGCCTCTTGTCCTTGCTCAAGGGTGCAGGCTGCCTGTTTTGTTCACAAAAACATTGTGTTGCCCAGGTGCTGGGGTGAAGAAAGTATCAAGTGTTTAAAAGGCTGAAGAAGGGAAGGAAGGAAGGTCTGCACCACGGACCTTGGGACTGAACTGTCCCCGTGGCCCCCAGAGACCACGGTTGTGTGGGGCTCCCATTATTGAGACCTGTCTTTGGACCCGACCTCTGACTCGTCCCCTTTCTAATGCTCCTGAAGTTAGACCCACTCAGGGATGCATATAAGAGTCTGAGAGAAGTGTTCTCCCCAGCTCTTTCACAGTCAAGGGAGAATCAGCCTTTCTGAGCAGAGGGAGAACATAAAATCTAAAGAGAAAGGGGAGCAGGCTGGGCGAAGAGGCTCTAGTGCCAACCTCTAGGGTGATTCAGTGGAAACACAGGAGAAAATAGTTTTGGGGGAAGGGGTAGTAGCATCTTGCTTCCACCAAAGCCCATAAAGGAAGAAATGCCTGAAGCCAAATTTGTCCTGACCAAGGCAAGAAGACATTGTCAAAGAAGGATGAAATAATGTTTGACTGGTAGAAGCCGTTCCCTTGTTTAAAATATAGCCAAACATCTTCCTTCCTTTCCTCCTCAAACCCCTTCCCGTTCTGTTTTGATTGGCATGGTCTTTATTACACTTTCTTCTTAAATTATCAAGTTATTTTTGGGAATTGAGAATAGCATCTACACAGTGACCCTCCAGTCTAAGAAACCAAATATTAACAATGGAGCAGAGTTCACATTTATCTCTATGTGAGATGTGTGTGTGTGGTTTGGTTTTATTTATTTATTTGGTTTGTTTTTCTGCTGGCAGCATCTTTCTCATCCCCCTAAGAATAGAGAACTACCTTTCCTCTATTCGGGTTGGTCCAGGTAGACATGTGATTGGGTAGGGAGTAGGCATGTGATTTAACAATCAAAAATGCTCTGGAGCTTTCACTAGGCAGAGCATTCTAACTCTGCGTCTTTGGAGCTATCCCTGGTGGCTCAGATGGTAAAGAATCTGTCTGCAATGTGGGAGACTTGGATTCGATTCCTGGATTGGGAAGATCCCGGAGAAGGAAAGGGCAACCCACTTCAGTGTTCTTGCCTGGAGAATTCCACAGACAGAGGAACCTGGTGGGCTAGAGTCCATGGGGTTGCAAAGAGTCAGACATGACTGAGCAACTAACACACACCACACACGCACACACACACACACTCAGACATACATACACACGAGTCAGACATGACTGAGCAACTAACACACACCACACACACACACACACACACACACACACACACACACACACACTCAGACATACATACACACACTTTGAATGGAGAGTGCTCATTTGTAGTGATATGGGAGAATTAGAATGTAGTGATATGGGAGAAGTGTCTATATGATCCCATTTAATTCTATGGAGCCAGCTCTAATCCTGGACTATCCAGCTAGTCGAATCTTTCAATTTGGAAGCCAACTAATTAGAGATGTTTTCTGACCCTTAACAACGGAAGGAATTCTAACCACTACGGTTTTCCAAGCCTTAGACTTATAAAAATGTTGTTTCATGTTTTCAATTTTTGATTCTTTTGAGTTAAACATGCTAGAGCATGAACTGGTTCTTCTGCTGCTTTCTAAACAGGGACCCATATGAAGGAAACATATGTGCCTTCTTGAAGAAGGGGTTGATTTGTGCTCACCTGTGGGAGTTACACGCAGTTTTCTCTCACAAACAGTTTCTAGAGAGAGGCTTGCATGGGAAAAAAGAAAGCTGTGTCCATGCTTTGCTCCTGTGGTCATGGGGAATTTTGAAAATGAACTTGAGGCATTTTCATGAAATTCCTGTTTTCATATTTTTAGTTTCACAGAATTTTCTCTCCTGACTCCTACTTGACAGAATCATCTTTGCCCTAAAGTGCTCTTACTTCCGATCTTTGGGGTAATTAAGGAACAGCCAGTTAATTAATAGTACGAAGCACAGCCCTTTTTGTTGTAAAAATGTGACCTTAACCATCATAAAGAAGGAGGTGCTAGTGGTCTCTTCTACATATCAACACTCATATTATTTTAGAACCACCGCTTTCTTATCAGGGATAACTACTGACAAACTGAGCATATAGGTGTTTATTCCTGTTTGACTGTTACAACTTTCCTGTTTATAATTGTTCTGTTCATTTTCCTATATATCACATATGAACCAAGAAAGGATCTTGCAATTCCACCAGACCAAAAAAACACGGTTTTCCCAAGGACTGTGAGAAGAGTGCAGTGTTTGTACCTAGATGGAGGCTGGGTAGTGTCTGCTTGGAGCACTGTGTTGAGAGAGATTCTGAGGCCTTATATCACAGCTCCAAGGGAAAGAAGGTACTGATGGGTTAATATCTGGGTGAAACAGGATGCAGCACAGGATGATCGAGGTGTCACAGCTGTCATCTCTGCTTCAGGCAATCCACTGTGGGGGGAGACTGTCAGAAACTGAGCCCTCTACTGGGTCTGTCAGAGCCGGATCAAATGTTCATTACGATGGACATTCTTTTGACTCACCATTGAAACATTTTTTCCGAAGTGATGGGAAAGAGCAACATTTTTCATCTGAATCAGAAATGAGAATGTGCCTAAGAAAATGAACCTTGGCTTTGGAGCTGGTCTGTGGCTCAGCCGTCTTGATTAATTTCACTCAGTTCCTCCCGCAGTCAGGAGCTCTTCTTGACCTCCATGAACAATCGGTCTTGCAGGACATGACGTGGGCCATGCATGAGCTGCAGATTCAGCCCACTTTTAGGGGCATCACATCTGCGTATGTTGGCAGTACACACAGACAGTTATAAAAAAATGGACTTTGGGGGTGAAGTCCACATTTCTCCTGTCGTGCCATCCTGTAGTAAAAAGTTGCCTGATCTAAAAAAAAAAATCAAGATGTGTTTATTTAAAAAAAAAAAAAAAATCAAGATGTGCCTGAAGAGGATGATAACTTTAATGCTATCTATATCTAACCTTTTATTTTGAAAGGGAGGCTTTTTTAAAAAAACAAAACAAACAAACCAACTCTGTGTTTATTTAGTTTGTTTTTGGTACATACCTGTGACGACTTTCATCCTGATTTATTCTTCACTCTATGAGTCCAGGCCTGAACTGATCACAGCTCTCATGCCAACAATCGCATGGTTAAGCTTTAGAGCATGAGAAATACAAGCCATTGCGAGGCAGTAAGGACATATGCTGAGCTGGTGCGTGTTTGGACATCCATGTGGAATAAGTGAGTGGGTGGGGAGGGCATGTGTCAGTGAGAGGGAGGGCGGGCCATTGGCCTGGGGAAGCAGGCCGGGGTTCCAGCGGTGGCCAGCTCCGCATCCAGAGGCCAGCAGGGGTGGTTTTGGCCAAGTGTTCCGGTGTCTGGATGCCTGTGTGTTTCCTCCAAAGGTTTCATTTGGCAACGTGGGATCTGCTGGATCTGGAGCCAAGGGTGGGGATTGTCGGGATCCTATTAGGTACAGGAGTGTGATTCCAGAGGTTGAAACTGAAGCCAAGGGAAGGGGCTTGGAGAACTTTTCATTAAGCTATGTCTTGGAGCCTCACCTCCAGCAGGCTTGCACGTTATAGAGCAGAGCCTTGTTCTCTCTCGTGCTCACCCTCCTGTTTCTGACTTTTGTTTTAATCTCAGAGTTGTTTGTGGACTTGGCATGTTTGAAAGCAACTCAGGAGTTCTTTTGGTTCAGAGCTCTCCTTGTGCTACTTAAGAAATGGATGCATTGAGAAATGGAGAGATGTGCTTAAGATCATGATAATGTTGGAGGTTTACTGAGCACTTGCTAGTTTCAGTCACTTTGCCGTTTTAGTAATTTACTGATGATTTTGCTGATTTCCTGTTCTGAGTAGTGTGTGTGGTTGTCTGGTTGAATCGTCACAACACCTTGTGAGTTAGCAATTGTTTCTATCCCATTTTACAGGTGGGGAAACTGAGACTCAGTGGTGATGGTGGGGGTGATCCATCCAAGGTCATACAGGTGGTGGGTGAGTGGCCAGCTGGAATTTGAACGTGGGGAGTCTGACTCCAGCACTGGGGCTCTCATCTGTAGGTATTAATGTTGCTTCTGTCTGGAGCAGGTACACAACCAGGGACACAGCCTGGGCTGGTGGCTCCTTCAGGAAACGTGGAAGCATGTTGTGCTTTGAGATGCTGTTTATTGCTGATGAGAAAATGAGGCTTGGGTTTTTAGGAGGACAGAGAATGAACTCATAGCAAAAGAAAAGAACCAACAAAAGGAGAGTTGCATCACGATGAGCCTTCCATTCATTCAAATTATATTAAAGTCTCCCTTCACACAAGGCGGGTGTGTGTCTGAACTTGAGGAAAACTTAGCCATCTGTTTAGTAAGTTACATTGGATGGAAGGCTTTTGTGAGTATTTTTCTTAGGCCATCAACCATTTAGTGCCAGGTATACTCACTCTTTCATGGTGTTAAAGGATAAGATAAGAAATACACTTATGTACTTGCCATCTATAGTAACAATTATTAGTCCTATCCCTTCTGTTTAAAAGAACCAAACTTGTGTTCCCCTCCCTAGTCCCTGATCTTCCATCCAGATGCATAATTACTATGGTTATAATTTGATGTCTTTGCAGTCCACGTTTTCACACTTTTGTACACATATATATGTAGATCAAAATGTATTACAATTAATGCTAGTAGCTTTTAACTTTTAGGTAAGTGGTTTCATTTTTCATAGTATTCTTCAGCTTCTCTTATTCAACATTTTTTTGGATTTGTACACTTGAGTCTAATCCACCCATTTTAACTGCTATATAATATTCCACTGTATGGGCATATTACAGTTTTCCCATTTCTGGATCAATAATTATTTGGATTGCTTACAAGTGTTTAAGGTTACAGATTATGCTGCAGTAACCATTCTTGAGTAGGTGTGTGTAGGCACATGTGTGAGTGTTCCTCTGAGGTTCACACCATGTAGAGTCATTGGTAGAAGATGCTGGTGTTTAGTTGTGATTAACAAGGTATCGTCTTGCTATTTGAAGGGACTGAATCAGCTGGTGCTTTCATCACCTGTATGAGCACTTTCTTTCCCCGAATCTCACCAATACTTGTTAGACTTAAACTTTTTGCCAATCTGATTAGTGTGCAGTGACATCTTACCATGTTTTAATTTGTATTTCTTTGAGCCCTGAGGTTGACAATCTTGTCATTTGTTTGTTGTCTCCATTGTGGCTTGTCTGATTTAATCTTCTGCTCATTTTAAAGAATCCGTTTTTCCTTATTGATTTATAGGAACTCTTTATATATGTAGGAGATTTGATTATGTGTTGGAAATATAGTCAACCCTGCATACTTGTAGGTTCTGCATCTGTGAATTCAACCAACCATGGATTGAAAATATTTGGGGGGAATCCAGAAAGTTCCAAAAAAGCAAAACTTAAGTTTGCTACTTGGCAGCAACTATTTACATAGCATCTACTTGTGTTTAGGTGCTATAAATGATCTAGAGATGATTTAAAATATAGTTAGGATGTGTATAGGTTATATGTAAATACTGTGCCATTTCTTGTAAGGGATTTGAACATTCATGCATGTGGCTGTGTGTGTTTGTGTGTCCTGGAACCGAAGTCCCACACATAGCAGGGGATGGCTGTATTTTATCCCAGTTCGTGGTGTTTTAAAACCTAATTGGTTTTTAAATAATGAAGTTTCATGTTTTAATGCACTCAAGTTTGTCATCGTTTCCTTCTGAGTCTGTCCACAGTTGCTGCAGGAATGATGATTTTCATTGGGTATCTGCTCTGTTACCGCCACATCTGAGGAGATTACTTTCCTTTGGTAGGAATCTAAGTGAGAGGATTGATTTTTAAACCTGACTTCAAATACGATTAAAACAACTCACTTGGGGGCAAGATGAAGAAACTGTGGCCAGGACCCATATCTGGAAAATAAGGAAGTATGAGGCTAATAAATAACTCTTGGTCATATATTGATGAAGTACTGGTGCCTGGACAGGGGCTTTCTTTATTTTACCTCCTCAATCTTCCCAACAGCCCTTCTTGAAGTAGGTGATTTTATCCCTATTTACAGATAAAAACCTGAAGCTTAAAGAAGTAAAATTTATGAGGTAAGTGGCAGAGCCAACATTCAAATCCAGATCTTTCTGACCACAGAGCTTGTGTGCTTAATATTACACCCCATTGCCTTTTTGAAAGTTAGTTGGAATTTGTTTGAGTTCCAACCTCTTTATGGGTTATTTTCATTTTGAATCTAATTGGAAAGAAAGAGTGGGTGATTGAGGAAGACAGAAAGGAAAAGGGGAAGGATTTGAGATTCGATATTAGAAACTAAAAACCCATCACTAGGAGGGCAGTTTAAAAGGAAGAGTCCCATGTTTCATAGAACTAGCATGTTAAAAGCCCAAATCATTACATCATGCAGGTCTGATGCTGAGTAACCACCCTCCTCTGTATTATTGGAGGGGGTGGGGGCGGGGAGGCAGGGAGTCTGGGAAGTTGTTTTTGCCTAAGGAATTACATTCCAGGGGACTCCGAGGATTTAGGTAACCACAAAAGCCATTTATTTTGAGTATACTGAGATTTCTACCACTTTGATCTGTAATCCATAGCATAATTAATAAATGTGCTGTAGTACCTTTTTTTTTTTTTTTAAACAAAATGTACTTTTAAAATGGCTTTTGGTCTGACATGATTCATTTACCACTTGGAAAATCATCATCACTTGAGATGGGCAAGCCTGGGGAGGACGCATGGTTGAGGTCTGTTTCCCAGGACCTGGCCCCTGTGTTGGGCTCTGCAGAGAGGCCCTTTCAAATATCCCCCTGACTCTTCTTCCTCCAGGAAGTGGGAGGAAGCCAGGAGGCCAGGATGGAAATGTTGTCCTGTCTCAGTATGTCTGAAGACCACAGACCTTCTAACCAATGAACTCTTCTTGTCTTTGCTACTTTATGTCAGTTGACGAAGGTTACTATGAGTAGGTGATAATAATTAGAGTGGTTACTGATTGCCCAAGCTGAAAAACCAGACATTTGCCTTCCCCCCTCCCCATTCTTTCTCTCTCTGCCCATCTCCAATAAATGTTTAGTGATGACTGGTAAGGAGGCAGGCTAGAACTATGTCAGTGGGCAAGAAAAAATTCTTGTTCTCATGGAGCTTCTATTCTATGGGCAGGATGATGGGGAGAGCATAGAGACTGAAACCAGTAAATAAATGATATGAAAAAGATGTTATTACATAATATTAATGTAGTAACAATATTTTGAGCATTTATATTATGCACCAGATTCTACATGTATTATTCAGTCTTTAACAACCACTTGGAGAGCACATAAGTATTATTATTATCTGCATCATCATTGTATACCCATTTTACAGATGAAGAAACCGAAGCCCAGAAAGGAAGGAAGTGGCTTTTTCATAGAAAGTCAAACCATTAGTTTGGGAGGTGGCCTAGCTCTTATTCATTGCTCTTCTTCCAGCTGAGATCAAGCAAAGTCATTTAAGATCATGGTAGGAGCCATGGAGAAGACAAAGCCAGATAGGGGTCAGAGAAAGACCATGGGCTGGGGGGTCTGTTTTGAATGGGGTGATCAGGGAAGGCCTGAGAAGACGGTGCCCTGGCTGAGATCCGAACGGTGGAAGTTCCAGACCCGTGATGCTCACCCGCAGGGCAAATGGAAGCTTCTGGCAGGAAGGAGTTAATGCCTTGCCAGTGCTCTAGGCTGGTTCATTAGGGCCCTAAAAATGGGGAAGAACATGGTGGTTGTAAATGTTAGAGTCTTACCTTTGGCCCTTAGGGATTCTGTCTTTTAACCTTGGCTCAGTAATAACCTGCGACTGCCCCACAGGCTTCCTTTTTCCAATCGGGAGAGAATGGCTTGTTACATTCAAATATGCCATAAAAGTATCACCATTTATTTCAGTGTCTGATGACCCGAGCTTGGGGAGGCTGAGGAGGCTTTGAAAGGGTCTGAAGAGGCCCTTTAGAGCAGAGATGAAAAGGGGGTGGGGAATCCTCAATTCTAAACAAAAAATCGCAATGGGAAGGTAGCCAAACGCTGTTTTTGGAGAGGGTGAGAAGGAAAAGAGCAGTATATAGATGGTTAGTTGGAAAATGTGGTTTTAGATGCAGAGTTTGGGCAGGGTGCATGAGGATCAAGGGCAATACAGACTTCACCATGGACTTCTCTCTGGGACAGCTGGTAGCCCAGCCTGGTCCTCTGGCTTCCTGGTCAGCTTTTGAAAAGAGGAGCAATCTAGGAGGGTTGATGGAGGTGGCTCCATGAGACTTTTCAAGTTCTCAAGTATCCTGTTCCTTGTAAAAGTTCCAGGTTTTAGGTCTGGGACTGCGTGTGTGTGTGTGTGTGTGTGTGTGTGTGTGTGTGTGTGGTACCTTCATGGAGAGAGATGGGCTTGGGCCAGTGGGAAAGAGAGAGACCTCCAGGCGCAGAGTGACAGGATTTGATATGAAGCAGCAGGAGAGCTTTGCTCTCTTTATTCCATAGTAAATCCCGACACAATGCCATATGCTGTTGAGTTCCGTCGCTGCCGCACCGTGTGAGATTTGGTTCATGCTCACTCTGCAAACAGGAAATGGTTGGTGCTGTATGTGCTTTTCATGGAGATAAAGTGTCAGGAGCAGAGCCCCAGAGTAACAGTTGTCAGCACCCCCCACACACGTCCAGTTGGAGGAGTAGTGGGGTGGTCGTTGGAGGATGGAGAGGACTGGGCAGCAGGGACAAGGAGGGAGCCCCCGGGCTGGAGTTGGTCCAGTTAGTCAGGCAGTGGCATCGGTTGGGAGGAAGATATTGATGTACCCTTTTTGTTTTTGAACCTGAAGTTTGGGATTTGCAGATGTATCTGTGGATTTTTAAATGTTTTCCAAGCACCAGAGTTTGCATGTTAGGGCGCCGTAGGTATCCACTCTTATGGACACGTTTCAGTGGAATGTTTTCAAGACTCCGTAAAAACACGAGACTTTCAAGGCTGGGCCGGCGACGTGTTCAGGTTCACCACCCCACCCACCCACCCCAACCCCCATATCCCCACCCTTTTTGGCAAAACCAGGCAAACATTGGTATTCGAAAATATTTTGTTACTTTTCTTGGCAACGTGTCCTAAGAAGGAATTGCAACACAGCCCCTGAGTTAGGAGGCAACTTTCTGGGGAAAAGGCGGGGGTGGGGAGGTTTGGAGTTTGAATCAAAAACAGACACCGAAGCTTTAATAAAATAAATGAAGCGGAGCCCTTTCAGCTCACGGCGGACCGTATTGGTGCAGGTCAGGCAGCCTAGTGGAAATTGACAGGCTGAGAACTGGGACATAAACAAAAATGTCAGTCCCTGGGAGTCTTGTTCACTGGACAATGTCTCAATTGTTTCCTTGGTTTTCAAGGCAGCAGGGGAGAGTGGAATATTAACTGTTTACTGCCCAAGGCTGGCTGGGAAATTGCTTTGAGAAGGAAGAAAAAGACAAAAAATCACATTTTTATTTAGAAACTGTTAAACACGTCAATAAGTGTAGGAAAAGTGTGGGTTGTTTCTTTCTTAATCATCTGCCACTCAAGTCCATGATCCTGGATACAGGTGTGTGTGTGTGTAGGGAGAATAGGGTGTTTTCCTTTTAAATTTGAATGTTAGGCTTTCGTATTATCAATTTTTAAAGATAGCTGACCTGTAAGTTACCCATCCCCAGTGGATATGACACTGTAGATTTTTAACAATTTGAATTTTAGTATCCTATTAGTGTTTGTTGCTCTTAAAAATGCCTCAATTGAATAAAAATCAAGTGGTTGGAATTTTATAAAAGAAAACGTATTCTGCTACCCATAAGGATAAACTTAGTGATAAAGAAAGGGGGAAAAGTAACTATATCTAGAGAACTAGGTACAAGAAAAGTCCAGGTTTCTATTCACACTTGAATTTAGTTGATTAGAGAAACAAACATGAAGCCTGGTATATCAGCCTTTATCTGGGCAAAGTTCAAAACTCAACTGGTAATTATGTCCTTAGAAGCTTTAAAAGGACTGTGTTGTTACAAAGGCAGAGACCAGGCTTTACTTTTTCGGGACAGAAGGCACTGGGGTTGTTTGTTAGATAAACTTGTTTTAATAAATAGGGGTCAAGGGAGAAGTTCACGTTCTTGGAAGACTTGGATTCTGACTCCCTGATAAGTGGAAGTGGTTGCCTTTCTCTCCTTTTTAACTTTTAAGCTAGAGGTTTGTAGCAGCTAAAGTCAGCCCTGGCTCCCGCTTCCTGTCAGACAGGAAATCACTTCCTTAGCCAAAATTACAAGCTGTGGCCAAACTCCCCGGCCACACCGAAAAGAGCCTGTTTTTCCCAGAAGACTGTGTTTCTAGATGCGGAAGCGTAAATTGGTACATCGTGTGATCGTGCCCGAAATAACCCAGGGGAGAGGGTGCTGGAAGAAGGGTGCTTCCCTAAGACACCACGGGGAATGGGTGGACTTTGCCGCCCTGGTTGGAGCGAAGGGTCGTGTGAAACAGCCAGCTGCTGCGTGAAGAGGAGTTTGTAGCTGCCGTGGGGAGCCCTGGCCTCACCGAGCCTCAGCAAAGTTCACATCCAGGAGAGGTCTCACATTGCTCGATTGGGAACCATGAAGTCTTGAGGGTGGTCGTCGAGTAAGCCGTCTTTGATGATGTTGGAGATTCAGGAGATGTTGGGAATCCATCATCAGACTTCATGTGTATATTTACCCTCTTTTCTTTTGTCCACTATTCAGGGATCTAAGGGCATCCCTCTTCCAGGTAAGTTAAGTCCTCAAGAAGTTTAAACTTCTCTCAGGAGGCAGTCACATGACTTTTGGGGTAAACTGATGGCATGTCTCCCAGTTGCTGCGGCGGATGGGGGAGCAGGTTGCGTTTCTCCAGTCATTCCATGAAGAGCACAGTGATGATGGCGATTCCTCCTGCCCCCTCCTGGATGGAGTGTGTTCCAAGATCCAGTGTCTTTACCTAGGGTGCTGACTAGGACACACTGCCACTTTCTGGACATACTTGCTTCAATTAAGGATGGACGTAACCTCTGCGATGACTTGTAAAACTGGAGTCTTCACTTTCCCCTTCCTTCGAGATATTCATTTGAGTGTTTGTAATCATCATTGCAGGCACTAATTTGAAACATCTAAATCATAAATCTTTCCTGTGGTCTTTGGACAAGACTCTGGAAGAGAGAGAAAAGACTGTCACCTAGGAAATTGCCTCTTCCATTGAGATCAGAGGGCAGTGAGTTAAGTGCCTGCTTTTTCTTCCTTGTGCTCCTCTGACAGTGGTGGGGTCTCCTTTGGCACTGCACAGCCTCCATTTGGAGCGTTTTCCTGCCGAAGGGAATTCTCAGTTTGTCAGCGGGTGGACCCAAGAGCAAGTGGAGAGTTGAAAGTCGGCACTCCCTGCCTGTTTGAGAATCCCTGCATTTTCAGTCTCTGCCTACTCAAGGGTTCGACTATGTTTCTAGAAGAATCTGGTGACCAAGAAGGGCAGAGAAGTTCAGGGAAGCATGACGTGAAGAAATAGGAGGAAAGGGGCAAATATCATCATTCTGTATCTGTTTGTTTTGTTGTTAACAAAGGGCAGGAGACTCATCTTACAAAATACTTTCACTGGGGTCAGGGGGAGGGTATGGGGAGGGAAAGGTTAAACTTACACCATGCCTGAAAGAGTTTGGACGTACTGTTCAGGAGAAGCGTTTCTCCTGTGGAAGAAATGAATCTTATGGAGATGACTGACCCTCAGCCATCCAGTGAGTCCTTTATTTTCTCCTCCACTGTTGAACTCCAGAGGCACCTTCAGTTGACCCTCCTCAAACCCCCAACCTTCTCTGCCCAGCCTCCACTCACTGTCGCCGAGCCATCTTGAAACTGGCTGCCTCCCGGCAAGACTGGGAGCTCCTTAGTTCATCTCTCTGTCCCCATGTGCCCACGAAATACATCCACGTGAAAGTGGACCACATCACATTTCCCTCCAAGCCAAGTATCACCCGGTAGGAATGTAAGTTAACATTTTCCTGCTGTTAGGGGTTTCTTTTACTGCCTTTGGTCACATTTCTTTCTTGTGTGGTTCTTTTATGGCCCTAGTGCGTTTTTATTTTCTTTTTGTTTCCCTCTGCTTTGGCAGGGGAGAGGTGTGTGGCAAGTGAGAGGGTCACAGATAATAGTGAAGTCCAGTCTTTCCAGACCAGATTATTTAGTGTATGCCATCTAGGTTAAAAAAAAAAAAATCCACCCAATTAAGGGCCCATTAGGTATTTTAATAGCAACTGAGTTGTGTAAGCTGGGGAATGGGTTGAACCAAGACAGGAGGTCAGGGCTTTGTGGTCTGTTATAATTCCCCTGGGGTCTGGGACCCAAGGGACACCCTGAGGTCTTCATAAATAAACGGGGTTTCATTTTGAGCTCTTTACGACCCAAGATTGACTAATAAATTGGGTGTGATGCTTCTTCTTTAATACTAACAACAGAGGTGCGAAGGAGCGGGATGAATGTGTGTGTTTATAGACACACATATACCATGAATAATTTGGGGAAACTGTGCGTAAAATTTCTCATTTTTCTCATCTTACATCAGGGAAGACAATGCTGAATGAACTCCGGACCTGGGAACTCTGCATTCCTATCTTCTCTCCCCTAGTTGACCCCCATGCTCACAGTTAGGACAGTGTTTCTGTTATTAAGTCACACACTTCCTGCGATCTCTCTGGGGATAGGCTGCTTCAGCCCAGCTTTAAGAAATAGCTCTTAGCTCCCTGAACCAGTTCCCCCTCGACTCTGCCTCCCCCTCATTGTCTCCATGTATTCTGTTCTTGGGGCAGTATTATTTGGAGATGTAAATTTGACCCTAGAGTGAAGGACTCTGATGACAGGCTAATGCTTGTGTTTACTAATAAACTTCCCCTTTGACAGTCATTGGCTTCGGGGCCGCCAACCAAACTCTTAGGCTGCTTTTATGCTGGGCCAAAAACATACTCCTTGTTTCCTTCCAGTTTCTTAAACAATGAAGCAATGACATTTTACAGAGCCGTGTGTATTGGTGAATGGGCTGAGATGGCCTGTGATACGGCCCTGACTCTCCCTGCTCTCGCTGGACGGAACAAGGAATCAAGGAGGAGAGAGCGGAGGGGATGGAAGCCTGGGTGGACAGACCCTAGGTGGGCCCTGCGAGCTGAAGGAAATGACCCCGGGTATGACAGTATTTTGATTCTGTTACCTGAAGCTGTTGAATTGAATCTGCTACTTCTCCCTCCTAATCCGTCCTCTCCTCCTGGCTGGCTTCTCCTGAGACCCCCTCAGTTGATTCTGATTCTGAGCCTCTCCCAAGAAGTCAGAGGCTGGAAAAAGAAAAAGGGGCCAAGAAAAGAGCAATGAAAGGGTTTTTATTTAGCAGAAAGGGAAACATGCCAAGAGATTTGGTAAATATTAAACCAAAGGGCCAAGTGCAGGAAGATGAGACAGAGCGGAAGAGTGTGTGTGTGTTCATATCTGTGCACACTCATGGATGTGTGTGCACATATGTGTGCATGCATGTCCAAGTGTGTTATGTGTGTTTTGTTGGATGGGTGGATTATGTCTCACCCAGTTTTAAGAAAGTTCCTGAAAGGCTGTGGGATTCCTAACGTAGACAAGTCTAGGGGGCTCCTGAGCGGAAGGAAGAGGTGGGGAGGTTGCTAAGGACTGGCTGGATCTGTATGGGCCTCCACCATCTTGCTTTTCATCTCCTGGATGGGAACCCTTTCCTTTGGGATGTTTACCAGGCTTCCAAGCTGGAGAATTTTATTCTTCGCCTCAGCTGCAGAGACCCTTGTACCTTTAAGGTTAGGCTTCCCCTGGGTGGAAGGGAGGGCCCTGGCCAGGACAGGCTCCAAATGGTGGCAGCCGAGGTATTTCCTAGCTGGATCTAGGCTTTGCAGGAGGTTAGTGAACATTTAAACGGGGGAGTCCGTTCACATCTGCTTTTATTTTTCCCATTTTTGCAGGCCAGACTGAAAACTTAATAAATTGTATGAAACCCAAGTAAGCATGGATGTTAAAGAACATTAAATAAATTACATAAGTATGCCTACCTGTAACACTTTTATAAGGTAAATGCACGTGGGTTATTTCGCCATAAATGTGCACACAGACCAAGATTTACTCTAAAGCCCCCTTGTTTGAGGCCTGCCGCTGGTGAAGGTACTACTGTTCTCCAGCTCCTTCCTTCTCTCCCTGGCAGCTCGGCAGCCAGGCTTGGAAAATGCGATAATGATGCCATAAGTACCCTAGTGCAAAAGTTGTTTTTTGTTCCAAAACATTGCCAGTTCACGGCATATAAAACTACCACGGATGCTTCAGCCAGTTTTTCTTTTTCCCCAAATAAGGCGAGCATTAATGAAGCAGCTGAGGGCCTGGGAAAATATTCTGTCATTCCTTCAAGTGAAATTTCGTCCCCTCTCTGGGCAGGTCCCTAGATTTTCAGCTGAAGTATAAATAAGTGTCTAGCCAGAATGTGTTGAGTAGTAGGTTGTACAATTAAACTTGTTTATTGCTATTGTTACCTCTAATAACTGTTGATCTAAATAATGCTCTGTCTTCATGTTTCACCACATAGTCATTCAGTGACGAGAAGGCGTTGAGTGAACGATGAACGGGTTATCCCCATTCTAGAGAGAGAAGAGTATTGGATTGGCCAGGAAGTTCATTTGGGTTTTTGGTACGAAGTCACAGAAAACCCGCACGGACTTTTTGGCCATCCCAGTGGATATAGCCAGGTTCCCTGACCTGCCTCTCACTGAACTTACAAACCAGGAAGTTGGGTCAGGCAGGGCTCCAACTCCCAGAGGCTGTGTCCACTCCGGTACCGGCTACTCTTTCTGGAACCGAGCGTAAGGCAGGTGGTTAGTGTGGCTGGTGTGAGTGCTGTTTACCAGGCCAGCAACCTCATGGGTTGGCAGGAGGCCTGTTTGAATGTGGGGAAAGTAGCCTCTTGTTTAGAAGTATGGAATGTAATATCCAAACAGTTGGGAAACATTTTGGGTGGGGTCAAGGGCAGAGATGAGAAGATACCCATAGATCCATTCATAGAAATGGAAACTATCCCAAGTACTCATGGTATGCGGAGTAAAGGACACACATCTCATTTATTAATTACCTTAAGGCTACCATTTGGGACCATCCTTTATTTCTTGCCTAGTGCATTGGAAAAAGTATTTGCTGCCTCCAGACTCACACAGTGCCTGGCTCCCACTACCTGGCCTCTCCACTTGCAGTTATATTATCTTTGTATTGATGGCTTAACATGGAGACTCAGCTTATTCATCTGTAAAGAAAGGGGACAACCCTGGCTTCTGAAGGGGCAAGGCTATGGAGCCTAGTGGTTAAGAGCACAGGCTTTGGAGATGGACACACTTTGTAATATTTTTCCCTTTTCTATATTTATTTTTATTTAGCTGCATTGGGTGTTAGTTATGGTATGCAGGATCTTTAGTTGTGGCATGTGGAATCTATTTCCCTAACCAGGGATCGAACCTGGGCCCCCTGCATTGGGAGTATGGAGTCTTCGCCACATTGGGCTCCCAGGGAGATGTGGAGATGGACATGCGTTGGTTTTCACCTTGATTAGCTGCCTCCTCGCTGGGTCAGCTTGGAAAGTTCCCAGTCTGTTTCCTTATCAGTAAAGTGAGGGAAATAATGACTGCTTCCCACATGGATTGTAGTCAGGAATGAGAGGTGCTGTGAGTCAGGTGGCTGATGGAGAAACAGCTTCTCAAACAGGATATGTTGCTTCACCCAATGTTTAGGAGGGGAGTGCTGCTAATACTTGGAGGGCGTTGCAAGCAGGTCTTTTGCCTCAGTATAAAGCTATGCCAATTCTTACTATTTGGTTTAGGTAGGTGCGTGAAGGCAAGCGCTTGCCAGAGAAATGCATGAGAATGACTGTTTGCAGTACCGTGTTTTCTAAATTGAATACACCATCAGTTGTAAGATTTGCCTTTAAGAACACATTTTCAGGGAGTAAAGAAGCACTGCTATGTTAAAATTTATCTGCCTGTCACATGCATCTAAATTTCAGAAATGTAAACATGGAGGAACAGTGCGAGCCTTAGGATGGAGAAGCTACGCCTGTTTGCTTGTCATGTGAGTAGAAAGAATGCTACGTAAGAAGCTTTCGAACCCGCTTTCAATCACATACAGGTGTAGGATTTGTATGGACCAGAATTTTAAGCCATACTGGAAGAGTAAATGCAGATCAGTCATGAGACAAGATTGGCCAAAGATCAACACTTAAAACATCATGTGGACCAATTCTGCAGGATTCTGTTAATGAAGATTGTGCAATTCCGTGTTTTCACCTTGTTTTTGACCATTAACGGGAGGTGTTTGTGTTGATAGATGAAGAGTCTGGGCTGCCGTGCAAAGCTTTTTCTCCATAAGCACTGTCAAAAATAAGTCTGCATTCCAGTCTTAGCCCGTCACCCCATCGGAAGGGCTGGGCTTCGGCATGAATGGGAACAGTGACTACAGAGGCTTCATCAGAAGGCAATATTTGAGCATTTAACGTGCCCCGTTCTTCTGTATGCTATTGGGAAGAACGGGCACCTCGCATTAACCTTACTGTAAATGTGATGCATTTGAACATACAGTGGAAGAACGGCCTGAAGAGAATGCACTTCTGCTGTGAGCGGTTTTGAATAAATCAACATAATAGCCCACGGTTATTAACATATTACGTGAATTGGACAATGATATATACTTTGAGGACCTTGAACTAAATCTACCAGCAAAGAGCCTGTGGGATGGGCTCCAGAAGGACTGGAGTTCTGGGTGTTGAGGTTGTCATACAAAGAAATGAACTGCAGACCACTGGCAGCAAGGGTTTTCTGGTAATACTCAGCCCAAAGTAAATTTTCAAATGCTTGTACTGCAGCACAGAATTGACTGATGTCAGATTAATTGGATCTGGACTTCTAAATGTGGGTCAGTTTGGGTTGGAAGTGATTTTATTATCCACAAACCTCTTTGTACCTCCTTTCCCCCCAGAAATACTCAACCGTAATTTTTCTCTGTTGCCAAGGTTCTCTTGTGAAGCTTCTGAGAAGCAATATATTTTTTCTGTTAGATTTCATAAGTAGTGCTAGGCTTTTGATGTAATTATGTTTAGATTTCACAGAAACTTTCAATGTGTTGAAAGTTAAATTCCAGGGCAGAAAGGAATGAGTCCTGGGCTCCGACCCAGGGAGCCTGAGTCCTTGTGTTACTTCTGTCAGAAACTTGCCGTGTGACCCTGGGCAAGTCTTGGCATGTTTTATTTCATAGGTTTTAAAAAAGAAAAATAGGGGTTATATATGATGAGGGTTTTTTGGTTCTTTATAGCTTGGAAACTTAGAGATTCAGTGATCTGTGTCTTCTGTTGTGATTGTAAAATGGAAAATAGAGTCAGTGGACAGAGCTTATAATTTTGGAGGACTAGCCTTCTCAAATTCTTCTCTCTTTCATCTCTGGGTACCCTTTAGAAGTCTCTAACTGGGGACATGTCTTCCTCCATGGCATTTAGTATAATTTTATGGACTTCAGTTAAACTCTGAAGTCACTTTCAGAAAGTTAGTCTTTTTTTGTCTTAAGTGCCTTATTAAACCTACTGAGGAGATAACAGTCCTGGGAGACCAGTTATCGCATATGAGAACAGTCTAGACTTAACTCCCCTTTAAAAAATGAAGCTTACACCAACTTCCCTTTCTGAACAAAATGTAACAAGTTTTTTTGTACACGAAGTCTTCAGGCCCCTCTGCACTATATAGCTCTTCCTCACTATTGACAGTTGACAGGGGATTGTTTATTTGGGTGAAAACCAGCTCACCTGCATGTTGATTACCCAGAAGGCTTTGCGAGTGGTCCAGGATGCTGGGACAGCAGGGAAAGAAATGGGCTTGGGGAACAAGGGATGCAGCCTGGTTGCCAAGAGTCTTGTGGGCTTTGTTTTAAGGCTGCACTGAGAACCAGAGAGGAGACCCTGACATGGTGGCTTGGCCTCCGGTGGACCCAGACCAGAGAACTCAGCCGCTTGAGAGGGGCTGCTGGCCCTTGGCTCTGGCAGGCTGGGAGCGGGGTCTGTTCCTGACCCAGGCTGCTGGAGGGCAGGGCAGGAGTTGCCCCAGACTGAGCTCTTACTCAGCCCTTGCCCTGTCTTCTCTCATCTTTTTGTGTCATCTCTTAACCTTCCCCGTCTGCGGGCCACCTGCTCTCTGCACCTTCGTCCTCTCTGCCCGAGGCCCCATCATCTTCCTGCCTCCACGTTCACCCTTCATCTCAGCCCTTTCACCTCATGGTCTCCTGCTCTAGATCCCTTTGCCTTTGACTCTCAGTTTGTTCTGAGTTCCCTATTAAGGAAACAAAACCCCTGAAAAGACCAAGAGGGAGAATTTGGCCCTCTGCCCCGGCCTTGGCTGGAGTGTCTGTGGCTGTTGGTGGCCACTGTCCAGCCTCAGCCATCTTCGGGGAAGATGCTGCCTCCGGTCCAGGCAGCAGGGAGGGGCTGGGCACATGGCTGAGAACGTGCACCTAGGGTGGGGTGGACCCCTCGGGGGCGGATGGTGGGTGTGGTGGGTACGGTGGTGTGTCTACTCAGAGGGAGCAGCGTGTCTGTAACAGAAGCCTGTTTCTTCCTGCTGGCCTAAGTCAAAGAAACCTTCCAGAAGGATGTGCTGGGGCCATGCAAACAGCCACAAACACCCAGACATGATTCAGAAATGAAATTGGGGCATGTTTGAAGACTAGACCCATCTGGTCTTCTGCATGTTGAAGGATTGTGTGCCCACTGGGCACATAGTGAGTTCACTCAGGGCATCCCCTTCACATGTTCCCATGCCCTCTGGTTGACGCTGAGATCTGCCTGGGCTCAACCACCTCCAGAGAATGTTAGTGGAAGGAACACTGAGGGAGCCTTTTGTGCTGGGAAGCTCCATTTGCTAACTCCCCACTGCAGGTTTTAAGCACAGATTCTGCAGCTGTCTTCCTTGTTTTTGGTATTCATTTCTACAATGTAGAAGCCCTGTGTTCCATCATGTGTAGTAATAGAGCAGTGCTGTGTGGGGTGTGTGGGATGGGACACACACATATGCATACACACACAATGTTTTCACAAACACACAGGCTAGAAGTCCACGTTTAATCATTTTGGCAGTTACCTGAGAGTAGGAGCCTTCTGTGTTGCTGGTGACTTGAGTGTGCACATGTATATTTTGGAGACAACCTCCATGAAAATTCTAAGGGCCAACGGAGGGCCTTACCAAATGCCCTGTGGTCCTATTCAGGGCAGGGGAGTTGAGTAGGGGTGGTTGGTATAGTGTAGGGGAGTCGACCAGCCACCACTTTGGAGCTAGATGGGCTGGCTGAGGTTTCTGGCACCATTCATTATTACCTGTGTATGAGAGCAAAGTTAATTCATCTCCCCCTTTCTTTAAACCATTAAAAAAAAAAAAAAAAAAACCAAACCTCCTTTAATGGCGCTCTGTAGTGATAGGTATCAGAAACCCAACCTGAGCAAGGTTAAACAAGCAAGAGGGGAGTTCTTTGACTGCCATAACTAACTTGTGGGAATGGCAGAGGGAGAGCTTGCTGAAGGGTTGGCTGAAGGACTGTCCCATTAGGGGACATCCACCCTCCAGTCCCCGTTTCCTCCTACTGCAGAGCTTTGGTAGGACGGCCTGGAGGATGAGTGGTGTCACAGGCTTTCATCCTTAGTTGGAGGCTTGTGGGGGCTCTTGCCCTGACTTGACTCAGACCCGTTTCTGGGACAGGATTCTAATTGGTCTGTCTGGGTCAATTGGTCTAGTTTCTGGACGAATCAGTGAGACAAGGAAGGGAAGATCATGTAAGCAGATGTTGGCTCCCATTGGATCAAATGACTGACTGGTGTTAAGATTTCCTAGGATAGATTAGCCGGAGTTGGTCTTTAAAACACTTACTGAAGTTTGCATTCAACAGGTGGTGTGACGATCTTAGCCTTTTGGGGTCTACTAGATGCTCTTCATTAGTTTTTCTCCTTTCCCTTGTGAAGGAGATCATAAGGGGTTAGCCTATTTGGAGCTAAGAACTGGTCATGACACCTCCTCCTGGAGAAGCCAGCGTGATCCTGGGCATCATCCCTGTGCTGTTTGCTGTGACCCGTCTGCTGAATAGGGGCACGACTTTCTGACGAAGGAGAACCCTGCAGGAATAGTTACACGGCATATTTTGAGGACATGGCATTGCAGGTACAGCTCTCATAGAGCTCCCAAACTTTGGCAGTTATTATAATTGTTTTTTAAGCCGGTCAAAGCCTTAATATTGAAGGCGAGGAAAGTAATGCTGGGGAAAAAAAGAAAAGAAACAGGGTTCTGGCAAAGATAGCGGCCAGTGCTTCTCTCTAGAACCTGGCCTTTCTCTCTGAGGCTTCCTGTGGGACTGTACACAGCACAGGAGCATTCTATGGAGTGTCTACCATGTCCTGGGTGCTGTGCTAATAAACTCCTTACCTCCTCCTTGAAATTGAATCCTCCTGACATTTTAGGGTAGATAACATTGTTACTCCTGTTCCAGCAGGCTGAGTCTCAAGCAGGTTAATAGTTTACCTAGATACTTCCTAAGGACCTTCCAGATTATCTTTACTTCTAATCCAAGAGACAGTATTTAAAGTTGACTAATCCAGAGGAGGATGGAAGCCCTATGTTTGTGGTGGCTAAACAGTTTTTTTTTTTTTAAACAAAAAAGCAGCCACTGTCCATTTCCCCCAATTCCTCCCAGTCCTAGGCAACTACTACTGTATTTTTGTCTCTGTAGATTTGCCTGTTCTAGACATCTATAAATGGACCCATACACCATGTGGTCTTTGTTACTCCTTTAACTTCGCAAAGTGAGGGACTTACGATGGAAACTTGCCTGAGGTGGCCTCAGCCTCAGCCTTCTGGAATCCAGTGTCCTTTCGCTTCTCTCAACTCTGCCTCACTGCCTTGTTTTCTGCAAGAGGCCAGAAGATGGAAAAACCCAAGCGGACATTGTGAATTCATTTTACTTGAAACGAATACACAACTCTGGGAAGCAGGCAGACGAGCATGCTGGCATTAGTAGTGGAACCTGGGATGAATGGGTTCCTCCCTCCGAGTGCCCAGTGGGAACTCCAGTGGTGATGGGGAGAGAGTTAAATGCTGCCTCCCTGGCCTCTACCTCCAGGGGAAATTCCTGCTTTGAGGGTACCCAGGGCCTGGGAAGCTTGAGTATCTGTCTTTTGTGATGTTGGAACAGACGTGGAGATAGTGGTGCTAAGAGGGGCTCCAAGGGAGTTGTTTTCTCCCCGGCCCCCCCCTGCTTTTCTCCCCTAGTTCACACATTGGAGGGAGGAATCTTTTACCTTTTCTGTTCCGGTGCGGCAGCTGCGAGGAATGTTATCAGTGTCAGGATTGGGCACGGGCCCAAACCTCACTGGTGCCTGAGCTGCAACGGAAGCCGAGCTGGCCAGACTGACATGGAGACTTGTCCTCGCCAGCCTGGTGCATTAAGGATCTTGGTGGCGGCGGTGGTTCAGGTTCTAGCAGGCAGGTCAGCCTGGTGTAGTTCCATGAAAGACGGTCCTCCCTCTCAAGATGAGTGGGCTCCTCTGGGTCAGGAACCTGCCTGGGGCTATGTGGATGCCTGAAGAAGCAGAGTTGGGTTGCCACTATCTTCAGACGTGCTCCCCAGGGAGAGTGACTGTTTAGGCACATTGCTGTTAATACATGGGAAAGTGCCTTCCAGATCACCCGCCCACTTAGAAACGTATAAAAGAAGCCAATACAAATGTCATTCATGTTTGGAAGACCAGCAGTGGCATGTGAGACGTTTTTATTTGTGGTGACTTCGTGGCTGCTCATAGATTGGTTTTTGCCTTGATCTCTAGCTATCTCTTGTGTCTTGGTTTCTTTTTTGGGAGGAAAAGAAACAAGACACCGGGTCCTTCCCTGAGTACGTCATGGTAATGATGTAAGGATTGCCAGTGGGTCCAAGACCTTTCTGGTGTCTTAGATAAAAATGTGAAACCAGGGTTCTCAAGGTGAATTAATGAATTCAGGTGCAGAACCTGACCCCCGAGCTAGAGTAATTACACTGTTCAGGGCCACAGGCTACTAGGATGCTGGCAGCCAACCATGTTTCATAGGGCACGGCCAGGTGGCCTGATATGAGACGGGGCTAAGAGGGGTTCCAAGGGAGTTGCAGGACATGGGGCAGGGCTGGCTGCAGGTACATGGTCTGCCTCATGGATCTCTCTGTTGTTTTTAAGTCTGTTTCTTTCTTTCTTTTTTTTTTTTTTGTCTCACCAAGTAGCATGTGGGATCTTAGTTCCCTAACCAGGGATTGAACCCGCGCCCACCTGCAGTGGGACGTGTGGAGTCTTAAGGACTGGACCACTGGGAAAGTTTCTCTCGCTGTCTTTCGAGCAGGTGTCTTTCCAGTCTAGAACCCTGACCACAGGCAGAGTTCCCGGGCTCCTCCCCAGCTTGGGGTCTGTAGAGAAAGAACTGTTGTTGTCAGTGGGGGAGTGTCCACCCTGAAAACCTAGGTTTTGATGATGATCAGGAGAGGGTTTGGGTTTAAATGGGTCACAGGGTGTTCTGAATTCTTCCCTGCGGAGCTGCTTCTCCCTCCCATTTTTTATTCTCGCCAGCCTTTCCAACCTGTCAGCCTCGGTGTGAGTCACTTTGTCAGACGGCCACCCATCCCCGTGGCCTGGACGGCTCCCAGCAGGAGTTGCTGGCACGGCGTCCAGAAAACAGACCACACCCTGGGAATGACGATGCGTTGCGGCGTTTCTCCACTCTAGACCAGAGACGCTGGGGTCTTGAAATGGGTCTGGGACTTGCCCTCTGGCCCCTGCACTGCTGTACCCTCTTGTGTCCAGGGGTGATGAGCAAAGGAATGCTTACCCATGGTGGTTTGAGGGCAGTTGGCTGGCCAACTAATCCTCCAAAGGGCCAAGAGGTTGTCAATGCCCCCCCCCCCCCTTCTTGCTTGAGCACCAACATCCTCTGGGATCTCATAGATCCTCAGGGTTAACTATGCAGAACCTTCTGGACTTATGAATTAGACTTGGGCTCCATGTTTTAGTTTGTACTTTGGATTCTTTCATTAAGGAGATCGATCAGAGATAAAAATATCATTGTTTTGCTGACTGGCTACCATCAGACACCCCTGCTCTGAACAGGGAGTAGTTTGGGTTTTCTTGAGTGACTGGGATATCTATTATAGATCAGCAGATTACTGCAGCTCTGCCATTTTAAAGAGAACTGTACCTGCACCCAGGGCTTCCCTGGGAGATGCGGGTTCAATCCCTGGGCCGAGAAGATCCCCTGGAGAAGGAAATGGCAACCCACTCCAGTATTCTTGCCTGGGAAATCCCATAGACAGAAGGAGCCCAGTGGGCTACAGTCCGTGGAGTGACAGAAGAGTCAGACACAACTTGGTGACTAAAGAAGTACCTGCTCCCACCCACGCCTTCAGACACATACCGCTCCTGCTGGTACCGTCACTTCATCCATTTGTAAATGACAGTATTAAGGACACGTGCAAGAGTTGTAGGGCACTGTGGGACCTTGGCGCATAGTTGAAGGCTGCACGCTAGTCACTTGGGGGGCTCAGGGGGATGTTGACCAGATCATGTTTTCCTGGGTTTCTGAAACTGATTGCTGTTGGAGGGTTCGGATGAGAGATGGCTGATTTTGTTGTGCAGGGGTCTGGGTCCTCCTTCAAGCTAGGGCCTCTGTGTCAGTCATTAGGAAGAAATGTTTAGGCTAGGGCCTCTGCATCAGTGCCTGTCATAGGGAAGTGTTCAGGCCAGTTACCTTCAGCTCCCTGGCTCCCAGCTGGGGTGACTTTGCTGCCCGGGAGGCATTCGGCAGAGTCTGGATGCAGTTTTGGTCGACACAGCTGCGTGGGAGGAGCGGGGGGGAATGCTGTCACCGAGTGGGTGGAGGCCGGAGATGCTGCTGAGGCAGGCGCCGCCTCCCACCCCACCCCCTGAAAGAGCTATCAGAACATCGGTACTGCTGAGGTTGACAAATCCTGCTTTAATGCACGTGTTTGTTGAGCACCTGTCCCTTTGTTATTCCTTAAACTAAAAAACAGACCAAGGTAAAAGAAAGAATATCTTTAAAATGAATGACACCCCAACTTGCCAATGTTATGTTTTGTCATTTTTTTTTTTTTGCCAATTACTTTATGGCTTAAAAAATCTTAGTGGTTTACTAGAATTTTTTTTTTAAAGAAATGGTTAAAACTACACAAGCATGATGATTTAAATGCTAGCAGCTTCTCATACTTCCAAAAGCCAGTGATGCAGAGAAAGGCCCCTGTGAGCTGTGTTTTGTTTGCTGTGGTCCAGCAATGGATTTTGATCATACCTGGTTATTGGGATAGATGATGTGAAGTCATTATACTTGGGTTTCTCAAAACCTACCAGTCTCCCACTCACCTAATAGTCTTTACTTTTCCTTTTCTTTAAAATTAAGTGTGAGACTCAACCAAGTCATCTTGCTTCTCCTGGAATACTAAAAGTTGTTTTTTTTTTTTTTTAAAGGTTTGTATATTTCCAGCTTACCTTCCAGAATTCATATTTTGCTTTCTAAGTCCTGTTCTTAAAAGGAACTGTCTATTGACAGTACATCATAAATTTCCTGGCTCCTCCATGACATTTCTGGGGAAGTAAATGAAAGGTGTAAATTAAGAAAAGCAAGTGTTTGTGGTTCCTGCTTTAACCTTCTGTTATGTTAAATGACTTTGTTGAAGAGGGCTGTCATTGCTCCTGAAAACTTGGGAAAATCCACAGCGAGCTGTGCCATTAGTTGCCTTTGGGAGCACAAGATGTTTGATGTGAAAATTATATGGCCACATCTAATTGGGTATATTTTCACCCTTCTAGATATCAACTCAAGAGATGACTCCCCCCGTCCTTTTTTAGCTAAATGGTTTAACCTGAATTTCATGCCGTTATGAGTTGCATTCCAGTAATCCAACTGCCATTTTTTCAGTGTCTTTTGTTTAATAGCCTGTCTGCGTGACCCAGCCCTATAAATTTCTAGACATCTGGCAAGAGCTGGATATTAAACGCTCCCTGATTTGGGGAGTGATAAGACCTAGGACTCCCCCATAGTTCACACTCCTCCTTGCACCCTGTGGAAACCTAGGCAGCCAGTGGAAGGAAAACAGAAGCTCTTTGGACCTCTGCTTCCTGTGAAATGGGAATAATAATTCTTACCCTGCCTGTTGCCCAGAGTTGAGTATTTGCTTGAAAATAAAATGTGCTCAGAAGGCAGTTAGAGATAAGATAATGGTAGTTAGGCTAATTGGAACTTCAGAATTTAAAATTATACAGTTCACACTTTTAAAGTGTGCACTTTAATGATTCTTAGTATGTTTATAGGATTTTGCAACCATCACCGCAGTCAAGTTGAGAACATCTCATCACCTTCAAAAGAAACTCTGTCCCCATTAGTTGTCACTCCCCACTTCCTCCAACTCACCCCCCATCCACCGTCTACTCTCTGTCGCTATGGATTTGTCTCTTCCAGACATTTGGCATGTATAGAGTCATATATGTGGTCCTTGGTGACTGGTGTCTTCCACTTAGCGTGGTCTTCTCCAGATTCATCCATGTTATACGTGTGTGTATATGGCTGAGTCCCTTCCCTGTTCACCTGAAACTACATAGTTAACTGGCTTTACCCCAATACAAAATAAAAAGCTTAAAGTTTGGGGGAAAAAAGATCATCCATATTATGGCATCTGTTTCTATTCCTTTACTTTTTAATAGCCAAATAATATTCCATTGTGTTGATAGATCACATTTTACTGATCCATGTATCAGTTGATGGTAAGCTTCAGAATTTTAAAAATATCGCATGCGTGCATGCTCAGTCGCTTCAGTCGAGTCCGACTCTTTGCGACCTTATGGATCGTAGCCCCCCAGGCCCCTCTGTCCATGGGATTTCCCAGGCAAGAATACTGAAGTGGGTTGCCATGCCCTCCTCCAGGGGATCTTCTCGACCCAGGGATTCCAACCCTCATCTCTTACCTCTCCTGCATTGGCAGGTGGGTTCTTTACCACTCGCACCACCACCTGGGTGTACTGTCCGTTGTCTCCTATACACACACATGCGCGTGCACACACCCACACCCACAATTACGACTTATTCTTTCCTCTCTCAAGGCTCTCTTTAATCTGATTTTTACTATTCAAGATATAAACATGTGGGGTAGAAGGATAGTGCATGACTTGAGTAGCATGGGATAATTTATCTCAGATCCCTTATCCTATGACTCCAGCTGTCTCCCTTTCAAGCTGAGAAACTCCAAATACCATAATTCTGAGAGAATTCATCACCCCAGTCCAGGCAGGACCACACTATGGTTGTCCCAGGTGTGTGCCCAGTGACAAGAGTTATGGCCTCTCAAGTTACGCGATTAGCGATAGTGTGATTCTTTCTGAGGAGGACAGCTAGGAGGCGAGTGTGATTTTGGAACCAGAGATGTTAGCGAATGAAGCTGGCAAGCCTTTCCTCAAATTCTCAAGTACCTTCTCATTCTGAATGAGAGGATGTCACGGGTTGGTCCTGTCTGTGGTTGTCTGTTATTTTTGAATATTTATAACCTTAGATAGAGCCTTGCAGTGTGATTCCTGCTTTTTCATAATGTTTGGGGAGTTTTTTTTTTCCAGGTTATTTCAATTTACTAAGTTTTTATGCCATTAGTATAGTGCATTTTAACCAAAATGGTTGTTTTTCATAAACATTGAGTAGGTTTAAATAATGTTTTCTCATAAATTAGTCCTCATTTCCACAGTTATTCAGTTATTGCACCATGAAGACCCTCTGGAGTTTGATGTTGTCAGGAAACATATTAGCAGAAAATAGTATGTTATTATCTAATGCTAATAATTGGTTAGCAGAAATGAGAAGAGAAGACATTTAATTGGGGCTTCTGCGACTAACAAGATGTGAACTATAAAAACATTTCCAGGAGAAATTCCAGGGTTGTTCTAGAAACCTGTTATTTGCATTTTAAAACATTTGGTCCTATTGATAAGGAAGGAGGGTGTTGTTGATCAACACTGCCTTCTTTTTGGGAGCAAAGCACTCTAAATTTCTTGAGTGGTAACTGGATCCCCAGGCACAGCTGGTCTCTGTGCTGTGTTTAAAACCTCTCCGCTCCATTTTGGGGTGCTTTTCTTTGTCTTTTTTAGGGAGTATGTTGGTTTGTAAAGAGAGAGGATTACCAAGTACACACTGCCAATCCCAGTCAGACTCTTTCCCCCTCTTGGTCCCTTGATTCTGCCTAGTACTATCTGTAGCCCCCAGGGGCAAAATGTGGACCCACACCCCTTCCCAGAGGCTCTTTTGGGAGAAGGAACTACCCTTTACCAAAAGATGCACAAACCTTCCTTCAGCCTTTCTGGACCTGAGCTTCGGCCTCCATCTCTTCCATACCGATCTATGCCTGCACCTGTGAATCAGGTCCTTTTCTCCCAAAGTAACTGATGAGCATGGTTTTTCATGAGCTTGCTGACATTTTACTTGTCTGGAGAGATTACACTGTTAATCTCTCAATTCCATATGCAAATAATGGAGGTGGAGGTTGCACGGAGAAGCTTCAGTTTTCCATCTGCTGAGGTCACCATGGAACCTCATCACTGTCTGAGGAAAGAGACCAGAAAGATACACTGGTTTTCTGCTAGTGTATGGGTGTCGGAGGAATTAGTTTGGCTGTAGAAAGGACTTCATTTAGTGTTCCAGTGATGTCTGTTAGAACTTCATTTACTTTTTTCCTGCCTTGGCTAATTTTCCATTATTAAGGTTGGCTATTGTACATTATTACCATCCCAGAAAGCCTTGACTTCACTTTCTGGGCTTCTTTAGTGTTGATATCAGCTAAAAAATAAAAGCATCTCCTTTATTCAAAATTACTCAAGTAACTCCTTTTTTAAACTTTATCCCAAGCTCTTCAAAAACTATTTTAGGTGATTTTCCTTCATTTGTTTCTACCATAGTAAAAAAGTGGGTTTCTTTTTCATCTTCTCATTATTTGTTATTGAGAACTATTTTTTCCCCTCAGAAAACAAAAGTTGACCAAGTTTTCTTTAAACCAGTAAACATGGTGCTACAAATTGGTGCTACAAATTCCTTTTTATACTTTATTGCTAAAGTATTTTTCCTTGGCCGTGTAGATCTTTTATCTGGTAAAAGAAAGTTTTTTCTCCTGGATGTAACTGTCTTCAGTGAATATCGCCTTAGGATGCAGTGGCCATGTGCAGAAATCCAGGCATGTAGGATTTGTACTCAGAGTGATGGGAGGAATTAATGCTCCCCGCCCCTCCACCCCCCACCCCTGTTCTTCTCACCCTGCAGATTTGGAGCACTTGGGAGGCGGGCAGGGCCCTTACCAGTCCTTCAGGAGCCAGCACCCTCACATGGCTTCACGCACTGATCCCCAGAAGTACAGGGCACACAGCTGGTTGGTGGAAAGTGGCAGTGAAAATGGGTCCCACTTCTGTCTCTTTGCTGAGATCGAGGATGAGATGCACTGTGCTTTGTAAAAGGCTAGTCTACGGAGGGACTTAACATTGGCTCCTTTTGTGTTCATTGTGTTTGGATCCTAGTCTTTTTCTCACTAAGATGAGGTCCTTGAGGGCTAAGGCAGACTTCATTCCTACATCCCTTGAGTGTAGGGGTGATGGTTATATTTCACATGATGCCCGCTCTGAGCAGGGTGGCCCGGTGATACTGACTGGGAAGTGACAAGTGATATTGACAAGAAGGAGTTGCTCTGTGCGAGCTGGGAACTTGCCGTTCCTAACTGCAGGCCGCTGTCACCCACACTGGAGGATACCCACCTACCTCTGCATGCCCAGAGGTGGGCAGTGTGTACACACACCACACACAGACTCTCACACCTTGTCACTCACATGCTCACATTTTAGAAAAATGAGTCATGAAAAGTAGTGTCACATACATCTGCAATGTCTGTGATGGTATGCTACTTTGGGAAAAAACTGGACTCACCTTTAAAGACAAAAATGGTAGCTTTCCTAGAGCCATGATTACAGTTTTTTTGTGTCTTGTTTGACAAGACCTGTCAAGTGTGATTAGTTCGCACCAAACTTACTTTACTTTCGGAAGTGACAATAACTGATAGAGCATAAAGATCTGAACCCTCTGAGTTTATGTGTATGTGTGTGGTTGGTTGGATGGATGGATGGATGGATGGATGGCTGCTGTTGCCTAATTGTTTTTTGTGTCCTGGTTTATATACACATGTGCATGTGTATGTAAATGGTAAAGAGGTAAGAGGATTTCACCCTCTTGCCAGTTTTCTTTTTTTTTTTTTAATTATCATTTTATTAGTTGGCTTCTTTAGTGCACTGGCTCTTGCCCATGTCCTTCTCTCAAATGGATTTTTTTTTCCTCCAGAGACGATGCTTTTTCAAAGTAAAACTCTTCTGTGTTGTGCATAGAACCTTGACCTCCTAGTTTTTAAAAAATCTGGGTTTTTGGTTTGTTCTTTTCTAGCTTTATAGTCCTGGGGCAGTCCCTTTATGCCTAGACTTAGGGATTTAAAAAAAAAACCAAAGAATTCAGTTACATGATTTCTAAGACCCATTCCATTTTGCAATTCTGATTCCTTTGAGAGATCCATAAATAATCCTTTCCCTCTTATATGGGGGGAGAAAACATATAAAAAACCCAAACGTATTAGGGTTCTCCAGAGAAACGGAACCAATAGGAGATAGATAGATATAGAAAGAGACTTACTATAAGTAATGAATTGACTCATGCAATTATGAAGACCAAGAAGTCCCTAGATCTGTACTCAATAAGCTGGAGGCCCACGGAAGTTTATAACTTAGCTCTAGTCTGAATCTGGAGGCCTCAGAATCAAGAGAGCTGGTGATGTAGTTTTGATCCAAAGGCTGGCAGACTTGAGACCCAGAAAGAGCCTGTGTTTTAGCTCAAGTCTAAAGGCAGGAAGAAAAACTCCCATGTCCCAACTTGAAGGTAGTCAAACATGAGGAGTTTTCCTTATTTAGTTAGGATCAGCCTTTCTTCAGTTCAGACCTTCAGACTGATTGGATGAGGCCTACCCATATTAAGTAGGGCAATCAGTTTTTTCATTCTACCAATTTAAACTCATCCAAAACACAGAAACACTCAGAATGTTTGACCAAATATCTGGTCATCCCGTTGCCCAGACAAGTTGACCCATAAAAATTAATGATCACAACCAAACTTTACTGAAACAAAATTGGAAGCTTTTGCTTTTTTATTCCTGCCTAAGGAGTGGGTGTAGAATTCTCCCAGTAGCTGACAGCTGTTGACCAAATTTGGTGTGAGTAACACATTTCATACAATATCTTTATGTCTGGAGGCTTTAATGTTCTTAGGGGTTTTGGTTTTTAAATGCTTTTCAGCTCCTTCTAGACTCTCTTTTCTTTTGTGTTTATTTTTCCTGGCAGGGCAATCTGTACTTTCTGTCTCGTTGATTTTCCATTCTGTTGCGTTAACCTTTGAATATTGCCCAGCCACCTGCTGAAGGTGGCTTTAAGCTCATAAAGAAACAAAATAGTAGAATACACAACTGTTGCTCCAACTTTGAGTGGTACACCTTGATTCTGCTCCATGTGGCCATGTCCAGAACTGGTCAACATACCACGCCCTCAGGGGCCACGTCATCAGGGAAAAGGAAGCCTGCCGCCTGCTGTGCCTGCCGTCTGTCTTGACATGTCATAGCCTCAACTTCTGGAGACCACATCTTAATAAAGTCGGTCAGTGAAGCCAGTGGCCTCGGAGGCACTAAAGGAGGAGGGCCGAGTGGTAATTCTAGCAGGTGTGTGGTTTTTCAAGGTCCCCACTCCCCTGTCCAAAGACTAGCCACACACCTCATTCATTCTTATTTTAAAAAGTACTGGACACTTACCTCCAATATTGCCTTGTAATAATCCCCTTATCATGCCTGGATCATGAAACTCCAGAGGCCTTCATCGACTTTTCCTGGAACATCTCCAGGTTTTTCCACATTACTGCTTGCTTTGTGGATGGATGATTATTGAGGTCAGTCTGACAAAGGCGACTAGGTTTCTCTGGTCAGGATGCCCTTCTCCTTCCTCAAACCTAGCCCAAACTGGCCCAAGGTAAATGAGTGTATTGATCCATACTTGAAAAGTTTATAGGGTGCATGTGTCAGGCATGGCTGGATCCAGGGTCAGATATTCCAGGACAGCATTTCCTTCTAGTCCTCGGCTCTGCTTTCCTCCAGGTTGACTCCATTGCATAGGGACAGGTTTGAGTCCAGAGAGACCTTATCTCCCCGCACAGTTCTGAACCAGTGTCTGTGGTCAGGGGGCATAATGGGCTGAGTACATTTGAACTGAGTAAACTCGCCCATCTGTGGAACTGGGGACTAGAGTCCACTCTACCCAAACTGTATGGGCCAAGCGTTGGGGTGATACCTCCTAAATAATTAAGGGTACTGTTATCAGGAAAACCTCGAATGGATGCTGAATGGAAAACTTGGCAGTCGTCTGCTTCATCATCTTTAGGATTTGTTCAAGAGTCTTGTATTTGTTAGGGGAAGACTCATTTAGAGTTCTCTCATGGTACAAAATGATTTGGTATTTGTATGCA
The DNA here is from genome assembly GCF_963930625.1 of Muntiacus reevesi. NCBI lineage: Eukaryota > Metazoa > Chordata > Mammalia > Artiodactyla > Cervidae > Muntiacus > Muntiacus reevesi. Next base: position 155,352,027 of record NC_089250.1, read on the forward strand.
CACTTAGATCTATTTATAAAAAATCCTATACCCCCCAAACTTGAAGCGGCTTGTAAGACTTCATATTATGTAAAAAGATTGGAAGTGAATAATAAAGGAAATTAGAATAATGAGGAAAGCAAGATAGATCTGTAAGATAAGATGGGGGTAAGGTTAATCTCACAAATTTCAAAGCTGGAATATCCTACGAGATTGGTAGACGTGACCTGCAAATTTGGCTCTGAGGTTCCCAGGAAGAGTATTAGATCCTATACAGAGGGGAGAGAGAGAGAAAATGTATGTGTGTGTGTGTGTGTGCACGCGTGCATGCGCCCACATACCCATAAGTATAATAAACTTGTGTGCAAGCCCCTATGGGAGTGGAGACCCTAAGAGGCCATGGGAAGATAATATGGTCTGGGGTATTCTTAGATTCATTTCTTTTCCAAACTCCTGGAATGCTTGCTCTCGGGAATCTTAAATCTTTGCTCTCAGCATTGTGTTAGGAAGCAAAACAAGCAGACCAGGACTGAAACCTCCATACTGCTGGGTTCCTTTCAGGAACAATTGAAGGGCTAAACCATGTCCCCTTTGATGGGAGGCAGTAAGATGAGTCACTGCTGTGACGGGGGCAGAATAGGATGACCTTGGTTGTAAAGCTGGGCTAATCTGGAAAATGGACTCATGCCTGCCCCATGACTCACGTTCCTGTTTACAAATGAGCCCCGTGGAGAAGTGCAGAGAGGGAGACTGCTTCCCGGATGGAGACCAGAGACGTCCAGGACTGGGCACCCGTGCTTCCTCTGGAGCTTGGGCTGCCCTTCCTGGGGGCAGACCTTGGGCTTCCCGCAGTGGTGACATTCAGTGTCCAGCCATGGGGACAGTTGCAACTCATGAAGGCAATGGAGAGGCACTGGTTTGCAGGTGATGTGGCCCCTTCTCATTTTGGGTATTCACATGCTTTTGGCTGGTTTAATCCACCTGGAGAAACCTGCACCCCCCACCCCCTCCGGCCACCATCAGAGGACCCAGTTATCTGAGAACCATGTAAATTATTCTAGAAATGTGACTGCTGTTTCATAGATTTGTCCATTATTTCCATTGCTTTTCTAACTCCTAGTCTTACCATGCTCATTCTGCTATTTAGTGAATATCAGAACATAAGATATTGGATATTGTGCCCAATCTCGTATTCTTAATCTTGAATTCTGTTTTTTTGGGGGGAATTTAAAAGGGTGAAAAAATTTGTTCATGGGAATTTTCCTTCACATGGAACTTTTAAACAATTAGGGTAGAGAAGACATAATTCTTTACCATGAACACAAAAGTCCTTCATAGGTTTTTTTTGTTTTTGTTTTTTCTTTTTACCAACAATTAGAATGATATTTCCTTGTTGTGAAATAGCTGTTCTTGGACCCCCAGGTCGCGTTAACACCCCTCAATTCTCTACCCCGATTTTAGAGCAATAGTCAACATCTGGACAGGAAGATGCGTCTACATAGCAACAGTATGAGCTGACTGAGGCCTGGTTCAGGTCCCCCTCCCCTGCCGTCTGCTAGCTGTGTGACCTTGGGCATGCTCCTTAACGTCTCTGAGTCAGTTTCCTCCTCTGTAAAATGGGCACAACAGCACCCACCTCACAGGGTAGTTGTAAGGAATAGTGAAATGACCCAAACGTTCCTGTCTCGATCCCTAAACAGAGAAGCAGCACTCATCACAGGGCCCCAGCTGAGTTGAAACGCAGTAGAGTACCGACTTCTTGAGCTGGTGCTACCAGATCCTAGAGGGATCTGCAACTCTAGTGTAGTTGCAACTTTCAGAAAGGTTGCAGCCTGGGAGAGGGAATGGTATTAAGACAGCTCCCCAAATAGCTCTGGAGTGGCATGGAACCCTATGCAACTGCATTTTCGTAGGGTAGAAATATTGGCTCGGCCAAAATGTTCATTTGGAGTTTTCTTTAGAACTGGGATGAAATTTTGGGCCAACCAAATAGCAGCGATATTACATGGTTTAAATTAATGGATGATTCGGTAAGGTAAGTTGAGAGAGAAGGAAAATGCTAGCCAGCGGGCTTCTCAGAAGAAGAAGTGATGGGCAGGGTGGGCAGAGTGGGAAGAGATGCCCCAGAAAGGCTGCCTGGAGGAGGCTGTGTTGAAGATGTCTCTGGCAGGGTCTCCGAGGTGACTGGCAAGGACACGGGAGAGTTCCGGGTTCGAGCGGGGAACTGCGATCCTTCCCTTCCTGGAGTTTGTAGAGAAGTGGGGGTTAGTGCAGGACGTCGCGCTGGGGGCCGTGAATGCCTTGCTGACTGCACACCCCTCCCTCCAGAGCCTCACTCTGTTCCCGTTTCTTCCTGGCAGCAGTGCCCCCTCCCTTGCTGCACTCAGGGACATGACTGTCAGCACTTCTACCCCCCCTCAGACTTCACTGTCAGCACTCAAGTCTTCAGGGACATGAAAAGGAGCCACTCCTTACAAAAGGTTGGGGAGCCCTGGTGTTTGGAGGTAGGTCTCGGAGCAGAATGACGGTATGAGACGAGCGGGCTCTGGACAGAGGCCACCCATACACACGGTTTCCTTCCCGCTCGGGCAGGGCCCATCCTCTGTGGTCCCCAAGTCCTGTCACATCACTGTCACGTTGGGTGCTGCAATGTCTGGGTGTCCTGATCACGGATAGGTTTATCATAGCCGTAACAGTGCCAGTTTACAAGGACAAGGAGAAGGGAGATGCTCCCGTGAACCCAAGGCATCGGGTTCCCAGTTGAAGCCACGTGGTCTAGCATCGTGTGTGGCTTCCATAAGAATGATGAACAAGGTCATCCCGTTAAACTTGACCCCGTGGAAATGATTTCCTAGGACTCCTCAGAGCTTCCAGTGGAAGAGAAGGTATCACCTGAACTTGGCCTTTGTTCTTCATTCTTTACAACTTATAGATTTTCTTTTCGCATTCAGGGTGCCGGGCTCTGCTCACCCTTTCTGTAGTGGTGCTTCCTGAGGCAGCCACGCATGGCTTTTCTGGCAAATGTCGCTCTCAAGGACAGGAAGCATTGTTAATTTCCTTTAAATAATTCAATCCGATGTCAATACCTCACACTGCTCCGTGCTTGGGAGTGACACTCTCTTCAAATTAGTAGTCCCAAAGAATAAAGAACATCTAGAACATGTTTTCATCCTCAGAAAAGCAAAAGTCAACACAGATAAAAACTGTAAAGTTAACTCTTGAAACTTAAACAGCGCGTGATTTAGTAACTCATGCTAGCTTTTGACTTTTTTCCTTTTTGAAAAGGAAAGGGAATATTTAAGAGCCAATTAGTAGAGCCTCTGTCTTTGATAAACATTGATTGTATACCTACTATGTGCTGGTTGCCCTGTAGCATGTTAGGACTGCAGGGACAGAAAACAACAGAGGCTTAGAGTAGCACGTTACATTTGTCAGTCCGTCTTGCCTTTGGAGAGAAAAAAGACGGGTGAAATCATCCTGAGAAGCTTGTCCTCATTTAAAAAGTAGTAAATAGCCCTGTAAGAAAACGAGACACACGTAGAGAAACATCCAAATGTTTCATCCAAATGCAGGAGAAAATGTCAACACATTCCTTTTTTACCTAGTTGTGATCTCTTAATATTTGGATGCATTTCTTTCTTGTCATTCATGTGCCTGAAGTTTAAAAATGGTTTGTAAAACATTTGTAAAACATGGAATGGTTCCTTACAGAGTTTTGTCTTTTCACTTGTTTTTTTTTCATACACTATGTTGTGTCTTAATTCTGGTTAGTTACACAGTGTCTTGTGGGGCTCTTCCTGTCTAATTAGTCCCCTCTGATGAGATGTGACTAAAACTGAGGATGTGTCTAGGGTCTTTTGAATCATCCCCATCCCACCCCACCTCTTCTGATGAGCCCTGTGCTTAGATCCGCTGGGGCCCGTGTATGTGTCTGGCCCGCGTCTTTAACTGGCCTGAGTCAGATGGAGCAGGGAGGCTGACTTCCGTGCGGCAGCCCTGGCCCGAAGGAAGAGCTTTTTCTCAGCAGCCCCTCCTGGGTTTGACTTTTAATAAGTGCCTCTGTTCATCCTGACTATGGATAATAAGGCCATACCGAACATAGTTATTCCTCCACCAGGTCCTGGCAAGTGGTAACTCATTAATCTTTGGTCAGAGTTACATGGTAGATAAAGGAGAACCAGGCACCATTCTGAGTTGACGAAAACGAAACAGAAACACTGGGTTTCTTCCTTATAACTTGAGATCCACAGGCGCTGATTAGCTGGCCGGCGCCAGTTTCTCAGCTTTGCCCTCAGGACAGGGAAGCATCTCTTGGGGAAGAGCCAGTTACCCCGGCTTCCCAGATGGGGGACTAAGTCCCTAAGTGGTGAACAGACCAGACACAGAGACACCACTTGGCCTCTGTGACCCCGAGCGAGTTACCTAACTGCTCTGTGCTTCAGTCCCTCATCGGGGCCGGGGGACCTGATGTGAGCCGTGGTGAACCTCAGTTGACTTGAGGCATGTGAAGCGGGAACTTGGCCAGGGGAGCTTGTGTGCTGGGTCTGGCACAAGCACCTGGCAGGATTCTGGGGGAGTCACACCCTGACGGTGTGTCTGCGTGATGCGCTGGCCTCTGCCAGCCTGTGCTGTGGGCTAGTTCAGTCCTGCCACATGGTTTCCACGCACAGCTCGGATGTGCTCCAGGTGGTTCCAGGGAGCATCGCGGAAACTGCACACGATCGGAGGAGGCAGAACCAGATTTGAGTCCAGCATTCTCTCACCTCTGCTGGCAAGGTGCTTCATCCGTCTGTGACGCAATCCCCGTGTCTGTTAAAAAGGGATGATGGAGGAATCCCTGCCCCAGCCTCCTTCGCTGGGCACCTCCCAGGATCCCTTGAAATCCTGATCAAAGAGACTTTTTAACACAGCACTTCCTATGGTTCAGGCACTTCTCTAAGGGGTTTGTGTATTTTAACTCTTGAAAACCTGACAACAACCCTAAGAGAAAGGTGCTGTGGTTTTGCCATTTCACAGATGCACCACAGAGAGGTTAGATAACTTGCTTAAGATTACACAGCAAAGGGGCAGAGCTGTAAAGCTGCTATTAATGAAAGACCATGGCAGTAGTCCATGGTTTGGAGCCTTCCCCACCAATCACCTTCCACTTGCTAAAGGAGATTGGGTTAGGTCCTGTTCAACACCCAGCCCTCTCAGGAGCTGGGAAGAGACCTCTGATTCAGGATATCTAAAGTCCAGTCTTTGGTTTATAGATACCACATCTGGGATCCTTTCTAGCCTATCCATTGGTCCTTCTCTCTCTCCTGCGAGTCAGCTTGATTCTAACCCTTTAGCTCTCTCCTCAAGGGAATTAAGGTTGGTAGACCAGTTGAGTAAATATGAGTAAGAAAGTCAATATCCACCTGGGCAGGCATGAGTCACTTCTTTCTAGTTAGCTATTCATGGCCACTTTCAAGCTCGCCACACAAAGTCATTACATTGAGGCTATTACCATGTTTAATAGTGACAATAATAGGGTGTGACCCATGGCATAAATGCATTCAGATAAGAAAGAAAGTTTTTTTTTTCCCTATAATTGCTTAGTCAATACCATTTTCACGGAAATGCTTGCAAACAAACTTAAAGAGGTCTTTGTTCGAATCCTTCCCTTATTCTGTGCTTCCTTCCTCTTGAAGGGCTTTTTTGAACTTTTCCTGATCAGTGGGCTGGGGGTTAGCAGGGTGATACCCTCTATCCTTTCTAATGTTTTGGTCTAGTAACCTACCTTTTTGCTGGTTTTGAGCCTAATTTTATTCCATTTTTAGGGGTGTGTGTGTGTGTGTGTGAGTTAAGGAGAGGACACATTATTGCTGGTACTTGCTTATTAACTTCTCAGCTTAGACATTTGAGGGGGAAAAAAGACTTCTGCTAACTTTGCAAAGCTAGTCACATAGACAGGGAGTTAACCATTTTGGTGAGAGGAAATGAAACTTTTCTTAGGTTTATTAGACCACATCCTATAAATCTGTGGCTTATTATATGTCTGATTTCTAAAAAGCATGGCATCATGGCCAGAGTTTTATTTTTGCTCTTTAGTCATTGAAACAAATATAGAAATTGCTTCATTTCCTTAGTTCTCTTGTTTTTCAGTATGTTAATGTATGGAAAATCTGGATTTACACAACAAAGTACATTAGAAGGGGGAAGTAATAATCTCTGCACTACAACTTTGGATTACCAAGTATTCTCTTCAGCTAAAATGTTTAGTTCATCCTCCCCCTTCTGATTACATGAAGAAACAGGATGAGAGAAAACAGTAAAAATGTTCCTGAAAGGCAAAATTAGTATTTGGACATGGTTTCAATCTTTTAAAGGATGTGTTTAAAAACTGAGAGGCAGGCTCGTATCATATATATAATTCTTTTCCATCCGTCTGACATGTCTTGTAATAGAAACCCTTTCCTGTGTATCCTGTGAAGACTCTTGGTAAAACGTCTAGCGGTGTCCATCCTAGAACTGGGTATCTCTCAGTATGTTTAGTCATTGTCCCCGTGCAAACCCACTGTTTCTACAAGTTCCACTATTACAGGCTGATTGCATCTCATGTGGGAAAGAGTGCAAGCTGAAAATAACAAAGACGGAACGACTGTGGACATCCCCTCATGCCCCCATGATGTGTGTGACCCGTGGCTTAGCACACACAACCCTGGAGCATTCTGTGCAAGCAATCCAGCAAATTCACTCCCCTCCCCAGAGTCATTCTCCCGGTGGGATGACTGGTGGTGGGACCACCCGTACTATTTTGCTGTTTCTCGTTTTTCTTCCTGCAGAGCTTCTTTGTTGAGTTCTTCTAGGTCACATGGGTGCGTGGATTTCCTCTGTCGAATTTCAGCTGCACGAGTGTAAGTGGGCATCATGGTGCCTAGCTGGAATTCCTGACACCTCAGAGAAGCCACACTCCCGATGTGTGGTGAACGTGGTGTGGTTTCTCCTGCCGCGTGTCACAGCCCTGCAGGATTGACACAGTTTGACCACTGCTTGCACAGGACTCCCCACCAGGGACACAGGCCCAGAGAGGGAAAGGATTATTCTGGGCCTCATGTCCCTTGTTGACCATTCCTTGGACCAAAGGCCTGCACACTGATCACTTCTTATACTTTGGTCCACCCCGGGAGGCTGGTATACAGAGTAGGAAGCCCAGGCAGGGTGCGTGAACATCCTCTAAGGACCCCATCCCTTGCAGGGTGGGGGCGTTCTCTGGCCCTCCATCCAGCCTCTGGGGGCCCCCCCGAACCCCGTCCAGACGCCACAGGCTGGATCATGGCTCCTATCTCTGTGACTGCCTCCCTTTTCCCCATTCTTTGTGAGTCACATATTTTCTTTGCAACTTGTGTGACAAAGGTCATTAGTAGGGAAGACTTGGGCCTTCCATGCGTGACATCTTGTCATCCACACAGTTTATTGGTTTGGGATCCTCCCCTTTTGTAATTCTGTGAGGTGACAGATCAGTTTTTAATGGGCTGCGCTGTGTCAAGGGAGAGTTTAAATTAACCTTCAGACTTTTTATACCTCACAGGGCCCCTCAGATCATAATACACGGTCAGTATTTGAAGAGAGGGAGTGGATGCTTTTTATTCACGGTTTTGACATTCTATCGCATCCGCCTGTCTGTCTGTTTCTCTGTGATGTGATACCTCTGTTTCTCAAGAGTACTTTCCTTTAATGATGTCAGTGAGGTAGATGTTTGGAATTTGGGAACAGAGAGGAACCACGCTTCAGACCAGACTCTGGAACTTAGTTTACTTGGTTTTATTGAAAGAAGATTGTCAGGTCACGAAAGTGGAGGATCTTAGTTTCCAGTCTTCTCTTTCAGACCAGTTCTATGCACCTGATCCAAAAGGTATTTATTGTATCCGCTGCTGCTAGTTTTGCAGGAGCTGATTCTAGGTGCTACCTCATCTTTTATTCTTTATTCCACGCTTTCCCAGCCTTCTCCATCACATCACTGAACATTCACTTCAAAAACGTTTGCATTAAAGGAATGTAGTAGTTCCGAAAACAGTTTTTTGATGTTGGTTTGGGGAGTAAGGTGGTAGAAGTGGCCTTATCTTCTCTGGTAAGGCCAGGTTCAAGTTTTGACCACCCTTTCCTCAGGCCGTCCTTTCCCCATTAGCGACTGGTGCCTCTGCTTGAGCTGCTGATGGGGAAGGAGGTGGCCAAGTCCGGCCAAGGAGTTTAATAACCTCCTGGGGTGTATATGTGTGCTCTCTTCTTCCGGGGCCCTGCCCCCCCCCAGAGTGCTCACAGCTCGGCAGCATTTTTCTCTGGAAAGGTCTAAATAGCAGGCCTGTTTGGGCTCAGAGTGAAAGTTTCTGTTTTGGAAAAGCCAGTTCTTTCCGATAAGGGAGGGTGGGGACGAGGAACTAGAGACGCCAGAAAAAGAAGAAGTGAGAGTCGCAGGAGGCGAGGAGGCTGCAGGGTGACCAGGGGATGAGTGCTGCCCGCTGCATTTATTTCCCTGCCCCACCTGTCACTTGATTGCCCAGCTTTGCCAGAGCCACCTGTGTGGCAGCCCCTGGGCCCCAGCGGGGACCTCTTGCTGCTTCAAAAAACAGAGCTGGCAGGAGATGGTGTTGGGTTGGACATGATGTACGGGGCTGGGGTCAGAGGGAGCATGCAAGCGCTCAATCACTGAGTGGCTCGGCCTGGACTCTGCCTGCTGGGTTTCTGGCAGGTCCGGGTGGTTCGCCGGCAATCAGTGTGGCCAGGGAGAGGTGCTCTCTTCCCGGGAAAAGGAGAAGCCCCTCCACCAGAAAGTAGAAGAAACTAGTAATCAGCCAGGAGATCCCAGTTCACAGCTCTGCCTCTTGGACAAGTTTCTTTCTTCCTGCCTTTTTTTTTTTTTTAAAATAAGAACCCAGAAGAAAGCTGGGTGGAGGCTAGAGGGAGGGGCAGCCTGCTGATGATGCTTTTACTGGCTTCAGGAATCCGGGCAGTTCCTGAAGGGCAGGTGGGGCATTTCTGTGCCCGGCGGGGCAAGGACAGCAGTGTCTGGGCGTGAACTCGCAGCTCTCATGTTGTAGTGATGTGTGTGCTTCTGAAGGGACTGGGACATTAGTTTTCCTTGACCCTGTCCTGCTGGGGGCAGCAGAGTGAACTCAAATCAGGTTCCTGGTGGGGGACTTTCCTCCTTGCAGTCTTGCTTGGTGGGACACCTGCAGCTGTCTAGTTTTTGATTTGCACTGTGTATACTTCTGTGTCCCTGATTCTGGGTCTTAGGAGCAGGCTTCCTTGGCCGTGTGGGGTTTTCAAAAATTATATTTTAACATATACAACAAAATTGGCCTTTTCTTTTGGCCTATAATTCTGTGAATTTTAGCATCAATTCATATTATCGCCACCACAGTCAGGACACAGAACAGTTCCATCACCTTGCGTAGTTTTATGCTACCCTTTTGAGGTCATAAGGGATGTGGGGCTTATTTTTTTTTAAATTTTTATGGTTTTCACCTCTGAAAGGTATTGTTGACCTGATCTGTCTCTTTCATTCAGAGGCTGAGTTTTCATTGTCGATTGTAAGTTCCTGCTCTGCTTTTTCTCCACCAAGAGATGTAACCAGAGTACCTTTCTTGTCAGCCTGTTACTGACACGGTGGGTTGGGTTGTTTGGTTTTTGTGCTGGCTGTTTTTGCCCACACCCCTAGCATGCTTTGGGCCACTTTGTGAATTTAGGAGAACTCAGGCTAATTCTGACAGTGGCCAAAGAAAACTATAACTAGTAAGGGACATGTTCTTGTTGATCATCTAGGCAGCTTTGTGAAGCAGAATACTTCTGGAGTATTCTGCTTTGAATTATCTATGTTATTCTCTCCCAGATGTCAGGACTGATGATCAGGACCGATGATCAAGGTTTGTCATTGTTCAGTTGCTCAGTCATGTCCCGACTCTTTGCGACCCCATGGACTGCAGTACACCAGGCTTCCCTGTCCCTCACTACCTCCCAGAGTTTGCTCAAACTCATGTCCATCAAGTCGGTGATGCCATCCAAACATCTCATCCTCTGTCGCCCCCTTCTCCTCCTTCTGTCAAATCTTTCCCAGCATTAGAGTCTTTTCCAATGAGTTGTCCCTTCACATCAGGTGGCCAAAGTACTGGAACTTTGGCTTCAGCATTGGTCCTTCCGATGAATCTTCAAGGTTGATTTCCTTTAGGATTGACTGGTTTGATGTGTAAAATGAAAATGGTGCATCATCTGTAGATTTGTTGACCCGTGTGACTCTCCCAGACTATCCTCACTTGTCTGACTACTTAGGTGAAGCCTGAAACAGAGTTGCTTCCATGATCACCCATGCCTCCCCAACCAGTTTCAGGAACAAGCTGGAACAGCCATGGGAAGGCCAGAGCTGTGTGTCACCTGCTGTGGTCAGACCTTCTGCTTTCTTCGGGAAGAGTGAACTGCAGGAATGTTTGTGTGGTACATGCAGATCCTGTATATGTGCCTGTCCTCCTCTTGGGAAACGAGGAGAGGTGACCTCAAAGGTCCCTGGCTCAGAACGTCACACTTGACTGAACAGTTGATGATGCCTCTGTGGTGGATTTTGCTGGGGAAGGTGGCAACAATCGTACACATGTAAGATCTGGTGTAATCTGATTCCTGCCTTTGTAATTACTTGGAGACTTGCCATTACAGCCAATTGAGAAGTGGGAACAGTGACCCAGAGCAGAAAGCAGAAATTATAGGGGTGGAAAGGGGAGGTAACATCCAGAAACACAGTCGTAACTCTCCTCCTGGCTTTCTGGGATTGAAAACTGCTTTAGAATAAGGAGAAAGCGTTAGAACTGCCTTCTAAATAATGCCACCCCTCTTTCCTGTCTGTATCCCCACTCCTTGCTGCTCTCTTGACAGGCTGAAGGAACCCCTCCGAGTGTGGTAGAGTCGGGACATCCAGGGTTTAGTTGAGAGGAGTGAGTCTGCTGATAAGAAACCACCTTTGTCTGGCAGCAGGTTTCTGTAGAGGAATGTCCTCCCGGTGCAAGAAGAATGGTTCTCATTTAAAAAAAAAAAAAAATCACACACTAAACAAAGTAACACGAGCATGGGCGCCAGGACGAAACCAGGAGAATAGAACAGCTCTCAGACACAAGACGCTTTTCCGCATCCTGATTGACAGGACAGGGGCGCTGTGGAAAGCCAGGGCTGGCATCATTTTCACATGTGGAGCAAGTGTGAACCACGGGGCCTGGGTGCCTTCACTCTGGAAGATGCCAGAGAACTTACAGAGTGATCCTTCTGCCTCCAGAGGTGCTTGCCGTTTGTTTGATTGATGTCGGAAACATGATATCATTTCTACCAACACCCACATAAGAAGGTTTCTATTTTTTTTTTCCCCTTTTCTTATTTGGGTGACAGATTGCATGTTAGGGCACTAGAAGATGAAAGCACTAAATATTTGCTTTAGAAAAACACAGCGAAAGACTCTCTCATCCTCCCAGCTGAAAACTGATGGGCTTAGAATTCCATTAACAAAAACGACTGTCTGCAGTTAAATGTATTGCCACCCTCTGGCACGGTTAACAAGTAGGGGAGAAAGTGGAGGTCGAGGGGTGGAGGATTGTACAGGATTCTTTCTCCCGGGGAGTGGAATTAGGGCCCTTTCGTCGACATGGAGGTCCAAGGTAGCCCAGAGAAGTGCCTTCCTCCTTCTGTCATGTTGAGCTCCTCCTTCTGGGTCTTTTCAGTGGATTTCCTCTCCATAAAAAGGATCTCTTTGTTATTCCCTCTTTCAGATGTAATGATAAAGTCGTAATTCTTACAATCCTCTTTGGCGTGAGCTGTCTTGCCTCAGAAGAAGAGAGAATGCGTTTTGGCACTTGTTGATGGTTCTTGCAAAGTCTGTTTAATGGAATGATTAAGAGCGTGAATTCAAACCCTGCCTTTGCTACTGACTGGCTGAGTGATTGTGTGCATGGTATAGTTCCTAGATCTCAGTTTCTCCGTCTGTAAAGCAGGGAAATTTTTATACATCCCTTCTTTTATTGGGAGATTTCACTGAATTAAAGTGGTGTACATGTCCATTTGTCAACATCTGTTGTTGTTTAGTTGCTAAATTGTGTCTGATTCTTTTATGACCCTGTGGACTGTAGCCCGCCGGCTCCTCTGTCTATGGGATTCCCCAGGCAAGAATGTTGAAGTTGCCATTTCCTCCTCCAGGGGATCTTCCCACCCAGGGATTGAACCCACGTCTCCTGCATTGGCAAGTGGATTCTTTACCAGTGAGCACTCCTATCAACATTAGCTCTTACTCATTCTCAGTGGGTATTTTTAAATTCATCTCTTTGAGAGGAAAGAAGGATGAAACCTTTCTCTGGTCGGGGTGTAATATTAATATTAGCCACCACTTGTTAAAAATGTGCTGTTGTTCAGTCTTTGAGTTCAATTTTTCGTAAATATTCTTGTTTCACACTTACAGCTACTCAATCATGAGAGGAAAAACTATTTTTTCAAATTTTGTATATACCTAAGCTAGTTGTAATGTATATTGAGTGCTTTTCCATGAACCAGCTCTAGCTTAAGTGATTTTTCATATGTTAATTCATTTCACCGCGGCCACCCCCCCCCCCAAAGGTAAGAACTATTTTCCTTATTTTTAAAGAGAAGGAAACTGTGGCATAAAAATTGTTTAAAAAAAAATTGTCCTTGGTTCTACGGAGAGTAATACTAGGGCTGGGATGTGAAGGCTGGCTCTTCACATGTTTGTAAAGCCAGGGTGTGCACCTCACCAGTGCACTGCCAGCCTCCACTCTAACATGTGAATGGTCCTAGCTCGCCAGGATCGTGCATGAGAAGCACTGAGCAGATACACAGATGCTCTCCAGATCCGCTGCTTTATGATAGTTGGGAAGAAAAATCTTTATTACCGGAAGTTGTGGCTTCTGAGTCTCTCAGCAGTTGGCAGCGTAGATTTTTGATTTGTTTTGTGTTGTGTGTGTGGTTTTGTTTTTTAAATAATTAGAAACAGTTAGACTCTCCTTACCACCCACAGTAAAAATTGCTTGGATCCCACAAATGAAAGAAAAAAAAAATGAGTCCATTTGGTAGAATGATTAAAACGGGATTTTCAAGAGGAAAGTTCCATTTTTGAGGGTGAGCTTTAGATGTGTAAAGGCTTACGAATTTCTCGCTTGTCACCTCCCCCTTGTCTGAATTCAGAATCAAATAGTGTTAGGGGGTGTTGCCAATGATGGGAGGGATTATGCACAAGATGGCTCTGGGAGGAAACCTACATTTTTTTGTACTTATTAATGGTATGTCTTTTGTGCAAGTGGGTGTGAGGACTGAGGGGGAAGCATATATTTACATGGTGTGTGGTCCTTTCTGTTTCATTTCACAACCTGTGATGGTGAGCTGGGGGAGGAGGAAGCCTTAGCACAGCCATGTTTCCATTGTAGGGATTGTGTCATTGAGGCAGGAGGGAGCCAGGCCTTTCTCCATGTCAGGAGGACTGAATTAGAGTAGCTGGCACTCCTGGTTTTTAGGACTCTGTTCTAATGATTCACGCTATACCCTCACTTTTATACACATAAAATGGGTACCCTTGCACATATGTTGTTCCCCTCACTCTCCCCCTCTCAGACCAGGGTCTGAGTTGATGTCTTTGGCCAAGTCAGACATGCTGTCCATTTGGAGATCCTTTGCCCATCACATCCCCAGCAAAACTTCCTTGTCATTCCAAGGCTGTAGCTAGTCACATGGGTGAAGAGGTGATTTTCTAATCCTCCTGGGTGCTTGAAGGGATTCGCCTTTGTAGGAGACAGAATGTCCCGCTTGGAGGGCTGTCTGTGTGTCCCACTGGAACCCACACTGCTTTTGACTTCTCTTCTATGATCATCCCCAGGCAGGCCTCCTCTTGCCATCCTGACTTGTTTAAATTTATGGGTTGTTGGCAAGCAATTTTTTGATGCTATTCTTCTCATAGCCAGAGGCCAAGATCCCTTGTGGAGCAGTGCCTGAGTTTAATGGATGTCATCTGGACACCAGGGAGGGGCGTGGAGAAGCACTGGGGGAAAGTCTTAGAAGTGAGATACTGCCCCTGGATGCTTGTCTTTATCCCTTTCAGGCCAGTGCATTCAGAGAAGTGGTTTTGGTGCTATCACGGCATTGTGTTCTGTATCCTCTAATTTTAGGACAAAAGGTACAGTGTCCTAAATGGACTTGTAGATGGCTTAAAGAATACCTCGTAAGCCACCCATTCAACCTGATCTTGAATATCTCAGCTTTATTGAGCTCTTCTCCTGGTTGTAAAGCCGGAAGATCTGGCCACAGCTTTTGTAACACCAGGTAACGCTCCAGGAAGGATGATTTTACTCTTCTGGCTGTCTGGGGATTTGGTTCTCAGGCCAGGTTCTAAGATAGACAAGACAGTATCATCTTAGCTTGATTTAATGAGCTTAGCTTCAGATGAAAGGGAGTCTAGAAGTTACCGAGGCTTCCTTGGTGACTTGTGGTAAAGAATCCACCTGCCACGACAGGAGACGAGGGTTCAGTCTCTGGGTGGGGAAGAGATCCCCTGGAGAAGGAAATGACAACCCCCTCTAGTATACTTGCCTGGGAAATCCCATGGATGGGGGAGTCTGGTGGACTGTAGTCCATGCGGTCACGAACAAGTTGCACCCAACCTAGCAGCTAAAGAACAGGAGAAAGTTAAGTGAAGCAGGGATGGAGACAGGTCTTTCAGACGTCAGACATCAGACTTCTGACTGATAGCTGTTACAAAGCCTTGACTTTGTGGGACAGGCGAATAGTCTTCTTGTAATGATGCTTCTGGATACAAGTTATGAGAAAGCTTGCAAAATAGGTCTTAACATCCAGGGTGACTAGACAGAAGCACCAGCAGCTCTTGGGACAGCTCAGGTTCACCAGGCACTGCTGGGCGGATGCTGTTCTCTGCTGGGGATGAGGTGTGAACAGGATGGACTGAGTCTTTGCTTTCAAGGAGTCGCCCTTCTAGCTAGAAGTAATGACTTGAGTCCCTCGGACATTCTGCCCCCTTTTGATCCCTGCCCACCCTGAGGTCTGCTCCTTTCTGAGGCATCATCAGAAGTTGCCTCATGGGCTCCTGGAGAACTCAGAACTCCCTCCATGATGAGGTCCCTCCATCTTGGTGGGAATGGTCTCCATAATGAGGCTTTCAAGAAAAGCCATGTTGAAGAGGGTGCGTTCAGAGAGGGCAAGCCCACTTTCAAAGCTTGGGAGGTTCTGACCACAGACTAGATGCTGCCAGACCCACTTCTCTGCTCCTTCATCTCTTGCTTCTTTGTGGTCACCAGCATCCTTTTGGTCTCACCCTCCCTCTCCTCTTCCCCAAATTCATTTTCCCCGTCTCAGGGAATTTCTCACCATATTTACATTCTTCCTTGTTCAACATCAAATCTTTGTCTCTGTTCCCATCACAAAGAGCTGTAACATACATACCTGGTTGCCAGGCATGTCCTGCCCAGACTTCAGGCAGAGCAGAGTCCTGGCAATTCTGGCCTCTTACAGTTTAGAAGAAGGGGAGAGAAGTAATTTTAACGCGCCATAAGCTGGAGTTGTTTAGAATAGGGCAGGCAGCCCTCAGTCCTCTGACGAGCAGTGTTTTTAATTAGAATCCTGATAGATGAAGAAAATATGTGGCCTCTAGATTTGAAAAAAAGCAAAAACGTAACTAGGGAGATTGACTGGGATGGTCTCGCAGGTAAGTTCAAATTGAATGTTGCTCAACAGGTAGTATAGGCTGATGGTAAGGTCATTGTGTATATGAGCCTGGGCTTCTGGTGCAAGACAGATCAAATAACTCAGGTCACGGAAATGGACTTGAGTGACCTCGAACTGTTAATGCAAACAATTCTTTGAGCCATTGACCCCAAGTAGAGGGAACAAACTTGTTCCTTCTGGTTCGAGTAGGTGGATGGGTAGAGACAGATATAAAATCTTAGAATTGTCAGAGCCGAGTGGTAACTCGGGCCTCCTTGTGCCATGCAGTCCTCTCTGTAAACCTGGGGAAATCGAGTCCCAGAGAGAGGAGATGACTCCATGGAGCCAGGGAACAATGGAGTCAAGCCCACCAGGCTCCAGGCCTCTCGGGTTTTCTCCTTCTGTCCTGCCAACCTCTGACTTAAGGTGGAGTTTGATTTTTGCGGACCTTTCGTGCTAAGTGCCGTTCATTTTAAGCTCCTTCTGAGTCAATGTGTGCAGTTGAGTATGTTCAGTATGAATTCACATATTTCCCTCTTGAGAGGCTGAGTCTCTCTGGGATGCCCCGGGCGCTGACATGACGAAGATCAGGAGGCTCGTGGTGGTGATGAGGATGGACTCTATAGTCATCTGCTTGGGGTTCACTAGGGAGAAGTGAGCTGGAGAGTCTTAGGGAGTCTTAGAAACTCTTCCAGGAATGAATGTGCTTTAGCAACACGTAGGAAGTCAGATCTTATGTTCATATGTGCCTTTTGAGTTAACCAATCTCTGATACAGAATTATATCCTTTTCTATAACCCCACCAACCTTCTTTCCCAGAGGACTCATCTTTGGGAATCTTTTTACAAGGTTGCTTTCTGGGCTTGTGTCTAAAACTCAGAGAAATGTATGAAAATGATCCTTTGAAATCAAGTTTGATATCAGCACTCTATGATGAACCTCAGAAAGTGCCTAGGCTGGGCACTGTCAATACCTGATATCAAAGCATCCCTGAGAGACAAGAAGAATGCATTCAGGAGTTCAGCGGTGACTTCTCAGTGTTTGCTGAGAACTCGGTTCTGCCCCTTGTGGTCCTATATCCTGTGGCAGAGCTGGTGCTCTGGGTCAAGTTCAGCAAGTTTGTTTTGACTTGCAGCCCTTGATGGGAGTGAAGCTCTCATTATGTAATGTTAAACTGGGCCGGAATGTCAGCTGGGCTAGGCCTGCCAAAGCTTGAAGAGTTGATTGGGAATGGGCTATGTTTAGTGTGACTAATCCAACTTGGCTGGGGAAAGGGGTGGGTAGGTGTCTCTCTGAGGAGGGAGGGAGGTATGATATGTGCTATTTTGAATGTTAGCATTTTGTGTAAACTCTGTAAGACCCCACCCCCACAATCCCCTGGAGGGGAAAAAAAAAGTTCAGCCTTATGACCAACTAGTAAAATCCGGCGCTGTTGACTGATAACCCAACGTTGCCTTGGGAAGCTGTGATCAAGTGATACACACCAGGGTCTGTGTATCACTTGCAATCAAGGAGTTAGCACTTTCGGTTGATGTGAAATGGTGTTTCTTAAACACCTAGCCTATATCCGTCAAATGTTGCTAGCAGTGGTAGTCAGTAATTTTAGCAGTTATACAAAGTAGATGCTGGGTTCCTTAATAAAAATAGCAGTCAACCCTAATAAAAAATTTAAAGCAAAGAAAGAGGTGGGCTATTTTCCTAATAAAGATTCGAAAGTATAATTTAAGATCTGTCTACTGACTGACCTTCTTGGTCTTTATTTGGGGGCCTTTTTCTCCCCCTGCCCTCATGGTCCCCCACCCCTACCTCCCATCTTTCTCTTGGCTCTTCTTCGGGGACAAAAGAATCCCATTTTTATATTTATTAATGGCCTTCGTAGAAGGTAGAAATAACCTGGAACCCCTGTTTGCACAATGATCCTGAAACACAATGTGGTCTCTACCTGGGCCAGAAAAAGGCTGCATTTTGGTGAGCGTGGCAGAGCCCAGCCTCTGCGCTGCCCAAGGTAAATGGTGGGGGGGGGGTGGGGGGGCGTGTGCTTTTGTTTCTTCTCTGATGAACGATAGTAAAGTGTTCACCGAACCTGGAAACACCTCCCTTTGTGTCCAGGGCTCTCCTAACACAGGCCGTTAAACCTGGGGCCACCGCTCTTGGTGGGGGATTGAATGGGGCAGTTGTGGAGGGGAGGGGCTCACACGGAAGCCATTGAGGGCAGAGAGATGCCATTGTCTTTCTGAGTAGGGAGAAAGGAAGACCGAGGGGCCTCCAGGCATCAGTGACGCCAGCGCGCTGACTGTGTTTCCAGGTCTGCGTTTTCTTTGAGGCTCTCCCGGCCTGAGAGATTGGGCAAGGTCAGCCTGGACCCAGCTCCTTGGGGCCCCCTGCAGTCGAGACTCTGAGTCGTGGACCTTGTCTTCCTCCGCATTTGCGGGATGCTGCCCGCCTTGGGCCTACCTGTAAGTCTGCAGGGCAGTGCTGTCCTCCAGGCAGCGGAGTTAAAAGCATTTGTTAAAAATCACTCACTCCACCTTAGGGATAACACCCAGTTCCCTGCCAGCGACATTTTTGTATCGCTTCCCTTTTGCCATCTGGTCTTCAGAGGCACTTCTGATCTTAATTATAGCATTCAGCCTCTGTTTATTTAAAACTCAAAAGATAAATAGGCTATCGAGGGTTTATCTGTAGTCATTTTGCCAACATACCTACCAACTGTCCCCATAGTTAGTAAAGCACATCACTACGATCCCTGCCGACAGTGTTTGCGTGCACACACACACACACACACACACACACACACACACATGCAGGCCATCTAAACTGATGCGTTGATCACAGGCGGCAGTGTACAGCCAGCTTCCAAACTGCTGTGCTGGCATCTTCCGTCTAGCAACTCTGCTGTGCAGTATAGCCTGGAGGAGATTTTAGTCGTAGAACTGGGAGGAGTTCGAAGACCTGGGTTCACATTCAGACTCTGCCATTTGCTGAATTATCCTGGGAAATTATTCTCTAGGAGCTTCCGTTTTGTCCTCTGAAAATACAGGGACAGTGGCATCAACACCCGGAGGGATGTGAAATTTATTTATATTAAAAAAATTTAGTTTTCATTTATTTTTATTAGTTGGAGGCTAATTACTTTACAGTATTGTTGTGGTTTTTGCCATACATTGACATGAATCAGCCATGGATTTACATGTGTTCCCCATCCCGATCCCCCGTTCCGCCTCCGTCCCCATCCCAAGGGATGTGGAATTTAAAGGAGATGTTCATGGAAGGGCAGAGAACAGCTCTTAGGCATCTTTGCACACAGGCCACTCAGTGTTCCGTTGTAGAAAGTGAGAACCTCATGGGGCTTCAGTAACCTGCAGGTTACAATGCAGTGGCATCCGCTGTCTGTTTTTGGAAACATAACACTCATACAGTTGATTTTGCTGTTTTTTTTAGCCTCTTGGATAATTTTTATATTCTAATTAAACAGTGGTTTATATCAGAGTATGTAATATCTTACCATTCTTTTAAAACATGCCTCTGGCTTGAAGACTGTAACACTTTTCACAGAGATTAGGTTTGCTCTATTTGAAAGTGAAAGTGAAAGTTGCTCAGTCATGTCCGACTCTTTTCGACCTGTGGACTATACAGTCCATGGGATTCTCCAGGCCAGAATACTGAAGAGGGTAGCCTTTCCCTTCTCCAGGGGCACTTCCTAATCCAGGGATCGAACCCAGGTCTCCCACATTGCAGGCAGATTATTTACCAGCTGACCCATGAGGGAAGCCCAACAATACCGGAGTGGGTAGCCTTTCTCTTCTTCAGGGGCTCTTCCCAGCGCGGAAATTGAACCAGGGTCTCCTGCATTGCAGGCAGATTCTTTACCAACTGGGCTATCAGGGAAGCTTATTGCTTCCTTATTGCTGTACTTAACACTTTGAAAATACACTTGTTGAAGCCTCTATAAAGAGACATGTTTAGAAAATGTTTTTTTTAAAAAAAGAGTCTCATTCTCATTTTAAAGCAAGCATGGTTATTGCAGACTTCTATCCCTGCATTTAAGAAAACTCTTCTGTTAATGGAATGAGTTCTTATAGATCTCTTTGATATCTGTTTGCATAGGAGTAAAGTTTGCATTTTTAGAAAAATAGTATCTTTGTAGATCATAATGAACTTTTAGTCTTTAAACTAGGTTGTGATACCTTTTCATCAGATATTACATCTGAAATCACATCTGAACAATTGTTTAAAAAAAATCAATTTCAGGAACTGTATATAAAGAATTTTTATTCCAGTATGTGCTTTGAAATACTAATTATAGAAATATGGAGATTGCCTATTTGGAGTTTAAGTTTTTTTTCTTAAATGTTTTCTAATAGTAATGTTTTTATATATAAATTCCTGCAACAAACATTTCTTGAACATCTCAGTGCTTCATTTGTTCTGTATGTTTTATATTAAGACACAGTGATAACCCTGTAATATACACACTCTTGGTAAAGGAAACTTCTCCTTATAAGCCTGGCTGACCTAAAATTACAGTGAAGGATGAAGTAGATTCTAATTGCTGCTCTTGACCTCTACATCTATATATTTTATCTAATTTATAGTTGGAAAAGTAGCTAAAAGCATTGAGTTTGTGCCAGTAGTTTGAGGAGTTGTAGTTTATACAGCTCTGGAATTAAGTACAGAAGTACCAGAAAGACCACGCTATGTACTGGGTCGAAGAGAAGAAATTAAATTAGTGTTCGTTGGTATTCAGGGGCTTGCCTGGTGGGTCAGAGAGTAAAAAATACCTTCCTGCAATGCAGGAGACCTGGGTTTGATCCCTGGGTCAGGAAGATCCCCTGGGTACCTACTCCAGTATTCTTGCCTGGAGAATTCCATGGACAGGGGAGCCTGGTGGGCTACAGTCCATGGGGTTGTAAAGAATCGGATACGGCTGAGCGAGCAACTAACACTCACTCCCTGAGTGCCAGTGATGTTTCTGTTCAAAGCATAGATTAATTTGGCCAACTGTATGGATCAAATGAAATAGTCAACAGCTGTAAGTTCAGGACGGTGTGAAAAGCTTGGCATCTGAATGTTACTGCATATCCCCCAAGTCTGTGATGTTCTCTGACCTCCAGTGCAAATAGCTCTTCATCAGTAGGTGATTCGACAGCATCATTTAGCATTTGGGATTCTTTAAAAACTACTAAAAAAGAGGTGATAAAAAACTTGTGCTTCTTCTCTAGCAAATAAAGGCTAGATTTTTCAGGCTTTTCAATAACTATTTCTGGGGCAGAATAATTGGTGTTAAACATTGGGCTGGATAGTCAGAGAACTGGTTTCTATTTGGCTCTGACTAGATTATTCCATGAGGATATTCCAGGAGGGCATCTGGTAGCACTTTGACACTTGTAAATTATTACCTCACTCTCTGATTGTAAGTTCCCTGAGGGCCAGGACTTTTTTCCTCTGGCTCACTGATTTATCCTGAGTGCCTAGAATAGTGCCAGGTATGCAGAGACACCAAATCAGTACTGACTGAATCAGTGAGTGAATCTTTAAGGGTAAAATGTAGGGAAGTTTCCTGCCTTCACTGCAGTTAC